>NC_056579.1:11791111-12411111 GCF_018340385.1 Cyprinus carpio | reverse complement strand
TTTCTACATTATGCGAATGCTGGATTACTGAAACTCTCCTGAACAATTGGCACATAAAAGTCAAATGTGAGATGGAACCTGCATAAAAATATGGTGAATATATGAAATGTGCATGTAAAAATGTACATGTATACATAAAAATGTACATGACACATTCTCTTCTCCATTTCCTTCACATTTCTACCACACTCTCACGTTTTTGAACAAACACACTTACCCCCACTGGCTGTGTACTGCAGGCTGCCTCTCTTCCTGAAAGGGGACGTGGGTTTCCCTGAAGGCAGCTTAGAAGACATATTAGCTTGAGATTCACCAGAGACGGACACAAAACTGGTTGATTAAGGCACGGAGGATTCCTTAACGGGGGAAGAAAGAGGGGGGATACAATCAGTCCAGAGGGGCTTTGATTGCAGTAGGAGGATGTTCAAATGTGTGTGTGTGTGTGTGTGTGTGTGTTTGTGTGTGTGAAAGAGAGATCCCTGCTCTTCGGATGCTGCAGCAGGGGAACAGGCTCCTCCCCACACCTCCCAGTGTCCACTCACATGCTGCCTGCATGCTGTCACTCCGCACTGTTTCCATGGAAACCTCTGAGCCAGGTGGAACGTGACAGGAGAGTACGGCGGGCATCTAAATAATGTTGTGATGATGATGAAGGAATGCTACTCATGTCACTTTCTCACAGTGCCAGGAGACAAGAGGAAACATGAAGAGCCAGACGCTGGCTCAGGGCTCAAAGTTTAGTCATCCAGAAGAGATGCACTGTGCGTTGGGTGGGGGAGGTTACTGACTCTGTGTCACCTCTGTGATGGGGAACAGCTGGAATCATGTCTGTGGAATGTAGCAAACCACATCTGAAAGATGCACAATATAAAAACTTGGGGAAAAAGCTGCCTCTTAGTCAAGAAATGTTATGGGTTGAGCATCTAAATTACCAACACAGGAAAAAAATTAAATAGAGGATCATATGGATCATAACAGTCAGAATTAAAAAAAAAAAAAAAGAATTTTAATTTTAATTTAATTTAATGAACAGTTTTTTCAAAAGATTTTGAACAAAACATAAATATATCAGTGTTGGCTATTAATTATATCTATGTATTCCTAGATACTGTAAAACATTTTTCTTTAACTTTTTTTTTTTCTGTGATTGATTAACTGAAAAATTATTTGTAAAAAATAAAATGTTACATTTTATAAAATACATATAATATAAGCATACATATTATATAAACATATTTTATAATTATATTTTGAGCATTATACACACACACACACACACTCACACTCACACACACACACACACACACACACACACACACACACACACACACACACACACACACACACACACACACACACACATATATATATAAATTATATGAATATAAATATAGACATGTAAATATTTTCAAAATATATACTGTATGTGTGTGTATTTATATATACGTAATAAATTTACACAAAAAACATATTATGCAAACAAAAACATTTACACAAAGATCTCACTGGATTATTATAATTAAAGGCAAAATGAATGTTTGGAAATGTAAACTGATATTTCCTACTGACACACTACAGCAAAATATATAAATATACTGGCTTAAAACCCTTGCTTAAAGCCAACGCACAACCCTGACGTAAGCTAATACTGTCACTTCATGAGCTGCTCATTTTTACTTGTCTATAATGAGAATGCCTGTGAAATGCTGGTGACAGCACTGACCCTCATCAGCAATGTACAGTGAGGGGTCTTTACATAACAAAAGAATCTGTCTGTCTCTGTGCTGACTGGACATGTCAGCACGGTAAAAATGCAGCTCAAATGGGCCCTGGAAACATTAGCATTAGGTTAGAGCAAAAAGTGAAAAATGTATTCAATATTATCCTCCTGCAAAAGAAGAAAAAAAAAAAAAAAAATTGTATTATGCCATGAAGTTACAGAACACAGTGTCTTTGAATGAAATCAATATATTAAGTCAGTGAATTTTGAAGAGATGGTTGGTGAGATTTCCTTCCTCATAAGCTAATGTGTATATCAAGCAGAGTGCATTAAAGTGATGGGTTTATACCTCCCTCTTGTGGAGACTGAGAGTGATGCATTCATGTTTGTTCAAAGATACCATGTCTATATTAATGCATCAAGGGCACAAGAAACCTACATTGGCAAGAATGAATCCAAAAAGAAAGCAATAACAAAACACCAGAATCAATATCTAATCAACATATAAAAACATAATTTGCACAAAAAAATCATGAATTTTTTTTAGTAAACACCCATCTAATAGGACAGAGCATATTACTGATGTTCACAAGCACTGTACCCTGACCAGTAGTGCCTGATCTCACAAGAGACTGTAGGTGTCTACTGTACATGCTACACCTTTATATGAGTGCAAGAATGAGTCATTAATGATTCGATCAATCCTTCCACTGGGAAAGCCTCTCATGCTGTTTAAATTCTGTCAGGCCTGAATGCAGTTCCATTTGAAACCGCAGGGTTGAGATGCTCCTGCACTGCTCTCAGTCTCATTTTAATTGAAGTGCATGCATATTAGCATGAAAAATGGTGACAGCCATTAATGCATAATCAGGATGAAAATAACTAGAATGGTGGATTGAGCGTTTAATAAATGTTTGTATGTAATGAAATTTCAACTTAACTGCATTAGTTTTATATATATATATATACAGAGCTGGGTAGTAACGGATTACATGTAATCTGGATTACGTAATCAGATTCCAAAACTCAAGTACTTGTAATTAGAGTAAACTACTTTTTAAAATACTCGTAATCAGAGTACAGTTACTTTTTTTATGGATTACATGATTACATATTATTTACACAATGTTAATAAGTCGTTCAAAATGCATTGACTCTCAAACGTTTCCTTTTTTTAACGTTTATATTTTTTCCTATTAAACCTGCCGCTTATATACATCCGTGATTCTTAAAGTTTTTCCGGCGGAGAGGGGGAGGGGTGTCAGAATCGCGCTCAGAAGAAATCGGTAACAAGATAATGGAAAATGGAGGGGAACGCAGCCTTTAAAGGGTTAGTTCAGTCAAAAATCAAAATTATGTCATTAATGACTCACCCTCATGTCGTTCCAAACCCGTAAGACCTCCGTTCATCTTCGGAACACAGTTTAAGATATTTTAGATTTAGTCAGATAGCTTTCTGTCCCTCCATTGAAAATGTATGTACGGTATACTGTCCACGTCCAGAAAGGTGATAAAAACATCATCAAAGTAGTCCGTGTGACATCAGAGGGTCCGTTAGGATTTATTGAAGCATCGAAAATACATTTTGCTCCAAAAATAATAAAAATTACGACTTTATTCAGCATTGTCTTCTCTTCCGAGACTGTTGTGAACGCGACTGCTGTGACAGTTGACGTATGACGCTGCTGACGTGTTCTCTGGTGTGCCAAAAAAAAAGAAAACACGTCAACAGCGTTGTACATCAGCGGCGTCACTGCAGTGTTGTGAACGCGCTCACAACAGACCCGGAAGAGAAGAAAATGATGAATAAAAGTCATACATTTTTGTTATTTTTGGAGCAAAATATGTATTTTCAATGCTTCAATAAATTCTAACGGACCCTCTGATGTCACATGGACTACTTTGATGATGTTTTTATTAACCTTTCTGGACGTGACAGTATACCGTAACATACATTCTCAATGGAGGGACAGAAAGCTCTCGGACTAAATCTAAAATATCTTAAACTGTGTTCTGAAGATGAACGGAGGTCTTATGGGTTTGGAACGACATGAGGGTGAGTTATTAATGACATAATTTTCATTTCTGGCTGAACTAACCCTTTAATCACTGGATGTACATACATGATTTAATTTTTAAAGAAAGACACTGGAAAAATTTCACTGTTCTGTGTAAGATCTGCTTACTACGGATTAATTTGCTGTCCATGGAAATCTTTGACCTAGCAAAGTTATTGCTGGGAATTTCATGTTTCTTTAATATATTTTTTGTAATGTTGATTTTTCTTCATTGTTACTACCTTATGCATTTCCAAGTGTTTAGAGATGAAATATTTGACCTAGAAATGGTCTTTAATATATATATTAGCAATGTTATTGTGAGTTTCATGTTCTTTAATATGTTGTAATGTTGTTATTGTATTGTTTTGTCTTTAACTAATTTTTTACTATGCACTTAATGTTTTCAGCAAGGTACATTAGTGTTAGTATTTTTTTAATTATTAACTTTCCATACATTGCACTTGAAAAAGAAGCAAGTGTGGCTCTTGTTGGTGAATTAAATATATTTTTTGGAATATATTTTTTTTCTTTGTATCTGTCAAAATAGTACAAGATTGGGCTAATTCAATATATTACATTACATTTACATTTAGTCATTTAGCAGACGCTTTTATCCAAAGCGACTTACAAATGAGGACAATGGAAGAAATCAAAAACAACAAAACAGCAATGATACATAAGTGCTATAACAAGTCTCAGTTAGCTTAAACGCAGTACTTGAGCAAGGGCTTTTAAATAATATAATAAATAAAAAGAAAACAGATAGAATAGTAAAATAATAGAGCAAGCTAGTGTTAGTTAGTTAGTGTTATTTGATATCAAATAAGGGTTAACACAAATGTAATCTAAATGTAATCCAAAAGTAATCAGATTACGTTACCAAAAATGTGTAATCTAAGAGATTATATTACTGACTACAAAAATTTCCATGTAATCTGAAAAAAATAACAATAAATATATCTTATTTTGTTGAATTTTTGTGCTATATATATATATATATATATATATATATATATATATATATATATATATATATATATATATATATATATATATATATATATATATATAAATACAGCTGGATAAAACAAAAACTGTGTCCATCTTCATTTCAGACTGCAAAGCAAAAAATGTGATTATTTTAAAGGGGTTGATTCTTTTCTATACTCACTGTACACGGGGCAACTTTTTGAGCAATGTTGCTTGGGCACTTTCCCATTGAAAATGGGCAACGAATTTCTATCTGGATACTTCAGAACGGTCGTGGGCCCTGTATCTCATCTGGTTGGCCTGCATTGCCCAGCAACACTGCTAAAAAAGTCCCCCTGTGTATCATCACCATTCTCCCCTCCCCATTCATCAGTTCTATCAAGAAAGAGCAGAAAAAAACATCTAAAATAATTCCCCTCCACTGTCACCCAACCTGACCCACGAGGGCCTCGGCTAGTAATCTTGTCAGCAGTGTGGAAGCCATGCTGGAGTGTTAGAGGCAGGCTTGGACCACAGAACCCTTAATGAGATTGGCTCTGATGAAGAGAAGGATACCATGATTAGCTTGCTATATTCCTCTTGGAAGCATTTAGGGATTTGGGTGCTCACAACCTGCCACAAGCAGTAAGAAAAAATCTGCTTACCCAAAGTGACGTGGGTTGAAATCTCGCTTTCACAGAGAAGTTGGTTTGTCCCATGATCCACCTGGGGAAGAAGCACAGGTGACTGAGTGGGAGGATTGGGATATGTTTCTGGTTTTAGATCAGTGTAAATGGATTTGTTTAAAATCAACTGAAAGCAGAGTTAATGATTCACCGAGGAGCGATTGTTGACTTCTGGTTGACGTGTAGGCCAATTCATTTTGTAGAGATTTAGCCCTGGTTGAGACGATCAGAACTTTTTAATCATTGTATTCTACATAAACCTACACAAGAGGCTAGACATACATGTTTAGTCGGAAGTCTTTTAAAATATTTGACTTTTCCATATCTTACAAAATCTCAACACATTTAATAAATGGCTATGCTCGTAATAAATTTGTCATTTCATCTAAATATCAACATTTGTAATATTTTGTTGAAACAGTTTTTAGGTTAATTTAATTTCATTTATATCATAGATCTCTCTGGATAATAGAGATCTATGACATTGTATTATAAGAATATCAAATGTTTTTGTGTTTATTTGTTAATGAGGGCTTTATGGACACAATGATTTGTGGCCCAAAAGGCCCCAAGTGGCATGATGCTAGTGTGATTTTATTTATTTATTTATTTAACTTCTTGCCCCAGGTAGGGGGGCATCTTAACAAAATAGTGGAAATAATTTTATATTTTGTGCATATCACAATTTGAAAGTAAATATATATATTGCTCTTAAAGGTGGCATCTTCCTCCATCTTACCCTACTTGATTTTTCTCTTAAGAGATTTGCTGGTAAGAACAGATTTGTTAGTAAGAGCAATTTGTACTGGGAAATGTCATTAAGAATATAAGTATGATGTCATTATTCAAAATTGACAAACAAAAGCACCAAATGAAATCCATTTACTTGAGATCAATGACATACACATAGAAATAAATAGTAAACAGCCGCAAAAAATTTCAGAAAGGACGTCAAATGTTTCTGAGAGTGTGGCTATTATCACAAACAGTAATTTTGGGCTGCATTACTATTGGTTTGAATCATTTAATTACAAGCTTTTAGCCAGGATAAAAATAAGTTTTCACAGCCCAATGAGATTAAATCTTATCGAGCAGTTATAGTAGACAGTTAATGCAGATTCATTCCCTTAAGCGCAGTTGGAGGTGGAGATAAAGATCTGTTCAATGGTGTTAAAGATTATGTTAGAGAAGAGAACAATGATCGGATGGCAACTTCAGTGCTGACATCACCACTCCCATCTCCCAAAAACAAGACACACTGACCTGTAAGCTCTCCTCCTTTACCTCTAGTTTCCCAAACTCAGGGTTACGTAACACGTGAAACTGGTCGTGTGTGTGTGTGTGTGTGTAGTAAATGGAGAATGCTGTACAACCCTTCAGACAAAAGAGTCCGCCAAGGACAAGAGTTAAATCCTTCATCCTCTAACCTCTAAGAACTAAACCAACATCAGAGTTCAGTGGAATGAAATATTAAGAAAATTATTGCGTTTATGGCCACCAATCCAAACAAGCCCCAACTGATCACACATTATCATCTGATCAATGTCAAAAGTTAGTTCACTAGAAGCATTGGTCCTAATTTTTTCAACCTTCATTTCTGTCCTTGTTAGCTGAGCTAATAGGATTGGCTGGTTCACACAGGAAGATCAGCAAAGCCCTCCCCAATCCTAAGCTAAGACTTTTGAGGTGGACAAGGAGGAATTAGAGGGGATAGAGCGACCAAAAGAGGAAGCAGGGCATTCTGCTTCAGTCTCTGTGCCTGTCTCTATCCACTCGTCCATCCCGAGGTAGGTCAGTCACACCTAGAAGAGGAATCAACACTTTTGCGACCCTCCTCCTGCCACGTGATCCAAAGTACAGGGCTACCTGTATCCATTTCTCTCTCTGCAAAGCACAGGGGAAGCCGGCAAAATTTCTTACCTTGAGGACCTTGACCGGGAAGCGTCAGACGACGAGATGGGTAGCGGAGCAAGCGCAGAAGATAAGGAAATGGCCAAGAAGTCCAAAGAGCTGGAAAAGCAGCTCCAGGAAGATGCTGATAAAGAAGCAAAAACTGTCAAACTTCTGCTGCTGGGTAAGAAATTGGTGTTTGTTTGATTCCTCTAGTCTGGTCCACTGGTGTTGAGTTATAAGATTCTGCCTCCAGAATGAGCTACTGATGCAGAACCTTCACAAGCTTTACATGCATTTGTGCCTGCAACAGGTGGTCACTACTACTAAGTTGCAAGTTAATAAAATGCAGGTGAGAACATTGCTGCAGATCTTAGCAGCACTTCAGTCGTTTTTGATCATAGGATATATGTTTCATTTATGATTGACATTAACTAGTACAGAGCAAAATAATGTGACTTCAGAATAGGCAAGACTATGAGAAAGTTTTTTCTGATCTGATTTTTTTTCAGGGATTAAGAGTTATAAATGCACTGAGGCAGAGCATTAAGACATTCTGTAAGCAGATAAATCTGACTTACAAAGGATTTGAAACAACCATGGGTTATGTAATTAGATTATAAATGACACAATTGTAATCAGCTGTCATGTTTGACTTCATAATGTTGTAGCATTAAAATACAATAATAGAGATTAGATCAATTTTTATTTTTACAAATGATTATGCAGTTTTGCACCATAAAATACCTGTTCGATGACATTTACAACACTATCAAGTGCTAATGCATTGTAGATGATTTTGCATGTGAATTAGGTGATGCACATTAGCTCTTTTTCTGTTAATAGTTTTTTGCATGAATAATCTTTGTCTAATTAATTTAAATGTAAAAGTTTCATTTAAATTAGCTTTTAAAAATGTTCGATTCCTCCTTTACTTTAGCAACACATCTTCATTTTCACTGCAAATGAAGTCGCCTTAAAAGATCACAACCTGAGGAACACTGTGAATTGTGGCATATTGACAATAAGACCAGAATCCGATTACTGTGATGATTTAAGCCCGGATCCTCTTAAGCTCAGGCTCAGTTTATCTTCCAATAGGAAAAGAAAGCAAAGGAGGCCAGTTTCAGTGCTCCTTACGGTTTATTACTGGTCTGAACAGGAAGTTCATGTTCTCAGATAGTAACAACAACATTAAAATACTAAATGAGAAGAAATTAATACATAAAAGTATTACTAATTTTAGATACATACTCATCCATTTTGTCTGTAGTAAATTTTTGGAAATGCGTTTTGAAGGCTTTCTCAATAAATTAGCAAATCACTTCAGATGTTTCTTGCACAATAAAAACTAAGCAGTCCAGTAGACCAACAGGGATGACACATGTCCTCTGAACACATCTCCACGGCTGCAGATAACTCAAAAGTAAAAGGGACACAAGAGTGACAGTTGCCTTGGGAGATGGTTGAGCCCCACCTCCTTGCCCTGGACTGACTGAAGCTCCAAGACAAATCAAAGTGTCAGTGATCTTCTGAGAGGCTTTCCCTAACACAAATCTAATTGGGTCACTTTATAATTATAAGCATGTTAAAGAGCCTTCCTGCGACCTGGCCATCAATGACAATCTATAAGTTTATTCTTAACGGATCATCTACCGCTTAAAATTGACCTGGTTATTAAAATAAAAATCCACAGAGCAGAAAATAAACAATTCAAATAAATATATTCAAAACAAATAATTCAGGAAAAGGCACTATGAGACGTGTAAGACCTACAGTAACCATAATGTACACTGTAAAAATTATTCAAAGATTACTGGAGTGTTTTATGGAAAAAATGCTATTTCAGTCTTTCTGCTTCAAAGTTTCACGTATAATTCAGTGTGTCACTTGCTGTGTCTTTGTAATTATGTGGAAAATGTAAAACCTAAACGTCATATAGAGAAATATAATTTAGCCGGCAAATTGTCTGGAGTTCAGTTTAAGAGCATTCTTATGTTGCTCATACATTGTTCTGCATCATATTTTTCTCTTTCTGTCTTGTAGGTGCTGGCGAGTCAGGGAAGAGCACCATTGTAAAACAGATGAAGTGAGTTTAAATTCTTGCAGCATCCAAAATATATGCATAATTCAGAATATATATATATATATATATATATATATATATATATATATATATATATATATATATATATATATATATATATATATATATATGTGTAAACCTGAAGAGAAATTAAAATCTCATCCATGCATTGTAGTTGAATTTTTCCTTAACAATTGGTGTGCATTTGGGAAATGTCAGTACTGGCAGTCTGTTCTACCCTTTGTAATGGTAATGTGTGACCACCAGATGGTAGTGAATGTGAAGCCTGCCCTGTATGTACTGTACTCAACTTCAAAACGTTAATCAAAAACACTCTGTTGCTCCCCAAAGAATTCTCCATCAAGGTGGTTACACAAAAGAAGAACAAATGGAGTTTCGATCTATTATTTTTGGCAACATCCTGCAATCTGCTATGGCCATCATCAGAGGCATGGAGATGCTGGACATCAACTTTGGGTCACCAGCAGCACAGGTCTGCAAAACAACTCCAAAACAAATGATTAGTGCACTCTTAAAAATAAAGGTGCTTCACAATGCCATAGAAGAACCTTTTTCTCTAAATGGTTCCATAAAGAACCTTTAACATCTGAAGAACCTTTCTGTTTCACAAAAGGTTCTTTGTGGTGAAAGAAGGTTTTTCAGATTATAAAAAAAGTAAAAAAGAGATGATTCTTTAAAGAACCTTTGACTGAATAGTTATTTTTGGAACCAAAAATGATTCTTCTATGGCATCACTGTGAAGAACCTTTTAAGCGTCTTTATTTTTAAGAGTGTGTGTAGACATTCACATACCATCAAAATGCACACGCTGAAACACAACAACATACACAATTTTGGCATGAAAGGAAATTTCCTTCTTTTATCTAACTTTTTTTTTTTTAATGAAACATTATGCATGGATGAACTGTTCACAATAGGATCTGGGGTGATAACAAAAGGTATAGTTTGTACCTTATTCACCCCTAAAGGGTGTATATTAGTACTTTCTCTCTGCTAGAACCAAGAACACAGAACCAAGTCCATGTCCTTTTTTCTGTTACACTTGGATTTATGTCACAATACAGGAGAAAAGATCTGTTGCTACTTCCCTTTTATCACATATCTTTAAATAATATAAAGAATTATCGACTCACTGCACGGTGGCTAACAGTGCCCTATTTCTTTGTCTCATGCAGGAGGATGGTCAGAAGCTCCAGAACCTGGCTGACTCCATTGAGGAGGGCACCATGCCTCCAGAGCTGGCAGACGTCATCAAGAGGCTATGGAAGGATTCAGGTGTGCAGGCCTCGTTTGAGAGAGCTGCTGAGTACCAGCTGAACGACTCTGCTGGATAGTGAGTACTACACTCAACAGGGACAGCAATACCTATGGAGTTCATGGGTACCGAGGGTGTGACTGCATTGACCACAATTCACTCTGTATTGTGGGAATGCAGTACACCAAGTTTGAAACTCAGCTCCTGGTGGGCCACAGTCCTGCAGAGTTTAGTTCCAACCCTGGCCGTAGTTTTCAAATAATCCTGAAGGACTTGGTTAGCTGGTTCAGGTTCATTTAAATAAGGTTGAAGCTAAACTCTGCAGGGCTGTGAGTTTGGCACCCATTAAGTACACAGTCGTTATGCTTTGGAGATTTCCAGGACTTTAGCAGATGATTATTTCAGGTGTGTATGCAAATGTATGGCTAATTTATTGCTCATCTCGAACAGCTACTTGAGTGAAATGGACAGAATCTGCAAACCTGACTACCTCCCCACCGAGCAGGATGTGCTGAGATCTCGAGTCAAGACTACTGGTATTATTGAGGAACAGTTCTCCTGCAAAGAGCTCCACTTCAGGTGTGTCTTACCTGGCTAATGTGATCGAATCAACTGTTGTGCATACTCTGTTAAAATTGAGAGCCACAAAAATTGCTACTGTAAAGAAACTTAAGACCTGAAATGTATGACTGTTCATGTGAGAGGACCATGTTAGGTAGATTTCAGCTGATCATGTGTAACTAGAGCAAAAAGAACCAGCATTTTGAATGAAAACATTTCATGATTTTTCACTGGGCCACAGGATGTTTGATGTGGGTGGCCAGAGGTCTGAGAGGAAGAAGTGGATTCATTGTTTCGAAGGTGTGACTTGCATCATCTTCTGTGGAGCCCTGAGCGCTTACGACATGGTGCTGGTAGAAGATGATGAAGTGGTAAGTGCTGATCATTAGACAAGACTAAGTAAAGGTTCTTTATTGCCATCTACGGTTCCATAAAGAACCTTTAACATCCATGGAATCTTTTATGCCAAAAATCATTAGGATATTAAGTAAAGATCATGTTCCATGAAGATATTTTGTAAATTTCCTACCATAAATATATCAAATAACATTTTTGATAAGTAATATGCATTATATACTTAATTTTGACAACTTTAAAGGCGATTTTCTCAATATTTAGATTTTTTTGCACACTCAGAATCCAGATTTTCAAATCGTTGTATCTAGGCCAAATATTGTCCTATCCTAACAAAGCATACATCAATGGAAATCTCTATTTTGAAAAATTGACACTTATGACTGCATGGTTTTGTGGTCCAGGGTCACATAAATATCATAGAGACCATTAAATGGATTTGATGCCAATGTTTGAAGTTCTAGCAGTGCATCTCTGCTTATATTTTCTTCTTGTTTCTCATGTTTCTCCCAGAACCGCATGCATGAGAGTCTCCATCTCTTCAACAGTATCTGCAACCACAGGTTCTTCGCTACAACTTCCATCGTGCTTTTCCTCAACAAGAAAGATCTCTTCCAGGAGAAGATCAAGAAAGTCCACCTGAGCATCTGTTTCCCTGAATATGATGGTGAGTGAGGTATCTATGGAAATAAACACACCACCTTAAAACAGTAATTTACCCCAAAATGAATGATCATCTCACCCTCATTCTGTTCCAAACCTATCTGTAGAACATAATATGCAATTTTTTTTTTTTTTAAGAAAACATCCTGGTCACTCTTGTAAATATTCTGAAGATGAATGAGGACTGGAGTTCTTAAGATAATGACAATGACAAAAAAGCACCATAAAAGTATCATATAAGAGTTCCAGATGACTTGTGACTCTTTTGAAGATATGGTAGCTTTTTGTGCAGTACAGACTGAAATTTAAGTTAATAATCTTGATTTGCCCTAGCTCTAGCTCCTCCTTGGCACATTTATGAGAGACAATGTCTGATTCACAAATGAATCATTCTTTTGAGCCAGCTCTGTAAAATGAACTCCGTGAACTATTGGACTCAAACTAGTCACAGTGGTTAACAGCTCACTGGAAGTGAGGACACTATTATTCAGTGGATTCAGTCTGTTTCTGGTATGGCTTCTTATGGCTGGTATGGACATTTTATGATGCTTTTGCATTGTTTTTTTAAGCTTCTTTCGTTCACATCATTATACTGAAGAAATAGTTGTCAGGAGGATATTCTTCAAACATTCTCCTCAGCAGAAGATAGAGGATCATAGAGGTTTAGATCAGCATGAAGGTGAATAAATGTATGAAACAGTATATAAGGGCATCATAGCAAACAACTGATGGTACTTTAACTGTAAATACAAATACACAGCAGTCTTAGCAACCTTTATTGAATAAGCTCATCAAATATGTTGAAAATCCCAATTTTCCAGGTCCAAACACATATGAAGATGCCAGCAACTATATCAAGGCTCAATTTCAAGATCTGAACATGAAGAAGGGAGTGAAGGAAATCTATGCTCACATGACCTGTGCCACAGACACAAAGAACGTCGAGATTGTGTTTAACGCTGTGACAGACATTATCATCAAAGAAAACCTTAAGGACTGCGGTCTGTTCTAAACACTATCTTTTTCAAAGGTATGTTCCTGAAAAAAACAAAGCAGGTTCTTACTCCCTGTCTACACCGGACACAACCAGAACATTAAAAGTAAATAACTCCCATCGCCTTCAGTTGATGGATGCCCCCGTCTCTACTTATATTTCTATTTTTACTGTCTACACTTCTAACATCAACGTGGTCCACGGTAGTAAACATGCTTAGATGGCATAACACTCCCATGCTTCCAGTGTAGATGGTATTATAACTTTAGAATGTTCTATAAAATCATTTCAATGAGATTTTTTTTCTATGAATTTAAGAATTGACTTTTTTTCTTCAGGCTTTCTACCCCATCCCCACCTGCATGATTGGAATTACTCTGGTGAAGTTGTCACAGTAACAAAAGAACATCCACAGGTGGCATGAAGGTGAACTCAACAGCAAGCAGTCAAGTGTGGTCAGCAGATCCCCGGCCAAAGAACAAGCTCAACAACCTAACCAAACCTCAGAGACTAGATCCAGATTAGACTAATGGCCTCTGCTCTCCAAAGGGACTCTAAAAACATTTCCTGTCAAACTGCTAGTAGTCAATGAGAGAAGGATTACCAAAGAAAGGGGAGTTTTGATGCTACGAGTTATTGATGCTTGTAGAGAAGCTTCCTCTCAATGTGTTTTAATGTTAAACCTATAGAGGTATGACTGTTAGATGTTTTTTCCATCCATTTCCAGAAAAAGAAAAGTACATTTAATGCAATTAAATGTTGCGGTATTAAAGAAATTGAAGTGGGATCCCATCAGATCCCATGGTAACAATTAGAAACATTCGTATATGTACAGCATCTGGTCTCGAGAGTTAAATCTTGCATATCAGCAAGACCTGATTGTTTGAATTCAGCCAGCTCACACAATATATGAAAGATGTTTTTTTTCAGCCCCAAACACAGTAGGGCAGTATGTTTTGTAAATAAGAGTAGGCAAAAGAAAAACTGTTTCAAAAAAAGATTCTATATAAAATATGTATGGAGACATAAATCTATTTATTTATGATACAGTAACAAGTGAAAATTCTAGAATGGCCTGTTGCTTTGTTTAAAGCCTGAGGTCTGAATTTGTGGAGATGTTCTGGAATGTAAATGTAGGCAGATGAAATAAAGACTTGCATCAGTTCCACTGGTTGCTGGTGTTGAATTATTATTCTGTGCTGCAAATGGTTGGCCATTAGCTCTACTGTAATTGCGCACTTTCACAAAATACTGATCTTACATTGTTTTAATTGGGATTTTCAAACACTGACCCTTTGTGTCAGAGCTAATTTTGAATGAACCACAGTATAACACACTTTTTAAGAGTATAATATAATAATAAAAAAGAGGTGTCTTTATGACAGCTAAAATGAGTAGTAAAGATATCTAACAATCGTGAAACTACACATATATACAAAATTTAGAGCCACAGGTACAATCAGAGAAACAATTGGAATAGTAGGAAACAAAAGAGCCAAAGATGGCAATTGCACATTTGAAGTATTAGATACACAGTGTCATTAAAACAAGACAAATAAAATATGTTTAGGTATAATTCTTAGTAAATATTAGTCTTTGCCATTTGAACATCGAAGACTAAAATTAAAAGATAATCTGGACCACAAAACAAGTCTTAAGTGTCAATTGAGATTTATGCATAATCCGAAAGCTGAATAAATAAGCTTTCCATTGATGAATGGTTTATTAGGATCGGACAATATTTGGCCGAGATACAACTATTTGAAAATCTGGAATCTGAGGGTGCAAAAAAATCTAAATACTGAGAAAATCGCCTTTAAATGGGTCCAAATGAATTCTTAACAATGCATATTACTAATCAAAAATTACGTTTTGATATATTTACGGTAGGAAATTTACAAAATAGCTTCATGGAACATGATCTTTACTTGACATCCTAATGATTTTTGGCATAAAAGACAAATCGATCATTTTGACCCATACAATGTTTTTTTGGATATTGCTACACCTCAGCGACTTAAGACTGGTTTTGTGGTCCAGGGTAACATATGTATTTTCTCAAAACTGCAGCAATTGGTGACATTGTACTATAGACAGTAACACATGACCAAAAAAAAAAAAGAAAAGCTTTTTAAAATAAGAGGTTTTAAATAATACTCAATAGAAGGGAGTTCAGAAAACTAAACAAACCAAATTATTAGCATATTAGTGATTCAGTGCTATCATTAATGTTAGTTGTTCACTTTTACCTTTATGTTTAAAATACCTGAAATAGTTAAATAAAATAAAGCACAGTGATATAGAAAAGAAATCACAGATTGTTGCATGAATCCAGACTGAGAACATAAATGTACCAGCACTTGAATATCATACTTTTTACATAATATATGGATAATGTCTGTCTTGCACATACAGGCAACTCTGGCTGTTTGGCGTGTTCCGGGAGCAAGATATTATGGACATTGAACTTGATGTCAACCCTTTTCATGTTAAATATAGGTATTACAAACCAGATCACATTGTGTCATTTCGTTTAAAAATACTGAAATCCACAGGATTAAACAGAATATCATCAAATAAGTCTTAAAAAAAATCTATACTCATCAAGAATGCAAATCTAGCGATCATGTTCTGTTTTCATGGCATTTGTTCCCAAGTGTTCTTGACCCAACAGAGGGTCATTATTTTTGCACCATTTAGAAATGTGTCTGTGAGAAAAACATTTGTTCACACCTTTACTGGTCCTCAAGAGATACAAAAATAGTGTGTTATATAAAGTGTTATATAAAAGGATCCATGTCTAATTAGTGGAAAAAATGGTGTCCTGTTGCTGTATGATTGGGCTGTGAATTACTAAAGGTATGACAATAATATAACACAATATACAACAATAGTTCTCACACTAGCTTAATTTCACTCATCATAGTGGCTTAATTTGAAGAAATTCTTTTATGTATGCAAATATATGCAAACTTAAAGACAGACCTAAAAAAATTATAAAATAGCTAAGTAATCACTATGAAAAACATGGCAAAATGGTAACTTTCCCATAAGAACCCACACATTGTTATTAAAAGGACTCAGATCGAAATACTGTTTGCAGTGTTAAAAAAACAAAGATCTTTGATGCAATGGAGGTTAGTAGAGGCAAATATTACCATCCATTGTGGATTATGATCTATGCATAGTGGTGTGTTATGTAATACCTACAGAAGAAACAGGAAATGAACAGAATGAAGCTGTATTGGCAATAAAATAACGACTAAAGGGAAGTGGCAAAGAAATAATGTCCATAACAGATTGTCATTAAGAAAGGATGGGGAAAAATGTCCATGGGCATAGGTACCGCATTTAGCGTGAAGAACGCACGCAGTGGGGAGGAGGTCTTTCTTGTTCATTCACCACCAGGCAAAACCAGGAACAACCAGCCAGTGAACCTTGGAAATCTTCCATAAATAACTGTAAATAAAAAAAGTCATAATATATACATACATACATACATACATACATACATACATACATACATACATACACACACACATACATACATACATACATACATACATACATACATACATACATATATATACATACATATATATATATATATATATATATATATATATATATATATATATATATATTTTGGGGTTATCAGATTTCATGATTTTCATGATTTCAAGATTTTCACCAGTGGTCTGTGGTTTTTGATGAATATGGTTCTATATTCTAAATTTAGAAAAAATAAGAGCAAACATTAATCAATCATGATTTCTGTGTGAAACATTTTCACAGATAAATATGCACACTGTGCAAGAGCTCCAGTGTTCCTCACATTCTGTCCTGTAAAGCCTTTTCCCTTTCGCTGCACTTACCTTAGCAGACAGATGATGCTTCAATAGAGGCCACACTCTATGAGGTTATTCTTGATGATGACATCAGTGACCGCATCAAACACAAACTGTACGTTCTTGGTGTCCGTAGCACAAGTGAAGTGTGTGTAGATCTCCTTTGTGTCCTTACTTCTGTTCAGATCCTCAAACTGGCACTGGATGTAGGCCGCTGCCTCCTCATATGTGTTTGTTCCTAAACGTCATATGAGAAAAGTTTACGATTTGTGTGATTTTTATCACCATGCAAAAGTTTGGGGTAAGATTTATTGATTTTATTTTATTTATTGAATTAAATGATTACTTTTATTCAGCATGTATTCATTACACTGAACCAAATTGACAGTAAAGACATTTAAATTATTACATAAGATTCAAATAAATACTGTTCTTTTGAACTTTCTACTCATTAAAGAATCCTGAAAACAATGTATTATGGTTTCGACAAAATTATTAAGCAGCACAAGTGATTTCAACCTTAAATCAGCATATTAGAATGATTTCTGAAGGATTATGTGACACTGAAGATTGGCTCATGATGACAATTCCCGTTTAACGTCACAGGATTGAATTACATTTTAAAATACAAGAGCAAAATAGAAGGAGTAGGCTACTTACTCCAGCACTCACTTACTCTGTCTGAACTAGACATTTAATTTTATTTTTATACGTCAACGTGATTAGATAGGGAGGGGGTAATTGGTCTCATGACTCAAGTCAAATCAAATTGTGCATAGAAAACTTTTACCAACTGGTGATAATCATGGTTCCTGGAAGTGCATTCTACAAGCATTAATTCATTCGAGTTATCAGCATCTTCCTGTAATACGTTATTATTTATGTTATTTCTGCAACTAAATGATTTGTACATGCTAGCATATACAGGGCCTGAAATTTTGCGTGAGGTTGCAGGCGTAGGCTATTGCGTACAATGTAAATACTTCCCGAAAGTGTCACATTCATAATGTGGTAAATTCCACTTTACTTCAGTACAGAGAGAGACGCGTGATCTGCACTGCCGTGTCTCTCCCTCGCGTGCGTCATGCAGCAGTCACTTGAGAACTTGGCAGCTCGTTGACTCCTGATGAGTTTGAGCACGCAATACGCACTGTGAAAAAATGTACTGGGGACACTCTAAACTGCTTGGAAAAACAGCTTACCATGGCTTAATGTACTGAAATTGGAGTACCAGATTCAGTAAGCACCTTATTGGTCGTGGAGTTATTATGCATCTCTGTCAGCACGTGATGTAATAAAATTGCAGCTCGTAAATAAAGTTTTTTGTTTGATCCATTTTATTCAATCCGCCATCAATTAGCAAGTGCACTCATTCAAATACAAAAAACAATCCCAACAACTACTTCCCCATTCAATGCAATTTTCTCCTTAAAAAACAGCTTATTCACAGAGACTGCCGCTGCCCTGCAAAGAGATGCGTCTGTGTGTTTTCTTTTGAAAAGGTTTCCCCGGAAATACTTCCCTATTTAATGGAACTTTTTCCTCACAAATTGTATTATCAGCATTACAATCTCAGTGAATGTATCTGTGTAAAATGGAGGGGATAATGCCCCCTCCCAGAACAATGTGCTTTTATGTTTAAATTGTAACATAAATTATCATGTTTATGATTATCATTTCTTTATCACAAAACGCTAAAACTGGCACCATTTTGGAGAGAAATTGGCTCTTTTAATCTCTATTTTTAACCGATCTCATGGTGTGTGATGATGAACTCTCATATGACTTTCTAATGGTTTTGTATTCTATGCACTGTTTCAGTAATATTTCATGTGCAACAATAGCATACTCTGGCTCAGTGGCCTTACACCTGGTTTTAAATCTTTTTTTTTCAAACATTATGATTTAAATGGTGATTAGTGTACTGATAATAACTCTTTCATCTATTCATCACTCTAATTGTTTTTCAGTGTTGCTTTGATGAATTTTAAAGAGTTGGCAGTCAAAATTAAAACTGCTGGATGATAGATATTCTTCATTCTTTCTGACAACAAACAAAAGATTATGTGAATTACAGTATGTACAATGTTTTCTGAAATGTTTAAATTGCAGTGTACAGTTTTTATTATAAGGGGGCAGAATCCACAGCTCAGTACTCACTACTCATGAGTACTAATACTAGTACTAGTACTAACTTAAATAAGCTACTCTTTTATTCTTACTCAAGTACTTTTTTGGACAAGTACATTTTACTCTACTCAAACTACATTTTTTGGAATGCAATGGTACTTTTACTTGAGTATATTATTTCAGTTCTCTTTCCACCATTGAAATGTACTGTTTTTAAAATATAAAGACTGAGAGAAACGCTAAAACATCTCAAAACCAGCAAGATTCAACTTTCACCCAGCCCTGAAGGATGATGACTGGCAGACACAAAACAGAGGTTTTCCACAGTGCTTAGACAACGAAAAGCTCCCCCTTCTCTGACAGGCTCTTCAAACTCAACCTCACATATTCCCTACTTCAGTTTTATAACTTTTTATAAACAAGCAATGATTCATCAGCTTTTTGCCCCAAAGGCTCAAACAATATATTGATGCTTGATTAAAAATATGACTTACTGACTATCTGCAGATCCATCTAATTTTAGACATAGTTAATGTTTTCCAGGACTGAACCAAGTTATCAGGAGTAATAAGTATTGTTGAATATAATGTCCTGAAACAACCACTTTTCTGAGTGGCATCGTCATTCACTACATATAAACTCAACACTGAATTTAAATGCAAGCTACTAATGTATGTGTGTTAATATGTGTTATTTAAACCACTAAATAACCTTTCAATCATAAGGACAATAATTCAATATTTAATATATTCTCACCAGAGTATTCTGGGTAGCATATCGTGAGTGGACTTCTCTTGATCTTCTCCTCGAACAGATCCTTCTTGTTGAGGAAGAGAATGATGGATGTGTCTGTGAACCATTTGTTGTTGCAGATGCTGTCAAAAAGCTTCATGCTCTCATGCATACGGTTCTGTGGACACATCGAGATCACCATATGATGCACATTTGTTTAGATACTGCTTGGTTTGACAAGTGAGAGCTGAGATTTTCAAAGTACATTTGAAAAAATAAACGCAATGGAATCAAGGGTTAATTCTTTCTATAACATTGTGAATGTTGACTCCACTGAAAATCATTATGCAACCTCAAATCATCCTTGTATGGAAAAATAGTCAGTGTATTTTAAGAAATTAGGTCTCATGAGGAAACTATGCAGCAATTCCAGGAGCTATGAGGAAATTGCTTTAACACAACCAGGACAAATGGAACATCCTGTGTGGTGGCTATGAAGAAATAAAAATATACTGAGGTCTGGAAGTAGCTTTTCTTACTGATTATAATATTTTACTATATTTTCATTAATCCATCATATTAAATGAATTGGCCCTGTGATCTTGTTAACAGACTAGTGTGCCATTCTGATTTATCTCTATTTATCTCTATATGGCTCAATCCAGTATGGTGAAGGAAACTCACCATCTCTTCATCTTCAGCTAGCACCAGGTCATAGTCGCTGAGTGCCACACAGAAGATAATAGAAGTGACGCCTTCAAAACAATGAATCCATTTCTTCCGCTCTGAGCGCTGCCCACCAACATCAAACATCCTGTTTGGACACAAGCAATATACAGTGATCAGGACATGAGGGAGAACGAAAAGATAATAAAAGAAAAGAAAGAAAGAAAAAAAAGGGCACTTACTTGAAGTAGAGGTCTTTGAAGGTGAAGTGTGTTTCGACAATGCCAGTGGTCTTGACTCGAGTCCTCAGCACATCTTGTTGAGTGGGCATGTAGGTGGGCTGGGATATCCTATCCAGATCATTTAGATAGCTGGACAAGAGACAAACCATTGTGAGAATTTTGAATGAAACCATTTAAAAAACAACAATGAAAATGTCAAGATGATTTAAAGGGTATTTAGAAGAACATTTTAAAATCATCAAATCAAACCTGATTATTTTCTTTATTTTATGCAGGGTCTATTACGTAAACAGTCTCAGTAGTTGGAACACATTTAAAAGGCTGCACCAGTTCTGAGATCTACATGCATATGAATATCAGCTTATAATACTTTTTATTATATTTTATTTTAAAAAAGTTTTTTTTTTTTTTCAATCTGGCAACCACCATGTATGTGACTACCATTCAAAAGTTTGGGGTTGGTAAGATTTTTGAAGTTTTTGAAAGAAATCTCTTATGCTCACAAAAAATATTTATGTTGCGAAATATCATTACAATTTAAAAATAATAGTTTTCTATTTTAATATCTAAAAAAATTAAAATTCCCAATACCACAACTATTAATAAAAATATATTTTGTTTGTTTTTTTAAATATTATGTCTTACTTTTGATCAATTTATTGCATCCTTGCTAAAAACAAAATCAATCAATCAAATCAATCACTTACTGTACTGACACTAAACGTTTGAACTGACACTGAACGTTAGTGTAATTTTTCTGCTATTATTGTAGGATTAACAAATGACTATGGTGGTAAATGTTTCACATTCAGGACACCAAAAAATCTCCATACTGGATCCTGTGACTCTATTGAGTGTTTTAATCTAATTTGAAGATGGATCTTTACTCTTTTGCATATAATTGTTCTTACATGCAATGAAATGGATAGTGATGTTGTGCAAAACATCTTTGTCAACCTGTGTCGTTTATAGCATTTTAAAATGTGCTACTGAAATAAATATTGATTGATTGGTGGGGAAGGGGTGCAAAAAAGAAAAAGAAAAAGAGGATCACTGCAACGCAGGTCTGATGTTACTAAAGCACTACTGTTGCTAAAATAAAGATGTATCCATCACAACAACCCACCCCTCTGATTTTGCAATAACACAGGAGCACAAAGCTTCTCTTTCACTAAAAGATTTGTTTCTATAGTTTCGCTGCATGAAAGCATGAGTTCATGTAGAGGAAAGAACTTTGCTTTTGATTATTACTGGAAACATTCTTACTGGCTACCAAAGCTGAAAACAGAGTGAAAGAATGACTGCAACATGGAAAAATCTGAGGAAAAAAAGTTGTGCAATGCAATAGAAAGCCACAAATTTCCCCCCAGTCAATGAGCTGGAATCTACCAGGTAAAAAATCCTAAACAAGTTTGCACAAGCAAGATGGATCTCGATTAGCTGTACATCTGTGCCTAAACCTGAATCTTTCCCATTCAGGAAACCAAAAACTAATTTCTTGTTAATCAATCAATTCAAACAAACGCACGATTCTGTGGAGAGAAATTATGGTTCAATAAACCAAATGTACTGCAAGTAAAAATAATATTTGCTAAAGTTACAAGCCAAAATAAACACTGGCATATTTTGTTTGAATAACTGTTTACTTTAAGCCAGTTTCTCTAAACAGTGTACTGAAAAAGTATTTGGACTCTTAAATGTTTATGGATGTTACTCCATTATAACAGAAATTCAAACCAATAGCCATTATTTGAAAGAAATATATCACAAACACAAATTATATGTATTTATATATTATTTGGACACTTTCTGGTTGTCAGACATGTTAATGTGATGAACTACACCTGTTGTTACTCTGCTATGCTGCACAGAAAAGCCTGTGAGAACCCTTGGTCCATCTATAGAGTACTCAAGTGCACTTACTAGGCTGCTGAATCATTGAGCTGATACTCTCGTGATCTGACGAAACATGTCTGCACTCCTTCGTCCTTCCACAGCCGGCGGATGACCCCAGAGAGCTCAGGGGTCATGACTCCTTCCTCTGCAGTGCCGGCGAGCACAAAGAGCTGCCGAGCATCATCCTGATGTTAAACAGAACAACATTAGAAGACAATCTGAAAACTGGTCTACATTACTGTTACAATGAGACAAGACAAGTTGTCAGTCAATTTCAGTTGTAGAGTTTGCTATCCATGAATCGTCAGACTGATTCAAACTAAACTAATCTCAAAAAGAAGTTGAGTCTTTTTGACTGCTTCATTAAAATATACCTCATAAGTTCATTAATAAAGCTATGCTAGCTGTATTAGATGTTTATTTTGTGTGATACGAATTAGAAAAACATTGTCGATTTATTGCTTATTTATTTTATTTCTATTATTTTGTTGTACTCAATTTAGGTATAATATAATTTCTTTCTGAACTGAAAAACTTGGCATTTTGTTATTTATCAATTGTTTTAGTTAAAAAAATATGTGGGTAGATAATGCTATTTATTTCTATGTATATTCCTGAATATAAATATGTTTAAATATCATTCTTTTTGTTAATTTGGTGAATAACACTGTGGTAAAACATGACTGGATTCTTAGTGTATTTAGAAATAGTGACCAATTATGGTAGTACATAGTATCATGATTTTATAAATGATCCAAAATACTTTTATTCTGAGAAGGCTGAAAAAAGAAACATTTTTCCATGTACAAAACTCTGTTTGGGTTGACCAGAGGGTGAATTTTACAGGCATCACTGTACTCAAATTCCAGCACTAGATATCCAGTCTAGACAAGAGAAGTAATAAATGATTGCTTATGGGCAATTCTGTGTGCGTTTTTAATTTATTTATCTTACCGCTCTTAAAGGATCCCCAAAGTCGATCTTTAAGTGGCCCATGGCCCTGATAATGGCGATGATGGACTGAATAGTGTTGCTATAAACCACAACTTTATACTGCTTGCACTCCTCATCTGAGTAGCCATCTTCATGAATGATCCTAAAGTAAAACAAATCAGATAACCACATCTACTGCACATCAAACAAAACAATTACATCAAAAAGATCCAATAATAACTGTGAGCAACGTTCCCCCTAAGCTGTGTGCACGGGCGGACTTTTAATTCTGATGGTGGTCTTGCACAAACCAAAAAATTCAGATCAAGAAGTATATACATGGGGAAAAAAATTTATTTCTTGAATGGCCATATAATCATTCATTTCTATACACATTTTAGAATAAAATATTTATTACATACAATGATTTTATATTTATTTGGATTACAGTTATTAATGTTATTATTTTATTAATTTATTTATATATATAATTCATATAATATAAAAGAAACAAACAATACAATATTAATATAATGATACAAATATTTATTAAGATATATTTAAAATATTTTATACAATAATTATATATTTATTTAGATTATAATCATATAATAATTATATTTTTATGCTGTTATGATTCATGTAATATATATCTACATGTAAAATATAATATGCTATTAATAAATATAAAATCAAATAAATAATTATACATTCATATATAATTAAATGCAATGTAAATCTATTACCAGTATACTGTATATCATGGTGGCCAAAGGGTCTGCCCCAAGGTTTTGCACAAAAACTAGAGGGAACATTGACTACCAGTCTCATTCCACCCCAAAATGAAAATTTTGTCATTAATCACTTACCCTCATGTCGTTCCAAACCCTTAAAAGCTTTGTTCATCTTTGGAACACAATTTAAGATATTTTGGATGAAAACCAGGAGGCTTGTGACTGTCCCATTGACTGGCAAGTAAATTACAGAATAGCGTACGCTGCTTGCGTTCAGTGGATATTCTCCAAAATGGCGCTACGGTGATGCGATGTTGAATAAATTCGTTATTTTTGTTGTTGTTGTTGGGTTTTTTGGACAAAAAAGTATTCTTGTCACTTCATAACATTACGGTTGAACCACTGATGGCAGATGGAGTATTCTGATGATGCTTTTCATACTTTTCTGGACCTTGACAGGGTAATTTACCTGGCAGTCAATGGGACAGTCACAATCCTCCCGGTTTTCATCCAAAATATTTTAAATTGTGTTCCCAAGACAAACGAAGCATTTATGAGTTTGGAACGACATGGGGGTAAAGTGATTAATGACAAGTTTTTCATTTTGGGGTGTAGTAACCCTTTAAGAAACTTTAAAGATCTTTTGATCAAAAATCAAAACACTCACTTCATTTGCTTAACTATTGTACTCTTCCCTGATTCCCCAGCACCTACAAAAGGACAAACAACACAGAATGCTGTTGATGAGGTTGATATTGCAAATTGATAAATAAAAGTTTATTCGCCTGACCCAAAACATCACACGCTCAGGAGAAGGTCTGCATTAGATGAATAGAAGCTTTCAACCTCTGCCTCCCACATCACAAGCCCAGCATGAGCTGCAAAACGAGCTCTCTATTTCGGGTTGTGCTTGCCATACGGTGAGATTAAATGCCCTGAAGATGAAAGGTTTGTCTGATGTTAGTTCCCCCAGCCGAAGTGTTTGTGAGGACAGCAGGAGCTATGATAGGTGAGCTTTTTATAACCAAGTCAAATGACTCACTTTAATGGCTTATTTACTAACACACCAGAAAGAGATGTTTGTACAAACATGAGGAAACAGGCCAGTGGACACATGGCCTGTATGTAATCCAATGCTTTACTTCTCAGCTGACAAGTGAAACTATGTTTACATAACATAGTTTACATTATTATGTTATTTAGCAGGTATTGCATTACATTTTTAGCACATTTTGGATATGGAGTAACTGTAACACTTTATGGACTTTTGTTTGTTTTCATTTCACCCCTCGTGTTCTTTGACCTAGTTTCTGTCTCCCCTTGATTGTGTCATTATGTTCAGGGTTTTCTTGTTAAGTGAGTGAGTGACGTGACATACAGCCATACTCAGAATTCGTGCTCTGCATTTAACCCATCCAAAGTGCACACACACAGCAGTGAACACACCCCGTGAACACACACCTGGAGCAGTGGGCAGCCATTTATGCTGCGGCACCCGGGGAGCAGTTGGGGGTTTGGTGCCTTGCTCAAGGGCACCTAAATCGTGGTATTGCCGGCCCGAGACTCAAACCCACATCCTTAGGGTAAAGATTCAAACTCTCTAACCATTACGCCACGGCATACCCTCATTCCCCTCATTAATTATCCTCATTTACGTTCCCCATATAAGCTGCATTCTATTCAGTGTTTGGTTGTCTGGTGTCGTCGATGTATACGTGTGTTTGCTACCTGCTTGTTATGGATTACCCCTGTGTGAATTATTAAATACTGTTTTTCTATCTTCTTCTTCTTCGTGCGTTCACTCCTGCACCACACCCTGACAGAAGACCGGACCTTATAAAGTTTAGCGGTGACAACACGGATGACAACACAAGCCCCACTCATGCCCCAGAGCCCAGCCCACCATCTCCCCACTGCGTGGAGCCAAAGTCTGAGCCTACTGCTGATGGAGAGCCAGAGCCAGAGCCCACTGCGACTGACGAGCCATCACCATTGATTGTGACAGAGCTGAGGATCGCCGCAGAGCTAGTGCTCGCAACGTCAGACCAGGTGCGAAAGCCGGCAACAGAGCTCGCCACAGTGGAGAGCACTATGAACAGCAAAAGCGCGGAGGGAAGCTCCAGCCACTGCACCATGGCTGAGGGTGAGCAGCGCTCTATGGACTGTGATGGGGACATATGTGACCCTAGACCACAAAACCAGTCTTAAGTCGCTGGGGTATATTTCTATCAATAGCAAAAAAAAAAAAAAAAAAAAAAAAATGGGTCAAAATTATAGATTTTTCTTTTATGCCAAAAATCATTAGGATATTAAGTAAAGATCATGTTCCATGAAGCTATTTTGTAAATGTCCTACTGTAAATAAATCAAAACCTATTTTTTGATTAGTAATATGTATTGCTACGAACATCATTTGAACAACTTGAAAGGTGATTTTCTCAGTATTTTGATTTTTTTGCACCCTCAGATACCAGATCTTCAAATAGTTGTATCTCGGCCAAATATTGTGCTATCCTAACAAGTCTAAATCATTTGTCTGCCCTGAATTATCTGCCTACCCAGAATTATCTATTTGCCCTGAACAATCCGCCAATCCTGAAATGACCATGGATGTCGTTCCCCTGTCTGCCGCACTCTCAGAATTGGGAGTTGCGAAATTGTGTGTGGGGGCAGCAAACACCATCCCTAAAGAGACTGGTGATCACAAATTCCCACCCTCCCTTTCCTGCCTTTCCTTAAGTTGCATTCTGTTCAGTGTTTGGTTGTCTGGTTTCGTCAATGTATACATGTGTTTGCTACCTGCTTGTTATGGATTACCCCATGTAGATTATTAAAGACTGTTTATCTATCTTCTTTGTGTGTTCCCTCCTGCACCACACCGTGACAGGAACAGAGTCTGTAACATACAAATCACTTTTACATTACCTACATTTTTTATTGAAATGAATATGGCTTGAACTTAAAACATCCTTTGGCTTGCCATTCTAGTAAAAAATTCAGTCCAGACCAGTAACAGTTATCTTCAGGATCATTTGTGCCGCTGGTTACATGCAGCAAATCTACTGCAGGATTCATTAAGGGTTAGATCAATAATGTCTGCATCTGAGGTGTGGCTTGCTGCCATATTAGCCCAAATTTATGGCATGGTGAAGAAATAACTGTGGATCTTGGGGGCAGGAGAATCATGTGGAAAATTTCTTCTGAGAGTCTTGAACCACAGGCATGCTGCAGCTGAGAGTGAGAAGGCCATAACGTCCTGCCACGTCTGATGAGGCCTTAGCACAATTAAAAGGTCAATGAGTTATCAATGGTTGAGCAAAACAAAGGTTTAATAAAACCTCAGATTGAGAACACACAAACCTATTGACATTTTCACCAGTGTACATTTAAGCAAGCCGAATCTGGGTTAGTCATTTTTTTGAAGGAGTATTTCACCCAAAAACGCTAAATCAGTTCAATTTGTGCATGAATCAGTAAATGGAAGGTTCCCTAAAAAATGAAGATTCTGTCATTATTTACTCATCCTCAAACTGTTTCAAACCTATATGAATTTCTTTCCTCTATCGAACACTAAAAAAGATATTTTGAAAAATCTGGGTAACCAAATAGTTGCTTCCCTATTGACTTCCGCAGTACTGGAAAAAAATACTATAGAAGTCAATGGGGATTAGAAACTGTTTGGTTACCCACATGCTTCAAAATATTTTCTTGTGTGTTATACAGAAAAAAGAAATTTGCACAGGTTTGAAACAACTTGAGGGTGAGTAGTCTAAATGATGATAACATTTTCATTTTTGGGTGAACTATTCCTTTAAGACTTGCATGAACTGGACAAAATAATTAACTGAAGACACTCATGTGTAAAAATGCATGAACCATGAACTCTAGACATTGTTACTTCTCTCATTAACATACCATAAGTAAAATCGGCAATAAAAATCTGACAACAATAGGCAGGGGCATCATGCACTTATTATTTTTGAAGGGGCACAAGTGAATGGGTGGGTCATGTTTGTTATGTGACACACAGCAGCCACGATAGTGCTTTATAACTGGGTTATGCTTTTAGGATTATGTTTTATTTAATTTTTCCTTTTTATTTGAAATATTCCCAAACGTGTTAACTATATCATGAAATATCTTGATTCTCAAATATGTAAATGCATTTTGTACCTTTATAGATCATATAGTGGCGATGGGCAAAGTAGCCTAATGTTAGTGTAATCTATTAACTACGCATAAAACCCATCTTTGGGTGTCATGCCATTACATATTTTTAATGCGACTGACTTTGTATTTAACGTGAATTTAATAAAAACCATTGTAAGTTACTAATTATAACACTTTCATTGTGCAGAAAAAGAGCAAAGTAGCCTACATTTAGCCTACATCAAAGAACATTTTCACTGACTTTAGTCTAGCCAGAGTTCAAGCACTCTCAAAAACTCCCATTATAATCACTGATGCTGTTTACAATGTGAAATTAATATCTTATTTACATTCATACACACATCTGCACTTTGCTGTTTAAGATGAAAGAATTCGCCAGAGAGAAGAGAAGCACTGAACAAAACACCAGCATTTCAGCGATGAATCATCTGATCGCCTCTGATTGGCCATTGCATTCATAAACTCAACAGAATCGTGTGTGATTTGTTATAATGCGCATCGATGTAAAAATGTGTCTGGCTCAGCGCCAGCCTAAGGGCGAATGCAGATTGAATTTAGCAGTTGGTGATGTGCCACACTGAATCAAATATAAAAAATATTATTGGGCTATTTTTTGTCTTTTGGAAAATGCATTCAAAATCCACTTGGCTCAAAAATCTGAGGGGGCACGTGAATGGGAATGACGCCTCTGACGATCAAAGATTTTTCTTCTTCGGATCAAATATATATAAAGTGATTTATTTATTATTGCAGAACTGTTAAAAACTGAGTGAGTGAGTGAGTGAGTGAGTGACTGAACGAACGAACGAATCAATCAAATCATTCAAATTAATCATATCTATCATATCAAGGTTCTCATTGTGAGAGCACTGATTTAGGATCAGCCAAAGTCAATGTATTCATTCACTTCACACAAACTGGATCCTAGATCAGAACTTCCACACTTTTTCCTAATAACCACAGCATTTACAGCCACTTGAGTGAAAGCCATACATGGTCTGGATGCCGTCCGAGCATCAGGCCTTACACTGGTTCTGTGCAGCACAGCCACAGAATCTCCACATACACATCTGTGAATGCTTTGAATGGGTGTGTGAATGGCTTACTCCTTCTGTAATTATTCAGTTAGCTGCAGTGGCATGTGCAGTGTGGTTAAGATGGCCACTATTATAAACCCCAGCTGAGCAGAGCCATGCTTTATGATTTATATCTTTTTTCTTTAGCTCTTTATTTTCAATAGCGCAGGTTTACATTAAGCAGTGAGCTGACCCTTGAGACCAAACCCCCAACTGAGCAATATCCCCTTGTGGGATAATGGTGTTATCAAACGGAAACTAATTTTACATTAGTCCTCCCAAAGTTGATAAGCAAAACGTTTCTTTCAGAAACTGACAGTTAAATAAAAAATGACATTATTTACTCACCTTTATTTTTTTTTTGTGGAAGAGAAAATATTTTTTTTTTAAACAGATTGTGGCATTCATGTGGGTTCAATTCATAAATATGATATTTTCACAGTGTTGTAATCACAGGTGGGAAACTTTCTTTAAGATAAGAGTTTTAGAGTTGGGGGCTTGTCAATGTCAGGAACACAACATATGCAGCATCTGTATTGATGCTAAATTTGTTGTTTAATTATTTTTTTATTTTCATTTAAAATAAAACTTATTACATGTTACATGTACAAAATTTGACAGTATTGCAAATTATGATAGAATATACAGTATACACCGAATCAATCATATCACCTCGATGGCGCCGCAGACGGCTGCTTCAGTGCTTGGCTCTCCAGTGTTTGTACTGTTTGTACTGTTTTTGTTTGTTTTTCCTGTTTTTTGTTTGTCAAACACGATCAGTTTCACCAGGGATGAACTGCTGAACATTCGGCAGAACACACCAAAATCTTTTACCGGATTTCAATTATTCGGACGTTTTACTGAACGTTGTTGTTGGTGGAGCAGCAGCGCTGATCAAACGCTTCAAAAAGCGCAAACGGGGAAAGCAAGCTGGTGCGCTCGTTAGACTCAGGAAGCGCGGATTTCGAACGCCGTTGCCTAGCATCCATCTGGCAAATCTCCGCTCTCTACCCAACAAAACGGACGAACTCCTTCTGCTTTCCCGGACAAATAAGGATTTATCACACTCTGCTGCTCTGTGTTTCACGGAAACCTGGCTCAATGATGCCATACCGGACAGCGCGCTCAATCTGCCGGGCTTTCAGCTGTTCAGAGCGGACCGCGACGCAGAATCAACGGCGAAATCTCACGGCGGCGGGACATGCTTTTATATCAATGAACGGTGGTGCACAGATGTAACTGTGTTAAAGAGGATGTGCTGTTCAGATCTAGAAGTGCTTTTTGTCAACTGCAAGCCGTTCTATTCGCCGCGGGAGTTTCACTCGCTCATTCTGGTGAGTGTCTACATCCCTCCGCAATCGCACGTAAGCCTGGCTTTACAGAAACTCGCTGACCAGATCACAGAGACAGAACAACAACACCCGGACTCTGTTTTAATCATTCTTGAGGACTTTAATAAAGCCAATCTCTCCCGTGAACTGCCAAAATACAGATAGCATGTTACATGTCCCACAAGAAACAGTAATATATTGGATCACTGTTACACCACAATAAAGGATGCATATCACTCTGTCCCACAGGCAGCTTTGGGGCTGTCTGATCACGGCCTGGTTCATCTTATACCAACCTACAGGCAGAAACTTAAATCTGCTAAACCTGTAGTAAAGACTGTAAAGAGATGGACCAACGAAACAGAGCAGGATTTACAAGCTTGTTTTGACCTCACTGATTGGAAAGTTTTTGAAGCTGCTACCACTGATCTGGACGAACTCACAGAGACCGTAACATCCTATATTAGTTTTTGTGAGGATATATGTATTCCTACCAGGACTTATTTAACATTCAACAACGATAAGCCATGGTTTACAGCAAAACTCAGACATCTTCGTCAGGCCAAAGAGGATGCCTACAGAAATGGGGACAGAGTCTTGTATAATCAGGCCAGAAACACACTGAACAAAGAGATTAGAGCGGCTAAAAGGACCTACGACCAGTTTACTTCCAACGACTCAACTTCAGTATGGAAAGGACTGAAAGCCATTACCAACTACAAGACACCATCCCCCTGCACTGAGGCTAATCAACGACTTGCTAATGACCTGAATGAGTTTTATTGTAGATTTGAAACACCCCACATCCATTTTGATCATCTCTCTACACAACCGTTAACACCTCCATCAATACCCCTCTCCCCCGCTGCTGCTCTTCAAATCAATGAAAACGATGTGCGCCAGGTCTTCAGGAAGAACAAAAGAAGAAAAGCACCAGGCCCAGATGATGTTACACCAGCCTGTCTGAGAACCTGTGCTGACCAATTGGCCCCCATCTTTTCACAGATCTTCAACAGATCTCTGGAGTTGTGTGAAGTGCCGTCCTGCTTCAAACGCTCCACCATCATCCCCGTTCCAAAGAAACCCAAGATAACAGGACTTAACGACTACAGACCTGTGGCTCTAACATCTCTCGTCATGAAGCCATTTGAAAAACTGGTTCTGGCTTATCTGAAGGACATCACTGGATCCTTACTGGACCCCCTGCCTACCGAGCAAACAGGTCCGTGGATGATGCAATCAACTTGGGATTGCACTTCATCATGCAACATCTGGACAAAACAAGGACTTATGTGAGGATCCTGTTTGTGGACTTTAGTTCGGCTTTCAACACCATCATCCCAACAGCCCTCCAGACCAAACTGACCCAGCTCTCTGTTCCTAGATCTATCTGTCAGTGGATCACCAGCTTTCGGACAGATAGGCAACAGCTAGTGAGACTGGGGAAATTCATGTCAAACAGCCGCCCCACCAACACTGGTGCCCCTCAGGGATGTGTTCTCCCCCCACTGCTCTTCTCCCTCTACACCAACGACTGCTTACTGGTAAAAAAAAAAAATAAAATCTTTAAATTCTGTTACTTTTCTTTATTCTTCTTTACTGATGTCAAATGGAATATAATGAGCTTCAGTGACTTGTATCAAGTACTTTTGGGTTTTTTGTCCTTGACAGAAGTGGTCAATATGAACTGATGATACAAGGAAAAGAGAAGAAGTGTGAAGACTCAACGATTTTTAGTTAAACAATTGTAACGCCGCCTTCACACTGGCAGTTGAAATCAGCTCCGTAAAATGGAATACGCCCCCAGTGGACGTCGTACTACACTGCTGAAAGTCGTCGGAAAGCTTCGGAAGCGAGTAGAACAAAAATGGCGGAGAGATTAGAACGATTGATCTTGTCAGTATCTGAATGTGCAATTCTCTATGATCTCTCTGATGAGGGTTATAGAGACATCAATCAGAAGGCTGCTGCATGGAGGAAAGTTGCCCAGGACGTTGACATGTCACGTCAGCTAAATGTGATATAGTGGTATATAGGGCTTAATGAATGAGCGGGGGCCACAATATTTTAATTATTCATTTTAATTGTACTAAAATAACTAATAAAAAAACAAAAAAATAAAAAAAAAAAAAATGACATGACAACTTATCGTTATAAAATCATTATTTATTTTATTAAAAGTTAAGAATTCAGGTTTGTTTATCAGTACCATAGCAACGCCAACTTCCGCTGGAATTGTCGGATAGGAACTGTCCGTAGCCTTTCGCAAGAGTTCAATTTTTTGAACGCATCTGGATGACCAACGGACACGATTTTTTTCGCACCACACTCGTTCGGACCTGGTTCGGAGCCATTCGCATGCGGTCTGCGAATCTCCATAGGAAATGAATGACTGCCGGTCGTTTCGTAGCCATATCGGAGCTGATTTCAATTGCCAGTGTGAAGGCGGCGTAATAGTTTTAGTTTTTGTTCTAGTTAATGATGATAACACTGATATATAACAGTTGTAAAATGGAAAGAGATGAACAACAGTGGACTTTCTTTTCTCTCTGAAACATATGTCTCTGTGGGTTTTAAAATTAAAGTCAATAGGCTCCAATGTAGTTTGGTTCCCAGTTTTCCTCAAAATATCTTCTTGTGTTCTGCAGAAGACAGAAAGTCATACAGATTTGGAAAAACATAAGGGTTAGTAAATGATGACAGAAATTTCATTTTTTGGGTGGAGTACCCCTTTAAACACCCCACTTGAACTGCAGTTCAGCCAGAAGTAATAGTAGAGTTGTCATAGCCTAATTCCCCTGAATCTGCTGATGTCAGGAGAGTCACAGAGAACACAAAGAAAAAGCCACAAGAGTTCCCACAATGTGATTAAGCTCAGAGCTCATTGTGCAATTCTAATTACAACTCAGCCATAGTCAACTTTGCTAGACAATTGCAATCCTCTTGCCTACAGGGATGTAGCCATGCTGCCTAATCCACCAGCAGTATTAAAACAGCAAGATTGTATAAAAATAATTAGTAATTCAGGATGACTCGCTAGTTCACTGTGATCACTCAGGCCACAGGAGTTGGTCTTTGTCCAGCTGTAATCTCAGAACTTGCTTGGACAGTTCTTTCAGAGCGGCTTTTATTTATGAACTGCATTCTGTGTTTAATGGAGCATGTAATATTCGGCTCATTGAAATGCTCGACCCACTTCCAGCATACTGTGGGTTTCTGCATTCAGAGTAAAAAAAACAACCCCCCCCCCAACATGCCCCAATGTACGATTTAAATGCCAAGAAGGGAAGGGTTACATAACTTAAGATAAAATGGAAGATTTTTACGAACACAAATGTTGATCCACTGACAGGAATGCTTTCTTGGATATGCCATGCCTAATCTGTCTGAGGCTGTAAAATGAAAACCTTAAGAATATGACAACATCACAAACACGAACAGACAAAGTTACTGATCATAACTTCTGATTGTGTAATCTACTGCAATTTAACCTGTTTTGACAGAGAATCTGGATGTAGAAGAATGTCACAGTCCAAAGGCATACAATCCCACACAGAAATCACAGATGTCATTCCATGTTTGACTACTCCTTAACAAACCACAGTATGATGTACTCTGTCAGGCACTTGCACTTGCTACTTTATGAGAATATCTATTTATGTTAAATCATTCAGCACCGTATTTTCATAAAACCCATAAACAATACAAACAGAAGTGATTCAGACAACTAAATGGTTCAATATCTGAGACCTATATGCTTTGTCTATAGGGACATAGCCTAGCTGACTGCCTGCTTCTGTTATCTAGAATGCTTCTGTCCAAAAAAAAAAAACTGGTATGCTACCGAAAGTATACAAAAACAAACAGACAGACAAAACACCAGTATTTTGTCACTCTAATATGGTCCAAATAATCCATTATCTTCTGCATTCCCTCACGCTTTGATAGCTGGATTACTGCCATAATCACACCATTACTTTCCACTGTTTTGCTGTGTTAGTGTGTGGGTTTGCTTCTCATGTCACACAGAGCAACCAAATGCTGTAGGTTAAATATGGTTTAAAATGTGATGCTCACTGGATGTTTTGGGACACTGGGGGAGGATTACCACTGGGAAACATGTTTTGACAGCACACTTAGCCAAGACTAGTACAAACACAACACATAAGGAATCCACTGCAATTTAGTCGACATGCATGAGAACAGGTTTAAATACCATTCGAGTTGTCAATCATTGTTTTACACTCTACAAAGCATTGCAACTTATTACAGCTGAATGTGTAAGTGTAATTGCTGCCTTAAATGTTAACATGACAATCTGCAGTAACAAGTTCACTTTTGGTCTACTTTGCATTAATATCGTTACTGAAGACAATCGAGTTTCGGGAAAGAAAAAAAATGACAGAAAAAATAAATAGGCACACATTGTAACCGCAAAATAGCATGCATTTGCATTTTTATGTACTGATATTAAGAAAGGCTACTGCATCATACCGAGCAGCAGTAGTTTGACTTCTCTGGATGCTTTTTCTCCGTCCTCTCGCAGGTTCCGATCAATCATCTTACTCCTCTCCATCGCTGCTTTATCTTCAGAACTTAACGTGCAACCCATTTTGCGAAATGTGTTTATAAAACGATTAATAAGAACCTTTAATACTGAACGTTGTAGTAATTTTCCTTCAGCCTGAAGAATAACGCAGAGATAAGGCGTTGGCAGGTTCGCACGAGATGATTCCAGCGGATGAAAACAGATGCCTTAAAACATATTAAAACGGCGGTTCTGATACACCAAGCTTATACGGGACCGCGAACCACTGAAACTACATGGAACAGAGCAAAGGATCCAAAACCAGAAACCCAGAAGAACAATGTTTCCGTGACTAAAAAGTTTCCACTGGTGAGGTTCTGGGGTCTGCTGTGAACATCAGTTTAAGTTTTTTCACGCAAAAACGGTATCCAACACTGTATCCAAAATATGTAGCTAAATGTCTCGAAGTGAATCACAGTGGAGCATGGTGTTTCAGAACGAATCTTTTAAGTGAACGAATCGTTCTCGTTCACTTTCATGCACTGACTCGCTGAAGTCTCTCCCCTTTGAAGCGCGTGACTGCTTCCCTGCCTTCAAAGACTGACGCCCGAACCAACAGAATTTGGCCCCGGCTTGTGAGGATGTAATCTTATTGGTTGAACCCATTGAACGAACACGCCCATTTCACTAAACGAGTCAGTTCTGAGTCTGAACGACAGTCGGAGCGGCACTAATCGTGACTGATCTTGTTTGTGAACGAGTCAAACTTAAAGGGTTAGTTATCCCCAAAATGAAAATTCTGTCATTAATAACTCACCTTCATGTCGTTCCAAAACCATAAGTCCATCTTCAGAACACAAATTGAGATATCTTTGATGAAATCTAAGAGCTTTCTGACCCTTCATAGACAACAACGGAAATATCACGTTCAAGGTCCAGAAAGGTAGTAAGGACATTGTAAAAATAGTCCATTTAACAGCAGAGGTTTTATGAAGCTATACTTTTTGTGCACAAAGAAAACAAAATGAATGACTTTATTCAACAATTTCTTCTCTTCCACGTCAGACTTCAACGCACATTCATGGCAGTACCACAACACATTCGTGTGCCTTATTCTGCTTGCAAACAAGTCACAGCGCATCAGGATCATATGTCATATCGCCGGCTCCTCCGTCAGCAGCATTACACGCATCGTTGTGTGTCGTGGTACTCTAGTGGATGTGCGGCGAAGACTGGGACAGAAGAATTGTTGAATAAAGTCATTATTTTTGTTTTCTGTGTGCACAAAAAGTCTTCTCGTTGCTTCATAAAACTAAGGTTGAACCACTGCTATTAAATGGACTGTTTTAACGATGTCCTTACTACCTTTCTGGGCCTTGAACGTGGTAGTTCCATTGCTGTCTATGCAGGGTCAGAAAGCTCTTAGATTTCATCAAAAAATCTTAAATTGTGTTCCGAAGATGAACAAAGGTCTTATGGGTTTTGAACAACATGAGGGTGAGTAATTAATTAAAAAATAAAATTTTTTGGGTGAACTATCCCTTTGAGACATCTCGTTATTGAACAAAGATTTGATTATTAATGTGTAAAATGCCGGATTACGTGAGGTGACATTCAGCCAAGTATGGTGACCCATACTCAGAATTCATGCTCTGCATTTAACCCATCCGAAGTGCACACACACAGAGCAGTGAACACACACACACACAATGTGAACACACACCCGGAGCAGTGGGCAGCCATTTATATGCTGCGGCACCCGGGGAGCAGTTGGGGGTTCAATGCCTTGCTCAAGGGCACCTAAGTCATGGTATTGAAGGTGGAGAGAGAATTCACAATTCCTGCCGGCCCGAGACTCGAACTCACAACCCTTCGATTGGGAGTCCGACTCTCTAACCATTAGGCCACGACTTCCCACAAACAGATTACAGATTACAGTTAAAATGATGTAGAAGCATTATTAAAACTTTTACTAGTACTTTGTTATATATCCAAAAACCACTAGAACAGTGTTTTATATTTTGCTGACTTGTGTATTTATATTATCCTAAATGTTTCGAAGAATGTTTAAATCCAGAGAAATAAGCAATTTTAACTAGTGACACAGACCGTGTCCATAGTGTCATTGTGTATGACGTCATAACCCCAACGACACTTTAATATGTTGTGCGTTTTAATAGACCGGTGACGACCGCACAGAGTAGCATTATAACACAACTTTCAAATGTATCTAGTATGATAAAACAGAGCTGCTTGTTTTTTCCCACCACATATGCACGACCGGAAGCAGTCGACTGTAGCATAATAAAAGCTCTGCTGCTTTCGAGCCGCGTGTCACACTCGTTCAGCTGCCTCGTTTGGCTTTGACGGCTTTCAGCCTCACCCTGCTTCATTCTATTACGTTAATAAATCATAAGCTCTTCAATGAACTTGATTTCTGCCCAAATCCGTCAGATTTCATCGGCTGTGGGGATCAAGATGACAGCTCCCATGATTCCACACTCAGTCACAGCATCATCAAACTACGCCTTTGCTTTGTTTGTTTGTTTTGATTACATGCAGTCTAGCGGTGAAAAATTACATATTGTACCTTTAAATGATCTTTTAAGGAATCGGTTGAGTAATGATTCGCTCAGAATCCACAAGAAGGCACTCTAAAGACATAAAAACTTGTGCATTGTTGCTTCATAAAGTGATGCAACAGGTTATGATAAGGGTCTTTTGCTCATGAACGCACTCCCTTAGCCAGAGAAATGTCACAGAGGATATGTTACCATGGAAACACCAAGTCCCACAGTGGTTGAGAATAAAGCCTGTGTTCCTCCACTGAATCACAGTTGAGCTAAGTCTGGCTTTGTTTAGTCTCACTGTGGATCTCGGACTTAAGAGCAGTAAGGATCCTTTACCTGCATTCAAATGCAATATATGGATACTTTCACACAGAGGCAGGTTCCAAAATTAGCTGAATTGTTTATACGTATATATGTATATTTAAGTCCGTTTGAACTGAGATCCCTTAATGAATCCCTCACCCCTGTCTAAGATCACATGAAATCAGGGTTTACTGATTATTTATTTATCTGTCTAGTAGGTGAAGCCACCTGTTGGGTTTATCTCTGGAATTTATCACATCCCAAAATTATAGTTTAGAAAATAGGCATACCGATTTCAACATTTCAAACTCTCATTGCTTCTTCTACTGATTAATCAAGGCGTATGTTTTGATAATAATGTGTAGAAACCTCTTAATTTTTCATAGAGATTTAAGTTAAGTTTATTTTGATCGTAATGAAGTCATTATCTTTTGTGAATTTAAAACAGCTAATGAAAACTCTGGGTGGAGCGCTATATGTGAGGACACACAAACTGATCTCTAATCAGCAGGAGGAGCAACTTCCCCCAGTGCTGCAAATGACTTCACAAAGCTCTCAGCAGAGCTAAAAGGTCAGGTTGTTTGAACTTCACCACTAGGGGCCTCCCTCTACTTACCAACATCAAAGTACACTGATGTGAGTCCCACTGATGTGTTTGTGCACATGAGTGTGTCTAGCCTACATCTGTTTGTGTGTGCATGCTAGTAAATATGTGAATATATGCACACTATGTGAATGTGGCGAGGAGAAGAGAGAGAACAGCAAAATGTGTATAGGAAATTGTTTCATCAGCAGCATTGTATTTGATAATAATGGTGTTTGCCCTCTCATATTAAGTAATTTTCTGTCAAGATGAGTTTACTGAATTATTTTGAGATGTCTTTCAAGGCAGTTATTAATAGAGAAACAGCATTATTGTTATTATGATGGTTTATCTTTCATACAGACAAAAGTATAGGAGGTGAATCAAAAACAGAGTTATTATATTTTAATGCTAATAATAAATGTTTTATATATATATATATATATATATATATATATATATATATATATATATATATATATATATATATCATATATATATATATATATATATATATATATATAATTTTTTATTATATGTTGAAAACTGTTGTACTCCTAAATTTTTATGGAAACCCTGATACATTTTTTTTTCAGGATTCAAGTTCAAAAGAAAAACATAAATGATAAATGATACACGTCACTTTTGATCAATTTAATATGCCCTTACTACTAAATACATTTTTTTTTATATATATATATAAAAAACTGACCCAAGCTTTTGAGTGTGTATATATGGTAAAGATTGTTTGTTTCACAGTGTCTAGTTGGTATACCCATGTATAGCCACCAGAGGGCACGCTTCTTAGTTTTGTTTGTTCTCTGGACTTCAGTTCCCATCATCCTTTGCTTTAACTATCAAGTCTCATTACATTCAGCTGTGTCTCAATTACCTTGTTAACTCATCCACATATTAGCCTGGTTTTTGTCTTTGGTTGCTGGTTTATTGTTTTCTGTTATGTGTGTCTGTTACCATGTTTTTTTGTTTTCTGTTATGTGTGTCTGTTACTCTGTTTTTCCCTGATTTGGATTACGTTGTTTGTTTTTGGACTCTTTAATAAATACTGCACCTGGATCTTCTTGTTTTGGCGCATTCTGTGACAGAATAACCCAACCATTAACAGATCCAGCAGCAAGGCTGGGCTTCAGATTGTGGACCATGGGCATTCGTATTCTTCCTTCTGCTTCAAAGGAGCGGGAGGCTTGGCTCTGGATGTTGGCGGCTCTTCGCCAACAGGGGATGAAAGTGGGAGGTTTTGCTCAGACCTTCTGGACTTTGGCAGTAGGGCTGGAACTGAGTGAGTCTGAGCTCAGCAAGACTTTTAATGACTGCCTAGACAATACCTTCCCTCCTCGGGAGATTGAGAGGCTTAAGACTGTTGACGTTTGGAAAATCATTGATTATCTTTGTTACCGCAACTTTGTAAGGACATGTTGGTCTGAGTCAATTGCAGTGCTCCTGGAGATCCCTGAGCCCGCTCCAGTGGATAGCGAATCTTCACTGTCTCAGTCTCGCAAGTGAAGGTCGAGAAGGAGGAGGGCAGCAAGGTCCACTAAAGTTCTCCCGGAGCCCACTCAAGTCCTTTAATCTGCGCCAGAGCCTGCTCCAGTCTATGAGTCTGACCCAAGTCCGCTGGTCCTGGAGGACACGACTCAGGTGATCTTGAGTCCAGCGGTCCTGGAGGACCTGACTCTGGTGGTCTCAGATGTCACCACAGAGCCGCCTAATTTCACTGCTGCTGCCATAGTCAAGAAGGCCATCTTTGCCTTTGGCCTCTGGACTGTTCTGTGTGCATGGGAGCATTCAGAACCTGCTCCAGTCCGGGAGTATTCTGAGTCCACTCCACAACCCGCTCCAGTCTAGGAGCCTTCAGTGTCCACTTATGAACAAGCTCCAGTACAGGAGTCCTTGGAGCTCACTCCAGCGCCCGCTCAAGTCTAGGAGCTCACTCCAGAGCCAGCTCCATTCTATGAATTAATTCTAGAGTTTGTTTCAGTCTACAAATCCACTCCAGAGCTTACTCAAGTTTATGAGATTACTCCTTAGCTCATTCCAGTCCAAGAGTCCACTACTGAGTCTGCTCTAGTTCCTCCCAAGGTGGTGGTTTCTGCTGTGGAGCCTTCTCAAGGCGGTGGCCTCTTCAACTCCCCTCTGAGTGGGGATGTCCACTCCTGAACTCTGTCTACCTTGTCATCGCCAAGGAGACTGTTGAACTGTCTGCCTGTCCTATTACAGCCATCAAGGCTGCTACTAAGCTTGTGCTCTTCTTTGCAGTCCTGTCTGAGTTGCTGGTGGCTCCATCGGCCTTGTCAGTTCTGCTGAGGTGGTCATCAGGTCTGCCTTTGCTGACTGCCAAGCTCCTGGCTCTGACCTGGTTGCCCGCTGGGGTTGTTGTTCAGCTGTAGCCTCACTGGTCTGTCCCTCGAACCCCGGCCTGGCCTCCTGCCCTGCCGGCCCCGCCCTGGTCTCCTACCTTGCCAGCTCCACCCTGGCCCTATGGCCTACTGTACCTCTGTTTCTAGACCTCTTTCACTACATGCACCTGGCCCGCCATCCCTCCCCCTGGTCTGCCTCCCTCCTGGATTTCATTGACTTTGTGGAGCATCTTGAATCCGCTCCTTAGAGGAGAGGTAATGTCACAGTGTCTAGTTGGTGTGCCCATGTATAGCTACCAGAGGGCACACTTCTTAGTTTTGTTTGTTTCTCTGGACTTCAGTTCCCATCACCCTTTGCTTTAACCATCAAGTCTCATTACATTCAGCTGTCTCAATTACCTTGTTAACTAATCCACATATTAGCCCGGTTTTCTTTGTCTTTGGTTGCTCGTTTATTGTTTTCTGTTATGTGTCTGTTACTGTTTTTCCCTGATTTGGATTACATTGTTTGTTTTTGGACTCTTTAATAAATGCTGCACTTGGATCTTGTTTTTAAGCATTCCGTGACAGTTTGATTGTTTGTTTTTATTTACATTTTAGTTGCTAAAGTCATACAATGAAAAATTAAAAACCGTGTGTCTTTACTGCCTTTCACCTCAGGCACTCAAACACTCAAAACAGCAACCACCAAAATAGCAAACATTGAATTTAGTTAAATGGAAATTTTTTTAGTGTATTGTATGCTGCTCATTCTGCTTATGGCAAAACATTGCAGCACTCACACTGCACAGGAACTCATGCTAGGTTTACCCGTAAACAAAAGGCCATTGACACTGAGATGAGTCTTGTTTGCATCACAAGAACAACGAAGAAAAAACACAGCTTCTTTTAATAATGCAGAAGACTGCTGAGAATATCATCTTATTATGAACCCTTTTTTCATTCTTCAAAGTATTGTACACTGACTGTTTTGGCAATCCAACATACTGTAAGCAATGCAATATAATTACCATGCAGGTCAAAAAGTTTTTGTGTACCATGCCCACAAAACATTTTTAGTGCTACATCAAAATTTTAACAGTCTGGATAGTTACTTTAATATTTTGATTTAAAATAAGGAATGTGTCTATATCCTGTCTCAAAATTATTTTAAGACATTTCTCATATGCAGCTTTTGAACTGGCTGATATCTCTGTCTGGACATTTTTTATGGTTCCTGCAGTGAGGAGAGAGATATGAAGTGCCATCATTTTCTACCAATATCTGAGAACTCAGCTGATGATTCAGATATAATGTGAAACTTGCTAATGAGTGAAATACTGCAGGTGTAGTACAATCTTCTTCACATCTAAGAAATGAAGAAAAAAAAATTATACTAGCAGTGTTGTCAGTGTCTGTTGGTAGTGGGTGGAGAAGTACAAAATCTAAAAGGACATCTGTTGTGGCACATGTTTGCAGCTGACCTGATTGTTAACCTTTTGTCAGAGACTATCTGATTGTCCCTCGCCATTTTGTTGATCAGGTGCTTCAACAAACCCAAGGCCCTGGGGTGGATGCCACAATCTTCATGTCACAAGGTGTGGAAAATGTGACTGAAGAAACCAAGGCAGTTTTTACTCCTTGTAAACACTTTTTTTCCAATCCGAGATTGTATCTCTTTATGGCTGATTAGCGAGGCTAGCCGTATGAATGTGCTTATTGATGAACTTTCAGAACTTTTCCAATTTGGGAATTAATCACATTCTGCTATGATTGTTCTTTTGCATGTCCTTCATTGTTCAAATGACCAGAATAAACAAAATGCTCTCAGTTTGTTTTTGTTTTTTGATGGGCTAGAATATACCGTTCAATAGTTTTTTGTTGTTGTTGTTGTTGTTGTTGTTTTAAGAAATTATTACTTTTATTCGCAAAGGATGCATTAAATTGATCAAAAATGTCAGTAAAGACATTTATGCTGTTACAGAATAAAATTCTATTTCAAATAAATGCTGTTAATTTTAACTTTCTAATCAAGGAATCCTGAAAACAAATGACAGTTTCCACAAAAATACTGTTTTCAATAAGAAATCAAAAAAATAATTTGGTGTACATCACAAAAATAATCACCTGAATAAATTACATTTTAATAAAAATAATAGTATATACTATAAAATATTTCATAATATTTATTTTACAACATTAATGTTTTTTGAGCAAATAAATCCAGTATAAAATACTTTTTAAAAAACATTTTAAATATCCCCAAACTTTTAAACAGTAGTACACAAAGAAAGGATGAAAGCTCTTGTACACCACCAGCACCACAGACTATATGTGTTTCATTGTTTTTAATTCATTTTTTGAGAGAAAAAAAAAACATACCAAGTTTTTTTTATTTTTAAAATATGACATTGCTGATGGCCATTTATGGCAACTAAAGAATTAGAATCTACCCACCACACAAACAACCTTGGTTCAATATTAGTGCATGCTCCATTTTGTTGTTACAATAATACTGAGTTATTAACCAATTTTATACTCATTTATTGTCTGAATTAATATTAGGAGCCTTAAAAATTTGTAACATCGACCACTTGCGGTTCATACCACTTTTTGAATACAAATTCCACGTCACAATGTTGCTTCCATGTTACATTGTTTGGACAAATGTCGCTGAATCTTTGTAAATAAGTTTCTGTCTAGTGGTAATGTGCTGGAATGAGGTCATTTCATCAGTCCAACATCTCTCCTCAAAAGAAAAAATATGCTTTGAGTATGACAGAAACCTACCAACCAAAAATTTAAAACAAACTATGTACAAATTTGTCAGCAGAGTATAAAAAGACCCAATGGTAAAACATAGCAACAATATATAATACAATAAATATAGATTTCACATCTGAAAATATCAACCTTGCAGTTCTGATTTTGTCTTAATACAATTGTCTGATATATTAAGATCGTTCATGTGTTGGTGCTCTATGAACTCTGAGGTCTCCTCCATGATCTGGCCAGGAATGTGAAAGTCAACAGATGGCCCGTGGAGCTCGGTGGAGAGAGGATTGTCCTCTTCCTGTTGAGGGATGGAGATGCTTTGGGAATTCCTTGGCCGCATATTGCAACCTGTGCCCTGAAGAAACTGGAGAAAATTCTCCTCAATAGAAGCCTCTCGGCTAGGCAGCTGTTCTTCCTCACCGGGACGCCCCCACTTGAAAACGAAGGCCAGGTTTCTGGCCAGCTCTTCCCTGATCTGCCGATTCAGACAGCCGTAGAAAAAAGGATTGGAGGTGAAGCAGAAGTACCCAATCCAGGTGAACACATCCTCCAGCTGGGCCATGCGTGCAAGGGATTCGTGAGAGGATGGCATGACGGTGCAGTACAGGTGGAAGGAGAAATAAGGCAGCCAGCACCCAAGGAACTGACCTCCTACGGCGAGTAGGACCACTGCAGCCTTGCCCCCACTGAAAGTCCTCTGAGGGGTGGTCCGAGCTCCACTGAGGCTGGCCGCCATGCTGGAGTGGCTGCTCAGAGATTCAGAGCGCGGCCGAGGAGTCTCCATCCACGTGGGGACTGGCCCTTGCTGCATGGCGGCTACCCTGGCCACTTTAAACATGTTGCAGTACACCACAAAGATAATAAGGACTGGACACAGGAAGTACATGAGGGTAAAAAGGACCATGAATACCAGCCGTTGGGACCCTTCCTCAATCCAGTGGAGTGAGCAGCACTTTGGTTCGATGGTTTTCCCCATAACTTTCCCCAGAGCTGGTCCCAGCTCCTCTCTATCTAGCGCCCAGCCGAGTAAAGGGAATGCAGACATGAGGATGGCTTTGATCCATATTCCAATCAAAACTGAAACCACCAACCCCACAGTCATTTTCACCTCGTAGCGCATGGGATGAACGACATAGTAGTATCTCTCAACATTGATGGCTGAAATAGTGAGTATAGCAGCACTGATCAGACCCACGCTCAGACAAAGGTAACCCTGACAAAGAGCCTTGTTGAAAAAACCCTGACCTGACAGCATACCCAGAGGCATTAACACCAGGGCCGCAATGAGATCCACCAGGCAGAGATGGAAGACAAACACAAATTTACGTAGTCTCGGCGTCCTGGCGATGACTATCATTACAGCTAAGTTGCCCACTATAGCCAGTATGTCCATCAGGAGCATGGTGCACAGGCCAAGCGTCTGGAGGAGGTGTCCATCTCTGGGCACACTCAGTCCTGAGGCATTAGGCTGGGTTGTGTTCGGATGCCAAGAGGTGGCGTGGGTGATGTTCCACAGTGTGTTGTAGGCGGTTGTATGCTCCATGAGAGGATGGAATGAGGATTGTGGGCAGAGGTGATTCTCATGGGACTATCACCCATCCTCCCCTGCTGAAAAGTGGGATCTAGCAGTACCGTTGGATGATGGAACTCTGTCGGCGTTACGACATGCTGGTAGAGGTCGGACTATGGAGTTGGGGTTGATTAGGGTTGCAATGTCCAGTTTCATCTTCACATATTCACCTCTGAAATCCCTTGAGCTCCACTGCACTCAAAGTCCAGCAGCTCCAAATGAGACATGATGGAACTGTGAAAAGAGACAAAGTTAGCAAGCAACTTTTAAGGATTAAGCCATGTTAGTGCTGGATTAAAAAAATACTGACGTTCCTATTAATTGTGATATTCATTTAAACACTCAAGTTAATTTAAACTTGATATGTATTCTTAATATCCTAAGATGGTCACCACAACAAAATAAATAATATTTTACCCAAAGTTGTAGTCTGAGGTGAATGTGGTAAGATAAAAAGGATGTGTGTTTCAATTGAGTTGTTCTCACGGGCTGCAAGTAATAACAATCCAGTTCACAAACAAATGACTCTCGTGAACCGTTTGGATTTAACAAATCAAAAAATATACAGGACAACTAGTGTGGTCCAATTCTCAAACAAATGACTCATTAGCTGGTCTTTTTAATAAATCATTCAAAAAGATTAACAATTAGGAGTTACTGTTTGAATCAGACTGATGGATCCTTCACTAAATTAACTTATTGATTCCATTAGAGCAATTACTAAATCTACAATAAGTTATCCTTGCAAGTTACTATCATACATTCATATATAGGTAAAATGGATATTATAACTAAAACATATGCCCAAATGAATTGGAATCAAAATTTGAATGGAATCAAATTCAATAATGAAACCTTTAACAGCCCTTAATTTACACAAACATACAGTTTGTGCATGAAACACACTCTTCAAAATCATTTACACTGTTGGCAATCATGTGCTCTGTGTTTATGGTCATAACCTCACCTTGCACACTACCTCATGCATCATTTCTCAAATTTACAATATCATATTTTACTGTAAAAACACTGGACCAGCTTTGTTTCTCCACGGCATCAATCCATCCAGTTTTTCTCTGAGGGCACAAACTCTCCCTTGTGACAAAGTGTGGTCAGTGTTTTAACAAGAGCTCAAAAGCATCTCTAATTCAGCTATAAACTGTTTTTAGGACATCTCTGTGAGAATAGAGACTCTGTTTTCTGCCCAAGGCTTGAGACCACAATGATCACATGGTTAACTGATTGTAGTAGTAAAGGGAAGGGGCTGTTCTGTACCTGGAAGGTATCACAACTGTGGTTTGGCTAGACAAAAAGCAGTTTGGAGCTTCAGTGGCATGATTATCCACATGACTATGATGAGCTTGTTTGTGATGATAATAGTGATAACTTTAAGCCCTTCTTCATCATCTCCATCATAAGGTGTGGGTGCTTTTTTTTTTTTTTTTTTTTTTAATAAGTTAGCATTTAAAAAAGAAAACTAATACTTAAAATAGTAGGGTATTTTGACTTAAAGAGACAGTTCATCCAAAATGAAAATTCTGTCATCGCTTATTCACTCACTGTTCCAAACTCTGACTTTCTTTCTTCTGTGGAACACACAAATATATTTTTAAGAATATTTCAAAAGTTTTTGTATGAACAAAATAAATAAATTAATAAAATACAGAGACATTTTTCAATATATCTTTTTTTGTGTTCCAAGGAAAAAGTCATACAGGTTTTGAACAACATGAGTAAATAACAACAGAATTTTCAATTTTGGTTGAAATACTTCTTAAAGTGAAAACAGCACTAAATGTCATCCACAGACTAATTAATAAACATACTTAAACAAAAGGCATAAAAAGAATGAAAAAAACAACATCTTTTTGATCTGAGGTGAAGGGGATCAATGACACAAGTGATTGGTGGACTCAATACCTTTCCAGATAACCTCCTGGGATTTAACCTGGGATGTTTACATAACTAGGCCAGAACCATTAGGATACCACTAGGTCTGGTTTTTAGTTAAAAGTGAATACAGGAAGTTATTACCTTAAAGGTGAAGTGTGTAATTTGTGGTTAAAATACTTCTGTCACAGTTAAAGGGATACTCCACCCCAAAATGAAAATTTTGTCATTAATCAACTACCCCCACATAACACCAAATGCTGTGTATACCCTTTCGTCTTCGGGACACAATTTAAGATATTTTGGATGAAAACCTGGAGGCTTGAGACTGTCCCACAGACTGCCAAGTAAATAACAGTGTCAAGGTCCATAAAAGGTATGAAAGTTGTCATCAGAATACTCCATCTGCCATCAGCCGTGCAATCTAGATTATATGAAGCGACGGGAACATTTTTTGTAAGCGAAGAAAACAAAAATAACGACTTTATTCAATAATTCCTTTGTCAATTCCTCTGTGTCTCTCCATATCACCATATGCTGTGTATGCTCTTCTGTGTCATCCGCTCCACAAGGATGTGTTGTTTCTATGTGTATTTAGCTTTGTTTGAAATAAAACAGCGCATTTTCCCGTCACTTCATATAACCCAGATTGCACGTCTGTTGGCAGATGGAGTATTCTGACGACGACTTTCATACCTTTTCTGGACCTTGACACTGTTATTTACTTGGCAGTCTATGGGACAGTCTCAAGCCTCCAAGTTTTCACCCAAAATATCTTAAATTGTGTTCCGAAGAAGAACAGAGCTTTTATGGGTTTGGAAAGACATGGGGGTAAGTGATTAATGACAAAATTTTCATTTTAGGGGGGAATAACCCTTTAAATGTGCAGAAATTTTCACAAAAAGCTCATTGAGTACTGTCCATGACAGAAAGCTAATCAATTTTTTTGAAGGATTAACACACATGAACCATCCTGTTTGTCTTTCTTAGCAAGCGCATAATTCCAAAGTTAGAAAGTTGACACAAATATGCAAATTATTCATATAATGTGTAGTTTCTAACCTGTAGGAATTTCTTTCTTCTGCGGAACATGGAAATATGAGAAATCTCTTCTTTTTTTGTGGCTTGGGTTGGTTACCAGCATTCTACACAATATATTATTTATTTTATGTTCCGCAAAACAAAGAAAGTTATACAGGTTTGAACTGACATTAATGTGAATAAGTGATGGCAGAACTTTAATTTCTTGGGTGAACTATCACTTGTTGTCCTATTACCAGTTTATACCGCCATTCCATATGATTTTTTAAATGTTTTTGAAAGTCTCTTATGCTCACCCAGGCTGCATTGATTTGATCAAGATAAAAGCAGTAATATTGTGAAATATTATTATTACAATTTAAAACAATTGATAACATATTTTAAAAGGTAATTTTGTTCTGTGATGGCAAAGCAGAATTTTCAGCAGCCATTACTCCAGTCTTCGGTGTCACATGATCTTTCAAAAATCATCCCAATATGCTGATTTTGAGCTGAAGAAACATCTCTTTTTTTTATAAATTTCGAGAACTGTTGTGCTGCTTAATATTTTTGTGGAAAGTATCACTTTTTTCCCAGAATCTTTGATGAGTAGAAAGTTCAAAAGAACAGCATTTGTTTAATATAGAGATATTTTGTAACATGATAAATGTTTTTACGGTCACTTTTGAAAAGATTTTTTTTTTGCATCTTTTCTTTTTAAAAAAATTACATTACCAACCCAAAATTTGAATGGTAGTGAACATTCTAGACAAAGCCGATATACAATCACACTGTCTACAGTAGGCCTAACTAAACAAAAATCCAACACATAGGGTGGTCGTTAATGGAGTACATACTGTAAATAATAAACATGAAAAAACATTTATTGTTTTGCAAGTTTGTAATCATCAGCTAGTGAGGATTTTAATGCTTATGCACATGACAAGAAACACAGTTTGGTGTTTGTTCAGTGGGTTTCATTTGTGTGTTTGGTTGTGGGAGAATTTAGGATTTAAAAAATAACCTGTGCTTTCTATAGGAAACGATTCAGATTAGCATTCATGTTCTTTAATGCATCTCCAGGGCCAAGATGAAGTTGCATTTAATGCATTTAAAAGCGGTCGACTTTCCGTGAACCCTCCTGCACTTTGTGAGACAAGAATCTGCAGGCAACTAACAATCTCAGGGGCTGCCAACTGAGAAACATATGACCCTGTAATATGCACATGACTCAGTATTTACTGCAATGAAAACTAGCTCTGTTGTTCAAAAACCTTGTGTTCCCCCCCTCTTTTTTTTTCTTCTTCTCTTTTCTATGGCAAGCCATTTTAGCTTAAAATATTCCAAGCGTTACTCATCGTAATTGCATTTTTACTAGTAACAATTCGGTTAAGCCACGTTTCCACCTCTGGAACTTTACCCAGGAACTAGGGACTTTGGGCTGGTACTCCGTGCGTTTCCACAGCAGGAACCAGGATCTAAATAAATATTTCAGAATTTTTGCAGAAGTACCGGACTTGCGTTGCCCCGTCCGCGGGAGATCACACTCCCGAGTTGAACTTGCAAAGTCCGAACCACCGAGGAAGGAAGTCCGAAATTTGCGTACTTTGTATTGAGGAACGCGCACAGACTTACATCACCAGAGCATTTGCCTAATCATCACAGTACTTTAGACCATGGTGGAAACGCAGAAAGAAACAGGTCTGGGGGGGGGGGAGTTCCTGCGAAAAAAAGTTCCTGGTACAATTGTTCCGGGTAATTTGGATGGAAACGCGGCATTAGAGACCTCTACAATTTAATTCTTACTAGTAACAATGGCAATTAGAGAGCTCTTTAAATCTATAATTACAATAAGAGAGCTCTGCAATTGCATTATTACTAGTAAGAACTAAATTAGAGAGCTCTCTATTTCATTTATTACTAGTAACAATTATGATTATAGAGCTCTCTAATTCAATTTTTACTAGTAGGAATTCTCAGAGATCTCTGCAATTACATTCTTAATAGTAATTCTTACAATTACAGAGCTCTTTAATGCAATTCTTACTAGTAACAATTGAATTAAAGAGCTCTGCAATTGCATTCTTACTAGTAACAATTAAATTGTAGAGCCCTCTAATTCAGTTATTACAAGTAAAAATGCAATTACAGAGCTCTCTAATTAAATTCTTACTAGTAGGAAATCTAGTTATAGAGCTCTACAATTGTATTCTTACTAGTAAAAACTTGTAGGCCTATTCATTAGATGCAAAATGAATAGATTTTGGAATTTCCCTTTCCAAATCCCACCTATGGTGATACACTTCAAAATAAAGGCCCCATAAGCATGAATTGATAGCATTTTTATTGTGTCAGAATGACCATAAGAGTGAGATGACAGTTTGGAAAGGTTTTTTTTTATATTTAATCACTTAATTATTTCACACCTTTATATTATTAATATTTCTTTATTTCAGACCCTTAGATCCATATCACAAAAATGGAAATAAAGAATAGTCTTGAAAATACTTTACCAGACAAAATCTCATCTCATTTTGGTATTTATTATGCACTGTAACATGCATGCAGAATTTGAGTTACATATATAGGCCAATTAATAGGTTAATCGTCACTCTTGACAAAATGTGTCTCTTTCTCTTTCTCTTTCTCTCTCTCTTTCTTTCTTTCTCTCTGTCTCTCTCTCTGTCTCTCTGTCTCTTTTTGGTCAGACATTAGGCAAAAAATAAAAATAATAATAAATAATAATAATAATAATTGCAACATTATTTTTAGGGATTTTTTCAATAAGCTTAATTAGTCAATATTTTGCTGAGTGTATTTTTGTGCTGGAACCGTGGCTGGTTCTGGCCAGTATGTGGCACACAACTTTAAAAACACCTATTCATGCAAGTACGAAACATGTTTCTCTGAGACGTGCAACAGTTCTTTCCCGGCTTTGTTTGGAACTGTTTGTGTTGGTGAAAGAAAAACAGAAAATACTGTGTCCAAAATGTAACTCACTCATATTAATTTCTTGGTTGTTGAACTGTATAAAATCAACATCCCATTCACGATCATTCATTTGCACTGATATTCGGCAAAACGGCACTCTTGCTTGTGTGACATTACTTAACTATATCAGATATTATAAATGTAAAAAACAAATACCCATACAGGGACATTTTTGCCCTCATAACTTAAATTATAGTGGCATTCTCAATGCATTCCAATAGACTTCATCATGCAGTAAATGCTTCTGGTAACAGACCCCGCCTCAGCATTATTGAGTGAGTGGAAAATGCTAATAAAACCCCTCCAAAGCTTAACAAAAACAGGTATTTTACAACCAATAATTAAATATGCATATTTCTGAGTATACATTTATATGCGTATTTTCTGTGCAAGTGTGAATTCTCCTTTAAAAAAAAAAAAAAACTTTCTGCAGCTACATAGACTACCTATATTTCTTCTCTGTAAAGCATCATTTTATAATGATTTTAATCAATATAATAATACTGTATAATATTAGTAATACTAAATAGATCATTAGAGCTTCAGTGCTACTATTCAGCATTAAAAGCTGCTTGACTGAGCATTTTCTTTTTTTAAGATTTATTTTTGGTGTTTTTGCCTTTGTTCGATAGGTAAGTGTAAGTAATTGGATGAGGGGGTGCCGGGACTCAAACTCAGGATACCTGTGGCGCAACGGCTTTATCGACGGACTGCCCACAAGGCTATCGGGACAGACATTCACCCATTTTATGAATATGCATAAGCGCAATTATCATAATGAGGTTATGCTGAAAAGAGAGCCCTACAATGCAATTCTTCCCAATAAAAATCGTTAGATCTCTACAATTACATTTTTACATTTTTCAATGCAATTCCATGCTCTACAGCTACATTCTTACTAGTAAGAATTACAGTTAGAGAGCTCTCTAATACAATTCTTACTAGTAACAATTCAATTAGAGCGCTCTGTAATTGAATTAGTGAGCTCTGCAGTTGCATTCTTACTAGTAACAATTCATTTAAGAGCTTTCTAATTCAAATTTTACTAGTAAGAATTACAGTTAGAGAACTCTTTGATGCAATTTTTACTAGTAACAATTCAATTAGAGAGCTAAACCGCAATAATGATCCTTGCAAATATAATTTGACTACATGTTTTTATTGATATCATATACAGATTGTGTAGGTAACTATAAAGTTTACTCTGCTCTTCTCCCAGTTTACCGGAGACCTACTTTAACGTGTTTTGGGAGGAAATTATGAATTTGCGTGTTTTGTAAATCCCACAGCTCAGATTCAGCGCAAACTAACATGGCGGCGCCCATCACCCAGTATAGATCAACTAACACGGTCAATATAAAAGTGTTTAACCTACCAAATATATTTACTTGCACATATTTCAGAATCTGAATATCAGATATTTTTTATAATATAGTGAGCATGTTTGTGAATATTTTAAATAAAACAGGAAAAACTAAATAAAAGCGATCCCTGTGCCATGTGGCTGCGTTGTGTCACATGACAATCATGATAAGTCGCCATGGAAACAATACGGTGGTACATTCTAAAATAACGGTCGCCTAAAAAAACTCACACCAGGGGCTCAGCTAGAATATTTTAAACTCATGAGCAAAAGGGTTAATGGAAGTCAATGGAGACATATGACTAGTTAAAATTAATTTGTAGAGCTCTCTAATTGGAATTGTTGCTGTCAGTAATTGAATTAGAGAGCTTTCTAATCATAATTGTTACTAGAAAGTACTGAATTAGTGAGCTCTCTAATTGGCATTGTTACTAGTAAAAATGCAATTGCAGAGCTCTCTACTTAAATTAGAGAGCTCTCTTTTTGTAATTATAACTAGTAAAAATTTATTTAGAGAGCTCTCTAATGGGCATTGTTACTAGTAAGAATTAAATTGTACAGCTCTCTAACTGAATTGTTACTAATAAAAATGCAATTACGATGAGTAATGCTTGGAATATTTTAAGATAAAATGGCTTGCCATACTTTTCCTCCCTCAGGGTGACCAGTGCTGGCACTTTACAACTAATAGCCCACACTTATAAACATGATGTCTGCTGTCATCACCTAAATAATCCACTATCACACCAATGAGCCCCGAGTTCATTGTCTGCTTCCAAACAGTTCCCATAATCCCCAGAGGTGAGCTGTTTCAGTGCTACATTACACATATGTCATATATGTCAACACCTTCATTCAAGGCCACCTCTATGGCAAGCCGTTTTAGCTTATTCAATTATTGCGTTTTCCAATTAAATTGTTTCTACAAATTACAAATTTGTTACAAATTGCATTAAAGATCTCTCTAACTGTAATTCTTACTAGTAAGAATGTAGCTGTAGAGCTGTGGAATTGGATTCTTAGTAGTAAAAATTTAATTGTAGAGCTCTACAATAACAATTCTTACTAGTAAGAATTACATTGTAGAGCTCTCTTTTCAGCACGACCTCATTATGATAATTGCACTCATGCATATTCATAAAATGGATGACTGTCTGTCCCGATAGCCTTGTGGGCAGTCCGTCGATAAAGCCGTTGCGCCAGGGGTCTCCTGAGTTTGAACCGGCTCTTGTTGTGGACCCTTCCGATCCCGCACCCCCTCCCCCCAATTCATTTACACTGTCCTATTGGAATAAAGATAAAACGCCAAAAATAAATCTCAAAAAAAGAAAATGGGGACTCAAGCAGCTTGTTCAGTCAAGCAGCTTTTAATGATGAATAGCAACGCTAAGGCTCTAATGATCTATTAAAGGGATACTCCACCCCAAAATGAAAATTTTGGCATTAATCACTTACCCCCATATCGTTCCAAGCCCATAAAAGCTTTGTTCGCTTTAGAACACAATTTAAGATATTATGGATGAAAACCAGGAGGCTTGAGACTGTCCCATAGACTGCCAAATAAATAATATTGTCAAGGTCCAGAAAAGTTTGAAAAGCATTGTCAGAATATCCCATCTGCCATCAGTGGTTTAACCGTAATGTTATGAAGCAATGAGAATACTTTTTGTACACGAAGATAACAAAAATAACGACTTATCGACTTATATAATGAACAATTCTACTCCTCTGTCTCTCCCCATGTCACCGTAGCACCATTTCGGAGAATCTGAGTAGTATGCAGGTATTGTACGCTATACTATGTTAATCCTAATTTTTTTTTTAAAAACTTCCCCAAAATAATGTCAATTATTATTATTATTATTATTATTATTTTTTGCCTAATGTCTGACCAAAAGAGAGAGAGAAAGAAAGAAAGAAAGAAAGAAAGAAAGAAAGAAAGAAAGAAAGAAAGAAAGAAAGAAAGATAGAAATGTTGTCAAGAGTTATGATTAACCTATTGATTGGCCTATATATGTAGCTCAAATTCTGCATGCATGTTACAGTGCATAATAAACTAGGGGTGCGCCGATCCGATATTCAGGATCAGTATTGGCTCCGATACTGACATTTTCTGCTGGATCGGGGTATCGGTCAGACCAGACCTATCCAGATCCGATATAGTGCTTATACAATTGTGTTATTTTTAAGACCCACGAAAGGGACAAAAACATTATAAAGCACCATAAAGTTTCCGTGCAATATTTTTCAAGTGTTCTGAGACCGTTCCATAGTTTAATGAGAGGTATTGATTAATATTTCAGTCATTAATTCACGTTCATGTAAACTCATCTCTCCGCTGCGGCTGTCAGTCATCCTCCATTCAGCATTCAAACTGCACAACGTGTTCAGTTACGACAGTCAAGACGATGAAACTCTCTCTAGAATGATACAATGTTCCTATTATTATACTTGATCTGTAGATATACATCAGTGGTTTTGCATAAAAGGACTTTATCTTGCTGGAGTTTATAGCAAATTCTAAATCATGTTACTTTCTTCCGGGTGTCTGTTGGAGATCACTACACTGGAGTACAGGGCACTATGAATTGTTCTTCATGCACACAGTAACTAAAATTTAAAACTTTTAAAAGAAAAGGCTCAATAAACTAACGCACAGATTTAATACACTACACATCAGTATCTCTTCCCTTTGTGCTTTGAACTTTTCTATGCAGAGCTGCGCACTGTGACTCCGTGTTGCTTCAAAAGCGCATCATTCTGCACACGGGATGCACAAGAGCTTCGTGCCACTCTGTATTGGAGCCTTTCATGTTATAATACTTTTCCGTAATGAAAGATTGTTAATAGCCTTTCTTGTTCTGTCTCATCTATCATATGTTGCTGCCTCATTACTGTGCTATAAATGTAAAAGAAATGTAGGCCTATTTAATTTATTGCATATATTTATATATAATTATATTTACTTGTTTTTCATGAATGTATATTACAATACAAAGAGCAATGTGTAACATTTTACCAGATTACACCTATTTACTTTTATTTTTTTTCCCCACTAAATTATGTTTTTTCTCTAAATGTTTAGATTTTATAAAATTATTATGAACTCTATCCAACTCTATCCAATATCCATTATTGCTGCTGAATTATCCACTAACCTAATAGTATTTTTCTCATAGATTATGATTATATACATTTTTTATTTGTTATTTTTCTTTATAATTAATTTGTCTATACTTAGAAGATTGTGTGTAATACACAAAAGAGTGATGATCAGGTCAACACACACTGAGGTATAGAAAAAAAAAAAAAAAAAACTGTGCTGGTATCGGATCGGTATCGGTATTGTCCGATACTAAGAACTTTTGGTATCGGATCGGGATCGGTTCTGAAAAAATTGTATTGTGCCACCTCTATAATAAACACTAAAATTAGATTATGTTTTTTGAACTGTATCACCACAGGCGGGATTTGGAAAGGGAAATGCGTGTAGTCACAAATCTGTTTTGCATCTAATGAATATAAGTTTTTACTAGTAAGAATACAATTGTAGAGCTCTGTAACTAGATTTCTTACTAGTAAGAATTTAATTAGAGAGCTCTGTAATTGCATTTTTAGTAGTAAGGAATGAATTAGAGAGCTCTCTAATTGGTATTGTTACTATTAAAAATTGCATTAAAGAGCTCTGTAATTGTAATTCTTACTAGTAAGAATTTAATTGTAGAGCTCTCTAATTGAATTCTTACTAGTAAGAATGAAATTGCAGTGATCTCTAATTCAATTAGAGAGCTCTCTAATTTAATGCATTCCAGTCAACCCGTAACCCGTGTTTTTCCAGCCTTCTACCCGTGAAAGTGCACTGGAACAGCAGTCAAACCCATGACTTCCCACTCGTGAACTTGTACTAGATCGATGTACTCCCAGTTCTGAACTCTGATGTCACATTGCCCGCAAAACAACAATGGCAGCCCCTACAGATAATATTGCCTACGGATGCGGTGTTTATGCAAGTGGTACACAGTGAGAAATAGACTTTAGGACAATATAACGTTGCAATAAAATTAATAATCTAGCTACAATTCCTTGCGCTCAGGCAGTTTGGCGTGACTTGCCTGGAATGCTACAAAGTCATAAGTCGTGGTTTGTCATGTCGTGGTTTGTCATGTCGTCATAAGTCTTGGCCTGTCATGACTTACAGGCTCAAAAACCTGCCTGCAACGAAGCATAATTTTTACTAGTAAGAATTGAATTAGAGAGCTCTATAATCATAATTGTTACTAGTAAGAACTGAATTAGAGAGCTCTCTTATTGTAATAATAACTAGTAAAAATAGATTTAGAGAGCTCTCTAACTGGCATTGTTACTACTAAGAATGTAATTGTAGAGCTCTCTAACTGAATTGTTACTTGTAAAAATGCAGTTACGACGAGTAGAGCTTGGAATATTTTAAGCTAAAACGGCTTGCCATACACCTCTGGTTTAGATTCCTAAGAAAAGATACAAACAGCTATTCCTCGTGTCACTGCCTGGTGATGGAGCCAACAAAGCAAAACCTGAGAAATGTCTAACTGCAAGAGCGAGATCTTGAAAACCATTTCCAACTCATCCGTCTGGAAATTCTACAACATATGCATGTCATCCAGGATGCACAAGTTTAACATGCGTCCGTGTGAGGGATGGAGTTTAAGAAACCATAGCTCCATGAAATGTAGGTGAGGAGATCGTACCTGTAGTGGAGAGGTCCAGCAGCGAGGATCTCCTCTTCAGCTTCCAGGGTTAGTGTCGCGCGACAGTGAGAGAGGGATAAAAAGAGGGGGGAGAGAGAGCGAGAAAGCCAGAGAGAGAGGTACCCAATACCCCTCCTCACCTGGCCCTTTCATCTCTCCGCCCCTCACCCTTTCACCCGCCCACACGCATGTACACACACACACACACACACTCACGTTCACACAAACACGGAGAGAGAGAGATCGCCCCCTCCCCCGTCAGCGATGCTTCAGGCAGGCGGCTAGTCCAGGTGGTCAGGCTGATGTTCACGCTGCCGACATGACAGAAAGATAACAAATAGCTCTGTCTCTTTAGGCGGTGCCGTACGAAACCTGCTCTCACCCCTTTTCTGACACACACACATCCATACAAACACACATAAACATGTGCTTACCCTCACACGCGCACAGGGCAACTGCAGAGCAGAATGGAGAGGAGACAGGGATGCAGGCAGGCAGGCAACCCTCCTCGCTTCACCAGGTCCTAGTGCTCTCCCGTTCCCGGCGCGTCCCTCCACCGGCACACAAGGGCTGCGGTATGGGGTCACATCGGGTTCTTGGGATCCATGGGGGCTGTTGCATTGAAAAACAGTCGCTTTTTCCTCATTCAACATTCATTCTCTCACTTGGGCATGGGTTGATCTCAATGTCCAATCCGTTAAAAGCTCTCTCATGAGACCCTGATTATTGTTTGTTTGTGGTTGCAAAGTCTGCCAAGGCACAAAGGGACTGCGCGGAAAGATCAGCGGTTGTGTAGTTTTGGTGATGCCAAGAACACAGAGAATTATTCTAAAACTTTGAGAGACTTTGGAGGACATTGTGTCAAATGTAAAATAATTTAAATTAAAATGGAAATTTAACACATGAGTTTATATGAGATTAGTTTTATATAGAGTTATTTTGTTCAGTAATAGTTATTCCTTCAACTGAATATTTCTTGCATTAAGCAATCAAGGAAAAAAAAAGCTAAATAATTGCTAAAATAAAAAAGCTACATTTTAGTTTGTGACAAAAATACATAGTAAAAAAATATGCAAACTAGTTTCATGGTCAGCAAGAAATATATTTTTAAAAGTTAATTGTTTGACACCATATCCCGTACATATTTCCCTCAATGCACTTCAATTATAGTTTCTTAGGGTATTCTGACATTGTAATTGTGATATTTTAAATTTTACTAACTGGAATGCCCTCATGTCAAATTATTTATGGCAAACGTGCAGTTAATGTGCGGCGAATTTATATCAAGCAAAACATTCGAATGTGAACTCACAACAACATTGCAGCCATGTCTGTCTGAACACTATATTTCTGTAAGGGATTCCATATACCTTTCTCGCACTACTGTAAAACTTTCTTTTTGAGATGCACAGGAATCATCTTAGACACAAGATACTGTGTAAAAATGATAAGCACTATCAGTAAAACAGCTAAGAACACAAAAGTGGGAGCAAACTCTTAACTGGCTCTGACACCAATGGATGCAAAACTCTTGTCGCATATGGAGCTATCTTAGAAAAAGATTGACTCATTTATTTATTTCAGCAAACTGGACAAACAGCAGAACCAAATAAACAAATTCCTGATGCCTCATTTTCCTCTTATTTGTTAGCATCAGATAAACAATGCCTAATTACCAACATATGCTCAATGGTTAAAATCACAAGCATGGCATGCACTTAAATCAAACTCACACTGAAGTTTTGGATAACACTCAAAGAAAAACTGGTTTAAGTATATATTGCACTCTGATCTGCATCTTTGTGATTTAAAGCATTTCTTCCCTTTTCAAAACTTAAAGGTGTCATATGATGCAATTTCAAGTTTTCCTTTCTCTTTGGAGTGTTACAAGCAAATAGATAAGATCTATAAAGTTGCAAAGACTAAAGTCTCAAACCCAAAGAGATATTCTTAATAAAAGTTTAGACTCGTCCACGCCCTCCTAAAACACCTCGTTTAAACAAGCCCCCACATATATATGTCGTGATGTGGGAAGATTTGCAAAACGCCACCCAAATGTCCACGCAAAGAAAGAAGGCGTAACCTTCAAAAACACTACACAACCAGATGCCATGTTGTGAAGACGCTGTTTCATTGTGAAAGCAAAAATACTTTGTTTGGCCTTCCAAAAGAGGACACAACTAGAAATCAGTGGTTAAGTTGTATTTACAACACTGTTCCAGAACAGTTCAACCAAAATATTCCGATGTGAGCAAACGCATTTTATGGAGGACTGTTTCCTCATCTGTTCTGACTCACAGTCTGTAAGTACGTTTACATATGTAAAGGATTTGGCACTGATGATTCAAACGCAAGTTTTGAGCAGTAGAGTAGGTTTGTTGTTCGTTGTTTCTCCGATCACAAACGCAGACATGGTTTTATGTTTACGCAGCACGATGCAACACAACGTGTAAAAAGACAGTATAAATCATTATAATCTGTAATTATGTGCCCACTGGATGCAACAAATGGCTTGTCTGTAATTGGTTTTATTGTTTTTGTCTTGTCGCACCGGTGTTCTGAGGGGGGCACGCATAACAGTATAGTAAGGGGCGTAACATTTCCGTCACACTCTTGAGGCATTTGGCCAATCACAACGCACTGAGAGCACACCTCACTTTTCAGAACGATGATCTTTGTAAAAAACAATGCATTTCAGAAAGGCAGGGCATAGAGGAAAACACAATTATGTACAGTATGTGGAAAATAATGTGTTTTTGAACCTTAAACCACATAAACACATTTCATTACACCAAATACACACAAAAAAAATTCTTTTTAGCAACATCATATGACCCCTAGGTGTAGTCACAGTGACATTTTGGTGAAAATCCACTGACAAAAAAGGTCCACTGTCTATTATCAATAGTCTGATGTATCAAGCACAGCTTACAAAGAAGTCACTTTCAAATCAAACAACTTTCTATTGATCAAGGCAGTGAACCAATGTGACCAACTTGAACCCGTTTTTAATTTTTTTTTTTTTTAAATATAAATCAGCCTTATATATATATATATATATATATATATATATATATATATATATATATATATATATATATATATATATATATATATATATATTTGTTATATATATTGTTCTACAACACTTCAAATGATTTGTAAAGCACATAAATGGACATCCTTAGCTGACGATCCTTATGTAGCAACGTATGTTGTGAAAAACACATGGGCTCATGTTCATGTTTGAGGCATGAGTAATATATGAGTTAATGTATCTTCAAGTTATGTTCACCACAGTCCTTTACTCAAAAACTGCTCAAAAAAACCCATCAGAAATTCCAAAGGGAACCCAAGGCTAATTCTCTTTAGGGTTTTAGGACTACAAACTGAACTGCTCTATAGGAATGAACATTCAGAAAAGAAATAATAATAAAACTCTTGTGAATAATTGATAGAACAATAAACAGGACTGCAGGACTTGCAATAAGACAATTTTATTCTAATCTCACTCATTTCATAGTTAAAGAAACCACACATATTTAGTTATTACAACACAAGTGCAAATTTTTTAAAGAGGAAAACAAATATTTATAAGGACAATAAGATTTTAATTTTAGCTTAGCTGAGAGGATGAACTATTTAAGCTCCACTGCCTATGTAAACAAACCATATTAACAGACCAGCCCTGAGACATTGGGGGGTTGCAAGGCAACGCATTCAGACACATGAGACCACTGTCATTTGAGATTTTGTAACTTTTTGCTCATGAGAAAACACAGCCACAGGGGTACTAAGATGTTGTTGGATGATCAGGATCCACAGTTGAAAGATAAGACTAGATCACTGCGATGCATGACTTGATCTGGTTCTCAGTTCACTGACACAAGTCTTTCTCCCTTTGTTTGCGGACAACAAATACAGAAGCTTACAAGAGATCGCAGCACCAATTAATCAATAGATCAATAGCGAGACACATGGAAAGACGGTCAGTGGGCTGACTGTCATTAAAAGGATTAATGAAATGGGAAAAGATAACAATAGGAGCGAAACAAGAACACTTGTGTGTGAGTGAGGAGGCAGAGAAAGACAGCAGGCTGAAGGTGTTGAAAAAGACAGAAATAGCATATACTTGCTCAACCCGGCAGCACCAATCACGGGAGAGGCAAAATACAATGGTCTCCATGACAACTCAGGAGACCATAGACTCCAGGCTGCCTCTGAGCAATAACAGTCCAACCATCTCCCTGTGCGACAGCCAGTTATAACCGACTGTATTTTTAGCACAGCACTCCAAAAATAAACACATACACGCCCTGTCACAGAGGTATGACTCATCCTTAATATCTTTATTACCACCAATTATTCGTGGCTGATGGTGATATTGCTGCAATTACAAATTTCTTCAAATGAAAAAGCACTCAATAATGATTTGCCTTTCTATGCACAAAACATGTTTGATAGCAGTAGAGATATAAAAAAAAAATGGAAAGGTATTTCATGCACTGTATTTGGGTGAAATTTCATACCCATAATAATGCATAAAGATGATTAGTAATAAGAAATATACATAGCAATGTGAGAATGAAAGGGATTTCATTTTTACTATGGCAAACAATAGTCTAGAGGTTCTCATTTTTGTACAATAGTGTATGTTGACTGCAGGGGGAGCTCTTAGATTAGAGAAACTGGATAACAGCTGTGAAGGATTTCTGAAACATTAGTGCTTCTCCTCTATGTGTGTGTGTGTGTGTGTGTGTGTGTGTGTGTGTGTGTGTGTGTGTGTGTGTGTGTGTGTGTGTGTGTGTGTGTGTGTGTGTGTGTGTGTGTGTGTGTGTGTGTGACAAATATATTTGTGACAAGTTAGTGTAAAAATAAAATAAATTCAGTTAAAATCATCTTAAATGCATGATACAAATCGCTCCTATAGCTCACCTTCTGAAAAATATAAGATACTGTCAATATAATAATTGGACAATTTTAAATGCTTGTCTTTTAAGACCCTGCGTGTTTGTTTGTGTTCAATCATATGTACCTTATAACTGTCACTGCCACAATTACAGACTTCTACCCTTTCATTCTTTGCAAGCTTTTTTTCCAAACTGATGTCCAAGAGTGTCCAGGGTGATCAAACAGTCAGAGATTCTGTGTTTGTTTTGACAATCACCCGAGCGTTTGATCCCCTGGACACTCTAAGTGAAATCATGATGGTGGATTTGAGTGGACAGTGTTGGGCCTCGGTGGCAGTGAAAAGAGAAACTCTTCTCTTGTTCTGACCTACTTACAGTTTCTTGAGAGCAGGAAAGTGTTCAGCATTTCAACATATACATACACAGAGGAACACACACAGGCAATCACACACCAGCACAAGCCTCGCCCCTGCTGGTCAGATGGACTTTTCTCACATCTCCTCCCATCCAGCATACATGCAAATACACCCTATTCCTTCACAGGAACATCATGTACCTATTTTCTTTAAGACCTATTTTCTTTAACTGAAAAGGTAAATTTGATATATAATCTGCATAATTATTTTAGTTAAAAACAAGCATGTATATGTATGTACACACACACACACACACACACACACACACACACACACACACACACACACACACACACACACACACGTGTGTGTGTTTTATTTTTTATTATTATTATTATTATTTGTAAGTTTTGTTTAATATCCACTCAAAAAACAAATGGACATACCAACTTGCAAATTAGTAAATGGGGAATTTCTGTAAGGTTTAACAGAGGGCAAATGTCTTTCAACAAAACATTTTGCAGCATTATATATAATGCCAGTAATAAGTGTTAAAAGGGCACATTTTCTGCCTGCATGGGAGTCAGTGTAATTATTTTAATTGGTTTTTATAGAGCAGGCAGTGCATCCGTTGGCAACAGCTAAAGCCCATGGGAGCCTGTGTGAAGTCCACAGAATTGCACTCACTGCATTAATGCCTAAGCAACACAGAGTAACTGTAATAAAAAAAAAAAAAATACAATAAAAAATTAAAAAAAGAAAGAAAGAAAAAAGAATAAGCAAGAACTTGGGTCTGAATTCTTGTCACAGACACAGAGATAATAAAGATTAGAAATAATAAATATATCACCAGTCTTAAGTAATGAATTACCACTGCTCTGAATGCACACTATGGGAAGGGTTTGGGTTAGGGAATGTGTTAGATGGCATGCACATCTAAGCATCCATGTGTGGGTGCACTGTATATTTACATCATGTAAGAGGCTATTTACATACAGTATGACGGCTTCTAATCCATCTGCACAGTTTTCTTTTTGTATAGCTTTTTTTATCCATCCAGAATGTATGTGGCCTCAAAACTTGTCAATATTTTAGGACAATGTTTGAATGGTTTTTTTATGTCTTTGTATAGAAAAATACATAAAAACCAAGTGCCATTAATTTTAGATCAAAATAGTATATAGATTATCTGTAATTGCTTAACATTTACAGTTGTTATAATAACCATTATTTGACATATTAATTTATACATTTACACAGTGTATTTGCCCACATTAATCACTGAATCATTTATCTGAGTCACCTGCATTAAAGAAAGCAGACAAGTCTAGAGATGTTTTTACTGTACTTTATTATATGGTCATTCAAACTTGACTGGACCTAATTTGAGACAGTATGGAGACTTCAGAAAGTTCGATGCTGACTGCTAGCCACCAGCATCTTAATGATTATAAAGTTGGGTATCAGCCAAACAAAACTCTATGACCCTCATGACAGCTGGAAATGTACTACTGCTGCATCAAACCACATCCATTTCAAGCCACAAGTTCCAGTAAATCCAAAACAGCAGGATTTCTAGTTAATCTACAATGTTTTGACTGATCAATCAACTGGTATTTTAAAGAAGCAACTCAAGCGTGTGGTACTGGCTGACAGTGGGAGACAGATGACAGAGGACAGTGGAGTTAAGAAAAACACTGGAACAACTAGAGCAACAATGTCAAGCCTTTCTGAATGAGACCATGAACTTCTCTCTCAGAGCATTATGATTATCTGCAGCACTTCACACCTCACATACCTCATAAGTGACTTCATACATCTCGCCTAAACACCCATTGAGAGATTCTCAATACTCCTCATATTTATTTATGAGCCAAGGTCAAGATCTGCGTCATTCTGCTTTGCATTATCTTATAGGGTCTGGCTAACTCAGTCTGACCTTCTGTTGACATATCCCTAACCTGACTGCGATGTGGACTTACATTTTTTAAAGGGGTCATATGACGTTGCTAAAAAGAACATTATGTTGTTTATTTGGTGTAATGCAATCTGTTTATGCGGTTTAAGGTTAAAAAACACATTATTTTCCTAATAATGTACATTATTGTTGCTCCTCTATCCCCCGCCTTTCTGAAACGTGTCGATTTTTACAAAGCTCATTGTTCTGAAAAGCGAGGTGTGCGCTGATTGGCCAGCTATCACGCGCATTGTGATTGGCTGAATACCTCAAGCGTGTGCGGAAATGTTACACTCCTCACCATACTGTGATGCCATTACAAACATCCTCCATAAAATGCCCTGCACACGTCTGAATATTTAGATTGAACTGTTCTGGAACAGTGTTGTAAATACAACTTAACCACTGATTTCTAGCTTTCACAACGAAACACACAGCATCTCCACAATGTGGCGGTGGCGACAACAACAATACTGAAAGTGAAAATAAAAGTTACTTCTTTGCGTGAACATCTGGGCGGCATAATGCAAATCTTCCCACATTGTGATGTAGACATGTGGGGGCGTGTTAGAATGAGCCATTTTAGGAGGGCGTGGACAAGTCTTAACTTCTTTTTTATGCACGAAGAGCTTGTCACACTCCGAAGAGAAAGGAAAAATTGAAATCGCATTATATGACCCCTTTAATTGCCACATATGCAGAATACCAGTGCCTGCTCTGCTTGTGAGGGTCTCATTAGTAAACATTTTCACCTACAAAGAGTTTTTGTTTTTAAAGGCTCAGCATAAAGAACATGTTGCATGTCAGAACTTCAGGGGGCTATTGCTGTTATGTAGTACTTTGTACCCTATCTTTCAGTTATTTTAAAATTATTAAATCCATTGCCAATACTGTTGTTTGTGCTGTTTTTTTTGTTTGTTTGTTTTTTGTTTTTTTTCACCAAAAATGATTACTTACTGGAGAGTGATGTCAATAAGGACTGTTGGTTAAAGTGATATATCTTACAAAACTATCAGGACTAAAAAAGAAATTGAGGATGCAGGAAAAGCATATATACTTATAATTAGGGATGTAATGATTCACTCAACTCACGATTTGATTCAAATCATGATTTTGATTTCATGAGATTGAAGACATACAGTAAATGAAAAGGTGTCTTTTTATTAGGCTACCGCTGCACGTTTATTTGTGAAACTGAAATATAACAAAAACTAAATAGAAATTTTAAAACAACCCCAAATCAAACAAGTTACACAAATGAAAGATATCTCTTAATATCAACAAACTAAGGCTTTGTCTGTGCTCTTTCCATTTAAAATTAGTAGCAACCACTGGATTTTAATCATGATCCAAACAAAGATGCAGCATACATGCAGTATGAGTAGTTTTCTTAAGTGAACAACAGTTATATAATAAATAATTTTACTACTTGGATTTGAGTTGATGTTGCCATTTTGCCAAAATGTTTTCCCCCTTTATCGATCTCAAAATGTATCAAATAAAAGGTGTTAATCTTGGAGATATTATTTTGAATGATTATAAGTAAGGATGTAACGATTAACCGCGAGTCTGTTGAAAATCAATTCAAATATGCAACGATTGAAATGGTTGAGATGCCAAACAAATCACAATACAATTGGAGTAGGAATTTATATGAATGTAGCCTATCTCTGAAGGGACCTGACTATCTTTAGAAATGTTAACTTGGTATTTTCTTTTCACAAAGCTAAAGTCAGACCTCAAATTTCGAAATGATACAGTATAATTTAGATTAAAAACTAACAGTTTCCTGTTTTATAAAATATCAGTAATCTGTGGGATTAATGACCCTAATCTTTTTAACAGTAATATAAGAGGGCACATAATAATAAGTAACTGTTAGATAGTAAAATAATAAATACATTTTACGCACTTAAAATCATCTCTACTTCAGAACTGTTTACTAACTTAAGGCAGGGTGGCATGAGATCACAGTCATTTCTAGGGAGCCAAACTTGAGTCATTGAATTTAATACAATAAATACATAGCCTACATGAATCAAAAACAAGATATTCCAATGGCCTTAATTTGAGAACTGCAAAAAAAAGAGCTCATCTCACTTTCTGACTGCAATGGAGAGAAAATGAGCAGTAACATAATTAGCCAATGTTTATAGGGGCTGTGTTTCAATGCCTTTAGTCTTTAACCAAAGCCCTGTAAGATGAGCATGATGGGAAATGTTTGCTGAGACTTTGGAGAGAGATGACAGACAAGAAGAGCTACATTGGTCTGCTTTATACTGTGAGAATTCCTCAACCTGGGCTGCATCCTCTTTAATCCCAGGGTATGATCAGGTTACCAGAATAACTGAATTTAGTCTAGTGCTACACAGTGACCGGTTCTCACAGGCGGATCATCTTGGATGACTGTGCACTTCTCTATAGCTGCCTGTACTACTCAAATTTTCTCTAGGGGGCGCCCATGTTTAAAGCATGCTGAGGGTTATCGCTATTGCATAGCATATACTAAAGTACCTCAGCCAACACAGAATAACTGAACAACTTTAATTCAAATTATACTAATAGTTTGGAATTAAACATACTTTTAACTGAAACATATATTCCTAAACCCACAGATTATTCCACTGTTATGGGTTATAAGGCATAATCTGTGTGGAAACAAATGCATTCGATTTGAAATCTCAATCTTAAGGTTGCTTTGGTTACTAATTAAAAAGCCTATACTCACTCAAAGCAGAAACACTTTTTATTAGTTATGTGAGCAATAGGTATTACTTTAGTTAGAACTAAATGTGTCCTTTCTAACGGTTCTTGTGTGTAATATGGCTGCACTGCAGTGTCCTTGATTGAGAGTTATGGGATCCCAAGTGAATTAACTGCACTCTGCAGCAGGACATGACCCCATCCAGAATTCTGCAAGGTGTTTCATCCTGTGGTTCTCAAACCTGTCCTGCAGTACCCCCTGCCCTGCACATTTTGTATGTATCCCTCAATTATCACACCTGATTCAACTCATCAGCTCATTAGTGGAGACTGCAAGACCTGATGTGACACCCACTTATATACAGAGACATACAAAATGTGCAGTGCTGGGGGTACTTCATGGAGAGGTTTGAGAACCCCTGGTCAATACTATAGACTAACAGGATGAAACACCTTGGAGTATTCTGGATGGGGTCAGTATAGGCCTGTTGTCCTAAACAGCTCATTAGTCGAAGGAAGCCTATAGACTCTATATGCTTCCTTTTGAAAATGAGCTGTTGAGGATAACTGGCCTATTCTCAAGATGCAATTTATGCCTTAAAATATCAGGCAATAGCTTCCACAGAGCACATTTGCCCTAAATATCCTATATTGTTAGTTTTGCAAAGTACAAGTGAGGACATAACATAACTGTGTACAACAAAAATATAACAGCCCATTAAAAATAAAATAAACTAGCAAATACATGACTTCACTTCAGTGTTAACGTTTAGGGTTGCAAGATTTTGTTAATGTTTTTGAAAGAAGTCACTTATGCTCACCAAGGCTGCATTTATTTAAAATAACTGTTTTCTATTTGAATATATATATATTAAAATTTTATTTATTCCTTTGATGACAAAGCTAAATTTTTACATTTTAATTACCCCAGCCTCCAGTGTCAAATGACCCTTCAGAAATCAGTCTAATATGCCGATTTGGTGATCAAGAAACATTTCTTATTATTATCAATGTTAAAAACAGTTGTGTTTCTTAAAGGGTTACACCACCCCAAAATGCAAATTTTGTCATTAATCACTTACCCCCATATCGTTCCAAACCCATAAAAGCTTAGTTCGTCTTCAGAACACAATTTAAGATATTTTGGATGAAAACCGGGAGGCTTGTGATTGTCCCATTGACTGCCAAGTAATTTACACTGTCAAGGTCCAGAAAAGTTTGAAAGACATCGACAGAATAGTCCATCTGCCATCAGTGGTTCAACTGTAATGTTATGAAGCGACGAGAATACCTTTTGTACATGAAGAAAACAAAAATAACGACTTTATTCAACAATTTGTCTCCTCTGTGTCTCTCCGCATCACAGTAGCGCCATTTTGAAAAATATCCGCTAAATGCAAACTGCGTACGCTCTTCTGTGTCAGCCATGATATGTTTTCGCCATGTATTTACGCTTTGATTTGAACGAAAACAGCACATCCGTGCAGCGCGGCTGATACAGAAAAGCATAAGCCGATTGTGTTCAGCGGATATTCTCCAAATAACAAATTGATGAATAAAGTCGTTATTTTTGTTTTCTTCACGTACAAAAGGTATTCTCATCGCTTCATAATGTTACGGTTGATTTTGGGGTGGAGTATCCCTTTAACATTTTTGGGGAAACCATGGTACATTTTTTCAGGATTCTTGGATGAATAGAAAGAACAGCATTGATTTGAGAAAAAAAATTGTGACATTATAAATGTCTTTACTGTCAATGTTTATCACTTTATTGTGTACTTGCTGAATAGAAGTACTTTCTTTTTAAAAAACCATAAACATTTTTTTTTTTTAATTTGTGGAAAAGCATAAAAAAAACTAGCATAATTTAATTTATTATCTATACAGTCAATTAAGGTGCAATGGTCAACCATATCTAATGTTTGTCAGGTCTATTATCTTATCATGGAACAGCTGCTCAATTTCCCTCCAGGGATCAATAATTTCTTAGTATAACTGAAAACAAAAGGTTGATATTCAACACTACATGAAAAAATGAAGAGTTTGAAATTACAGAGGAGGATTTTAGTACACAGGAGGGAGGTTATTATCATGCATTGAACTCAAGGTTAAAGCAATAATTTGTTGGCTTGACTGCAGGCTTGTTGAATGGAGATTTCTACACAAAGACTCAAGGCTATTGGCAGTCTTTGACAGGCCTGCTACATTTCATTACCTGAGTTGTAATGTTATGGAGAGGCATGGTGTAGTAAACATTACTGTTTCACCTTGCAAGATTTTTTTAAATACAGTGGAAAAACAATGCCTCCCACACCTTACAACAGGTTTACTTTTAAGATTGGAGGTATTTTTATGGGTGAATATTACTGTTCAGTAGGTTATGTCAAGACTCAAACAGTCATTGTACTGTATGCATCTTGTACACTAGCAAGTAAAAATTTCTGCAGCATTTACAGACAGAAAACTGTTTCAGTTTCTTAAATGATGCACATTATACAAAACCATCCTTTAAAAAAACATGTAAAACAGCATACAAAAAGTAATCTTATGTGAAGCATTATGTGCTTCCCAGAAGAATCAGAGAAAGCATTTCATAGAATGTTGATCTCACATTCATGAAAGCATGACATTGTAGCAAACCTTTGACACTTAGTCATTCATTCTGCACAAATCCATACAGATTAAGACAAAAAAAAAAAAAAAACAGGAATGCACACACACACAATTTAAATCTCCTTAATCTCTTTCTACTGAGCTAGTCCATATGTATGTGTGTGTGTGTGTGTGTGTGTGTGTGTGTGTGTGTGTGTGTGTGTGTGTGTGTGTGTGTGTGTGTGTGTGTGTGTGTGTGTGTGTGTGTGTGTGTGTGTGTGAGGAGAGAGAGACAGCTAGTCTAGAGCAGGATGGAAGTTCTCACTTTAGATAGATGTTGGCTGCTTATTATAAACTTTATGCCAGAAAGCATGTTGGAGGAGACCAGCTGTTTCCTCTTGCCAGTCACATCTAGTCTCTGTGTAACAGAGCTTGATTACATTATTTGGCCATGGATAGTCTACCTTAATAATAATAATAATAATAATAATAATAATAATAAAACAACTGGTTTTATTGGTAAAAAACTAATAAAAAAAATAAAATAAAAAAATACAATGGCAAAAATACAAAAGCTCCAAAAAACACAGAAAAGTAGTCCATGTGATTCTTCTGAAGTTAAGTCTTCTGAAGTTGTACGATTTATGTGAAAACAGATCGAAATTTAAAGGGATAGTTCACCCATGAAGATGAAAATTATGTCATTAATTACTCAACCTCATGTCGTTCTAAATCCATGAAAGACCTTCGTTCATCTTCAGAACACATATTAAGATATTTTTGATGGAATCCAAGAGCTCTCTGAGCGTCCATAGACAGCAAGGTAACTACTCAAGGCACAGAAACGTAGTATGATGAACATCATTAAAATAGTCCATGTGACATCAGTGGTTCAACCGTAATCTTACAAAGCTTTGAGAATACCTTTTGTGCACAAAGAAAACAAAAATAACGACTTTATTCAACCATTCTTCTCCGACCAGTTACCATGTACCGCATGATGCTGCTGACATTGAACACGCATGAGCTGTGCCTTGTTTACGAGCAGAGGAAAGCACGTGCATGGGCTGTGTTACTAGATAAAGGTGGTAACTCAGGGGAGAAGAATTGTTGAATAAAGTTGTTGTTGTTGTTTTTTTGTGCACAAAAAGTATTATCATAGCTTCATAAAATTACAGTTGAACCACCGATGTAACATGGACTATTTTGTTGATGTTCTTGGTACCTTACTGGGCCTTGAACATGGTAGTTACCTTGCTGTCTATGGAGGGTCAGTGAGCTCTCAGATCTCATCAAAAATATCTTAATTTGTGTTTCGAATATGAACGAAGGTCTTACGGGTTTGGAACGATATGAGGGTGAGTAATTAATGACAGAATTTTAATTTTGGGGTGAACTATCCCTTTAAGTCATTATTTACTAAAAATTGCGCCTTTCCCGCATTCTAATGTGGTTGCTCAGTGATATAAAGAAATGAAGGAGGAACAGAGGAAATGACACACAAATCTCGTTGTTTCTCACACGTTTCGTCAACGCATTGTTTATTTAATTTTTTTTTATTGCGGTAGATTTGAATGTGTCAACGTGAACAACCACTAGGTGGACTGTATCTGTGAATATATCCTGTTAATATCTAAGTGAAAATGATTCTGCAAAATGACTAATGCATTATTGTGTAGGTTATTTGAATTCTTAGTATCCTATTAATATAATAATTGTAAATTGTATGATCATTTATTGTATTATTATGATTCAACTTAATAAATATTTACTGACTTGAAGTGTAGGCCTACTTTTTGTTAGCACATACAGTAATTGATTGCAGGAGTGTAAGACCCATGAAGCTGGTTATGTAATTATAATTTAAAATCATATTGAACACAATGGACTTAAAACAATGTAAAAACAATTGTAAACAATGGCGACATCAATATTGCTTATAAATTTGAGCTCGATTGAGACGCAGAGGATTTTAGTGAAGAGGATTGTGGATCTGCTTTAGAACATTGATTTTGAAACTTGTGAATCCACTTGAATCGTTAGAAGACAGAATCGCGATTCATATATGAATAGATTTTTACGTACACCCCTAGTTTTCTTCTTCTTCTCTAAAGCAGCACAACATGGCCCCGCCCCCTTTGTTGCATGTTCCCAGGGGCGGGGTTTATCAGGGTTGGTGATGTCACAAACAGAAGTGAAAGTGAAAGTGACGTGACATTCAGCCAAGTATGGTGACCCATACTCAGAATTAGTGCTCTGCATTTAACCCATCCGAAGTGCACACACACAGAGCAGTGAACCACACACACACACACTGTGAACACACACCCGGAGCAGTGGGCAGCCATTTTATGCTGCGGCGCCCGGGGAGCAGTTGGGGGTTCGATGCCTTGCTCAAGGGCACCTAAGTCGTGGTATTGAAGGTGGAGAGAGAACTGTACATGCACTCCCCCCACCCACAATTCCTGCCGGCCCGAGACTAGAACTAAAAACACCTCTACTAGGACCCCTACTATCTAAAAAATACACCACGACTCCCCCACGTAAGTAACTCCTTGTAGTCCCTACGAGCCATTTTTGTAGGCATTAAACTGCCAGAATTTTGAAAGGCAATATCTCCGTTTCCATTGAACTTTCAGCTTCGTAACTTTGCAGATATTGTTTATGCTCAAACAGAATCATTACACACTAACCTCTTTATTATTGCTATCTGGGTCTGATTCTGGCTCAAATTGATACAGCAATATTGACACCATTATTTACATTCCACCTGAGCACATGCAAATATTGCCCATAATGGTAATGGCCGTGAAGTTTCCGGAGAACGTACAGTACACGGTTAACAAATCATAACACACTGGGCCAGCTAGCCAATCTGAGCCCATTGCGTATTTCTGAGGGAATGGCATCATAGAAACAGGAAGTCAACCAGCCGTTCAAATGACAATGGAGACAGCTGCTTACAATAAAGGGAAAATACATGAAAAATAAGGCGTTATTTTTTTTTTTTAATTAAGCATGAAGACATGTTACACTGCACCCCATAAACACAATCAAGCCAAGAAAAAAAGCAGTCAACCACCCCTCTAAATAACAAATCGTAAAAAAACACAGCCAAGCCATCAGAACCAAACCAAACGAACTGAAAACCGTGATAAAAAAAGAGGTATGTATTGAACCAGGGACTAACTGTATTGTTGCATCCCTTATCTTAAGTAAACAAAATACAGACCACTTCCCAAATCTGCAACTCCTGCTGAATGATTATGTGAAGGTATTGCAACTGAATACAAACATTACACCACAGACTGTGTTCTGATTACATAAGCTCATAGTTGCCAGGGCCTTCAGGGACACATTGTGCCCATCACATGGAGCGCGCTCTGAAGGGACACTTGAGTTAAGATCTCTCTGATTAAAGATACATTTTAGAGCTACAATCAACCATTTGCCCTTTAAGAGAGCCCAACGGAGACTTTGCAGGTCAGCATCACTTTATAATCAAGGGAAATGTATCATTAAATGTATCACTTCTTAAACAGTTGAAACATCAATAGGTTGTACATAATACGGCTTGGATTGTTAGATATGAACTAGATGTTTGGATACACTGTATGTCTATCCCTCAAAGTTTTAATTTGTGTCAAACGAAATACAGCATCTTAAGTCTATTGATGTCAAATTTCATTGTCTGGTTTTTCTCAACAGTGCCACATGTTTGTTAATGACACATAAGTTCTGCATCTGCACAATGGGCTCTATTAATCCTGCAATTAGTGGGATAATTATCTTGTAAATCCACAGGAATCTGAGCCATCAGTCAGAATACTTAGCGGTTGATTGTGCAATAATCAATAACATGTTGGCTGTGATCTTAAGTCATTGCACACTTGCAGCCAGCTGACTGTCACGCGTAAGAGTGATGCATGCTGGGAAGTACACTGGATAAGGGGTTGTACAGTGTAGAGGCTTGTTCTTTGTTGTATATGCAGACACACACAAAGCATACAGTCTCATTCAGAGTAACACAATTCTACTCTTTCTCATCAGCATGAGTGGACATAGCCATTGCATAATCAAACTGTGAGGGGGTGGAGTCTACAGTCGCGGATCATAGCAGGAGAAAATCATCTGGGCCATTTCTTAAGGAAAAGCTGATGCTCGGTAAACTTTTGGCAGACGACCAGCTGCTATTGTCAACAAGAGAAAGATCACAAGGAAAATTTAAATGTAGAAAGATTTAGGGATATGAGGGTTATTAGGAGGGTAAAAATGATTGAACAAATTCTAGATTCTAACCACCTGAATCCACCAAAATTCAACATTTTTCCTTTTGCAGTTTTCCTTACATGGCCTGCTGAATTTGATTGACTTGTACAGTCTGGTCAGTATCAAAAGGAAAACTCATACTATGGATGCTGTGGGGAAAAATCACCTTTATGTTTTATTTCTAACATGGCCATAAGAAGCAGGATCTTTCAGGGTAAACATCTGTATACAAATACAGGCATGCACTGAATCAAGTGACACCAAGACCTGATTCTTCACTGATTCTGTTGCCTCTGCAGTCACTATAAACTTTATTTGCAGGGTGAAGGATGGTATGTCCTGCACTTTGAGACACTCCCTGCTGTTTCATGTTCCCTGAGCGCATTTGCTGCAGTGACTTCCCGCCTATTTTTCATTATTCAAGCCTAGTGATAAATAAATAAAGAACACAGTCCAAGAAAAAAGCATAGCAGCAATCAAGACATTTGATCCTGCAATGAATTAAACCACCAGGAACACTGTTATCTGTTTGAAATAAGACACTGGTTGCCCTCACAGAAGGGTCACTTACAGTAAACCCAGGTGTTTGTGCACAGATGCATCTGCATATTACAAAAGAACTTTCACATGTTTTGTGACCATTTTTCCTGTTTTCCCATTTATACTGACTTCTGTTATAACAAAGAATTAATAGTATTAATAAAAAAATTAAAAAAACATTGCAAATCTTATGTAATTTTTTATTAATATTTAAACTCTTGTCTGTGAATTTCAGACCTTGTAAAGACCTATGAAAGCTGCCAATGGCATCTGAGGATAGATGGCTGGGTTATTACATTAGCCTGATTGGATGCTGCTGTACTGGAGAGAAATGGTTTTGTGGCCTAAAACGGCTTGCAAATATTCTCCCATGAGCAAATGTATTTCCTTTCCTGTACAATCTCCCTTTCCCAGGCCAGAAGGCAATTCTGCTTTCATAATCACGGTATTTTAAATTCTTAAATACTCCAAGACAATGGCTTTTGCCGAATGCAAATGTTGCAGACAGGGAAGTCCAGCTACAATCGAAAGAAACAAGGGGAGAAAAACTCTTACTCTATACCTACTCTAGTCCGCTTTCAAACCCCTTTTGTGTTTAAGATCACACTCTTGTAACCTATTCTATCTCCAATTTTCAGGGAAAATCTTTTCAAAGAAAGACTGAAAGAGTTTTGAGGTTTAGTGATTGTCATGTTGATGTCACACAGCTGTGTGTAGTTTGTTTATAGCCTATGATTAGCATTTACTTCTGGCAATTGTATTTAGGCTTCAAAGTTCATAAAGGTTCCTTTGTGAAGATTATCATGATTAACAAAACCTTTAAGAATCATAAACTTTTGTTGTTCACAGAACTTATTTTCTGCAATATTCTAAAAGCCAATGGAAAAATCCTATTTGGATTAGGATTTGATCTTAGACCGCACAAAGTGCTGTTGGAGCTCTGCCCACAATGCAATGGCTTGCAGTGCAATAATTTATCATAAAAAGCTAAAAACAACAGCTTTGGCTTAGAAATATGCTCTCTCTGCTGACCTAGAGAACGTAAGCCTGAGACTTATTAAGGGAAATGTTTATTTTCACATATGCTTGCAGCACAACTACTGACTGAACAACAGATGAGTGGGAGAGTGATCTAAGTCTAGCAGTGTGCCTCTCTCAGTAAAAATCATTTGGCAGTGTGTCTTTGAAGCAGCCTACTCAGACAGAGGGACAGTCTCTTACCAGTGATAACAGCTAGGTCCAAAAAGCAGGTTCAAATTCTCTCCAGCTGTTTGGACCAATTTTTTAGCTGAGGATGGGGGCGACTTGCTGTCTGTGCTGACTAATGAGCCCTCATAGTGCTGTTCATCCAGAAAACAAGAGCAAAATCAGAATTATCGTTGGTGTACCCTTTTGCATTAACCCTTGGAATATTATGATGTAACTGCAAAAGTTGTAGCTGCATATGTGTTTCTTTTTGACAAATTCATCCTGGGATTGATTATTTAACACAAACTCAAAAAGCCATTCAGATCATTGTAATTGAAGTTTGCCATCAATACATAGAGAATACTGAGGAAGATGAAGAGGAAGTGTTAGGATATTTGAGTGCACATAAGCATTAGCAGCTCTTTGGGTTTTTAAGTTTTTAAGATGGTTTTTAAGAACCATCATGAAGCCACAGATTAAGAGATCATGTGTAAAACAGGCCCTAAGCGAAGACCTCTTTGAGAAGCTGGCAGAGCCACGAGCATGAAAGGCTCTAAATCCATCAATCCACTAAAGAAAGACCAAATCCCTGCAGATATACACTGAAGTAACATAATTCTGGATCATTTAGCTGCTTATTGACTGAACTCTCCCCCTGGAAGCTGAAAGCAAATACTGCAGAAGGGGAACTGCCTCCATGAATAAACCACCTGCTCCTCTATTGTTACACTTGTTAGTCTAATTATGTTATAAATAACCAGCATTTTAAGAGTAATGCATTATTCACTTTACATTGATTGTTGTTGCTGTGCCTCGACTTGCTGAAAAGCAACAAGCTCATTTAACAAAAAATTATGCCAGTGATTAATAGACATCCTGAAAACATGATAAATTTACTTGAGAATGAAAATTGTTTAAGAAAATAAGACCTTATTTTCAGAAATTTGTCTAGAATGCACAACCATTTATAATGTCACAAAAGACTTCTGTTTCAATTACTTAACAATGCTGTACATTTGAACTTTTTATTCATCAAAAAATCCTGAGAAAAATGTTTTATGTTGTCCACAAAAATCTTAAGCAGCACGACTGTTTTCAACATTGATAACAATGATAAATGTTCCTGTCGGCAAATAGGAACTTTTCTCATTGTTCGGCATATTAGAATGATTTCTGTAGGATCATGTGGCTTCTGAAAATTCAGCTTCGCAATCACTGGAATAAATTACATTTAAAATATAATAAATGTCATTATTAATTGTAATAATATTTAACAATATTGTTTCTAACTGTATTTCTATTGTATATCAGAAACATGCAGCTTTGGTGATTATAAGAGACTTCTTTTTTACCCCGCCAAGGTTCTAGCATGTTTTTAGTTTACTTAAAACAAGAAAAAAATGCAAATAGAGTGAGATTTGAAACTTGATTTTAGTGATGTGAACTTAGATGTGGAATAATCATCATTTATCTCTTTTACTGATCCTTTCAAACTCAAGTTTTGCTGTGTTTATACCAAAACTGATATCAAACGCACCTGCAGGAGACCAAAGAATGTGTTTACCATCTGCATGTATCAGCCAGGTGGAGCATGACATTGACTACAGCTCTGTTTACCATTGTGGAGACAACACGGGGGATCCATTTGTCTATTTAGAATTGCAAGCTAGTGTTGGAGGGATGAGTAATTGTTGTAAAGCACAAAAAAGGAAAGACAATATCCCTCTCTTTATAATCAAGTAGTGAGCATCCAATATTGTGACTTGCCATATCAACAGCAGTTTTTTTCTCATATATGTTTATAATTTTTTTATTGCTTTCTGCCTCGTACTCACTATATCTGTCTTCCTCCCTGGTAAATCCCAGCTAAGCAGACATCCCAATAACAATCAGAGGGTGGGTAACCCAACTGCCACGGCTCATGTAAAACCACAACAGTTGCCAGGCAACACTGTTAGCTCCACAGCAGGAGCAGGAGTCCAATAGAACATTAATGATTCTGAGCACAAACACACTGGACTGCTGGTGTCTGCCAGATATTTTACTATGGTTAATTACGCAAGAAAGTGACTGCAAAAACACACAGAATTTTGCAGTTCATCTGAGCTAATAAAGAGGCTGATGGAGGCTCAAACTCAGGTCCAATCTGGAGCCTGAGGATGACCGTGATTGGATCCTTATGGATCTGTTCAGTATCACCTTTAAATTTCTAGCAGGTTTAATTGCATAAGTGGCTACTATCAGTCCATGTCCATGTATGGTTTGTGTTTGACATCCTAATTTATCTTGCTGGTTGTTCACACTTCAGCCATGATAATAATTTAAGAAGTATTCTGCTGGCAGTTTTCCCCTGAACTCAACCCTGGTCTTTATGACCCAAGTAACAGCTAATAGACATGATGTCTTTTTGTCTATTTTGTTTGTTTGTTTGTTTGTTCTTGGTCTTGGGTACATAAACATGTTAAAGTTGCATTATCCCCCCCCCCAGTAATGAAAGTCAATGCGGTCCAAAACAAGATGACTGAACATGGAAAAACACAGACATGATCAGAAAGAGGGGTTTTGTAGCAATGCAATGGAAGAGTCCTTTTTAGTTTCCTAAAAAAACCTTTGAACAGTTCTTTAAAGAACTATTTTTCTTAGTTTGAAGAACATTTTAGTAATCTTAAGAAACTTTTTCCATTATAAAGAACCTTTTGTTCAATGGAAAGGTTCCATGGATTTTAAAGGTTCTTCATGGAACCATCACTGCCAATTAAAACCTTTATCTTTATCATTCTAACTCCTCCTTTCAGTTATAATCAACATAGACTGTACAATCCTTAAATGAGAAGATCTTTGTGCATTTTGGATGCTCTAGATAATGGGAGATTGATTTATTGAGGATTGTATGGATTCATCCTTTAGTTCTGCAACATCTCCAGCCCACCTACTGTGATCACCTTTGTTCTCTGGCTCTGAGATTTGGAACAGTTCAAAAGCTCCCGCTGGAGAGCGAATCTGAAAGAGAGAAAAGAATGACAGAAGGAAAGCCTGATGCCATTTTACAGGTCTTCAGTGTCACTGGCTATTGAACATGAATTTAGCCAACACACTCTCATCCAAATGAACACAATAACCTTCCAAATCAACCCGAGTCATGCTATTAATTTAGACCAACTAAAACAGAACATGTCAGCAGTGAAGACAGGCTCAGTATCAGTAGAGCTAAAATATCAGTATCAGAAGAGCTAAAATGCGTCTAGCAAATTAGTCACTGCGGCTTTTTTCTGGGAAGTTGTGGAATTATTTATTTACTGGCATTTTTAGGTAGCATGTTGATGCATTCAGAGACTTTTATTCATGGGAAGTTGCTTTAAGGGACATTTTAATGAGACAAAAGGAGAAAGGCAAGTAATTAAAGACCAGCCTAATGCAATTACATATTTAAGAAGTGCAATAACAAACCTGCAGGAGCATCAGTGTCAGCCTGTAACCTACTCTCAATTACACTTACCCTCTTGCATGAGAAATTATTACTTGATGTTTGTTACAAGTGTCTTTTACTTACATATTATGTATTTACTGTTTAAAGGCTCTAATATTGTATATTGCTCTGGGTAATTTTTCATAAATAACTCTTTACAATAGCACTTTATAACAAGGTTCCATTCATTAACATTAGTTAATGTTACTTATACATTAGTACAATTAAAAGTTGTATCTGTTCATATTGTTTAATTGACTTGAGCTAACATGGACTAACAACGATAAGTTGCATTTTTATTATCATTAACAAATGTATTGCTCATTGTTGGTAAATGTGCTAACACTTTATTGTAAGGACCACTTCTCACTAGTTGCTTATTAGCATACATATTATTAGCATATTGGCTGTTTATTAGTTTATTAGCTGTTTATTAGTACAAAGCACATATTAATGCCATATTAATTCTGTATGACAGTATTTTAGATCCCTTAATCCTTCCCCATACCTAAACTTAACAACTTCCTTACTAACTATTAAAATATGGTTAAGCTATATAGTTAAAAAGTTATATAGTTAAAAAATATGTTCCCTATTCTAAAGTGTTACCGTTAAGGTTAGTCAATATATTAATTAATGTTAATGGAACCTTACTGTAACCATAACATATGGATTCAACTGATAAAACTGTTGTTTAAAAAAAAGCTGTTACATAAAATGAAACATAAAAGCATAAAGGAAATATGTATTCGATTATCATTCCCCTCCCCTGCAATTGCTTCATGCTTGTCAGAAAATTCAGATATTTACTTTACTATATGCTTTAGCGGTTATAAGCTGGTCATTAGCCAGTTAACCAGCTATCATGTTCTAAAATACACCTAACAGTATAAGCTAAAATAGATAGATAGATAGATAGATAGATAGATAGATAGATAGATAGATAGATAGATAGATAGATAGATAGATAGATAGATAGATAGATAGATAGATAGATAGATAGATAGATAGATGTGTAATTATTTTATAAAATACTATGTTAGTAGCCTATTTAGTAATATACTCAGCTTAAAAAAATTGTTCAAATGAAATAGAATGGAAATCAAAACTAGAGTACGCCGCCAGTACGGCTGAAAAATGGAACTCTTCACGGATGCTTTGCCTATGCGGACACAGACTCAAGTGCTCCAGTAGGAACCGTTGACTGTGTGTGTGTGTGTGTGTGTGTGTGTGTGTGTGTGTGTGTGTGTGTGTGTGTGTGTGTGTGTGTGTGTTCAAGTCTGCTCATGCGCCCATGAAGAGATGCTGCTGCTGCTGATCAGAGGTGTGCGCGCTGCGGCGGGCTTATTTACATACGTTCAGTCACACTGCATCATAGAAAAGCTCTGGCGCTGCTTAGGAAATGGACTTTATAAAGGGATTAATGTGTCTCTATGTTTATACATCTCAAGGTTTGTACTGAGATATGGCGTTGAGTCTATTTCTTTACGTAATGTTATTCTTGCCTGTGTTAAGCTCTATCGGTGTGTCTGCCATCATTTGTCGCTCTGCGCTCGTGCTGGAAACGTTTTATTTTCAGTCTCTCTGAAGACTGCACGTCTACACCTCTTCCTCGTCGTTTCCGTTTTTCTTTTCTTTAAATAGGAAAGACGTGTCACACTGCTGTGATGTGAAATTGATGAAAAGAGACAATGTTGTATTTTGAAATTACATGTTTAGGCACAACAGTATATTGCAGGTAATATATTAATGCGATTTTTGGGACTGTGTAATTTTATCCCATTAAATTCATGGATTACTGCATGCATACGGTAAATGGTGCAATGCTACACCATGTTGAGTCCGTAGAGGCCATAACACAGAGATCTTAACACTTACAATGAGTTTTGATCGGCGCGCAAATTAGCTTTTTTTTCATTGGCATGATAACAAAAATACATAAATAAAATAAAGAATAAAACATATTGCTGTTATACATTTAGGTACCGCCATGTGGGCCACGTTCTCCTGTCTGAATGAATAGGTCAGAGCTTGTTTGTAAACCCATGCGCATGCATAAGGTTGTGCGCGTTGAGCGCGCGCTTGTCCGGACAATACTGTTTTCACATTCATTCATGTTACTTTAACCCGTTCAGACCCGAATTATGTTCCAAGGAAATACAAAACATGACCGTGATTTATTTCTACTTAAAAACCTTGTTGGAAATCCACGATGGCTTGTAGTTGATGGTCATTATTTAGCATAAGCTCGTTGACCAGCTACCATGTTTGACAACCTTTTGACCAGATGGTAGCTGGTTTATTGCTGATCCAAGACGCTCTGTCTGCTTTTACAATCTAACATGTTCTAAAACAGTTTTTACCATCCATAAACTTGGCCACAGAGTCAAAAAGTGGGATGTTTTTAATGATTGTTCTGAATGGGGGTTCAGGTTATATTCTATTTGATCAGTGTAAGATGAACTAATGAATATAATTTATATAGCCAAGTATGTACACTTACAGGCAAATGGCCATGAAAACAAAATATACATTTAATAACTTTTATTAGGTATGGTTTGCAGATAATTTGACTCAATTTAAATATAACAAAAATGTAATTATAATAGTTAGAATTATGTCATAATTTTCTTCCAGGTCACAGGCTACAGTTTTAAAATAAAAATATTTTGTCAAAAAGCAGCAATGAATTAAGCATTTACTCTTTAGCAATTCAGTGATTTGATTACTAAATTTAAAAAAAAAAATGGACAATGGGTCTAAACAGGTTAACAATTTGTTTCCAAAAACAGTACATAAAAATAAATCACTTTTGTTTCTTTTTGTCTTGTAGCTCTAAATTTGTGTCATCAGTCCCACAAGCTGTTCCTCCAAACAGTGTGGAAAGGATTTACACAGCCACATTACTGAAGAAGATTCTATGACTTATGCTACATCTACATTTTAACTGCGTGTCAGAAATGCGCCCTTCCATAAAGTGGTGCATTAGGTGGGCTGTCTGCTTGTCCTTTATTCTTGCACTGATCCCCAGGTCCCGAGGATCGACGCTGAATTGTCACAAAATGTGCATATGCGCCAGCAACATCGTCAGCTGCTCCAAGATGAACTTGACGATGGTTCCATCCGACTTGCCCAACTACACAGCTGTGCTTGACATTAGTTTTAACGAGATAACTGGACTTCGCGCACAATGGACCAAGCACAAACTTCCCAACCTCCACAACCTCTTGCTCAGCCACAACGGTTTGTCGTTCATCTCTTCTGAGGCGTTCATTTTCGTAAAGCAATTGCGCTACTTGGATCTGTCATCGAATAACCTGCGACAGCTGGACGAGTTTATTTTCGAGCCACTGATACATCTGGAGGTACTTCTGCTCTACAACAACCACATCTCGCAGATCGACCGAACAGCCTTCTCAGGCCTCAACAGCCTGCAGAAGCTCTACCTGAGCCAGAACCAGGTGTCCCGCTTCCCCCTGGAGCTCCTCAAGGACAAGAACCGACTGGACAAGCTGAGCCTGTTGGACTTTTCTTCCAATCGGATCAAAGTTCTCCCCATTCAAGACCTCCAGGCACTGCCAGCCTGGATCAAGAACGGGCTGTATTTCCACAACAACACCCTCATCTGCGACTGCGAGCTGTACAGTTTGATGACTCATTGGTATATCAGACGGCTCAATTCAGCTGTGGACTTCAAGGATGACCACACCTGCGTGCATCCCGGCCCGGATAAACGGGTGCTGCGTTTGTACGATCTCAGCACTCATATGAACTGCAGCACGTTTAAAGAAACTGACCAAGAAGCTTATTTGGAGCAGACGCTCACCCTCAGCTGTGATACCAGACATCGGAACATGACCAAGACTTGGATGCTACCTGGAAACATTGTGGTGTCTCCTTACAATAACCAGAGCATTGTGTCTCTGAAAGATGGCAACCTTGAGATAAAATCGATACAACCTGAGGACTCAGGTGTGTACACTTGCTTTGCCGTGAGTGAATACCTCAACGAAACACTCTATGTGGTGGTCAAAGTCCACAACTTCACCCTCAATGCCAACAGTGAGACCCTCAACACAGCTTACACCACTTTGGTGGGCTGCTTGGCCAGCGTGGTCCTGGTTCTTATCTATCTGTACCTGACGCCCTGTCGCTGCTTCTGCTGTCCCGACCAGGGCAAAAAGAACCATCATGAAGACAGCATCCACTCCTCCATGCTCAGCGCCACCCCGACGCACGAGGATATGGCAACCAAAGCAGATTTCAGCAGGCATGTGGCCTTCATAGACCCCAAGGACCTGCAGGGACAGAACGGAAAGGTCAATCCTAACGGAGAGGAAGAAGTGGATGAGGAGGCCATGAAGGGAAAAGGAAAGCGGAAGAAATCAGTGGCAGCCTCGATTAGTTCGGTCTTTTCTGATACTCCCATTGTAGTCTGAGGGAGGATGTGTATTTTTGGCTAGAGACAGTTCTTTGTTGTGGCTTTCTCGGATAAAGAGACTAAAGTACACAGTTTGCCATCCTCAGTCTTTGGCTGTTTTTGCAAAACCTTTCCAGCATTTTAACCTGTAGCAATTAAGTATATACTGTGAAAAGGTCTTGCCATATTAATGGAATCTAAACTTGGAGTGTTTAGATGTTCCTGTGAGTTTAAGCCCACTAAGTATGACTAGAGGTAGTCTGGGTGAACAACAATGCATTTTGCGATTTCTCAGTGATCAAGCTAGGAAGCTAGGTTGACAGACATTAGAACATTAATACATCCTCTATATAATCACATCATAAGCATGAGCTTTGCAAACTGCTAATGTTAAGAATATAGCATTGAATGAAGCCCTTGTAGCTAATCATATTTACCATATTTTATACTAACTGACCAACCTTACCACTTTATGTGAAGCCATATGCAGTTGGTCACTGCAGAGGAAAGCAATGCACAACAGCATTTGAGAGTAGTCACAGGAAAATGATGGAAAAGTATCTGTTTTTTTATGCAACATTAGAAGTTGTTTTGAATGAAATTCAAAGAGTAAACAGCATTAAATGGTCACTTACATGAAACTTCCTCCACCTTTATATAGCAATGGAGAAAATAATGTCCTGGTAAAACTCAAATGGCTGTTTGAATCTAGACTCTTTAAGTTCAATTTCATCAGCAATTTATAAGTTTTAATATTGGATATCAATATAAAACAAAACTGTAAGAACTTACACAGTTCCATTTATATGAAACTATATTTAAATACAGCAGTTTTTCAATGTATTACCCTTCGCATAAAAAATGCAGAACACATGCATTTCAGCCGCTTGAGCTCATCTGTCATGACAACCAGGGAGTGACATATAACCAAAATGCTAATGCAATCTTTTAATAGAATGACATGTCCTATCTGCCTGCGCTCTCATCTTTAAAGCAATGATGATTTGAGCTTGGATTCAACAGCTAAAACAGTTTCGGATACTCAGACCTCTTCTCACCCTGTGTTCATCTGCACTTGTGGTGGCTGGAGTCAGTGCTGACTCATTCATTGTCAGAATGGATGTCATTTTTTCAAGCCCTTAAAGCACGGAGGTAACCTTCATCAGGGATTTTTTTAATTATTTTTTAACCTCTAACCAATTTTAATTTAAACATTTTCTGAATGAATTAAAAATCAAGTATGAAGTTTGAATGATTAGCCGAATTCCCCTCATGTTCTGGTATTCTAAATTATTACTACAGGCATACAGCAGTGATCTCTCAAAGACCAATATTATATTTGCATATACAATGGCATAGGAACTTAAAGAGACTGCTATGAATCATAATATAATGCGTAAAGCTTGTTGGCTGTGCTCAAGGAAGATGTGACTAGATCCATTCCAAGCAGATATCAACATTGTCCTGGTGGACTGTTCTAGAACACCAGTCAATGATGTTAGAAAACCATAGGTGGATTTAGAACGTCCCGTGCAATGCAAAATAGCCGTCAATAGAACCCTTAATACTGAGAATGGCACTTCCATTCTTCTGTTCCCGAAAAGAAATCGGAATCATCTCACATGTTAACCATAACCACATATTTACAACGGGGTCTGGTTGGGATCAGCGGGAGCAATTTTAGTTTCCTCCAGCCTCTTTCCCTAGTAACATCGTAATTACATCCTGTTTTGCGAGCGAGGGAGTGGGTGAAGCTATTAAATGTTTGATAGGTGGATGAACTCACAAACAGTATTATCTCAGGGAGAGGGAATGACAGATAATAGCAGCTATGGCAGACTGCAGTCATGGTCTCTTACACGTCTCTCCAGCTGCAATCCAAAATTAGTGTGGAGGGGAGGAAAAGGCCTTACCATCACGAGTGCTGTGGGAGGAGGCCTGAGATCTCTGTGGTTCACAAAGAGACAGAAAAGCCAAATACTCCCCCTAAACCACATCCAGCAGTTTTTCACCCCTGTTGTGTGTGTTCTTCTGAACTGTGTGTCCTTGGCTATTTTGCTGCGAGCAGAGTTCTTGTGAAAGAACACTGTTCATTACTCAGCATTTAACAGTACACCAGTGCTTTTGTTTGTGCAAACAGTGTTTGTTTTTACAGTGTTTATGAGATCGTGTCATTTTAGGTAGCTTTTTTCCCGTTGAGGTTCCAAAGAGTCTGAATTAATTCCTTGTTCTTCTGTGTATTGTTGTTCTTATACAGTTGTCTAGATTCAACTTGTGACTATAGGATATTGGTAAACCTGTTTTAATAACACTGACTGTAAAGGTCTTTCTCTGTAATGTATATTGAAATCTGATCATCTATTTGTCTATTATGTTATTTAGGCACATAAATTAAGGGGGGTTTTTTATGTCACTAAATGGAATCTCAAGAAGCATCACAGACTGTATCTAAGTCTAAAACTCTGTTGCATTAATTAGAAAATTCAACTTCAAGTTAACGTAAATTGGCGTTCACAGCCCATTTTACTTTTTTCATCAGATGTATATCTGAGTGAAACATGATATTCAACAAGAAAAAAAAAGTTTTGGGTGGGAAATTGATTGGATTGGGAAAAGTGAGCATTAAAACCCAGAATGGAGCCAGACTGAATGCAAGTTTGATGAATAAAATGCCTGAATAGCTCTGGCTATTGGTTCACATACCCAATATCCATATATGTGTATATATATATATTTCAGAAATAGAGCAAGTTATTTTGATTACATGTTGACTTGCAGCCTCTCAGAATGTCAAAATAGGCAACATTAGAAGCACTTGTGCAAATGTGAAGTCTCAAAACTGTCCTATATTAGCTTTAGTACCAATTTAAAGGCCCGTTCACAACAAGGACAATTACTATAATAATAACTAGAAAGCTGTAATAATCACTATAATTCTTTGAGAATAGTGGAGTCCAAACCTCAACTTTAACTATAATAGCACAGAGAAACGATATGGTTAGAATTTCACTTTTTCCCACTTTGAAAAACTTGAGCATTTAAAGGGGCAAATGACATAACTACAGTGTATACCGAATATAATAATCATAACATTTTGTTGATGTGGACGTAATATATTTATTGTTAGTTATCATTTTTTATATGAACGGCCTTAAAAATTTGGTGCTAAAGGTATGTGGTAGGCTACTAGAGACTAGATCAAGTCCCTTCTGTTTTTTTTACTAACATTTATAATCTTATAAATCTAGATTAAGAGAATTCAAAATAAGTAACGATATCAACAGCATTTGATAGTTAGTTGTGACTAAGTCTAGTACTTCTAGATTTGAGTACACACACAAAAAAAAACATAAAAACAGAAGTAGATGAATAAAAATCTGCTAGAATCTCAATAATGCAAATATAGCTGTACCAATTCTTAGTAAGCAAGCATCCTGATATACATACATGCTGCTAAAAAACTGTGTGAACCCTAAATGGTTTGAGATCTAAAGTCTTAGCCATCATTACTAGTGTCCGGAAGCAAGAATAGAAATGTTGTCAGGTCCAGTATTAAAGCTAGAGGCCTTACTGTAAAAGTTTATTTAGTCTGAATGTCAAAAATAAGACTGATGAGTGCCGGGTGTTGCGGACCCCTGTCCTAGAGTGAAACGGACTGCTTGAGGATATTCCAGAAACTGATCCTCCCACATGGAAGTTTACCTATGAGAAGTATTATTTATCAATAATATTAAAGTGAATAAAAAAATTAAATTGACTGTTTCTGACTGTTTTTTTATGCTTTCTGTCCAATCAAATATACAGAAAAGTGTTAGTTTACATTTAGCTGACACTATTTATCTAAAGCAACTTGTAGTTGCATGAACCATTAGTTTCCACAATAACCATATTATTATATACAGAACCTTTGAAATGAGCACTTTAATAAGGGATCAGCTATATTTAAAGATATACAGGAGATTAATTATTGCTATGGTTATTTTAATGGACTAGTCTAAATTAAATACTTGCCCTGAGGGAGGAGATGAAATTATTTTCTGTTAAACTGACCACGTGCCACAAATGCAGACCCAAAATAGTCTTTAAAAGCTGCACTCACTAGGTTCTTTCTACAATAACATCTGTAAACTTAACTGTGCCACTATCCATGCTGAAGTACGACACCCCTGTTCTATCATCCAGCACAACAAATAAAAAATGACCCTTTGACCTGTCTGAATATAATGGAGGTATCTAGCTTTTTAGTGTCATCTAGTGGTGAGATGACAGCTTAATTCATAAAAAGCAAGACAACAGAAAATGTTGGCATATTTATTTCAGAGTACATTATTTGATGGTCAGTTTAGCAGCATATGGAAGGTCTTGAGGTATTTCTATATTCATTTTGCAGGTCATTCACAAATATATTCATTCACATAGACATCCAGTATATAAAACACACACACACACAGATACGTCCTCCTACAGTGAACCTCAAACACTTTCACCATCCTGTGCATAAAGTCTGTGGCAAATACATGGCAGTAAACCTGTGCTTCTGGAGGTTTAGGGCACACTCCCTCAGTGAAGAGGCTTTGGCTGTTAGGAGAAAAGAAGAGCAGATGGTCAGGAAAAGGATATAAAATCAGAGCTGAGACTCAACCACTGTGCTGAATTAAACCTTGATGATTCATCTTAACAGACTATCAATCTGTGACTCCCTATACTTGTTGTTCTATCTAACACTGTGTATTTTTATCTTTGAAGTGTTTAAAAAGTAAGCTTTGCCAGTTTTCTTCAATAACAACTTTAATACATCACTTAAAAATGCACACCACCAGCACTTAAAGGTGCACTCGGTATTTCCATCATTAAAGAGTTTTACGCCTAATGAAATCAATAGGACTTTTAAAATCATGCCACATTTTAAAAGCACTCACATTAGATGAACCATATAGCCTAAAAGCCATTTAATTTGGGTAGTTAAAAAAAAAAAAAATCAACAAACAAAGTTAGGAAAAAGAATTTGATTTTGTAAAGGAAAATGTATAGTTTTAGATACTGTTACTGGCCACTATTTCTTCAGTTTTTCACTTCATGTACAAAAATTATTATAATATAGAAATTAAACCAATCATTTACATTTTATTTATCATTTACAAAAGATTATAAAATGCTGTTTAAAGTATGCTTTAAATGTATTAAATACATTCAGAAACAAAAAAAAAATGTTTTCAGAAACATAAATATTAGATTTCAAATTTTAATGTAAAAAAAACTTGCCTTGAAAACTGACTGAAATAAGTTTAAGTACTAAAAATACTAGAACTGAAAATAAAAATAAACCTATATAGAAATATTTAGCAAAAACTAATAAGCACATAACAAAATGACTAAAACTTAAGCTAAATTTAAAATGAAAACTGATCATTAAAAAATAAAACCCAATTCAAAATATTAATAAATACTATAGTATTTATAATAATACAATTTTAAATTAACTACCATATTTTTTTATATGATTCATATTTATGGACATCAAAGGGACCCACTAATATAATGAGAGATACTTATTTATATTAGATTTCATCTAAATTATATATTAAATTAGATTCGTATGAGCTATTAAACACTGAAGAAATACTAGAGAAGTATATTTCTCCATATTTCTGATAAAATTGAGACATACTGAGAGAGTTGATCAATGATAATGTCACTAAAAGTCCAAGACAACATACTGGCCAATGCAACAAAAAACAAATACTTAATGCATCTTCAGTTAAACTACTGATAAAGTGTTAAACAAACCTTCTGTGCACCTAGTTTCTTTGGCAGACAATGGGAGGTTGATGCTGGTCTGCCATCCCCACCCCATGACACCGGGCTGGAGTGAGTTTGGGAGAACGAGGAAAGGATATTGGATTTAGGGGCACATGAAGTGTTTTTGAGGAGAGAGGCATCGCTGGTCTTACGTTTCCTGCCAGGCCCTTTATGTTCGTACCCAACAGCACTTTGATTGAGCCCTGAGGCCCCTCCCTTATCTGACTCTGGGGAGGGAGAGGGGGAGATGTGGGCGGGGCTTTGCTTAATCAGCACCTTCCTTTCAGGTTGGTGGTGTGTTCTGCTGGCAGGTGAGTGTGCGCCATTAAATGGGCCATGTGCTGAAGAAACCATAGTTCTGTTCAAGGAGGACTGATGGTCTTTGTGCTGGGGGAGAAAAAGGATTTTGGACTGTCCAGGTGAGTCCTTGTCCTTTTTGGGAGATTTCCGCCGTTTACTGGCTGTGGGACTCTCCTGAAGCTCCCTGAAACCCACTTGCAAAGCCTGTCTGCTGGTGTGACCTGCAGGGTTACGGGGCCGAGCGGGGCCTGAGTTCATCTGGGCTTTCGTTGGTAGTTTGGAGGCAGCTGTTAGGTTAGTTGGCTCTGATTGTCCTGAGATGCTTGTCCTGAGAGTAGAGGCGCTGCGGATGGGTACTGAGCTGCGTGTGGCATCATGGGAAGTGTAGGTGTTTGTGGTGACTAGGGGTTGATGAGAGCATAGTTCTGACACCTGAGGGATTTTCCTACAGACATAAGATATACTTACAACAAACAAAATTCACAGGCAAATCCATTCTTGCACAAATACATTTAAAAACAACCCATTTTGTAATTAAAGAAATTAAAGCAAATAAATTAATATAAAAATTATTATTATTATTAGTGTTTAACAATAGTAACATATTAATTAAATATTAAACAAATCTGAAAATTAATTTTTCGATTTTTTTTTTATCAATTTGTTATACTGATAATATATTTGTAATGAAAAATGAAAACACATAAAACACATAAAACACAAACAGATAAAAAAAACAATCGAAAAGTAGAAATGCTGACATGAAAACTAACTGAAATAATTTGAAGTAATACAATTAAACTCAAATAAAATAAATAAAAGTTATATGGAAATATTAAAATAATCAGATTACTAAAACTTAAACTAAAAATATAAAAATTCAAATTCAAAAGCTAATTCTAAATATTAATAAATACTACAATAAGTATTTGCTTACTTTATTTGTTATGCTGATCATATTTGTAAAAAAAAAAATAATAATAATTGCATTAAATAATGGAAAAGGTAATAATGGTCTCAGATTTCTGGAGCCCATTGCATTTATTCAATCAGCTAAATGTTGAAAACACACTAAATAATCTTTGTGAATGTCAAAAGATCATCAGCTTGATGTAAAATATCTTACTTCCATAGATAAGTGCTGAGGTGCTGCTCCATCATGACACTGAAAGCTGACCGCAGGTGGAGCAACCTTCGGTCAAACGCTAACACACTACGGCCAAGAACACGTGCCCCGAAGGTGCAAAGCTGGGTAGAACGTGAGAGAGGAGACAAACAAGGGTTAATTTTACTACAAATGGAATATTATTTCCTGAAACTGTCTTTTTTGTAACTTTGGTTATGAACATTATCATATATTATTTTTTTTAGGGATTTTTAGCACTTCTTAGTTTAAAAGTGCTTAAATTTGAATATGAAGAAAAATACTTACACCAAGGGGTTTAGGGTGCAAGGTGCTTGCTGGTAAATGAGTGAAGTCCTCACAGTTCTCCCCGTCACTCTCCTCACTGGAGAGACTGACTGAGAGAGGCTCTTCAGAGCGCGTCACCTCCTCCTTCATCTCTACAACACCCTCTGATGGATTCATGGACCTGTAAACACACACATTCAGATAAATGTCCTGTCCAAGTATTAAACAAGCTTGAAAGTATCTGTCTCCATTATTTAAATCACAGAATGCAGAACTATAGACCTGAGAACAGAAGAGTTGGTTATTTGGCATTTGTAGTGCCGAGGCCCAATCTGAGATGCAGTGGTCTCATGGTGGGCAGAGCCTCCATCTGGAACTTCTCTGGGCAAAGGGGGGCGCTCTCGAGGCTTTGAGCTCATCTTCAGCTCCATTACAAGCTGGTCAAAAGGTTTCCGCCTCCCTACCACCTGCCGGCGCTGATGGATGGAATGAATCTGCAGCAGAGGAGATAATATAGAAACGCCAGCAAGAGTTTAACACTTCTGTCCAAAATCACTCAAATTTATATGCAGGTGTACTTGTCTCTGTATATTAACTATATGCTCACATTACAAGTCAGCAGTCTGGTGCACAGTTTCTTTCTCTCAGGATCCATCACCCCACAGTGCTTGTCCAAGTCACATTCTTTCTCTGAAATAAACAAATTGGTTTCAACACTTCACAAACTGTAGCCAAGTAGATTCAAAATGTTTATGGAAAAAATAAAATACAGTAGTTTTTTTGCAGTTTTTTTTTAAAAAAAAGGTTTTTATTAAATGCATTAATATATTAATGCATAGTAACATTCAAACATTACCACAAAATAAATTATTACTTTGCACATTAAATTAAAAAATTACAGTAAAAATACAAGTTATAAACAGTACAGTTATAATGTTACAAACGATTTCCATTTCAAATAAACACTTACAACTTTTACTTTCTATTCATCAAAGAGTGCTGAATAAAACGTTTCATGGTTTCCACAAAAATATGAGGAAGCACAACTGTTTTTCAACATTGATAATTATAAGAAATGTTTCTTGAGCAGCAAATCAGCTTATTAGAATGATTTCTGAAGGATCATGTGACACTGAAGACTGGAGTAATGATGCTGAAAATTCAGCTCTGACATCAAAGAAACAAATGACATTTTCTTAATCAATTTAAATGGAGTTCTTTAAATGGATTCATTTAAACGGATCATTTGAACAGATTCACAAGACTAACACTAGTGACAGACTTTTAAAAATGGTCAAATAAAAAGTGGATTTAAAATTCATTTTAAGATTAATTTTAGACTGCCTGCCAGCAAAATCATGAATATTTGAAAAACCATCCATGTTAATGTACAGAATGTCAGAAATACTAACAAGCTCAAAGACACAAGAAGATTTTTTGTTTCCCATTATGAGTTGCATCAGAGACTTACTAAGGACTTTCTTGTAGGTTCTGCTGTGTGTTCTTGGTCCGTGCGGGTGATTGTGTGGGTCCAAACTCTTCTGAATTGTTTTCTCGGCAGATGGAGCTGCTTTTTTTGGTGGCGTGGGCAAATGTAGAGGTGTTGGAGGGGTTTCATGGGAAACTTTATCCACCTGCTGTAGACTGGAAAACAACACTGGAATGAAACAACACTGGAATAAACAGTGGACACGTAAGATCCAGTTAAACTGCACTTCACTCCTCCTCACCTGGGTCCTTCACTCTGTGGTTTGGAATGTGTCTGGTGGGAAGAATGAAGTGGTGGTACTCTTTGGGGTCCAGCCCCCCGGTGCCTGCTGTCTTGATTCTCACAAAGGCTTCCACATTGGGAAGGGGGTCTCCCCTGTTGGGGTCGGTCGGGAGAGCAGTTGGATGGCGTGTCATAAAGTTTGCTAAAGAGGCCATGACGACGCTCACAATGTTTCTCAAACGCCTGTGGCTTCACCACCTGCCCACAGTGGCTGCACACCACCAGGAAGAAGTCATCATGTGCTGGGCAGTGGCCATATATCGACATGTCTGTGACGGCAAGAAAAATGTTTTTATGTGTGGCAATCTATAAATCACAAGCCTAACAAACGCCTCCTCACCTCCTTTCTTAAAAGTCATGGTTTCCATCCGTTTCTTCACATTTTTGCTGCACTCTTCCAGAGAGGACCCTAAAAGAGGCAGTGAAACAAACAGACCATCAAAACAGGAAATGAAACACAAAGCAAAGTCCATTTATACTGAAACTCCTTTCAAGTGTCCATACATTAAAAACTACTAACTGCAATTAATTGAACTATATATTCTTTAATAGATCAGAATCTGTATAGGGAACAAGTGAAAAAGCTTTTCTTTTTTCTTTGCTGCACAGGGTCTATGTATAGCTTAGTAAAATTAGGTGAAAATTTATGTTCTGTAATTCAGACTACTATTACTATATACTATACTGTTATATGTATCATACTAAAATAACCCTGGGAAGAACATACTCGTTGTAAACTATATGTTTACTGTGTATAGAGGTTGACCAAGGCAAACTAGGAGGTAGTAGGTGTGAAATGAAACCCACATTGATGAGTAGGATGGAAAAATTAGTTGCCAAAGACCTCTACACTAAAAAAAGAGAACGTTTACTGATGAATTTTAACCACAAATGTGACGTCCTTTTACATGTTGTAGGCCTGCATATTTTTCAGCAGTTTTTAAGCAATTAAATTATTATTTTTCTATTTTAACACAACATTATTTGTAATTGATTTTAAGTCATGTTTAGCTCTAGTTCTAACATCTTAAAGTGGTGTACTGGACTTCCAGGATGGTCTGTACAGCTGTGACGGTGGTTGATGTCAAGTTGCCGTGGCCCCCCAGTTGAGAACTGCTTTAGACATAACATCAAACGTCAAAGCGATGTTCCCACTTCTAATGGCCACAGCTCACTGCCTTCATTAATTTGGATAATTCCCTGTATTACATGAACTACATACATGAGAAATGCAGTTCTTATAATTAATCAGTTGATAAGTAAGATAGCTGGAGAGAGACCGACTCAGTGTGCTATATAAAGATGTAATGTAAAGAAAAGTCAGGAAAGGGCAGTTTGATGTGAAGATGCCTCTTGATTACTGGCTGTTGCAAAGGGAAATATCAACCCAGCGTTTCATAATGCTGTCACCACATGATAATCTGATAATAATGAAATGTTCTCACGATGACTAGAACCATTATGAACACATGAGTGGGTAAATGGATTAAGAGGCTTATTTATCTTATAGTTGTGTGGCCAGAGACTCGTCTCCACCTTCACTTCCCGTCGCGCTGTCTGTCAGATCACCTAAAGTGAGCCGCATCTTTTGGCTTTAAAACTGTAAGCAACACGACAACGAACATAATGAGTTCAGGCACATTACAAACTCATTTCCAATACAGTACATTTTAGTAAAGAGAATATTCATAAGCTAAAAGGAGCGCTAGGACCTGGGAGATTTTCCGAAAGTACAGTGTGTCGGATTGTAACCCATGCGGCGCTAGGACCCGGCGGGGCCTTTGTTTGGGTCGTGGTGGCCGGGGTTTGCTCTTTTCAAACCGATCCATTTCCTGTGCTCGCTCGATGTGATTACAACCGAAAGTATCGAGGGCTCGACATTATTTTACTCACCGTCCGACGTGGATACGTTCGCTTTGTCGATCCAAGCGGTCCAGCTTTGCCCTACAAAGTCAAGGATGGAGATCCGCCGATCTAGGGCAGCCATTGCCGTTTTAGCGCGTGCACGATCCGCCACCATCACGACGGGAGCGCATTGCGACGTCATCTTGCGCGGTCACGACGGATTACCTTCTAGCGATGGGTGGTCCGACTCAATTGTTCGAATCGATTCTTTTGAAATGTTCGTTCCAAAGAACCGGTTCACCCACAGAGATGGTTTAATCAGGGATAATACACATTAATAATACATAAAATCAATGAAAAATGTGCCAGATTTAGCCAGGGTGGCTAATTTTCATGTAGCCCCAGGGCAGGTCGATGGAAGCTGAAAAAATTAACACATAAATACAATATTTTAAACCTATAATCCTGATAAATCTTCACAATTTTGCTTTGATCACAAACATTTTTATTTATTTTTTTTCAATAATTTATTTGAGAAATCACAATGTCTTTTTATATATATTTTTTGAGTCTATTCCAGCCATGGGTTCCTCTATAAAGCTGGATTTAAAATTTGTTTCATTTTGCTATTAGACTTTTTTTTTAAGAGGGGGATTTGGTAAGCCTATATCTTTCTATCACTGCATATTCATAAAATACAGACAAACAAATTCACTTTGCTTGTTAGAAATTAAAAATATCCTTTTGTAAATACCTCCAAAATATAGATAGGAATAAAACTGGAATGTTTGGTGTAAGTGCTACTAAAGTGGAGATTTGGCTCAGTCAAAAATAAACCCTCATTTTGAAAGAGAGAGAGAGAAACCGCTTGTTTTGGATGTTCTTTTGCCGCTGCTCTAAAAGAAGGCATGTTATAGAAGCAAAATATCCGAAAATGTCAAAAATGGACCAAACAATAAAAAAAACAATGGTTTTGCCTATAATGTCTTGCCTTAAGTAACCTATTCTTCTCAGTTCACTCCAAACGTATTTACTATCAACATGGTGAAGGAAATGTCCGATTCATCAGAAGACTGGAGCTGAGATCCGCTAGGATCGATTTACTTAGATTCGTGAACAAATCGTCCAGTCTGTGAACGTGTTCAACGATCCATTGAAAAGATCCGACTCAAACGAACAAGTAGTTCACGAATTGAACATCGCGTCATGTTCGTGCACATGAAACGTTGGAAATACCCAATTTTCTGTATAGCCTGTCCTACATCATAATCAGTAAACTCCTCACAACTTAATACCAGCATCAGCAACAGCTGATGTTCACAATAACGCAGGCTGACACTGTGAGCATTAAGATAATGAAGAGATATTTTGTCTAAGAATGTGTTTTGTCTTTTATCCAGCAGTTTGTAGCCTGTTTAAGTAAATTAGAATTAGAAATTAATTTTTATAGGTAATTTACCAGTTAGAAATTACAAGTATTGAGCCAAAGAAAGATATTATGCAGCACAATAACAAGAAAACATGTTATTATTATTATTTTATTATTTTTTTAAAGCCTCCAACTTTGTTAAACACAAACAATAACTTTCAATTCATTTTTAGCAACAGTCGTACCTGGTATGATGTAAACATTTCTTAAATATAGGCTAAGTTAAGGCACACAGTTCAATTAATAAAAGGCCATTTCAACCACAAGAAGCACATGGAAAAGTAAGCTGAGATGAAGGCCAAAACTAACTAAACACAACAGCATCGTGTACTGGACAGCCTCAACGGTTATAAAAAGGGAGCATCAGAAAGGCAAATTTAAGTTATACATTGAATTCAAAATATAATATTTCAGTGAACAGGAGTTAAAAACATTCTGTAAATTTTGTTTATGTAACAAGTTCAAATGACATCAAAAACATGACAGTACCGGTAAAGATATGAAATATGACATTTTAATGATGCAGTTTACTTCATACAAACAGTTCATTTGCTAAGGTGCCCTTTTACCTTCCCTAAGTATACAGCTTTGCTGTAGTGTGTAAAATGCACATCTAAATTTGACCATATTTGAATATAATGGAGATACTCTATAGGCAAGGACCTCTGGTGGATTTGTGACACAGGTTTAGTCAGATCCATAACATCAGTCAACTGGATGCTATGTAGCACCACTTTAGTACTGCAACAACACCTGCTTGATGAATGTGGATGTGACCTGCTGTTTAATTAGGCTGTTCTGCTCCCTCTTGCTGATTGGCTGACTGGTGTAATGGCGTCTCCTTGTAAAGGAACCAGCAGTTTCCTCCCCACAGAATAAGGTTGAGGAATCCAAAGATCTATAAAAATTCATAGATTCACATAATTTGCATTAGTAACCTCACTTGATTTGTTTTGAATTAATTTGATTCACATTACATAAATACTGACAAAGTTAAAAAAGGTGGGAAAATAGGATGGATAAATCATAAGTGATTCTGTTAAATTAGCTATGTATAATGTCATGGGTCTAGTATTTTGCTCTACATTATAGTCCTCTTACCACTGAGGAATTGAGGCGGCCCATTGAGGGGACGTGCCCAGCAGTGCACTTGTTTCCTGTTTGTTTACACACGTCAGTCAAGTACACAAGCGTATTTGGACTGGTTGAAATTTTCACATCCGTGAGGCCTTTTCCCCATGCAGATGAACACACCAGCCAGAGAAAAGTGAAGATCCCAGTTAACAGTAGATCCTAAAGAGAGTAATACATGTCAATTGAAATATATATATAAATATAAAAATTACATATTGAATGCATTATAAATATTAAATATTAAAAATATTAGTATTCTAATATACCAGTCAGTTGTTTGGAATAAATGCAGAAAAATAAAAACAGTAACATTATGAAATATTTATACGATTTAAAAGAACGTTTTCTTTTTTTGAGTTTTTTTATTTTTATGAATATTAAGTTCAAAAGAACTGCATTTATTTGTAACGATTCTTTTGTAACATTATTTCTTTCTTTAGATTTAATTTTGCTCAATTTAATGTGTCCTTGCTGAATAAAAGTATTTCTTCTTTTAATTTCTTTTTCTTTGTAATCTTACATTCTGCAAATTATTGAATGGTAGTGTATGACGGTTTCCACAATGGATATTTAGCAGCAAAAAAATAATTATTTATTAAAAACAGGAAATTAGGGGTGGGCGATACGGCAAAAATATCATATCACATCACAATTTTCTTTTCAGAAAAATCATGATTCACGATTTTATCATGATTCTTTGTCATGCTGGTATTACTATTTTGCAAGTTGTCTGAGCGGCACAGCCAAACTTATTTCCCAATTTTAAAAACAAAGCCTTATATGATAACAGAATCTAAAATTTAAAAAAAACAGTAGGAGATATTTAGGTCGAAGTGGGCGAAGATAAAAACCTTTGTTATTATTTTATCTTTGTTATTAAAAAAAATAAGAACAAAGATACACATAACAAATACACGCAATATACAACTAAAACAAGCAGTGCTTTAATGTTCAGGTAGAGTAGGTGTATTTAGCCATAGCATTCAAGAAATTGAATGAACAAATAAAAATAAAGCATTATTTAATCTTCACTTTATAAATTATAGGCTACATGGATTCTTATTAAAGCGACTGTATTAAAGTTCTTCAGTCAAGAACAGTGATTTTATTCTTTGTGTTATGTTTTTTATTAACATTAAAGAATAGTTCACCCAAAAAAATGAAAATTCTGTCATCATTTACTCTCAAGTTGTTTTAAACCTGAATGACTTTATTTTTTTCTGCTCAAGTTATTTTAAAGAATGTGGCTAACCAAACAGTTGCTGGTTCCCAGTGACTTCCATAGTATTTTTTTTCCTACAATATAAAAGTCAGTGGGGAACAGCAACTGTTTGGTTACCGACTTTCTTCAAAACATCTTATTTTGTGTTCAGCATGAGAAAGAAATGAATACCCTTGGGACACCTGCACACATCTAATATAAAGGCACGCATTACTTTCACTTTAGACATAACCAACTGTATTTTTATGTAAACCTTGTGTGTTTTGACAGTAGAAGTGCGATCAGACACGAAACATAACTTAGTCCAGTAAAGAACAGCACACTAATGAAATGTTTAACCTTAACCTTTTTTAAAGCACATGCAAACAATGTACTTTTTTTGATTTCGAATAAGTGCAGAGACCCGTAAGTCTAACTCTAAGTTAGCATTTGATGTGAATGTATGTTGCGTTATACTGCAACTGATAGAATGTGCGATGTAGCGAGATACCGCAATATTTCTTTAAAAGCAGATTGTGGAGAAATTGTAATCGTCCACAAAACTCGTGATATCGCACACCCCTATAAGAATTGATTTTGAAGACCAAATCAGTATATTACAATGATTTCTGTATGGTCACATGACATGGAAGACTTAAATAATGGCTGCTGAAAATTCAACTTTGCCATCGCAGGAATAAATTACAGAAACTATACAAGACTTCTTTCAGAGACATTTCTTTAAAAATATATGAATTATTATTATTATTATGTTAATAAATGTTGTCTATGCACCAATGTTTTATATGACACTCAAACACATTTACTTTATCCCCAGGACACTTTGTTTGGACTAACAGTTGCAGCTGTTGCCAGAAAAACCCACCCCTCTGTTTCTTAATTTACACACAAGTGGAACTCTTCCCACCCCCACACAGCTCATAAAGTTCATCAAGTGATGCTGAAATTCAGCACAATATCAAGCAGGCTAATATAATGACTGCTAGGAAATGTATAAATTAACTTATCATACATGCAATGGCTGGCATTTCCCATACAACGTCTGAGTCAGCCATTGAAAATAAAATGGAATATGAATTTAAAGGCATGCACAGACATAGAGGAGGTTTAAGAACGCAAACAGAACTCTGAAAATAGATACAGTGTGATCTTGAACCTATACACACTCACAATGCTGGGGCCGCGAGGAGATTCACGGTAGATGTGCTGGTAACCCAGATACAAAACAAGAGTAGCTGTGCTGTACAGGAAAGCCAGAACTCCAATAGCTACAAAGAACTCAGCCGAAGATGAATAATCTCCAGTCAGATGTTTAAACACTGGTGTGTTGACTTTGCAGTCTGGCACACTGTAACTCTGGATATTGAGCCTTTGCAACAAAGAATAATAAAAAAAGGAAATTATGAAAAATATTTGTATTAAAAACAATAAGTTTCATATGTATTTCAATCGCACTGTTTACCTAAAAGGATAGCTGAAGGATACATCTATTTCTTTGCTGGTACTGTTCTTGCACTGGATGTTGAAACTGGTAGAGCCAGAATAACCCCCAGTTGTAGCAAAAGCAAAAATAGCAAATATCTGTAAAGACAGTTAGTGAATACAAAGAGGTTTAAATGTATGAATGTATATATGAATGCGTACAAATGGAAACCACAGGAAGCGTGCACACGATTACACAGAACTAAGATCAGCATATGAAGAAATAAAAATGATTTTTCAACAGCGAATCACCATTAAAAGCCCCACAGTCTCACTGCTTTCTGTTTCCTCTTTTTAATGGCTTTTTCAAAGAACAAATGCTTATTGTGGGTTTTAAACACCTTAAAAGCTGTATGACGGTAATATCCGGTGCGTGCATGATACATATTTGTGCACTAATAAAAAAAAAGGGTGAAAAATGCATGATCCTCTGGATAACATGCACGGCAAGTAATACCAAAAAGTATTTAACAAAGACTACAGTAATTGTTTACAGACACTTTATCTTTAAGCTATTCGGTAAAGGCCAAAGATGAACGGAGTCAAACAAACATTACATCAAGAAAACAAAATTAACACCACAAGCAACCTAAAAATATATATATATATATAACAGATTTAAAGGTGTTTATTTAAAAGTTAAACTCTTTAAACAATGGGAGAATAATGAGAATGAGAATAATGTCATTTTTTTCCCTACTAACTTGTAATGTACCTACACAGAATGGCTCAAGATCATAACTGAAAAGCACGTACCCATTCCAGTACACGTATAAATCCCAGAGGCTCTTTCAGAGGGCTGAGATCTAACCGAAACGCGCTCATCGTGTTCTGCAAATAAAAAAGCATCAGTAGCGGCCCATCAAACAACCGTTAGAGGAAATGGTGCGATAACCAAACATCCGGAAACATTATAAAGCGCGGCACATCTAGCAGAAGCATTTTCTCGAAAAATATTTTCTCACTAATTTCGTCATATCTGAACAAAATTCTGCATTTAGCTTGAATGAATTAAGTGTATAAAACGGGAAGCGCTGAGAGTTTTATTGCACTGAAGAAAAAGGAAGATTGAGAAAGCTTACCTTGTCTAGTCCCCAGACAAATAAAAGAAAGTTGTCAAAGTTCCTTCCCCTTTTCTCGTTTCTGCTTTAGGCATGGTTTTGACCATGTGATTCGTGACGTGGTACCGTCACCCAGACAAACGAGGCATGCGGGGTCATGATGGTGGCAGCTTGCTGTTGATAGATCAGAATTGACGACAGCCAAAAGACATTTGGCAGGGGAAGGAGGATTCGAACCCTCGTATGTCGGAATCAAAATCACCAGCTTGGCGCTTTCCCTGCACTGGACACGGCACGAATGCAGCGCCCGAAAACATGCAGTGTTTACTAAACGGCCCAGCCAGCCAATGGATGCTCAGCGAGTGTCTTGCAAACCTTTTGCTGCCAGCCCAGCGGGTTTGAGCTTGCGTCGAGCTGGAAATCAGCCGGACAACACGCAAACACCGCGCTGCCAGAGCCTGTCATGCGCGGCTTCAAGCCCTGCTTCTCTAAAACCGCAAGAGCTTGACACACTTGCGGCTCGATAAGTTCGCCAACAGTCTGAAGATCATTGCGGCCAAAGCCGTAAGGATTCTCAGCAAAGACCGCGAGTGTAGCATGTGGCGTATCGCGCTTCAAGGCTTCGTGACCAAAAATCGCTGCTGTCGATAAGCCGTTTTTTGGCTTGATGATGGCCAATGTCTGACTGGTAGGCAGGATGCCATCGCGGAGGGGCTCGATCTGCTCACCGATGCCGCTGACCCAGGCGTTCCTGCCGCGCAGAAAGAAGGGTACATCAGCGCCTAGAAAGAGGCCAATTTGCTCTAATGTTGAGAGCGGCTGATTAAGATGCCATAGGCGATTAAGGCCCAACAGACATGTCGCCGCATCGGATGAGCCGCCGCCCATGCCCGCTTGAGCAGGGATGCGCTTTTCAAGTTGGATGTGTGCGCCTAAGGTGCAGCCCGTGGCTTGTTGCAGGGCTCGGGCGGCTCGAATGCAGAGGTCGTCTGGGGGGAGTTCTGCTCCTGCGCAAGAAGCTAGATCTTCGCGAGAGATCTGTCCGTCTTCGCGCAAGCTCAGGTGGACGGTGTCTTGCCAGTCAATGAGCTGAAAGACGGATTCAATCGAGTGGTAGCCATCGGCGCGGCGGCCTGTGATGTGCAAAAACAGGTTGATTTTGGCGGGGGCGGGCAGGTTTCGCAGTTCTTTAAAAGCTGCATTCATGGCTGCTCCAACACGGTGCTAGCACACTGCGATCAGGCCACGTCGAAAAGCACGTCAATCTAGCCGCCACGCTATTTCGGGGGTTGCACATAAACTGCCTGTCACGGTAAGACCGTCAGAGAACTGGGCTGCGTTCAGTCCAGACAAAACGGTGAAAAACGTTTTTTATACGGAAACGGTGGTGCGTTGAGCACCCTGTTCTGATGACGCAAGAGTTGCAACTATGGCAGCTGAGAAGGCCATTCTTTGTGTTCTTTTTGAAGAATTTTCGGAGCCTGATGAAATCGGTATATATATATATATATATATATATATATATATATATATATATATATATATATATATATATATACCGATTTCATCAGGCTCCGAAAACATATATATGTTTAATACCGCAAAATACGCTCGATGTTACAGTCACTGCTCTTGCCGTCCAGAATAAAAGATAACATCCCAATCGAGTGAATTAAGGCATTTGTGGAAACTGTTCCCAATTATTTTGATCCAACATTTGCTTCGCATTTCAGGTGAAAGATAATCCACCTCCGGGACTGTGTTATGATCTATATGACCTTATTATTTTTATTGTGATTAGGCCTATCATTATTGCTTATCACTGTTGTTGTGCTATGGTATTGTAATATTTACCATTATATAATCAGAGGAGTATAGAAAAGTTTATGAAAGTGTTCACTCCACAATACAATAGCAAAATAAATAAATAAATATACATAGTATTTTATTACATTAATCAGTGTCTAGCATACCTTCCTAAGGAATGGATATGGACCAGAAGACATTGCAATTACAAAATTATATTTAGACAGACATAAAGAAGTTCCAGATCTATACTTGTGCTCTTATTATTTAAGTTATTTTGCCTTTAATTTAAATAAACCTGCAAACAATATACTTGCTCTTGTGAATTTATTTGGATGTTAAATAAATTGTGCGAGCTGTCTCTTTAAAACTGCGTGGTTTATATACATGTTGCTGCTGATTGGACTGACATTTTTGACACACCCACCAAACAAGAGAAAACGTATATCAAACCCCGTTGCACATCGTTTCAACGAAACAAAACGTTGCGCGCCGGTTTGAGCTTGAACCTGAACTTGAACTTGAACTTGCCCCTGATCTGATCCAACTGCTCTTCCGGCAAACGCGTTTTTTTTTTTCTTAACACATCCTAAATGATAGGCACAGCACATTCCGTCACTGGCTGATGTTAAATTCCAAAATAAAAGCCCTCAAATACTCATATATTACAAAGTTATATTTTATAGTGTCACTCCTTGATTGCTGTGAGTTTTTTAGAGTGGCTGATTTGTAGTTTGTAACACCAAAAGTTTCTCTGAGTTGTATTTTTTTAGTATTTCCCATTAATTTCCTATGTCTGTTGTTTTTGACTGTGAAGGAGCCAAGTATGATTTTTTTTTTGACACTTTAACATATTCGAAACATGTCCATGATTTTTTTTGTGTGTGTTCACATAGCTAATGCAACAAAAGTCACGAAGTGTCATCTTATTCCGATGAAGCTACGATTTTTAAAATGTGAAAATATAAAAATATTCCGTGAAAAATGACCGAAGAGGCCAAGAGGGTTAAACGTGTTTACAGCATTCAGCGTTGGTGTGATTTGACCACAAGAGGACGCTCTTACCTAGATGTGGTACTCACCAGAGACAGCTCATTGCCATAGAACGTTCCTTATTACCAAAGGCTGAAGGGACTTTATTTTTACGTGTAAACCTGGCTTTTGCAATGAATAACCGATACCATATTTTAATATATTTTTTACATATTTGTATTAATATTACATTAATCAATATTATAAGAAACTTTTTTCCTTTGTCATTTTTACCCTGTCCACACTCCCGTGTTTATATACCTTCTCAATGCTATTAGTAAAATGCACATTTTGATGAAAATAATAACAATATTAAGCATTTTTAAATATTTACATTTGGTTTGACACCACACAATAAAGGGATAGTTCACGGTATTCGTTCGATGGTAACCACTGACTTCCATATATATGGAAAAAATACCATCAATGGACATCAATGGTTACTGTACGCTGTTTGGTTACCAGCATTCTTCAAAATCTTCTTTTGTGTTCAACAGAAGAAAGAAGCACATACAGGTTTGGAGAGTAAGTAAATGAATACAGAATTTTGATTTTTTTGGTGAACTATCCCTTTAAATTTCTTTCCCATGTTGTGTAGAACAATACTGAGTGAACATCATTTACATACATAGGATGTTGCAAAAGTAACAAGTTCACATAAAAGGCTCTCACTTGACCTTAACTTCACAACTGACGGTGAAAAAGAACAATCTGACATTGGGGGTTTCTTTCATCTTAACTTTGAAAAGTTTCCTAGCTCTCCATAGATAGTAGGTGGGCAGTCACTGCTGATGAATTCAGGTCACACCATTACTTGTATGTCGGGTTTTTCCACCCATGTATAATTTTAAAGTATACTGCAAAGTTAAAAAGGCATTACTGCATTCACATTGGGCTGACATTTAGAATTATAATCTTTCTTACAGAAGCAATGATGTCCATACTTCACTTCTTCAGCGAATAGCAAAATGTTATTTGCTAATTGAAGAGACAGTACGAGTATGAATGAGAAGCATGTGGCTCTCGGCCAGCAGTGCAGATCTAGAATAAGCATGACTGCAGATCAGAATTACAGGGAACTGATGGAAGTCACAATAAGCCTTTTTTTCTGTGTCACATGGTTTGTGATCATGGGAGAGGCTATTCCATTCCAGATCTTGCCATAATCATATGGACACACACAAAATACAGTAATAATGTAGGCCTAATTGTAAATTCTATGATTTGGTACATAAATACATTGTAAGAATGTATGTGAAATGTTATTTACCTTTAACACATTGCTTGCTGATATCTAAACTGATACACATTTTAAAAGGGCAGGGTTAAAAACAAACAGCTGATCACAACTTTGTTGTATTTTACATGTTCCCATGCATCATCAGTAACTGTGAAAAATCTTTTGGTGCAATGCAACAATAAATTGGTAGAATCTGGTGGAAGATCCACTAAATTGTTCTATTATGATATGAGTCACAGTGGCTTTGATGATAATGCAAGATTATGTTGTAGGCTGAACTGTGAAGTGCACCGACAGATGCTTCTTTCTTCCATGATGCATATTGGTGGACTACACTAAATCTTCCGCTGTGATCTCACTGAGAATGTATTGACAATAAGACTCATGCACTTTGTATTGTTTAAACATATGAAATTATTTTGCTGGTATAAAAATAAGTAGCATAGAGCATGTGTGCAGCTAAAGGGTGCAGTTTGTTATTAGACTTTTAAAAGAAACTGTTTGTGCAGCCATTTAAATGAGGATCATGCATGCATGGATTTGCTCACGTTGTCTAAGAATTGTATATATATAGGCAATAAAAATATTATTCGAATAATCTGAAAAAGCGCAGCATATCCTACAATATCTTTACAGTTAAACTTTTTCATATTAAATAGGTCTAAAGGACACTGACATTATTACGTATGAAACGCAAAACTCATTTTTAAACGTTACTGTCCTCTGAAGTGTGACGTGTCAAACTAACTTGACCGCACGGGCTCACAGAAACATTATGTGCAGCCACGAACCAATCAGAAAATCGCACCAGTCGCTGCAGCCAGTCAGGTGCAGACTCTGCAAGGTGCATTCTTTTCACCTTTATTATTTTTTTGGTTTGCTCTTTTTTTTGAGGTATTTAACAAGATATAAGGATATATTCTGTTAGAGCAGCTCGGTTTGTATGCTGGGTTTTTTTGCGATCTTGGAAATTGTCTAGAGCAGATAAAAAAGGGCGTTGATGCGCTCTCTTAGGAGGCAGCACTAATAACATGAGCAGTAGGGACCTTGCTGTCTCCGGCAGTCTGTTTTTGTTGATACCGTCAGCAGCCGCTCAGGAGGGAGACACGGAGGAATTAATGCGTATTTAAACAGCAGCACAGTCGTGTTGTAAATACACCGAAGACGAAAAATGAGAGGCCTAGGATACTTTATTGCACTTTTATTCTTTCCCATGGCATTTGGTGTAGATTTCCTTGTGGAGCCAATATCTTATCACGCACACCGGGTGTATGTGAAGTCTCCCGTAGCCGCCAGAAGTCTGATCGGGACGGGATCGGATGCAGATATCTCTCGGATCCACCGTCACGTCCAGAAAAGAAGCGCAGATGGTGGATCAGACTCCTGTAATGGGTTGCATGGATTTGAGACCAAGTTAACTAGCAATACGCACAACGTAAGTTCACTCGAAGCACCGACGCAACCCCTCGGCTCTGTCACGTAACCTAGGGATCTTCCCCTAACCCTATCTAGACACCATTTTTGACAGCATATGTGCGTTCTAACTGAGTGTTCTTTTGGAAACCCGTTCAAATATTAATATTTTAAAAACAAACATGTTTTTATGTTGCTAACACTTAATTGCTAGTAAGTCAATAATGACTAATATCTTTTTTTTTTTTGTTTTTGTTTTTTTTTAATTTACTATGATGACTGGTATCAAATGAATATTAAGTAATTTATGTAACAATATGTAATGAATAAAGACTAATGACTAGTAACAGTAAAAAATAGTACTAATGACATACTTGTTTCTAAAGAATACGTTTAAATGTTATTTAAAGCTCACTAGATTTTGAAAAACAGCCCGCATTTTCTTTTTAGCTCAAACCTATTCAAATTTATTGTAAAAGTACTTTTGTGATGTTCTGTTTTACTAGAACATTTTCAAAACGAAAGTACTGTTTGAGTGATATGAAGATGCATAAGATTGTATTGTTCTTATGTTTTTCTAGCTGTCATAGCCCTCAAAATACATTTTCTTTTACATTTCTGTTTTTATAACAATAAAATGTTGATGATTGCATTTGAAGTTCCTTGTTGGCAAGCAGGTGTAGTTTGACTTGCAAAAGTTGTAGAACCAGTGCAACTGGAATATCAATCTGTTTAATGATCTTTTATTTTCAACCAGTTAGGCCTTTTTAATGCATGTTATTTTCACTAAACCATATACTGTATGATAACATTACAATAATATTACTTAATATTAGAAAATGGAACAATGAATAACACTGACACTAGTCATTGCGATGACAAACGAGGTGTTTGAAGGTTGGCTGAACCTTCATCATCTCACCTCTACCTCACCAACCCTCAGATAAACGTCCTCTGCTCATTATTCACAGACGTGTTAACCTTTATAAGACAGTGCTACTGTGGTTTGTCTTTCTGTTGAAGGTTATCATGAATTTACAAGAGGATACAGGATCTTCCACAGCTGGGTTAATCAACAGAAAACAGTCTCAAAGTGTTTTAGGATTATACTCTGTCATTATATAGTGTTTGGATTTATGTTCAATTCTAGACTGGGTTCAGAAACGCTAGATGGGATTAGAAGATTTAACTGTTATTTAAAGGGTCACAGATGAAGCCCAGGGCAAGAAAGTGAAAGTATTTTAGTACTTCCTTCTTTCCAGGTGAACTGTGGGTTTCAGTAAGATAAATGAGAGGAGAGACAGTCAGATTTTCATGAGACTCACATTTTCTTTGACAGTGTAATAGAAAAGATCAGTGATACATCACCATTCTTTTTAATACAAATTACAAAACATCTAAACCAGTACTTCTTAAACAATGGATCCGGGGCCCACTTTCAAAAAGGGGGTCGGAAGTTTAATAATTTATATATTTATATATATATACAGTACGGACCAAAAGTTTGGAAACATTACTATTTTTATTGTTTTTGAAAGAAGTTTCTTCTGCTCATCAAGCCTGCATTTATTTGATCAAAAAAATACAGAAAAAAAAATGTAATATTGTGATATATTATTACAATTTAAAATAATTGTTTTTTTAAATTTATTATACTTTAAATTATCATTTATTTTCTGTGATGCAAAGCTGAATTTTTAGAATCATTATCACATGATCCTTTAGAAATCATTCTAATATGATGACTCATTATCAAAGTTGGAAACCAGTTTTGCTGCTTAATATTTTTTCAGAAAATGTGATACTTTTTAAGGATACTTTGATGAATAAAAAGTAAAAAAAAAAAAAAAAAAGCTATGTTTTTTTTAAAATATAAATATTTTGTAATAACAATATACACTACTGGTCAGTAATTTGGGGGTCAGTAATTTTTTTTCTTTCTTTTTTTTAAATAAAATCCATTCTTTTATTCAGCAAGGATGTGTTAAATTGATAAAAAAGTGATAGTAAAGAAAATATATTAGAGAGAATTTTTTTTTTTTTTTTTTTTTTTTTTTTTAATAAATGCAGTTCTTTTTAACTTTTTATTCATCAAATATATTAGACAACAGAACTGTTTCCACCACTCATAATAAATCAGAATATTAGAATGATTTCTAAATGATCATGTGTATAGACTGGATGTTACATGTGACACTGAAGGCTGGAGTAATGATGCTGAAAATTCAGCTTTGCATCACAGGAATAAATTATTTTTTTTAAAGTATATTCAAATAGAAAACCATTATTTTAAGTTGTAATAATCTTTCACAATATTACTGTTTTTTTTTCTGTATTTTTGATCAAATAAATGCAGGCTTGATGAGCAGAAGAAACTTTCACAAAACATTAAAAATAGTAATGTTTCCAAAACTTTTGGTCTGTATTGATCTATATATCGATATATATATATATATATATATATATATATATTATATATATATATATATATATATATATTTATTATAATATATATATATATATATATATAACTTTTAAAATGGCAAAACAAACACAGACACACAAAATCAAGATCTATATGGAAATCATTTTTTATTTTTCCTCTATAACTGTTGATTTTATTGAAATCTTGTAGAATCACAAAATAAGTCAAATTGCATTTGAGTAAAAATGAATTTAATATATCAACACCCCCAGTTTCTAAACGTTTGTCATAATTACAGCAGAAATAACAGAGGACATATTATCTTCAAATAATATTTACAATGGGGGGCCTTCGAGTCAAAAAAGTTGAGAGTCACTTACAGTCTCTAAGCCAAACAGATGATGAAAATGTAACACCGCTTTGATATATCATCTTGAATTTAACAATTTATTTGTCAGATCAGTCTTCATGGCACTGTTTTGAGTTTCACCATTAATTGTTGTGAGTATAGTTGCTAGGTTTCTGATTAAGTGTTTTGTTTATGGCTGGCATGTGTTTTGCATAGGCTGATCTTGTGTCTTTTAAGGACATGCAATAAAACCCTTATTATGTGTGACTGTGTGTGTAAAAAACTCCAGGATGATGCACTTAATTAATAAATGTGTTTCTTTCAGTGGACCTTTCCAGATATCAGTGGATCCGTATCTCTGGCCTGGGTGGGAGATGGAACTGGGGTGAGTTTGCTTTGATTAATTACACACACTATCATATGCTTCCCGTTCTAAGATGAAGTCGCCCGGAAGAACCTTCCACCATGATAAAGTTCCATTCAAGGTTAGATGGGGACTTTTTAGCTTTAGGTTTAAATTTAGACTGTCTTGATAATCTGTGCAGAAATCTTTGGCTGTTCATAAGGCTCACAAAGAAAAAATAAACACAACTGTCATTATGGCCAAATGCAAACTCATAACCAGTTTGACCTCCATCATGTCCCAGTGCACATTCAAAGCCATGTCAAGAAGTCCTTATCTTTACTTTGACTATGGCTGCTCTGTCCATTACTGCAATAAAAATAATACATACACTACCATTTAAAAACTTTGGAGTCTGTAAGATATTTTGTTTTTGAAAGACGTCTCTTATGCTCACCAAGACTGCATTTACTGAATCAAAAGCACATTAAAAACAGTAATTACAGTGTAATATAACTGTTTTCTGATTTAATATATTTTAAAATGTAAGTAACTCCTGTGAGGGCAAAGCTGAATTTCCAGCATCATTACTCGAGTCCTCAGTGTCACATGATCCTTCAGAAATCATTCTGATATGCTGCTCAGGAAACATTTCTTATTATCATGTTGAAAACAGTTGTGCTGTTTTGTTTTTTTGTGGAAATCATGATGCTTTTTCAGGATTCTTTCAAAAGAAAGTTCAAGTGAATGAATGTCCTTGCTGTCATTTTTGTTCAGTTGCATCCTTTCTGAATAAAAGTATTAATTTTGTAAAATGTCAGAGTAAATAACTGTCTTCATGTCTAAATCTCAGGTAGTGCTGGCCCTGACAACATTTCAGATGCCAATAGTCTTCCTGAGATTCGGTCAGTCTAAACTGTACAGGAGGTGAGTTCTGGTTTTAATCGTGTGTTTTTTTTTTTTTTTGTAATATCAATGAAGTATTTGTTTTACTTAATTTCTTTCTCAATCCTCCATTTTTTTGTGAAGTGAAAACTATGGAAAGTCCTTTGAGGATGTCTCAGAACTTATCAACAACACCTTCATCAGCACTGACTATGGGATCGCTATTGGTCCGGAAAACTCTGGCAAGGTAGGCAAGACATCAAAAGTCCAGCGTTTCAGTAACTTCTCCTCATAATCCCACAGGAGCTGGGAAGCTGTTATGTTAAAGCTGTTTCTCAAACTGCTGCATTGGCCTGTATATACTTAAATGCAGCATGTCAATCACAGTAAAAATAGACCAGTTGAACTTCCTGTTATTTGCTGATGTTTCAATACTCAATGCAGATTGAAACATCACAGATTTGTGACAGCACTTTAAAGTCCTGATACGTTTTCCCTTAGGTGATCCTCACGGGAGATGCTTCCGGAGGCAGTGGTGCCAGAATTTTCCGTTCAAGAGATTTTGGCAAGAGTTTCATCCACACAGAATTGCCTTTCCACCCACTAATGCAGATAATGTACAACCCTCAAAACTCAGATGTGCTTGTAGCCATCAGCACCAGGGTGAGAGCCTGCAAAACATTTGTGTTATTTTCTTATAGATTGCAACTTTTTGCCATTAAAAAGGAAAGTTAGTAAGAGCCATTTGATCTGTTTAAGAATTTAATTAGAGTACATTTGTACACTTATTCCAGAAAGTATGCATTATGACTACATATTGAATTTAAGACCTTATAGTTAATCTCATAGTGAAGTGCAAAACTGTCATCGACACATGTTGGGTTTCCTGAACTGATAAGAGTTCTTGGTTTGTGCTTATCTGAATGACATGATGGCCTATTAAAAATCCTTATTGTAAATATTTGCTGTTCATTTCCTCCTCAAGTATATTTTTTAAAAACAAGAAGATTTTTTCATCTTTTATGCTTTTCAAGTGCTGCATAATATCATAATAAATCACCTAATATCATCTTATTGCTGTTGTTTCAGCGTGATCTCTGGATCTCCAAAGACTTTGGTGCAACATGGGCGAAGATCCATGAGATGGTGTGTGCGGTCAAATGGTAGGCTTTTTATGATTGTTAAAACCACTCTAGGATTGAGTTTTATGTTTGTGAACACACGAGGGGTTCAGGGTGGAGTGACTTTATATAGTGGGGCCTGATTTGTTTTATGTTTTGACTAGTGTTCTGGATCTTTCTTTTCACGGCTGCATATCCAGGACACACAAAAACACAAACATGCAAATATGGCCACCATGGCAGCAACACGAGACATTCTGTGCTGAGTCACCCTGTTTTTCCACACGGCTCAGCTTTCAAATGTCCGAGGAAGCTTGCCTGCTCCAGATAAACTGCTGCATCAAACTTCACTTAAATTCTCCATTCTTTTTTACATTAATTCAACAGAATTTTATTTATACACTTCAACAGGGAAGTAGTTATATTGGCGAGGAAGTTCAGTGAGGCTAATTATTCATTTGCACATTTAATGTTTGACCAAGGCTTTAGTCTTTATATATACCTCCTCTGAACGTTCCTGACTTTAGGTTCGTTTCATTCTCAGTGGTCCCTGCAGCCTTCCTGATGACCTAGTTTTTTTAAAAAAAAAGAACAGTATCCCACCTTTTTTGAAGGTCTGGATCAAAACGACGGTAGGAAATTGGGTCAGATCAGTCCGATTTTATCTTGAGAGCCTGAGCCTGTACGTTGTACGGCACTAAACATGAAAAGAGGATACAAAGGTCACACAGCCACACCAAAATCCTGATTCATTTCAGTTATGCAGTTCCTTTTAAATGAAAATATTCATATTTAAATTGCAGCATTCAGCTTGTGTTGTAATTTAAGAAAGCATCAATATAAGTGAACAGTTTCAGAAATAGACTGGTATAGCTTGAACACTTTATCAGCTTTATTAATTATAACTTGATTATTTATGCAATGGCAAGAACATTAACAGAATGCAAATAAAGCGCCAAAGTGAGTGATTGAAGTTTTGAATCAGAAATGGAAAATTGAATTTTTATTTCATTTATCATGCAGATTTCTGTTATTTTTCAGGGGGCTTGGGATGATTTAGAGTGACACCACAAAACATCTCAGAATTCATGCAAATCTGGTGCTAAAGTGATGTTTGTGCTGTTTTCTTGCCACAAATGGTGTCACTTCCTGGAGGATGAAGTCATTAAAAGAGTACCAGAATAGAAAAAGATAATACTTATGAAAAACAATACTGAGAAGAAACCTATTAAATGATTATAAGTAATAGTTTTGATTAGAAAAAAGTGGAACCTTAAGATACACTTTAAAAAATTTTTTAGATTTTACATAGCAACCAGGAACATGGTAAAAGGCAACGGCTGCTCAAACCATTAAATTGTAATAAAAGAAAATTAAATAACATTATTTCTATCTTAAAACATTCAAAATTTAAGAAATTGTATTGCATAGAATGGTCCATCTACATTTTAATTTTAGAAACTTTTAGAAATGCAAATATGTTGGAGTTTGTTGCAGTGTTAAGTATATATGTATATATGTTTTTTAATTAGTTCTATTTTTGTATTGTCCATTTCATTTTATTTCAAGTTTTAGTAATTTGGTTGTGTTTTTGTCATATTTACTGTTATTGTTTTTTTCATTTGTGTGTACAGGTTTTATTATTTTTTTTATTTCAGTTTTATTTATAGTTATTTTTGTGCATCAAGCTACATGAAAATGTTGCTTTGGCAACTAACTGAAATAAAAGATGTTTTTAAATTTCATTCCAGTTAATGCTGATTTTTTTTTTTTTTTTTTTTTTTTTTTTTTTTCTCACATTTTAGTTTTAGTTCACTATAACACCTTTGTTGGTAATATTCCAGCAGTTTGGCAACCTGAAGACTCCTCAACCTGAGTCACTCCCTTAAGTCTTGTCTTAACAATACGCCATATGATCTCAGACAATCCTAGCTATTCTGTTACAACAATGCCATGAATTTTAATGGAGAATCAATCACTATGTAACCAGCTTCTTGTTGCATTGTTCAGATGTTATTTATAATGCAAAAATATGGCTTGTGTGGTATTTGTAACAAACTATGTCTCCTTCCTTGACATTTTAGTGTGTAGCATGTTTGTACTTTTTATTCTCCAAACAAATGACTGATCTGACTGCTGTTATTTTATGAGGTCTCTTGAGTTGAATCTCATGGATAAATTCTCTTCCTTTTTTCCACAGGGGAATAGATACTCTGTTCTTCTCCACCAACATTAACGGATCTTGCTGTGAGTAATATTTATAGCTTTGTTGATCCAAGGTGCGGTGACATGAGTGTGTGTATATCAATTTTATGTTTATTTCGTTTTTACATCCTTGTGCATTAGTCACTGCATTGAAATTGAGTTATTCTAACTCAGAAAGTTTATTTCAGAGTTAATTTTTATTATTTGCAATAATAGCTGGAAATTTCACAGCTATCAATTCATAAACGTAATGCAAAAATAGTGCAAAAAACAAAAACAAAAAAAATGCTGCTACCTAGGTTTATCACAAGTCTTTCTTAACATTTTGAAGAAAAACCCCATCTATGTTATCCAGTTAGATTTTTATCCAAACTTGCAACAACAATTGGCTGAAAACCAGATGATTTAGTTTGCAATACATATAAACACTAGTACTTGTTCAACAATACTGCACTGACAGCCCCGTCAACTGTCCCAGTACTCTCTCACACTGGTTCTGTCAGCGCCCATATTTACTTTCGAGCCCAACTGAGTGAAAGTGCACACTTTTACGCATCTTCTCCTATGTTTGGCAATGAGTGTGTGTGCTTTTTTGCAAGGTGCACCAGTTTCAGAGGGGATGATGCAGCATCCTGTGAGTCGTGTTGCTCAAGAGCTCTTTAATATTGTTTAGATTAAGTGTTGTTAGAAGCTTTTTGAATTAGATTTTAGCATCCCACAATGGATTTGAGTCAGCAAACCTTGTGTTATTACCACTGCGGTATCAGCAACTCATAAAACCACATATTTCTGTAGCATTGTTTTTTCACTGTTTGAGTTTGAGGTTTGTTTTTTTTTCGTTTTTTTTTTTTTTTTTTTTTTTTTTTTTCAGATGATAAAGGGATGCTGGTGCTGAGGAAGTCAGTTGACTTTGGCGTTAATATTAAAACAGTTGCTGAAAGGATCTACTCTTTTGGGATCGGTGGACGATTCTTGTTCGCATCAGTTCTGGCTGGATCAGGAAACATAATGCCGTCAGCGTCAGAGGTGTGTGAGGGTCCATCCAGTTTTGTGTGTGAATATATGAAGTCATGAATATGATGTGTTAACTGTATGCATGTTCTTTAGGACATGATACGGGCAATACATGTATCGTTAGACAAAGGTGAGACGTGGAACATGGCACAACTTCCTCCTGTCGGTCATGAGCAGTTTTATTCAATACTGGCAGCCAATGATGAAATGGTCTTCATGCATGTGGACGAACCAGGAGGTGGGTGTTTGCTTTTTATTTACCATAACCATAATACATGTTATACTTATAATGTAACATTTCCTATTGTATAAACTATCATAATATTATCTGTGCTGCTATACAAATACATCACTTACTGTATTGAAAACTTTTATTGGTCAACCACTGATATATTGCAATATCCTTTTAATTTGTGCAACTTGATAGACCTCAGTGTTTCTGTGTCTTTTAACTGTATTGTGTGTTTTTTCCAGACACTGGGTTTGGCACCATCTATGTATCAGATGACAGAGGCATTGTGTATTCCAAGTCTCTAGAACGCCATCTGTATACGACCCCAGGGGGCGAGACAGACTTCACGAACGTCACTTCCCTCAGAGGAGTCTTCACTACTAGCGTGCTGGTTGAGGGTATGACTATATCCTTCACAGGACAGGCATATGCTTACAGTCTGTGTGTGTATTTAATATCCGATTGCTCGAGGGGGACTGTATCACTAAGTATACTTTAAATTAATATGGATAAAAGCAGTTCCAAAATAATAACTTGCTGTTTACTCTCTTTTGCTCACCAAGGTTGAATTTATATGATTAAAAATACAGTAAAATAGTAATAATTTTCTATTTTAATATATTTTAAAATGATTTTTTTAGTATCACTGAGATAGTATTATATTTTTAAATAATATTTTAATTAGTTTCATTATTGACAAAAAATATTTATATTATATGGTTTTAATTTACTGTATTTTGCAGAACAGTATCACCACTCTGCTCCGAAGAGAAAAGCTGAGTATGCATTTGCACCCGCTGTCTAATTATACTCGTGCTGCGATCAGCGGCAGCTGATGGATGCAATCATGCAATGTGCATTGGCTCGTTTAGTTTACACTCAAAGTAGATTAGTCTCTCTAAGCGAGATCCCAATTCGTTGGTCACTGACCGTCATGATGACTAATTGTATACACACTTGGGTTTGTTTGTTAATCAATTAGCCTATATTTTTGAAAATCGCCAAATTGACCCCAAACCAGCCCAAATTTTGTCCACCTGCCTAAACCAATTTTTACCCACACAATCAAATTCAAAACCCCCTAACTCCTCCCAATCTGGCAACACTAGGGTGACCATATTTTATTTTCCAAAAAGAGGACAGTGGGTGCGTGCGGGTCGGGGGGCTATGGTGTGGTTGGCTGGTAGTTAAAGTAGTGCCCAAAGTAGTGCACTGGCCATATACCAAATATCAAAACTCAAAATATGTACCATGGGTCTACCTAAAATACATAGTTTACAGTAACTGTTATGCATATTGATCATAAACACAGCTAAAAAAGCTTCCTACCACAGGCCCTCCTTCACAAAACTTAACAGCACAGTTTTATCATAGGTAGAATGCAAAATTAATTTATGCAACATTTCAACCCTGCATCCAACACGAGCTGCAGGAGTCAGATTTGACTGGTCACGGGTTGAGAGGGGAGATGGCTGACAGATCATGCTGGAGGATTTGCTGCTCAACAGATCCTGAGCTCATTGACAAATATCTGATCTCCCTTCCCGAACTCAAAAGTGAAAGTGAACAGCCAGTGCTCATTCAAAAGAGATTTAAGTAATCCGCATATTGATGGCGGCTCACTAATGCGCAAAAATTATATGCAATATTAGAATGTTTGCTGGAGCACTGGACAAAGAAATCACAGGAGCGAGCGGTAATGGTCAGAAATTCAGCGGGAGCTGGATTAAGAAAACAGTCCCTCACAGGGCTCTAATACAAAAACACACACAATGAATGGCGACTTTAGAAAAGAAAAGCCGAAACCCGGACATTTTGGGTAATTTAGAAATCCATGACAGATGCATTGATTTTTAGGACCAAAAAAAGAGGACATGTCCGGGAAAAAGAGGATGTATGGTCATCCTAGGCAACACTGAGAATGAACTGTTTAATGATGAATCATTCGTAAAGACAGTCCCTTGTCGCCACCTATTGGCGTAACAATGTAACTGCCTTGACTGACAGCCTTCACCTAAAGCCCGAGACACACTGCACACTTTTCAGCTGTCCCAGAAGAATGATAGGCATCTTGAAACTGAATGGTTCAAAGAGGGCCTTTTACATGGTCTTGTGACCAAAGATAGCCTACGATCATTTTCTAACAGTGTCAGAAATTCAGCATGATCATTGCACAGTGTGTTTGCTGCTACAACCAACGTTTACTGACCAGCCAATAAAAATGTGACATGAAATCAATACGGCATGGCACTAAAACATAAAACTGCTTACCTCAAGCTCTTATTCCTTTCTCTTTCGCCGCTTCCACTTTTTTCAGCACACATAAAAACTACAACTGCCAAAGTGTGATTCATCATGCTCTTTTTGTTTACCACTAGCACATGCTGGTGTCTTTTTATTCTTTTATAGTAACGTGCATCAAAGTGAGTCAATAAGTGTCATCATTGTTACAGTCTGCATGCATGTCCTACCCAAGTTTATCAGATCTATGTTGCATAGTGTGATTTGCAATGATCTTATAGGATTATTAAAATCGTGCAGTGTGTAGAAGACAGTTTTGTTCAGTTTAACATCACGTTTTGAATGCTTTTTGATAAGCCAAAGTACCTAAATATAGATATTGTTTTGTGAAAGCTCAGTTTTTAAAGGCCTATTAAAATGTTCATTGTAAAATTAATATTTGTTGTGCTCTCAATTAAAACAATATACAACATTCCTGTAAATAATACAGCAAAGGCAACATCTGTGGTATTATTTTATCTGTAAAAAAAAGGTTAACAGTGACAGTATTAATTTATTTAAAAAAATCTGACCCCAAACCTTTGAACAGTAGTGTATATATAATTACATATATGAATAATAGATAAAAATAGTCAACCAAAAGTGAAATCAGTTAGTTCATATGACCAAATTCTGAAATGTTTTGTGTTTCTCTCGATTTCTCTGTTCTGCTACAGACGGCTCAGTACAGACAGTAGTATCATTCGATCAGGGAGGAGAATGGGTTCCTTTGAAGAAACCAGAGAACAGCAAGTGCGATTCTACAGCCAAAGATCCAGAAATGGTAAGAAACATTTTAAGAAAGTTGTTATAATTCGGCAGCTTGAGAAGACTTCCCCTAATAGTATGTCTTTTTTTTACTTACCTTGTGTTGTCTTCCTCCTGTGCAGTGTAGTCTGCATATTCATGCCTCATACAGTACCTCCATGAAGCTGAATGTTCCCATGCTGCCTCTGAGTGAACCCAATGCTGTGGGACTTATATTGGCTCATGGTAATGCACAAACACTATTAGAAACAGTCTAAAGTCCAATTCCATTCTGTGACAAATTTAAATATTTTATTTTAGTGTTTTAATTTAATTGACAGTAATAATAACTTGCATTGAACAAAATAGAATTGCAAAAACTATGACTTTCATATAATGAAACTTTGAACTATCCCACACCCTTTTTCAGGCAGTGTAGGTGATGCAATCTCAATGTTGACTCCTGATGTGTACGTGTCTGATGATGGAGGCTACACCTGGCTGCAGGCACTGAAGGGGCCGCACCATTATGCCATCCTAGACTCAGGAGGCCTGCTGGTGGCCGTGGAGCACAGTGAAGTCAAACCCATCTCTGAGATTAAGTGAGCATCCTCACTTCTATGTCATTTTACAGTCAGATTTTAGTGTAAAAGGTTGTTAATATTTGAAATGTTTTTATTTTTTATTTTAGCACATCAAGTTAAACTAAATGAAAAAGGCAACTCGCTGAAATAAATAAAATTTTGAAATAATAAAATTAAAGTTTTGTTGTAGTTTTGGTTAACTGTAATAACCGTGCCTCACTCCCTGTGGTTCTGAAATGCTATGATTGGCTTTTATACGGCCAGTTTTCAATACCAAGCTGAAAATATGCAAATATGCAAAGTATGTCTGGTAAAACTGTGTGCTTGTGTGTCTCTCAGGTTCTCCACCGATGAGGGGCAATGCTGGCATGTTTATAAGTTCACCCAGACACCAATGTTCTTCACAGGGCTGGCCTCAGAGCCTGGTGCCCGCTCAGTGAATGTCAGTCTGTGGGGTTATGAAGATGCTCTGATCAGCCACTGGGTAACTTACACCATTGACTTTAAAGACCTGCTGACACGTACCTGTGAGTGACCAGTTCTGTTTGGAGCACATAAAATCAAAGGCATGTTGCACTTATATAATTCAGTTCAGCACAAGCTAATCTTTCTGTCTGTTTCCCAGGCGAGGACAGTGATTACATTGAGTGGCTGGCACACTCTGATGACATCAGCGACCCAGACGATGGTTGCATGCTGGGTTATAAGGAACATTTCCAGCGTGTGAGGAAGGACTCAGTGTGTTGGATTGGCAGAGATTACATAGTCACAAAGCAGCCTACGCCATGCAGGTGTACACTGGATGACTTCCTGTGGTGAGTGGTTATAAAGTTATTTTTTTCAAATGTAACTTTAAATTTAATTTCAATTTTAGTTAGTTTGAGAAATGGATTGTTTTGTTTCACTTTAGTTGTACACGTTTTTATTGAATTTTTTCCCCATTATTTAAGTAATTCAGTTTGAGTTTGAAATTTTGTGACAACATGTTTGGATGCATTTTCAACGTAATCATCAAATCAACATGCGTCATATTCTATATCACCATCTGCAAGTGTTCTAGTCTTATCCCATACAGACACACATCAGACGACTTAACTGTAATGTGAAGATGGCTTGATTATTAGGAAACAAAGATTTGTCTTTGATGTTAATTCTTTTATTTGTTATTTTTTATTATTTGCTATTATTCTTTATATTTCAACTAATTTTGCTTTTTTTAAATGTATTTTATTTAGTTTTTTTAAAAGAAGTTTTAAATCAGTAATTTTCGTCTTAGTTTTAGTAGTGAACACCCTGTTATGAGATGTTGTTTTTGTGTGTATAATATTTAAAAGGATTTATCTACCATGCCTTTACATTTACAGTCATTTGTCATGTTAAAAGGATTATCAATTTAGACCTATTGTTATAAATTATGAATAAAGACATCAAAGTTTTCAAATATGTCAAATATTCTCTGCCCTCCTCCTTAGTGACTTTGGATATTACCGTAAAGAGAACAGCTCAGAATGTATTGAACAGGCTGATCTCAAAGGCCATGATTTGGAGATCTGCATCCATGGGAAAAAGGAACAGCTACAGACCACTGGGTAATGCCCTCTTTATTGTTCTCCGTTGCTTGAGGATTAATGCTCTGTCCTAGCATTAGTCAGTAGACAGTTGAGATTTTTTTAATTCTGTCATCTTGCATCTGGTTAGCACATGATTGTCTCTAACTCATTAGGAGAGCTCTATAAGCAACATGCAGATTGTTTCATAGTTGTTATTTTTTAATAGGTACCGAAAGATTCCAGGTGATAAATGTGAAGGAGGGGAACAACCAGAAAGAAAGGTGATTGACCTGAGCAAGAGATGTGTTAGCAACCTGCTGGAGCCTCAGCTGCTGGTGAGAATGCATTTAACCTGCTGTATAGTTGAATCATTCAGACTGGAGTTCAATTGTGTTTTAACATCAGTCACTTGTACAGTATGTATGTGTATATATATGCAATTGTTAAATGAACAGTTAACCCAAAAATTTAATTTTTAAAGAATATCCTTATCCTTAAATTTCATAATAATGTCTTTTTAATATCATTTTATAATACTTTTATGGTGCTTTTTGTACTTTTGGAGTTCAACAGCCCCAGCCCTCATTCACTGTCATTGAATTAAAAAGAGTGGCCAGGATATTAATCTAACAATACGAGCTTGTTGCCATGTGTACTAAATGGTTGGGGTTTAGTCCGGCATACTTCACCGGAAAAAAAGTTGTTTTTACTGGAAGATCCAGTTATAACATTTTAATTTAAAAAATATGAGGTCAAAACAAATTTTAAAAACTGATGAGCTTGATCAAATTTAAACAACTGAAACTTGATGAATTGTTCACGATAAGATGCATTTGGTAAGCAGATGAGTTTGCACTCATGCACCTGTATTTAACTTGTATCTCTGTAATCCACAGACAGATAAGCCTACCTCACACACCGCCCCAATCATTGTATTCCTCATAACCCTCCTGCTGACCAGTGTAGTGTTTGGGGTTCTGTTTGTAAAGAAGTACGTCTGTGGTGGAAGGTCAGTCTATCCTGCAAATATTTCAAGTGTTATATATAGAATATATTTAATTATATCAAATATAATAAGGATTTGGCTTTGCTCTCTCTATATTTTACAGGTTCCTTGTACACAGATACTCTGTCTTACAACATAATGTGGAAGCCAATGGCATAGATGAACCACTGGACACAGATGTTGCTGGAGCACCCAAGAATGATTTCCATGATGACTCCGATGAGGTACCGTCTCACACTAATCAATTCACCTAAACATTAGCTGACCATACACTCTCTTTTTCCCTGGACATGTCCTGGCTGGGATTTATAATTTTGGCTTTGTTTTACTATTGATATTCTCTCTACAGTCCTCATACATTATTTCTACGTGTATTTGCATTGCTTTGACTGTTCTCTGTAGATCCCACATTCTTTCATGCCATGATTATAACAAAAAAAAAAAAAAAAAAAAAAAAAGAAAAAAAGCCAAAACTTGAACATTTTAGGCAATTGAGCAATCCCGGCCAGGACATATCCACTGACAAGGTCACCGTATAGTTAGTAATCTACTTTCATATTTCGAATAGTTGTATTTATCTTTCTAAATGATTGTGTTTGGCAGGACCTACTTGAGTAAAGAGCATTAGGTGAGCAGAAGAAGCTACATTTCCTGTCATTCAGGCATTACTGCTGCTGTCTCTATCCTCCTAAAGCACAAACCAGCTGTCAGCTTTCTCAGACTTAATCTACCAGCTAACATCATGCACTTCCTTGTTTCTCGACCAATGGGAGGGAACCTGATTGCTTCACCACCAATAGAAAGCTGTTACCATGATATAAGTGTCTTGTGAATGTAACTCTGCTGAAAGCAGTGAAGAAGTGTTTAAAATTCTGTTTGTGGAAGTTTCAATTCTTGCTTTTGACACCGGGGTCTTTCGGGGGCGGGATTTTAAGGATCAAACCTTTTGTTTGATGATACTGTTAATGGGGTTCTTGTAAATACTTGCTTTCTTTTTATGTACAGATGCCCTTATGTAAAAACTAGAGGTATTGTTTATCCTCATTGTGACATCAGATTTTGAAATGGTTTATTTCAGCAGAAATTTCATTCAGCACCAGGAAACAATGAATCATATCATATGCATGTGATGCAAGCATCCCATGTTTAAATACTGTGCTACTGAAGCCTGACTGTGTTTATCATTAGAATGTGATCATAACTGCTGTCAGTGTCCACTTTGCTGTAAGTAATCAGGTGCATTAATGAACATAGCAATAAAATGCTGAGAAACAGGCAATAGATTTGGGTGCACTAAAAGGGAAAATATTTATAATTTAAGATTTATGAACATTGTTCACCTTAAACTGTATAGCTATGTTGTAGGCTGTGAGTTTGATAAAAGAGGAATTTGTTATTTGGATAAATAACTGTAGAACGTGGAGATAATTTTCACATATTACATAACCAATTTTTAAGCTACTGTCACACTTAAACTTTCTGCAATGGTTAGGAAAAATTTTGTAATAAGTATTTTTATGAGCTAAGAAATAATGCAAATGCATGTAAAATAGAAAACAGTAGTAGTTTGTGTACAATGCACATTTCCCCCAAATCAAATTTCTTTGCTTTTAACATTTGTGCTGTTTCTTAGTTCTTGTTTTAAAAGCAGGATAGGTTTTTTTTTTAAATTTTTGTTTTTATAACCATTGCACACAGAAATGCCTAAAACCCGACTAAGTGTTTGTGTGACAAACCATTAGTCGCAATAATTTAGCATGTGTTAATTGTTTTCATGTGTGTGCAGCGAAATTCAGTGACGTGAGAACAGTTCCAGTGGTCTGAAGTCTCTGACCATGTGACTTAAATTTGACTATTCAAATGCAATAGAGCAATTTAGCACCTTTCCGTTGGTACTTCCTGTTTGCATAGCTGTTTGATGTCTGATGCAGTGAGTTTTCTGTTAAGTGTGTATTTAAATATCAGTGCTATAGTTTGGAGGCATTGTCAGAATTTTTCGTAATCGTTTATTTACACATACCCAAACAAAAGTCTCATATTTTCTTAAAGGAAGACAATCTCCATTGCAAAAACTCATATTATGAGTTACATAGTGTTTAATAGGTATAAAAATCCTAGTGTATATTTTGATTTAAGTGCCTAGCGTGGAGACATAGCTTGTGCCTTCCAATCAAATGTAGATCTCATCTTCAATTATTCTAAAACACCAGAACACTCTCATTTCAGAAAGAATTAGCACAGTTCATAACATGAGCTTTGACAAATTTATTATTCTATCAGTGGACAAATTATATGTGTGAACTTCTTATACAACAAAATAAGAGCAATTATGCCCCTAAATTACTTAATACTTGTTACTAAATTGAATTGCTTGGGGTAATAATAATATTAGTAGATGCAGTGCAAATGAAATATAAAGCGAAATGATTTCCATTGTGACAGTGATTTTATTTATAAGAGATGTTACACTTTTTTCTTGCTTTGCAAAATCAATGTACATATTAGTTGCGAAGCTCTGTACAGACAGTATACAGCAATTCTGACTTTGTATCTTTTATTTTTGCTCTGTATATTTGGAACAGAACTGTTTGTTTGAGAAATAAATTGATTTGTCCCATTGATTTTGTATTTGTGGTTTTTAGTTTGTACTTTGTACATAAGAGTAAAAAAGCAAATGTGACAGAAAAACAACAACAAAAAAATGTAAAGGGAAACTGTTAAAATTTAAAGGGTAGGTCAGGAACTGCACAATGCACCATTTACGTTTTGTTACAAACTATTACAATGAAGTAATATTCATAAAAGAACAGGACTAGATTTGAACGACAAGTGTTTTGATAAACACAGATGACTTGCCAGCCACTCAAATACTATACAGGAACTTGCCTTCACTGTCAAAAAACTCTTTTCCCTTCTGTTCCACTGGACTGGGCTTTTCCTTCAGTGTTGGTTTGATGTGCTCCAGTTCTTCCTCTGTCAGAATCACTCCATCCCATTCCTCCTCTAACTCTATATCACCCCTCATGTCCATTTCAGCTTTACAGTCAGGCTGCTCCTGTAAAGCAGGAGTCACTTTCTGTTCAGCTGATAGCTGTGATGGTACTATGTTACCACTAGAGGACATGAGTCCAGTCTCAGCCTCCCTCGCTGCAAGCACTCCTGTACTCGGTGCTGTCAGGGCACCTGTGTTTCCAGAGAGGAGTATGGCTGGTGTTGCAGATTTTGGGAGTCTGGTCTGTTCACTTTTTCCATCTCTGAGAGACTGCGGCCCAGTACTAGCTAACACTTTCGAGTCCTGCTTTAGCTTTCGGACTGCTGATGGGGTAAATTAGCTGCGGAGGACTCTGAAAATGACATCAGGGCTTCTCTGCAGTGTCTATTCCTCTGGGGACTCCTCCTTTAAGTACCTGTAAAAAGAAAAATATGATTGGTGAGTGTATGGAAGGGCTGCAGATAACTACAATGTTTTTGGCTAGACGTGAGATATGTTTTTATATACAGCTAAATACATTATTTTATCAGATATGTACTGCTGGAAAATGTACTGGATTGATTGGCAAAGAAAAATTATAAGGGCTTACTTAAAAATAAAAGTTTCTTTTAAATGTGTACTGTATATATAAAAAGAAAAATTATATCAAGATTATATTATATATAAATATATTTAATATAACAAAATTATACATATTGTGTATTTATATACATAATAAAATACACAGTATTTTTATATTTTTATATAAAACAAAACTTTTATTTTGGATGTGATTAATCGTGATTAATCATTTGACAGCCCTAAAAATTATATCAAGATTATATTATATTTATAACAAATTCTATTTTATATTTTTATATAACATATACAATCAAATCATTCATTCTTTAAAAACAAATCAATTAACAGAAATTTTATTCAGCGAGGATTTATTAAATTGATAAAAAATAACAGTAAAGATAGTTATATTACTATAAAAACTGGTCACAGCAAAAGACGAACACTGCAAAAACATTATATTATTAAATAGTATATTATTAATCTGCAATCCAAATTACTTTTTTTAGGAATTAATTATCTAACATATTTAAATACAAAGATTTTGTGCTTAAGAAAAATTAAAATTGCTGAAGTCCTCCAAGGTGATTGCATGTGATGCAGTCAAATGCTGGTTATAATGTAGAGTTATATTAAAATTCTTGACTGCTGTGTGATTGACCCATCAGAATCAAGTATTACAGAGAGCGTTGTAATAAATAGACATATTCACATTGATACCTTATCTGCTGAATAGTATCCCAGCTGAGTCTTCTCTCTGGAGCTCCAGGATTGTTCATTTCCATCTTGATGATGTGAAACTTTGCTGCTTTACGCCTTCTCCTCTCTTCACTGCACAGGAAATAATGTTAATGGATGAAGACAGCAGTATTTGCTTTTGTGCTTCTGTACAAGGACTCACCTAATACTAGAGTTCAGTTTGGCTTCTACTGCATCTATATCATGGTCATCTTCAAACATGTCTTCCTGCTGTTTCTGTCTTGGATGTGAGTCAGAATACCTCAGTGACATTCACCCATATGCGTGTCGACTGGCATGGCGCCAAACCTGGCAAGCAGCAGACCCTGGGAGTGGGGCCAGTTTGGTGGCCAACATGTGGGCCATTCTCCACGGTGTGCACATTCTGTACAGTCAGAGACACAAAGACAGTGACATCTGAAATTTAAAGTGAATCCAATATATATAAAAAATAGTATCTATCAAATAATATCTATAATTATATAAAAAAAAACAAAAAAAAAAAAATAACAAAAAAATAAAATGAAATTACACCACTTCAACCACTAAATTAGACTATTTTGCATCCATAACTTTCAGACTAGTTGAAGGGAACATCCAAAATTCACATTAAGTGTTTATTTGTTTTTATTATACTTCACCTATTTGCTTCTGAAATTTTCAAATACAATACTTATACAATACATTCTCAAAATAATTTTTCCTCAGGCATTGATATTTTTTACTGGCTGTTGACAATTTCTGATTTATAGAGTGATTAAAAGAAATATCCCTGTATAAGAACCTTTAGGAAAATAAAACAAGGATTTTGAACCTAGTTTTATCCAATGTTCAGATTTCTCTGTTCTGGAAAATGCATCATGCATCATGTGCATATTTAAAAATAGCATTTCAGAAAACTTGCAATACAAAACAATAGTTTTAATTGGGGAAGCAAGGTAATACATGGGAAATCAGTAAGGAAAGTATATATATATATATATCTATATATAATAAATAGTGACATTCAGCCAAAGTGAAAGTGAAAAAGTGACGTGAAAGTGACGTGACATTCAGCCAAGTAAAAACACGTTATTTCATTAAATACGTTATTCTATGCCACTTAACAAAATTAACACTACGTTATCTCTACGTTATTCTATGCCACTTATCAAACGTAAGCCAATTTGTTAAACAGAGTATTTGAATTTCATTAAATCTGTTATTTCTACATCACTTATCAAATGTAAGTTCAGCTAATTTATAAAATTGAGTGTTTTAATTTCCATATACAAAAGGTCAGATTTACCTTACTGTTTTGTAAAATACACGAACTTTAGTCTTATACAACCATATAATGGCAAATACTATGTGAAGACACTTTGTAAACAATGCCCGTGTAAAACACTCACGTGTCCCTCCTGCTCTTCTTTCACGATGACATCACACCGGAAGCATATGGCTTAGCCACGCATGCGCATCAGTCACTCGATTCTTTCCGACTCGGATCGTTCCTACTCGGCAAAACTCGGCTCCGTTCGCCGATCACATGCGTCAAGCCTGGCCCCTTTCTTCTCTGTGTGGCTCATTTTGCGCCATTTTGTCCGCACCACTGTGTTGATTGGGTTTTTGAGATCTGTAGTGGAGCCAATCAGAAGGGTACCGGACAACCGGAGAAACGGTAAAGGATTGCGCTTGCTCCAAGGGAAATGGTAGCTGACAACACGGATTGGTTTGTCAGTGACCAACCAAATTACTAATTCTGAAAAATACAGAAATCAAATCGGTAAATGCGAGAGGGAGAGCGCGCGAGAGCAGGCACTGGACATGAGTGATACTGTTAGTGCAGTCCAAAACAAAGACAGACCTGCTAATGTTTGGGAAATGTGCTGGCTGCTTTTTGTACTATTTAAAAAATAGGTTGAATTTTAGCCAATTTTAGTTACCTTGGTTTGCTCATAATACTGAGTAACTGTTGTTTGCCAAACAGACCGCCTTGAAAGGGTTTAAGAAACGCTTAAAATCTGTAAATTCTTTAGACCTTGTTAACTTTTCAGCCCTTTACTGTGTTTCTGTAGCTAAAAAAAAAAAAAATTAGACATACCCTCAGTAGGTAATGCAATATGCTGTTCATAATATTAAGCACCTCCAACAAGGAAACATTCAGTCTCAAAATACACTTGGCCTCTGGCCCAAACCTGCAGCTCGGGACAACATCAGACTTCATTTGGTTTCATAGAAATCTACTAGTTTTGGTTATACTGAATAATAAGCAAGACATTCGTTGGACTTGAATTCTTTTTTTTTCTCTCTCTCTCTCTCTTTTTTTATGACAATTTAGGTGAGGAAGGAAAGATGGAGCAATATACAACTACAACCAGTGGGGATCAGATAGTGGTGCAAGCTGCCAACGGGCAAATCCAGCAGCAGGTAAGAGCCCATATAAACAGGCTGCTGTTTAATCACATACCTTTAATATAAAAAAATAAAAATAAAAACCTGAGTGTGGTTTTTATTTGTTTTTCCGTGCATTTTTAAACTTATCTAAATTGTAAATTTTTCTGTATGTAGATGTATATCAGGTGCACTAGTTTTTTAAAAATAGCAGGAGAGTAATCTGCTTCAGGAAGTGGTTTCCAATTCAAGGAAAGGACTGGGTAAATAGTTCTTGTAGTCGCCTACAGTCTCTCTCCTTTGAAATGAACTTTCTAAGTCCTGATAAAAACAAGGTTTATGTGACACAAACACATTCAGTGCGTTTTGCATCATGCAAATGTGAATCAGAAAGAAAATCTTACTTTTTCTTTGAGGTTTATATTATTTTATTTATTTATTATTTGTCAAAGGAGCTGCTGAATTATTATTGTAGAAATGTTTGTCAAACAGATTTGCTTCAGCACCTAGATTTCATACTGGACATCAAGTCTAAACGTTTTTAAGTCAACAAAAGAAGCAAAATTGTCCACATGAAATTATTGATGTTGGTTTACTTTCTTAAAACATGTTACTGGTCTTACTTTGAACAATTTATTAGTACATAATATTCTATTGAAAACTAATTCTGAATCAAAATTTTAGAACTTTTTTTTTCACTTACTTTATTTTGTCACCGAGAAGGTACAGCAAGTTACATAAATGTGCCAAAATTTGTACCCCCCCCCCCCCCCCCCCCCCCCCCCCCAAAAAAAAAAAAAGTACTGAGGGGGTTTAGAATCTAGAACATTACTCTGAAATGGACAGTGTGTATTAGAGGATTAGATTAGGAAGTATAAAATAAGGCAAACCTATATTAGCAATGCATTTCTGTAAGAGATGTTGTTTGTTGTAACTGTTGTTTGCCAAACAGACCGCCTTGAAAGGGTTTAAGAAACGCTTAAAATCTGTAAATTCTTTAGACCTTGTTAACGGTGTGATGTGGGCTGTCCACAGGCTCAGGGCACCGTAACAGCAGTACAGCTGCAAACAGAAGCACCCGTCGCTACGGCTACAGGCCAGCAAGTGCAGACGCTCCAGGTAGTTGTGTGAACTCCGACCTTCAGGCTTGTGATGTTGCATGCGTCATGTCACACTGTCTCTGAGGATGTGAGCTTGTCCAGCATGACTTGCTTTTACTTACAACAAATCGTGATCCGGATCGTCCAGTGAGCTTTCTGCCATGTTCCATGCTGCCCGTGGAGTCAAAGCACCTGCTCAGGACACATTCTGAGAAGGGATTCACCTCTTTTAATGTGTCTCGAAGAGAAGATCTTGTCAGGAGACAGTACTATAAGATCACTTGTGTTTGTCTTCAGTGTGTGTTGCATGTTATAACCACTTAATACTGATCATACGCATCTGAGTTCACAGCACTGACTGGATTTTGATGAACTGCATGATTGTCCTTTGAGCGGATTCTCACTATTATCATGATTAAGAATACAAACATGGAATTGAAATCTGTCTACCTCATCACATTCAATTTATAGAGCCCTTATTAATTAATATTATTATTATTATAAAGTAACTAGAAAACATGGCTATTAAAATTGATTGTTCAGGTTTTATCATGAATGTTGCCATACGTCCCGTGCAATGCCTAAAGCTGCATGGTGCAAATCTAATATTGTGTTGAATGTCTATTTCTGACCCTTTGGCCCCATGCTAACATTCAGTGTATGTGTGCGCTCAGGTCCAGGGTCAGCCGCTGATGGTCCAGGTGAGTGGCGGGCAGCTGATTACATCCTCAGGTCAGCCCATCATGGTACAGGCCATGTCTGGAGCTCAGGGCCAGACAATCATGCAGTTGCCCATGTCTGGAGCACAAGGCCTTCAGCAGGTAAGTGCAGCTCTGCTCGTCAACACTCCTCAATGTGAGGAAAGCTACTTAAATATATCTATAGATTGTCCTATTAAACTTAACAGTATAATCATCTAAATATCCCTCTGCTAATTTTATTACCAGTGCACATATTTTATTAAGCAATGGACGACTGTTTTTAATTTGGTTATTTTTACACTTACATAGTTGACGATTTTCAGGGTCTAAATTTACAAACATATATTTGTTCTTGAATTCTTGACTTATTGAAATTCATATCTGATATGTTATTTCTGATTTGTTTGTGTATATGTAGATCCAGTTGGTTCAGCCAGGACAGATTCAGTTGCAGGGTGGTCAAACTCTGCAGCTGCAGGGTCAGCAGGGTCAGACTCAACAGATCATCATACAGCAGCCCCAGACTGCCATTACTGCAGGCCAGAATCAGGTCTCAAACACACTCTGTTCTCTTTTTTCCCCCCATGATTCGTATCATATCATACATTAATTAAGAGAATGCTGCCCTATTAACTGTAACGCCCAGCGTTTGTGCAGCCGATAAAGCCGCGTTCAGACTGCACGATTTTAGCCCAGTTTTTGGCTCGCCGACAGGTTTTGAGAAATCGCCGACAAATGCCCGAAATCACAGGCAAATCGTTGCTCGTTCACGCGAGTGACAATCACGCAGTGTGAATGAGCAAAGACGCGATCTGAGAGAATCGCCGACGAGTCACCGACGCCCGTGAGATATTTGGCATGCTAAATATCTGGACCTGTCAGCGATTCAAAATCATGCTGTGTGAAAAGTGTTCTGACTGAAAACTACGTCGGCGATGACTGACAGCCAATGAGAGAGCAAGATACAGAGCAGCGGGGAGTTCGGGGAGGAGTTATATACCACAATATCAGCAAGCATGGCTTCGTTTCAGAAAAAGCCTTCTTCTCGGTCTATGTGGACCCAAAAAATGGAAGAAAAATTAGTAGAAATTTCGCAGGAGCACCCGTGTCTGTTTGACGTTTCATCTGAGCTAGCCCAGTCTCACGAGAGAACTCTGGTTTTCCATGCTTGATATCGCGTTGTTTCCCTTGTCACATCTCGCGTGTGTTTGGTTGTGAAATGTAGTTTGCCTGCCAGGCGATTCTTCCTATTGTAAAGTCATGCAGTGTGAAACCTTGTGTCACCGATCCATCGTGCAGTGTGAACACAGCAGCGACAGAATGCTGGCCAAGATAGTCATGCAGTGTGAAAAGAACAGTGACCCGACTACTTTGAAAATCGTGCAGTCTGAACTCGGCTTAAGGCAGATTTTATTACTTCACATAGGTTTTGTTGTATAGAGTATAAATGAATTTGTGTTGTGTTTCACAGGGGCAGCAGATTACAGTTCATGGACAGCAGGTTGCCCAAACAGCTGAAGGACAGACCATTGTATACCAGCCTGTGAACGCTGATGGCACAGTTCTGCAGCAAGGTATTTAAATACACACTATGTCTACACCTGGTTTATCTTTCTTCTAGTAATGTACATTAAATCTGATATGAGCAACATAAAATGGGTGATCAGTCAGGGTTTTAACAAGTGTCATTATTAGTGTTGGGCGATATGGTCTGTGAGATCACGATACAGGATATAATTGTGCACGGGTGGGTGGGGGCAAGAGAGAGACTCTCTGTACTTGTCATAGGTTATTTCATAAATATCTGGTGTTTTAAACCGCGCATGAGGGAAAGTGTGGAAGCACCACTAATCTAAATAATATACTTTCAAACATACTGATAAACTAACATATTAAATATAAAAAAATTTAAAACAGCTAGGTCTTATATGGTATCAAGCTTGACTATCTTCGATACTATCGTCTATCGACATAACCCTAGTGATTATACCATTCAACACCTTTGTTTTGAAGGTTATTCAGGTTAGAACTATCTGTTCTCTCCCATCCATAGGCATGATCACCATCCCAGCAGGCACCCTGGCAGGCACTCAGATCGTCCAGGCAGCAGGGGCCTCTAACACCACCACAACTAACAGCGGGCAGGGCACAGTTACCGTTACTCTGCCAGTATCTGGAAACATGGTGAACGCTGGGGGAATGGTCATGGTAAGACCTCCCCATGAGGTATCTAACAAACTTAAACCATCCCCTTAATTCATTCAGCATCACAGGTGTGGGGGGTATGCATGCTGTGTTAGGTCTCAATCACCTTCTTTTGGACTCGCCCTTTTCACATGCAGACATATGAGTGATTTTACCTTAAAGGGATAGTTCACCCAAATGTTTTTTTCTAAATGTTTAAGTAATTATATATATATATATATATATATATATATATATATATATATATATATATATATATATATATATATATATATATATATATATTATAGATTTAATTATATTATATAGATTTGCATTGAAATATAATGCCATATTGTCAAATATAAATTCAAACTGACCACTTTTATGAAGTGTGAATGTTACTTTCTTTGTCCTGTGTCACCTTGGATCCCTGGTTTCACTTTCATTAAATTAAAAAATGATTAGGATTCTTTTTCTTTTGTATTCCCATGAAATAAAGTCATACAGGTTTGGAACAACATGAGGGCGTAAATAATGACAGAGTATAATAAGTATTTTTAGACAAACGATTCCTTTAATACATAATAGCATTCAGTGTCTTAAAATAAATAAAAAAATCCTAGTTTCAGGATTCCTAGAATTTGATGATTTACTCAGAAGCAAGTGGAAAGTGGCGACCTCTATCCGCTGTGTGTTAATCTTTAGCACTGATTCAAGTGTAAGGGTGATATGTGCCCGTCGTCTCTTCACAAATGATCCACTCAGCTGTTCTGTGGGTGTCCTTTCCTCATGTTAGTGTTTCATTGTATTTTAGTCCATATTACATTAGTTGTCACTTGACTGATCACTGGATTGCTAAAAATTTGATTTGATCGATTGATTGAAGTTACATTTGCAAATACATATTTATGTGTTTGAACATAGCAAACTTAAAATTAATTTTTCATGCCCCTTTCTTGCCCGCTCTGCCAGATGGTGCCGGGTGGTGGTGCTGTGCCAGCCATCCAACGAATCCCACTGCCAGGGGCCGAGATGCTCGAAGAGGAGCCGCTGTATGTTAATGCCAAGCAATATCACCGTATCTTAAAGAGACGCCAAGCTCGTGCCAAGTTAGAGGCAGAGGGCAAGATCCCTAAAGAAAGAAGGGTGAGTCTTTCTCTTCTGAATGCCAAAATAGACATTTTGACATGAATAATGCCTCATATCCAGGCTGATTCCTTACTATCTTCTACAGAAATATCTTCACGAGTCACGCCACAGACACGCCATGCAGCGGATGCGTGGTGACGGGGGGCGGTTCTTCTCACCTAAAGAGAAAGAAGAAATGGCTTTGGCCATGCAGGTGAGAGCGCAAGGCCATGTCAAGCAGGAAGACCTACGCAATGCTACCGAACTCGCGAGCTCACATTGGCTGCCTGAGCACACTTCGCCCCTCGCATAGGCGCTCATCTTTGCTCTCGCTGAACTCCTTAGCAGATTCATTCTCACTCCTTTCTTTGTGTGACATGCTGTCATTGGCTGCTCTTGCACGCATCACCGCCTGCTTTTTCCTGTGCGTGTTGGCTGCTTGAGTGTGTCCCATCATGTCTCATCGCTAGTTAAGCATTCGTGTCTACAGACTGCATGATCTGCTAAATCTGCTGTGTGGTATTTTATGACCTGTCTATCTGAACTTGGATTTCCTGTTTTGCCATATTTAACAAGACAAAGATAATCTCATGACACAATCAGGATGAAAACACTGCATTATACTGATGCAGCTCTTCAGGACTAAGAATTGCTAACGCGATGTGACTGACTTTATCACGTGATTGTCTGTTTGATCCAAGCCATATTATTGGCAAACTCTGTCAGTTTCAATTATGAAGACACTATCGAAAAAACATGAAAATTTTTTTTTTTTTTTTTTTGAGGGACCAGTTTAAAAGAAACATGTGATTTGTTTGAATATATATATTTTGATGTTGTTTTCTATATTTCTTTTGAGGAAGCATTCCTGTTGTTGTTTTTTGTTTGGATTGGATCTGGTTCTGTCCTTGTGCTTGGCTTTCATACCATTTTTGTCATGTTGTGATTTTTATTCTGAATAAACATTCTGACTGACTGCCAAAAGGTTAACAAGTTTGCAACCAAATTAGACTAAAGTTAAACATTTAAAATCAGTAAGTTTTTTTCTATTTCTTTTATTAATTTTTCCAGAAAAAAAATCAATATTTTTATTCAGCAAGATTGCATTATATTGATTAAAAGTGACAGTAAAGACTTTTAAAAAGTTACAAATTGTATTTCACCTACATTTTCAACTTTATTCATCAAAGAATCCTGAAAAAATGTATGTCTCTCAAATATATTAAGCAGAACAACTGTTTCAACATTGATAATAATAAGAAATGTTTCTTGATCACCAAATCAACACATAAGAATGATTTCTGAAGGATCATGTGACACTGAAGACTGGACTAATGGCTGCTGAAAATCAGCGTTGACATCAATGTCTTGTGATGCATGTTCCTGTTTATCAAGTCTTGTCAAGTCATTTTTACTCATAAATGTTTTGGGATTTAAAAATATTTCCAGATACTGCCCTGACTAGAAAAGAACAGATATCTGCTATGAAGTCTGTAACGTTAAACAGTTCTTTAGAACAGAAATCTAAATAGCTGCCGTTTCCCTGAAATCCATGATGTGACCGCTTGGTAAACATGAACCTTTCATTGTTTTTTCTTGGTTATTCAGTGTTTTTCTTGTTGCTATATATCCTGGTGTCCCAACCCTAGTGAAAACACTTGTGAGTGAAATGTGTTCTAGAGGTGCTGAGTGAAGCATATCTGAATTAGGCGTGAGGGTAATGATTGACCCTCTTCCTCTCCCGTTCCCCTGCAGGAGCAACAGGACCAGAACCAGACTGGAGATGAGGCTGTTGCCCAGATGATCCGGGTGTCATAGCACTAGAACTCTTACTGTGTGTTTTTAAAGTGACTCTGAAGGCCCAAATTTACACCAGTGCGAATCACCGTCTCCAACGCAACACTAACAGACAGTCCTAATTCATCATGGCCTGTGTTCCTCCTGTCTCATGTCTTCCACTGAAAAGAGGGGCCCTTCTGTATTGCTCCAGAGGACACACATTACTGTTAATGTACAGCGTAATGAATTCAGCTTGCTGTTTAAAAAGCAAATACATAGCAAAGCTTAAATTGACCCACAGAGAGACTGCGAATACGCAGTTAGAAATTACTCATTTACCGTAATGTTTTTCAAAGGTAGTAGAACAAACAAGAATATTCTGCAATTAATTGAATGAAGACCAAAGCAGTCTGTTTGATTTACTACTTTTGTAACATTATGGACAGTTCTTGTCAGCCCTATGTACTTATAAGTGAGTTGTTACATGGAAATGATGTAGGTTTCTCTTACAAGCTATTTGTGGTGTTGTTGAGTGTATTGTAAATGTTTGGCGTGGGGAAAAGTGCATTGGGAAAACAATAAAGGCAAAAAGGGCAAAATTTTTTGGAAATCGGCCCTCGTCACCAAGGAAGCACCAGTCATATAGGGTGTTCTTGTTTCCCAAGCTTTTGTACAGGTTTCACCCATAACATGAAGTCATTAGTGTTTTGATACAACAATCATTTGTGATTTGAGTGAGGTTTGTGTATTCAGTCACTGTCTTCCTGGCTCATGTAGTTCATACTTGGAAGTGCAAATTGAATTGTCTTGGACATTGAAGTCATCTAACCTGTATTTTGATAAAAATTGTGCGAAACGCATTGTGAAAGATCATGCTTTGTAAACTTGTCTTTATTATTATAAACTGTGTGAGCACAAGAAAGCTGTAAATGATCCAAATTCAAACAGTTCAGTGTTTAATCTATCTAGCTGTGATTGAAATCAGATATTTCAGAGAAGTGGCTCTCAGCCACAGGGCTGGGGCTCAGTAATTCTTGCTATTATGACAAATTTATAATAATTTAGTAATCTTTATGCTGTTTCAGATTTGTATGACTTTCTTTAGTGGATTGCAAAAAAAGATGTTAATCTCACTCACCGTTTGCTTTCATTGTATGGAACAGATGCAACCTTTTGTGTCTCACATAGTAAATTATATCAGATTTTTTTTTTTTTTATAGAAATTTACTTTTGTGTCAACTGTAAATTTAAATTTAACTGTATTTGTTTCCCGTTATCATTCTGAATAAGTTTTGAGAAGAATAAATTTCTCAAACTATATTCAACTCGGATTAATAATGTTATCAACATTATAACCTCTCAACATTATAACGTTAATATTAGTCGTTTTCGATTAGAACTGTTTAAAGGTCTTAAACGTCACAGATTACGGTCCATGCACCGTTAAGACAACTCGTGCAACTTCCTCTGCGTGCAGGTGCTCGCCTTTAAGCCCCGCCCACCGCTGATGCTGCTGCTGGCCGTCAACCGGACAGTCAAATATAATAATCTGAGGTCCACTGCGGCTTGGAGTGATAGTACATTCTTATTAACTAGCATCCGCATCCGTTTTCTGTCCGCGTTCGACAGTTTGTTCCTCTCTTGCAGACGTTTTTGCGCAATCACCCCTTCCGCTTTTGAGACAGTCGGAGCTTTTGAAGCGTTCCTGCAACATAAGGACGAATCGAAAGGTTACAGAAACAGAGCTGAAGGACTATCGCGTAAAACCACCGGCAACGGCTCCGAAAGCGCATATATATAGATTGCCATGACAGACTGTAGCGAGGATGCGAAGCTGGAGGTGAAACAGGCCAGCAAAGAGTTTAAAGAGAGCGAAAACGTTGCCGAGAAATACTCCGCGATGACAGGCACGAAGAACAGCGACGTGAACATGAACGTCGGCGAGCTGTCCGCCGCATTCACTGCGGTCCCGACCCACAAATCCATGAAAAAGGTAAGAGGGACGTGTCTTTTCTCCGGCTAGCTATTTATGGGCTAAACACACATTATGTGTGTCCTGAAAACGTCGCACTTGAGTTTGGGACATGTTGCTCAGTTTACTAGGATCATCGGGAAAGATTAAGAGATGAACTAGAGGTGTGCTGGAGCCTGTTAGAATCACGTGACGCATATTTCAAGCCTTTCTTTAGTTCTTTCTCGCCGCATGCAGTAATTTTCCCTCAGCTGGCCCGACTGTCACATCTGTAAGAGTCACCGACCTCTATCCACTGCAGTTTACAAAGTGTCAAATGCTGTAATCTATGATATAAGCTAAATGAAATGTGGAGGACTATCTTTTTCATATATGCCTTAAACAGATTTTCTAGAAAGAAAAAAATTGACCCAGAATTGCATGTAGGACAACAGTGTCATGGCACTTCACTGCAGAGATCAAAGAGTGAAGAGACAGCATAGGTAGATAGATAGATAGATAGATAGATAGATAGATAGATAGATAGATAGATAGATAGATAGATAGATAGATAGCTAGACAGACAGATAATTTACACTGAAAAAGAAAGATGATCCAGTCCAGATTGTGGAAATGAATTTAGTGTGGCCCTCTGAAGTGTGTGTGTGTGTGTGTGTGTGTGTGTGTGTGTGTGTGTGTGTGTGTGTGTGTGTGTGTGTGTGTGTGTGTGTGTGTGTGAGTAAGTGGGTGGTAAAAGAGGCACACTACTCTGCCCACTCGCTCATCAAGTTGTCAGCTGGTTATACAACAGAGCTAAGGGCTGTTCTGCTGCTTTTCTTCAGCTGCATTACACTCAGCGCCAAATCAAATTCAGTGCTGATGTTCACATTTAGGCTACTCTTTAATATTTCAGAAATAGGATTTTGGAGAGTGTGTAAGTGTTCATATAAATCTTTCAGTGGCAACATTTTGCACTTTTGTGCTCTTGAAAAAGAGACTGTGTTGCAGTACTGAAAAAAAAAATTTGGTGTAGGATTTACTTTGAAACAATTTTCCCTCAGAAATTGCTAGTATGTTTCACAGATAATAACAAAGAAATGGCAAGTAACACATTCGGTTAAACATCACATTTTTAATCCAATAAACTCTGAAATTATTTTTAAAGGGGTCATGAATTGAGAAGTCAAAATTCTCTTGATCTTTTGACAAATAAGAGGTAATTGAAAAAAAAAAAAAAAAAAGAACTCAAAACTTTCTCGTTAGTCTAAAATCAGCTCATATGGAAGCCAGTCTGCCAAAATGACAGGCTGTGGAATGTGCCACTTTATGACGTAATAGTGTGGCTAAACTCCGCCTCCGCAGAAGAAGATCAGCACCTGCTTCTACATCACTGCCTGTTTAGCCCCGCCCACCAATTCTTGCATGTAGTTTAAATAATGAGAGAGGCAAACACAGATCTATGCAAAAATCAAATGATAAAGATGGCTCCGAAGACAACAAGACGCTGTACAGTGCCAAGCTTTAGACAAACAGCCTTTGCATTGACTTCCTTCTGATCCCAACTTTAGGAAAGAGTCGATGAACTTTATTCTTAATGAAGTTCCAGACCGCTTAAGTAAGAACGTGGCCCTTTGTTCACTGCATTTTACTGCGGATTCATTTATAAACACGGCACAATTCAATGCAGGATTTTCAGAAAGATTGAAGCTAAAAGTCGATGCTGTGCTGAAAATATTGGATCCGAGAGTAATGTTGGACCACACAACTATTGCTTTGTTTGTTATTATAGATCATTTGATATGTTCTGAGTATTTATCCATTTTTAACCTAAATCACAGCAGCGTCCATCTGTGTAGGATGAAGGCTGTCAAACATACACAACTGTTAGCCAGTTCTAGCATTACAAAATTAATAAAAAAAAAGGCAGTACATGTCCCCTTTAAAGTGTAGCTACTTGGTATAACTGGTATAATAACCCTAACATAATGTGTTTATCTTTTAGCACACAAATGGCCTTGTAAGAGCTTTAGTCTCTTTTGAGAAATGCTCAGTGGTTTGAGTATAGAATGCATTCATCTATTTTTCCCTCTAATCTTGTGTATTCCCTCTACTGGCAGTGCTTTCCCTTAGTAATTACAGTTTTTTGTGTAATCGTATCCTGTTCTCCTCACAGTTTGAGGGTGTGAGAAAGTTTCTCTCTCTGTACCTCCGCTAGCTTTGTCCCTCTGTGAGCAGGAGGCTCTGATAACATTGTGAAAGAAAGTTGCATTGAGCTGAGAAATATGACACACATTTACTGAGACTCTCAGGAACATTTTCTCCTGTTTCTCGGACCGAGACTTGGCATGGAGTCCAGCCCTACCTGCTAAGTTGTGTGTTTTCTCTCCAAACATTCAGCCTGTCATTAAGTTTTAGTAAGAGTTTAGTTTCCTCATCTCTTTGAATAGATCTGTTCCTCTCATGTGCTTTGACTCACAAAGTTTTTCTATGATCCATCCATCATAATAAAATGACTCCTTTTGTTTCCTTACAGATTTCTTGCTTTGTTATACGTAATACACATAGTTTTGGAGATTAGATCAAATTTCCGGAAATTATCAGGGAAGCTATTGGTTGCACATCCAGTTCTGCTGAATAGATGCATTGATGGTTTAAACCGATGTTCCTGCTTCAGTGCTTGAGCTGCCATTAGGGTGTCTTTACACCGAGCTGTCATCTGAGAGAGCTTAGATCGTGTTGCATTTATTAGTATCGGCACTTCAGAGCCCACTTATTTCATTCTCTCAAGTGGTTTGTTTATTTTTGACTTGGTTGAGCAGATTGTTAAACAGAGTTTCATAAGTTTCACGTTCTCACCCAAACCATGTTAGGCCAATTCAGTTTCATCAAGTAGACTTTGCAAAAACAAAGAAAAAAAAGAAAAGAAATAATAAATTGGGTTGAAAAATAAACCGCTCAGTCAGCTGTTTAGTTAATCAGCCTTGTTAATGGTAAAACTCTGTCACAGTCTGGTCATCATTAGACTATGACACAGTGAGTCATGTATAAAGTCAGGACTTTATGGTGTGTACATGACCTTTTGTAGGGTTGCTAATTTAGTGTGATTTTATTATTATTTTTAAAAAAGCAAGAAAATAGATTGATTAATGGTAGGGCTGGCTAATTCAATTTGTGGCGTTTGACTTCATGAATAAACATGAGCACCAAGGGCGTCATGCACTCATTATTTTTTTTTGGGGGGGGGGGTCGTCATGTGACACACAACAGCACTTGTGTTTTATTTATTTTTACCTTTTACTCGAAACATCCCCAAACCCATTAACTATATCATGAAATATCTTCACTGACAGTCTAGCAGTTCAAACACTCTCAAAAACTCCCTTTAAAATCACTGTAGCTATTTACACTATTAAATTAATATCTTACAGATTCATACACACATTTGCACTTTGTTGTTTCTGATGCGAGAATTCGCCAGAAAGAGGTATTCAGTCAGCGAGCGAGTGAAGAAAATGCCGGCAATTCAGCGATGGCTCATCTGAACACCTCTGATTGGTCATTGCATTCATAAGCTCAACAGCATCGTGTGTAATTGGTTAATGTGCAGTGCTGTAAAAATGCATCTGTGTCTGGCTCCGTGACAGCCAGCGAAAGCAGATTTGAATTTAGCTGCTGATGATATGATGCACTGAATGTTTTAATCATGCCGGTGTGATTATATTAAAGGGTTACTCCACTGCAAAATGAAATTTTTTTCATTCATCACTTACCTATGGAGCTAGAATTGTATCTTTATTACATGCGAGAGAAAAAAAAAGATCTGAGAGAAAAAAAAAAGTTTGAGAGAAAAAGTTGTCACACTGATAGCAAAAAAGGATTTCATGAGAGAAAAAAGAATATTTGAGAGAAAAAGTTTTCATACCAATAGCAAAAAATAATAATATTTGAGACTAAAAAAAGTTTTGAGAAAAAGTATTTTCTCATAGAACATAAAAAATATAAATTTTAAATTTTAAAAATTATTTCTGAGAAAAAAATCCCTCTCAAAATACTTTGAAAAAACTCTCAAATATATATTTTTTGCTATCAGTGTGAAAACATTTTCTCTAAAAAAAAAAAGTTTCTCTCGAAACGCTTTTCTTTGCTTTCGATGCAATTTCTTGCTCTCGTGTCAGGATTTTGCTTTCACTGTGAGAATTGTGTCATGGGCGGGGCCACGAGTTTTATACACTGTCTATGTTGATCACTCTAAAACTCCTCCTGCTGGCAAAGAATGATTTTTTCCACGTTCCTATTGGCCAGTCGGGTGAGCATCGTCCTGTCTTGGGAGTCGAACTGAATCATTACACCATTGTTCGATTCATCTGCATAGATGCCGCCTCTGCCTTATGGCTAGTTTAGTTGAGCACTGACACTCCAATGTTTGGGTAAGATGATGACACACAGCTGGCTGAGCAAGTTCAGTATCACTGAAGATTAAACATTAAAAATAGCACTCATATTCATGAATGAATGTGTATTATATTATTTGCTTGCTAATCGCTAGTAAAGCTAACCAGCCATCATGCTAGGTAAACTTGCAAACTCACCTGGTTTATACTATTTTTAAATCAAATGGCAAATGAATGTTTTGATTTGAGAAACAGTATATCAATCACTGTCTAACGTTAGCTAGCTATAGGGTTGCCACCTTCCATGCATACTAACGTTAGTTGAAAGTTGTACAGGAGGTTGTATGAACAAGCAGTTACTCTTCAGGTGCTTAGGCTAGCAAGTGCAAAGGTAGAAACTAGCTCACTACTCACTAAATAAGGCGTGAAACTATCTAAATCGGGCGGGCATTTTATATGAATATATCCCTGAAGGGAACCAACTGTCTTCAGAAAAGTTTTGATGGCTTTTTAATTTTTATCTGAAGTAGTATTCATTAGCGGAGATGATTTGATTACAGCCATTACTGGGGAAACCACTAGTTTTATCCACAGTCTATGGTTTTATCACTCTAAAAACGCCTCCTGCTGGCAAAGAATGAATTTGCATTTTTTTTAATAAGCCCGTCAATAAGCAACATTTCGAGTTTTTGATGTTGTTCAACATTTTTTTGTTGTTGTTGTTTTCAACAGCGAATTGCAGCACTTTTCATACCCTTTTTTTTTCTGGCTGAAGCACATTTGTTTCAATCTATAAGAAAAATCAGCCTACACTACCAGTCAAAAGTTTTTGAACAGTAAGATTTTTAACTCTTTCCCCACCTTTGACGAGTTATCTCGTCTTTTAGAAGACAACGCTTCCCCGCCAAAGACGAGTGTTTTCACTGTTATACACTCGGGGGTGCTATTACACATCTTCTGAATAAGTACAAAACCTCCTGAACAAAACCTCAGGACAGAGAAACAGGCAATCTCTTATGTAAACGGATGCATGATAAATAATGCAATCATCAGCAATAGAAGAATAAAAGGTACGACTTCTTTCTTTGCATGAACATCTGGGTGGTGTTATGCAAATCTTCCCACATACTGACATAGAGATGTGGGGGTGTGTTAGAACGAGCCGTTTTAGGGGGGCGTGGACAAGTCTCAGCTTTTATAAAGAATATCTCTTTGGATTTGAGACTTTAGTCTTTACAACTTTACAGATCTTCTTTATATACCAAGAGCTTGTAATACTCCAAAGAGAAAGGAAAATTTGAAATCGCATCATATGACCCCTTTAAATCAAAACCCAATTCTATGTGGAGTGCTGTTCTTTGTTTTCATTGACAGTCATGTGGCGTGACCTCGGCCTGGGATTAGAGACTGTGGCTGAAAGCCAGACTGGTTACATAGGACTACAGCAGGTATTGGTAGAGTCACAGTAAACGGCTCAACAGCGTCTGATTAACACTTGAGCGTCTGCTGGCCTAGTACTGCTTGTCTGTTTCGACCACGGTGGATCATTTTGAGATGTAAAGCGGAACAGTCAATAAACTGGATGGATTTCTTTTTCTTCTATTTTTAGTCAGATCTCAGAATAGAGTTGACCGACGTGACCTATAGTGGTTGGTTTAGGGGTTTACAGAAACATGGTTTAATTCCCTCCAGATCCCTCTTTTATTAGCCTCCCTGAATGAACTCTGCAGGAGAGTATGTTTCTGACTGCACTGGGAGACCCAGACCAGTTGGATTAAAACACTCCGGGGCAACAAATACACCCTTCCTTTAGTATTCCTGAAACATTCAGTCACAAACAGACGGGCCGACGGCTCTTACGGTGGTTACAGGGAATGGTAGATTACAGAAAGAGAGGGAGAGCAAAAGTAGGCTGGCCGGGTTTATGAGTGGATGATTTATTGGTTCCCTTGTCACCTCCCATACCCTCATGTCCGCTGTAAGAACTCCACACAGAAACCCTTCCCCCTACACCCGCCCGTGTGTAAAACTACATTGGTGAAACACCAGTTGTAACAATACACAGGCACACAGGCCAGAGGCAGCCGGCACAGACAGGGACCATGAACCATGGCTATGACTTTCCCAGGGTAAGTGCCACATTACTCTCTCTTCCATCCTCTACAGCAGCACACAGCAAAAAAGAACTCAGATTTTTTTTGTTGACTGTCTGTGGTTTTGGAAGTATATATGGTTTATAGAGTCTAAACATTGAGAGACAAATACAAATAAAAATATTATGTTTATAATATTATTTAATATTTATAAATGTTATTATATAATGTTCCATTATATTATGTTGAACTGTAAACATTAATAACAAAAATAATAATACGAAAAAAATAATTCCTCTTTTATAAATAGATTTTTATGTGTATTTTTTATTCATAGTTTTTACATTTTTAATCATATTGTTGAATTGACCTTATAAAGGTCCCTGTCTGTGAAAGTCAACTTATTTGGAAGAAACCACACATCAAAATAATTTAAATTAGAATCTCTGGAGTTTATTGATATGTCGCACTCACCTATGCCTTTTTTCTATAAACATTTGTTGAAATGTTGTTCTAAATCAATCACCATCAATGGGACAGTACACTTAAAGAGTCTAGGAAATGTTTGAAATTCTCAGTTCTTCTCTGAGTAGGAAGTTTTGAGACATCATGTGCTGGTTTTCCGGGGACTGACAGACTAGAATTGACTTGAGAAATTATTACTCAAAATATGAAGGTGAAGTCATAAGTCTGACTGTGTCAAACAGGGATATTTACATCTGCCACAGTCATAGGTTGTCAGTTAAAGTCAGTTATGTCTTTTGACACTTACATTGGACTTCCCTTAACACTGACTAGGGCAGTTAAAGTCTGGTTTAACATAATCCACAGCCTTCTGGATTATTACAGCACATTGGCAGAGTGTTAAAAAAAGAATATGGTACGATTTAATAATTTAACTGACAGCGTAATCAGTGAAATGAGCTGGAAGTGATGTTAATGCTCATAAGGCTTCATCATGGTCCATAGCATTCTCTGTCTCTGTCTTTCAGCTGAAGAATTATACTCCAATATTCTCTGATCATAACTGTCCAGTTATTTCAAGCACTTTCATTTCAAAGCTTTGCCTCAGGGTCACAATACAGCCTCACAATGGTTTTTTTTTATGACTCCAATTTCCTTTAAACATCTGATGTGCGTTGTGTCAACTTCACCGGCATGTCCCGCAGTTTTGCGTCCAAACATACCTAACTCAGGACTTGGATGCTGTCTGGCAAATCACGTGTTAGATAACAGTTAAACCCATTTATGATGGTGTTGCCCCTCTCAGGAGGAGCTGAGAATTGTCTGGCATTGGAAAGTAGATTGTTGACTGTTTTGACGACCCCAAACTTAGCAGTGTGTTTAAAAAAAAGGATATATTATATAATTAAAAATAAAATATTTTAAATAAATTCCCTGAGCTGCGAAAGAGCAGCTTAAAAGTTTCCTCTGGGTCTTCCCATATTTTCTATATTTCACAGTAGGAATTGTGATGGCAGCTGTGTTTTGTAAGGGTGAGGGATCCGCTGTTTTGCTTGGGAAAAGTATCGGATTCATGAGTGCTATTGAACTGTTCAGACCAGAACCCTTTCCTAAAGATTGGTAGATTGACTGTCATCAGATGCATTAAATTAAATCTCCTGTTTTCATATACCACACAGATAGAGGTTCTGCTCTCTATCTGTCTGTGGTGCACTTGGACAGTAAATATATTAGATGCGTGGATTATTTGACTGCTTATAATCACACACACACACACACACACACACACACACACACACACACACACACACAATCAGATAAATGTCACTTGTTAAGGTCACAGGTTAGAGGTTACTTCAGCCTGAAGTGTGAGGCCCCTTAGATTTTTGTGTCCTTTTGTAAAGTATTTTCTTTGGTCCTATCTTGCCTCCTCAAAACAAGAGATCAACCGATAGTGGATTTTACTGATACGATACTTAGGTTGGACCACAATGGCCAATAATGATTAATCAACCAATAGTTTTTAAAATGGATACTGTATTTAAAAAATAAATAAATAAAAAATTGATGATTATCTTTTCAAAATAACAAAATATGGCAGTCACACAAAAGGCACAGCGCCGCATCTGAGAACTCACAGGTATCAGGGATCACACACACCTGATGCATCAGGTTCAATTCAAGCAGCAGCAGAAAACAACAGTTTATTTTATCACCAAATTGGCAAAAGTTCACTTCATAGATGAGTTTGAAGTTCAGTGAAAAAGCACAATCTACATTATAGCTCTATATATATGAAGCATACAGACTTTTCAAATCGTACAAACGTTTCACTGAAAAATGCACAATACACAATCTTCCAGCCCAGGGTGAAGTCTTTAAATACATTAACAACAATTTGAGACAAATATAATGTAATTTAATGGAAAACTGTGTGAATGGCGCTCTGGACGCAACCTGGAAAAAAACTATCGGCATGGATTCCGGTTCCGGGAATCAATTATCGGTGCCGATTAATCGGCAAAGCTCTACTCAAAACATTCCTAAAGCACCTGACCTCAGTCAATAATTGTGTTAAATGAGATGATGCAGTGATTTTACAGTGACAGCAAACTTTTATTTTGGGTTTTGCCAGATGAAAATGTGCACTACTTGTGGTTATGTATCAAACCAAGTGATTTTGTAATGATAAGCTCTGTTTGTTAAAGCACAGTCATATTACAGTTCACTGTAAATCTGGGTCTGCAGTTGCTTTGAAGTCGAGCCGCTGGTGATCCGTGTCTGTGGATGAAACATCTGTGTATGACAGAAACATAAATCAATAAATCAGTTCCAAAAAAAACAGTGCAGTCAGAACCAGATCTCTGCTTCTGGGATTTACCTGCACATTATTGTTTAAATCTAATAGTCTACCACGAAACCCATCCCAGACGCCCTAACCCCTCCCCATCTTCCCTTCTGTTTCAGACATATGATCACTTCTGCATGAAGTGTTTTTTTAAACAGTGATGAATCTGTCTTCATTGGGTATTTTTATACAGAAGCTTTTGTCCTTCGTTATAGGGTTAATGTTTCTTTCAGCCTATGTGCACTGTGAGGTTTTAACTTTCAGCTTATGTTACTTTCCTTAATCACTTTAATGACCCCTTGAAATTAAAATTTAAATAAATTTAGTCCATGAGCTTAACTTCTATGCTGATGTACTCCTAAAAGTTTTTTTTCCCTGCAAATTTTCTCCAAGAAGGAGAACACAGGAGCATATTCTTTTTTTTTCTAATTCTTTTTTTTAATAGAATGAGAATGTCACTCCACCTAATATATCAAACATCAAGGCACATCCACATTAAATATCTGCAACACATTGTGTCTACTGAGATTACTGAGTCAGTTTTTTAAACGCACCATATTGTGTTCTTTACTGGCGTGAAATCCTCTGCAAAAAAAGGGGTGCTTAGTAATAACTTCATTTATAAATGTCAATTCTTTTCTTTTTCTTTCAAGTCAGTTATTATCAGGAAACACTGCAGTTTAATAGTCAGATTAATTTGCATTCTCCACAAAACAAGATCACACATGCAGAAAACACCAGTACACATCAGTCTTCATCAGTCAGCGAGCACATGTCCCATGAATATTTAAAGTTTTGCATTATTAAAATGATTGAAATGGAACTGCAATCCCCTGATGACATCCCTTCCCCACATCTGTTATGTAATTGTAAAATATTTCAATACAGCAGTGAGCAGATGCTATTTATAGTATCCTTTTGGACTATAAAAAGACATGTTTTAAGCTGTGCCTTTCCTTAGAGTATTTTATTTTATTTAATGTTCAGTAGTTGTGTTTGGTTAAAAACTTTGGTTAATCTTCAAAAAAACTCAAATTAAAATTATGACAGAATGTTCATTTTTGGGTTAATATTCCTTTAACTACATGCAAATGTACTACTCGCATGTTCATGTCTCTATCTCCCCCCCATCCTCTCTTTTTCCATATCTCCATCTTATTGTAGCAGATTCAGTTTGCCAACCAAGAGGAAAAACAGGAGTTCAGCAAGTTCCCTACAAAGACCGGCCGTCGCTCCCTGTCCCGCTCCATCTCTCAGTCCTCCACGGACAGCTACAGCTCAGGTCAGACCCTCATCTACCGTCAATGCAAGCTTATCACAGACATATGTATGTCAACACAATTCTGTAGTTCAGAAGTACAAAAACAGAAACGTCATGTAGTGTGAAGAATTAAAAGCATGCAAATGTAAACATTTTAGGTCTAACACCTATTTAATAGGTAAATGGTTTTATTTTAAAGGAATAGTTCACCCAAAAATGAAAATTTGTTAAAACTCATTTGTAGATGAGTTTGTTTCTTTGTCTGAACAGATTTTGCATTACATCACTTGCTCACCAATGGCTCCTCTGCAGTGAATGGGTGCCGTCAAAATGAGAGTCCATACAGCTGATAAAAACATCACAATAGTCCACAAGTATTCTACATGACTCCAGTCCATGAGTTAATGCCCTGTGAGGTGAAAAGCTGTGTGTTCATTGCTTCCAGCTAACATATGAGTGAAAAAGTTGATGCTGAATCAGGAGAGAAATTTGTAATCAAGCACCATTTACAAGCAAAAACAAGCATTATTATGGATTATAGACTCTACTTTGCCCAGAAGTGACACGTTAAAGTGCTTTTAAAAAAATAAACACGCAGCACCTCACTTCACAAGACATTAATTGATGGTCTGGAGTTGTGTGGAGTACTTTTAGATTATTGTGACATTTTTATCAGCTGTTTGAACTCGTTCTGACAGCACCCTTTCACTGCAGAGGATTCACTGGTGAACAAGTGATGTAATACAAAATGTTTCTAAATCTGTTCCCATGAAGAAATAAACTCATCTATATCTTGGATGGCCTGAGGGTGAATACATTTTCAGCAAATTTCATTTTTGGATGAACTATTCCTTTAAGTTCATTGCAGAAACTACCTTTCAACAAGACTATCATTGTGGCCCAAAACTGGCTATTTCTTGTTCATGCTAGTTTGTGTGTTGTGTAATATAATCCTAGGTCAGCTTAAAGTGAGAACTACAGACTTTTGGTAGCACTGGCACTGGATCAGACAAATTCACATTCCTAAATCATTCGTAATACCAACAAAAGTGAGGGATAAACATTCCATGTCCATGTTTGTGACTACAGACCAACTCTCTCTCCCCCCAAAATAGCAGACTGCTGACACAGAATTGCAAAATAGTTTCCTAAGATCAGAAGAAGTTTTTTTTCTATTGCCAACATGAATAAATGCATGCATTGGTGTTTAACGTTTGTGCTCTTGTAGCGGCCTCGTACACCGACAGTTCCGATGATGAGACGTCTCCTCGTGAGAAAACCCAGGTCAACTCAAAGGGCAGCAGCGACTTCTGCGTCAAGAACATCAAGCAGGCTGAGTTTGGACGACGGGAGATTGAGATCGCTGAGCAAGGTTTGGAGACTAACCTTTTATGCTTAGTACTCTGCAACTGGTTATCTTCAAACCTGTGTTTTGTGTGAATGTTCTTGTTGCTGTGTAATAGGTCCAGATGGATTTGCTTACATAACAATTACAGCATTGATTCTCAACTGGTTTGTCATGTTTTATCAAATTCTGATAATTAATGTTATTGGTTTAGTAAAGTATTGTTGACTCTGTTGTTACACAAATGTAGGTGTATATAAGTGCTGTCAAATGAACAAGTTTTGGTAACATCTGCTGCTGTCAGGAACGGTCATTGTTGTCCATTTAATTTAATGCTAAAACTGGGTCAAGATCTTAGTGCTAGCTACACGATACATACATACTTAAAGGAAAAGTTCATTCAAAAAGAAAAGGCATATCATCATTTAGTTATTTCAAGTCCTTGTGACTTTCTTTCTTTTGCAGAACACAAAACAAGAAATTTCAAAGAGCTTTTGAATGTCAGGAAAATGAATGGGAAATACGACTCCAGAAGCCATACAAATAGCTTTGTTTAAAAAAAAAAGACAGACATGTCTCAAGTTCAACTTGTGATTCATAAATAATCAGTAAATAAGAACAAAGCTACTTTGAATATTGTGCATGATTTTAATGATGATTTTATGATGCTTTTGTGTCCTTTTTGGAAGCTTGAAAACTTCAGTCTACATTAAATACAAAGCTCTGTCATGAAACTCTAGTTGGCGCAGGTGATAGGTTCTAACTCAGTCTGATATAATTACATCATTATTAACATAATAATAATAATCAGCTGATTGGTTTCTTTTCACATCAGTAGCCAATGAGCTTGCTGCTCAACATTCAAATACTTGGTAAGTGCTTGCAGTAGCAGTTGCAGTGCGCTTCAGATACCCTCCACCTTCCCCAGCTCCACCTGTATAGATCTGCTACAGGATAATTTCATGTATGTTATATATGGGGGTTATTTCATATATATGTGCAGCAGCAGTATTTCCTACATGCTCACAGCAGCATGTCTGTGGATGTATTGGCAGTAGCAAGTCTCGGTACCTGCTCTGCCGCAGCAGCAGAAGCAGTATAGCAGATCTGTTCCTTCAAGACGAAAAAAAACACATCAACATTGCCATGTATATTACCATGCTAAACTCTCTGAGAGTTGTCATGACAGAACTGTATTTGCATTGAGTCTTCAGAATCATACAGATTTCAAACAACATGAGTGTGAGCAAATGCTAACAGAAGTTTAATTTGTGGCTGAACTATTCCTTTAAATGTTTCCCCACTTGTCATGCATACTAAGATTTTTGTCTGTTTTCAAGAATTAGTTTTGATCTCTGTTTAAGACTCTAGACTCTGCATTCCATAATAAAGCTGTCTCATCTCTAAACATGTCTCTATCATCTCCACAGATATGTCTGCACTCATTTCCCTGCGGAAGCGAGCTCAGGGGGAGAAACCCCTCGCCGGGGCTAAAGTGGTTGGCTGCACTCACATCACTGCACAGACCGCAGTAGGTTCTCCACAGGGCTGCACTAATTCAAACACACACTTCTTCTACTACTAGTCTTTGACACTTTTCTACGTTTTGTTTGGATGAATAATAAAGTGAGCTGTACTTCAGCACTTTCAGGGCCTGATTTACAAGACATTTTGGTTTACTGAAATTACCAGCTTACCAGACCAGTATATCGACCAGGGCAATATATTGAATAAGTGAATTTTGAGTAAATATTGTTTAAAATCATTATTTATTTAAATTTAGTGTACATCTTTACTGCTTTTAATAAATCATATTCTATATTGTCCATTCATTGCCTAACCTACTCACTGTAGGTATGTATTTTTAGGAGTTCAGTGTTGTCACTGTTAACTAAAACTAAAACTATTAAAAAATGTTCATTAATTTAAAAAGAAACTGAAATAAAAAATATAGATGCATATTAGATTAAAAACTTAAATGAAAATGTTGCCTTGACAAATTAGTCCTAAATTTACTTAAAAAATTTAAAGTACTAAAATTACTACAACTAATATATTTTAAAAATAAATAAATAGACAAAATACAAGTGCATTAAATTACTAAAACAAACACTTAACATAAAAAATAAAATGGAAACTGATAATATTAAGATAAAAGTGAGTTGAAAATATTAATAAATACTATAAAATTATATAAATAATACTAAAATAACACTGTACAAGCTTCGTTGCTATTAAAAAACCCAGCTAATATAAAAAAAGTGGATATCAAATACCTTAGTTACTTTTAGTACAACAGATTTTTTCAGAACCACAGTGTCACAATGTATATTTGCATATGTGTGAACATATCTTAGTACAAATAAATGTAAAAACAAAACTTTTTGATATGCTGTGCTGGTTTCTTTCAGGTCCTGATCGAGACACTTGTGGCACTGGGTGCTCAGTGTCGCTGGACAGCCTGTAACATTTACTCCACTCAGAATGAAGTGGCCGCAGCTTTGGCAGAGAGCGGTAAACAGCCCTCTAAACTTATACTGTTGTCTGACCTACCTGATTCATTTTGATATTCTGGACTCACTTTTTATTTATTTTATGCCCTTTAAAGGTGTTTCGGTTTTTGCCTGGAAAGGTGAATCAGAGGATGACTTCTGGTGGTGCATTGATCGCTGCGTCAATGTGGAAGGCTGGCAAGCAAACATGGTATAATGTTCTGCACTTAATATCTAGTGATATGAGAAGAACTGAATCAGCAGGCAGTGTCTGTTTACACTGAGTGCAAATAACCAATCTTGTTGGCAAAGATTATTTTCAATAATTTACCCAACATTTGCCCATTGTACAAACTGAATATTACATCTATTTACACTTTATGTGAATAGCATCTATTGCTGTTTTGTACATAGTGTAAGCAAGTTGCTAACTGTTGCTATTTACACTTTGTAAAAACATACCTACCACTATTTACAATACTTAGCACACTGCTTCTATTAACTTCATTTTCCGCTACCAAATCAGTATTTATTTAATCTTCAAAACAATTATTAGGATCTTTGTATGTTTCCAGACTAATAATCATTATACATTTTCTCACAGATCTTAGATGATGGGGGCGATCTGACCCACTGGGTGTATAAGAAGTATCCCAGCGTCTTTAAGAAAGTACGCGGAATCGTGGAGGAGAGCGTTACAGGTGTACACAGGTAAGGGAGAACTGTAGGACATTTTCATTTCATCTGTTTCTTTTATTTTATTTTAAAAATGTATATCTTGAATGCAGAGTTTGCAAGCTGCTTCAGATAAAAGCATCTGCTAAATGCGTAAATGTTAATTCAATTTATTCATTTTAGATTTTTATTTGATTTCATTTTAGTATATAAGCATTTTGTCATCCACAAAAATAACCCAATAACACAATGACAAATCTTTGTTATTTACATAATGTGTATTCTGTTATTAATTTGTATATATGATTAAAATAAAGAGATTAATCATGATTGTATATTTTAATTGAACAACAGATTTATGTTTGAATCAAATTTGTGTCTTTATATTCATTCTGTTAGGCTTTACCAACTCTCCAAAGCTGGCAAGCTTTGCGTCCCTGCTATGAACGTCAATGATTCTGTCACCAAGCAGAAGTTTGATAATCTGTACTGCTGCAGGGAGTCCATCTTGGATGGGTATGACACCTGCAATGCTGAGATGTGCTTTTTTATATCTACATATATGTTTTATTATATCTTCCTCTGACCCTTTACCAAGCATGAATAAAGCTTATCTAAGGAAAAGTATAATCACAGTTGACTTCCTCTTTTTTCTTAGTCTGAAGAGAACGACAGATGTGATGTTTGGTGGGAAGCAGGTTGTGGTTTGTGGTTACGGAGAGGTCAGTCAACATCTGTGCTTTTTCGCAAAATGCCCCAAAGATAATCTGCATGATGCGAAAAATAATCTCTAAATTGCTAAACCTTGTTTACTACATGCACGGATATTTTAAGAACAATTCTGTGTGTTTTATTTTCATTGTTGTATTGATTCCGGTGCAGGTGGGAAAAGGTTGTTGTTCAGCTCTGAAAGCGCTTGGAGCAATTGTGTGTGTGACAGAGATTGACCCTATTTGTGCTCTTCAAGCTTGGTAAGATAAACACACCCACAAAAATGAACTAAATTAAAATCAAACACCAAGTGCACTTCATTAGTATTATTCATATAATATTGTTGTATTTATTAATATTTTGAATTGGCTTTTAGTTTTATATTTCCGGTTTTCATTTTCATTTTAGATTTCATATAGACTGAAAACCCCCCCAAAAAAAAAAAAAAAAAAAAAACTCATATGCACAATAAAAAAATATCATCAACTTTTCTATTTACTGCCATTATATTTATTAAAAATAAATACAAATTTAAAAGGTTTCCTTAGTATTAACAGAGCAGCTTTCTAGCCAACAGTTTGTGTAAACAAATAATATAAACTCCCTATATAAGCCAAACACTTGGCCGTGGGAATTCTTTACACAGGAAGTCTATGAATCAGCTGAACTGCTTATTTATCAAGATTATTTCAACACGTTTTCCCTCACTGCCTGTGTGAAGACCTGAGATACCAGTTCGATTTGTTTTTATCTCTCTTGTAGTATGGACGGCTTCAAAGTGGTGAAGCTAAATGAGGTGGTTCGCCAAATGGACATGGTTATCACCTGCACGGGTACGTCTGGTTACAGTTGGCTCGCTTCCACTTTCAAATCCATTTCCTCTGTTCCATGCAGCTCTTATCAGTGCAAACACATCCTCCCAGATGCCCTTGCATTGAATTGCTGTGAAACGGTTCGCCCTTTGACAGCTGTAGTAGTCTGTATTCTGGGAAAATAATAATTGCTCAGCATGAGATAAATTATTTGTGTAAAAACATAGAAAAGCATCATCTCTGCTTGTCAAAGGCACAACTTAGTATTTCATTTAAGATTATTTATTAATAAATGTAATGTTAAATCATTATTATTAATAAGTTTATATATTATTCTTTTGAAATATACATATTTCTAAATATGGGAAGATTTGTTTAATATGTTTTTGTTCCTTATTTGATATTTTTTTCTAGTGGACAGTGCCCATCTACTTTTTCAGTAACGTAGGTCCAGAAGTTTATGTCCCATTTATTTCCCCCCAAATCTTTGTTAACCCTTTAACTGTCATCCCCCATTTTTTAAAACAGGCATTAAAGTGCACTATCCAAACTTAAATTGTTGTAATTTATGAACACTTTGGAATATATATTTAATTTTATTTTATTTATTATAAATATTCTACATAACAGGTTTTACTCCAAAATTGGTATAAAATTAAAGCCTTGTGTCTAAATAAATTATGTTCCTAATTTGAAGTTGATATGAAAAAAATTGAGGTTCCTGTGAGATTTTATTTAGGGCGTCATTCCACAAACAGCCACTGGGAGCCATCAAAACTACTTTGCATTTTGCACAGTTTTACTTCTATCTCAAAATACCAACAAATATGGAATCCCGAGACTCAGACCTTTCCAATGATATGTTTGTTGCCAAGATTAAAAAAAGTTTAGATTCTAAAAGACCGTAATGCATTTTGTAATATGACACTTGATACTGCCCACTAAGGGGGAGGAGACCGCCATGAGATTTTAAAGTTCCATTTTCATGGTAACGCAATGTCCAATTTTAAAATGGTTTTCACAGGATGAATCTTGGACTTCTAAGCTTTCAAATGATATATAATGTAATTATATATAAATATTATGATGATTACTAAAAGATTTTATAGACAAAAAGGACAACAACAACAAAAAAGACCGCCAAGCGTCCCACAGGTGGGACGGTGACAGTTAAGGTTTTAAAGAGTTAACTAAACCGCTTTTTTGGTGAAGAACAACATTACAAACTTTTATTTAAAGCAAACAAGTATTTGAAAATTGGACAAAAAGAAAAAGGTACCACATTAAGACATATTAAAGACTGTGCTTTAATTAGGGAAAAATCATACCGTGAAGCATTATGAATGATATAATCAAATTAAAAATGATGGATAAATATAAAAGAATAAATGCATAAATGAAATATATAGAAATACAGATATTTAAGGAGATATATAATATTGAGAGTATAGGGAAATTGACTTGTTTACATCATAAAGTGTTTCCCTTGTTGTGATTCTCTGATTGGTGGAGAAATTTCTTTGCAGAATCATGGGTAATGTAGTTTTTCACCAGGAGTTTCACTGTTAAACATGATTATTTAACAATAAGTTGAAATAATGTTAGCTGGCAGCTTCAACAGAAGCATATACTGTCAAATTAGTAACAACACCGGAGCTCACAGTAGGTCTGTCTTTAATGGTTTAAATACATTTATTGTTAAATATCTGTTGCCCTATGGAGGAAAAAATGGGATATTTACTTCTGGAATTTGACTTCTGCACTTTATAAATTCACTTTTTTAAGAAAAAAAAAAAAAAGACTAATTTTAATTAATACGCACAAATAATGTGTATCGAGGTTTCCTGAAGATTCCTGAAGAAATGTTTCTACAGGGAACAAGAATGTTGTGACAAGGGAGCACTTGGATCGAATGAAGAATGGCTGTATTGTCTGTAACATGGGTCATTCCAACACTGAGATTGATGTGGTGAGTGAGTCTCAAACTTCTTCATATAGCCTTTCCTCACATTCATCTGCAATTGTTGAAAATATTTGGGGTTATTTATGAGGAGACTCCATACGCTCCCTCTGTAGTGTACTTTATTGGTGAATGTAGTCCAGGGAAAGAATTTTGTACCTCAACAGCTGGAGATGTTCCATGAGCAGCAGGGTCACTTAATCAACCTGAAAGCCTCTTAGCGGCATGTTTCCCACAACTAAGTGAAGTACGCTGACGTTGTTCATAGTGAAAGTTTTTTTGTGTTTGTGTGTGTATGTGTTTTAGCTTTGGAGGTTTATCAGCCTGTGCTGGACAGAAGTTAAAGTGAGTGTTAGTTTGTGTGTGCTCAAGTGTATCTGTTTTTTTTTTTTTTTTTTCAGGCCAGTCTGCGGACTCCAGAGCTCACCTGGGAGAGGGTGCGCTCACAGGTCGACCACGTCATCTGGCCTGACGGGAAACGAGTGATTTTACTGGCAGAGGTCTTTCCTTCTTCTCTTTTTTCATTTAATGAGTGCCAGCAGTATGATGGATGGACTCTATTGTGTTTACTACAGTAGACATATTTGCATGTTAGTCAGAGTTCAGGACTGTTTAATGTTATTTACACACAAAGAATCAAAACAGAGCAGGATGTGTCCTGAACAAGTCAAGACGAGCAAATTTTCATTATTTAACGGTGTTGTTAGGCACAATACAATGCAGAATTTTGTTGTTTTACAATTATAGAGCAATGCCACAAATTGATGAAGTGTTTCTTGAGCACCAAATCAGCATTAAATGATTTAAAGTGATTTCTGAAGGATCATGTGACACTGAATCCTGGAGTAATAGCTGATGAAAATTCAGCTTTGTAGCATCACAGGAATTTTTAAATATATTCATAAAAAAAGTTATTTTAAATTGTAATAATATTTTACAATATTACTGTTTTTACTGTTTTTTTTAATCAAATAAATGCAGCCTTGGCGAGCGTAATACACTTTCTTTTTCAAAAACATTAAAAAATCCTCCCGTCCTTAAAATATTTAACAGGAGTATATATTTTTATAAAATATAATATTAGTCTATTAGTCTTACTTTTTAAACAAAACTTATGCACTAATATTGTGAATACTAATATGTTTTTGACTGCATCAAAGTTCCAAATACAAAGAGAAAATAATCAAATAAAAATATGTATTTAATTCTTAATGCCATGTGGTTATCTAAAATCAACAACATTTACAATGATACAATTTACAAACATTTTTGTGAAAAATCACTAAATTGTGATTTGTAAAAAGCATCAGTTTTCTTTAATAAAGCTCTGTTCTTTGTGTGTTCTCCCACTGCATCACAGTAAATCTCAGTCATTTGTGTGCTGTTTTTCAGGGCCGGCTCTTGAACCTGAGCTGCTCAACAGTCCCCTCATTTGTGCTATCAATCACGGCTACAACCCAGGTAATTAAACCTGTCACGATTTGGGTTTTAGCTGAAGTGTGTCTGTACTTTCTGTACAGATGGCATTTTATCCTTTGATATTAGTGGTTCTGAGTGCTGCTGCATAGCTGTACGATTATTATGCCTGATTTAACATCTCTAATCGCTGACTGTTGTTCTCTTTATTTTAATGTTAGGCTTTGGCCCTGATAGAGCTGTATAACGCACCAGAAGGTCGCTACAAACAGGATGTCTACCTGCTGCCCAAGAAGATGGGTAAGAGTTATCTGAACCAATCACTACTGCAATTCCAATAAAGCAGTTATGTGCATTACCTGTGATAAATCATGTGTGTATGTGTGTGTTTCAGATGAATATGTGGCCAGCTTGCACCTACCCAATTTCGATGCTCATCTTACAGAGCTGTCAGATGAACAGGCCAAATATATGGGCCTCAATAAGAACGGACCCTTTAAACCAAATTACTACAGGTACGACAGGTGCTCTAAAACAACTCATCATGATTTTGACTATGTACAATATACACATTTTTACTGTAATGTAGTGTAATAAAGAAAGGCTGGTGTTCCTATTTTAGGGCAACTTCTCATAAAATAGCCAAGAATAAAATGTTTGGTCACTTACTTCCCTCTGCTGGTTGTAAATGAAAGTCTCACAAAACTAGTGAAATTGCTAATTGTCTTCAATATATTGGTCTAGGACAATTTTTAATAATAATAATAATAATAAACAATTATTATTCCAGCTTTTCAGCTTACCATTCACTACTGTTGAAATGTTTGGGCACAGTAAGATTATAAGAAAGAAGTCTCTCATGCTCACCATTTATTTAATCCAAAATACAGTAAAAATAGTAATATTGTGAAATATTATTACAGCTTAAATTAACCTTTTTCTATTTTAATATATTGACAACTAAGCCTAAAAGCATTCTTCAGTGTCACATGATCCTTCAGAAATTATTCTTATATTCTGATGTGGTGTTTAAGAAACATTTCTTATTATCAATGTTGAAAACTGTGATATTTCAGAATTCTTTGATGAATAGAAAGTCCAAAGGAACAGAATTTATTTGAAATTGAAAAATAACTGTCATTTTTTATCTTAATGCATCCTTACTGAATTAAAGAAATAAAAAATGACCCCAAATGTTTGAATGTAGTTGTACCTCAGAACAATCAATAAATACTAACAATTTCATATTATGAATATTCTTTATACCAGACTGAATAGTTATGACAAAAATAACATTTTGTGTTGTTGTACTTTCAGATATTAGTGTGACTGTATGGATAGAGCCTTCATCAAAGATGGAGAGACCTGCATTAACCAGTGAAGCAAGAGATTTATTTTCTATTAATATACATTTCTTAAAACGAAACTTGATTTTACTCAATGTTATTCTTATTTAATAGTATTACTAATGTCCAGTGACAAAATATACTTTAATGTCACTTTTAGGCTTATATGCATTGTTAGAATTCATGTATTATAGCATTTGTTGTAAATCATCTTTTAACCTGAAATATGAAAAGGACCACTGTCTATGGCTCTAAAAATGTGCCAAATATTGGTTACTGATAGTTATTGATCAAATAAGATAATATTTGATAATTATTACTATGCTTTGTTTTTACATGGTTATTCTGTTCACTCAATAGTTCATGACCAAAAAAAATTGTCTTTGTGGCTTTTTAATATAAAACTTTTAGTCTTTTAGCATAATATTCCTGATTTATTGATCTTGCATAAGAAAATACAATAGCTTTTTTTGAATGAATGTACTGTGTTTTACTGCTAAAAGCTAGAGTGTTCTGGCAATATGATACACACCACTGTGTGCAGAAACTTCCGTGACCCGGCAGCACATGCTGCTAAATATACCTCGCTTGGGGGATTTTATGAATTGTGTCACCAATAGGGATTCTTCTCCCTTTCACGTTCTCACACACTTCCATCATCTCTGTGGCCTTTTAGAAATTAATATATTAAAATAACGTAGACCATTATATGTTATTTAGGCCAATCTTAGATGACAATAAATGTAGCCACAGTTGAAATGAGATTTTGGGATATTCTGTGAGTTTTGCAGAATATTATTGACCCCAAACATACCCATACATAGCCAGCTAGACTCACAAGAAGCACATGTCTTGATCGCCATCTCTAAGGGACTGCAAATGTCTTAAGCAAATATCACTGTGAATGCTGTCATTTGAATATTTGCCTCATCAGCACTTTGTGATTTACCTTTGCATACATCATTTGTCAGATGTGTTCCCCTCTGCCTTGATGTCATTGAATATCTACATTAAAGATCTTGCTGTCACAATATGCATTTTGACTCATATTTATGCTATTAATATCACAAACGTTTCTATGATTGTGTAGGAAGCTTATTATGTTTTTTATTACCACTAATGCAACATTATTGCTTTTTACGATAAGAGATCACAGTAATTAATGTTTTATATAAGGAAAAAAGTGAGTAGGCTATCTGGTGGCCCCAAAAAAGCCAATCTGCTCTTGAGCCCATAAAAATTGGTGTACTTTTAACTGCAGACTAAAAGGTACAATAATTTAAATGTATAACTATTTCGAATAATTTACACAATAGCTTAAATCCGCACAGAAATAATTAGGAAATGTGTTGTATTAAACATGCAGTAATCCTAAAAGACTATGATTGGTCCATCCTGGCCACCGCTGAGAAATGTAACAGAAATCACCTGACAAAGCCCGACAACTATAATGGGCCTAATGAAGAGAAACAATGCTTTAAACAACATTACACTTCCGAATGATAACAACACAGTAATGAGCCGTTTTAAAAGCGGTTGAAATAAAAATACAGAATTAAAAAAATATATATTTAAGAAAATTTCCTCACCAACCTGTTTCATAGTAATCACGATTCTGCAAGCTTATTCTGTTTCTATATTTGCAGAGCTAATGTTTCTTTGCGGTATTTACGAGATCATCAGTGCGCGCCTGGAAAATTCAGGACTCGTCAGCCTCTAGTTACTGCCAAAGGCAAGAGAAGTCTAATCTTTCTAGAAGCAGCATGCGAGGTATAAATGTCTCAATCAACCTCAAGCAAAGCAAATCTAAACAAGACAACTCAATCAACCTCAACAAAAAAATAACAAAACAATCCGCTCTCTGAAGCGCTACAAGAAACTCACAAGACTTGTAAGTGACTCTTTGAATTAACTTTGAAAACTTTTTAAAATATATTATTATATATTTTATATATGTTTTATATGTTTTTTTGATTATTAAACAAGTTGTTTAGCGAGTCTTATATTTAGAATTATATTTTATATATTTGTATAAATATATATTTAATTATTTAATTAAATAATTATATTAATTACTATTATTATTAAATAAATCGGGATTGTTTGATTTTATTTTTCTTTGTGTTGCAGGTATTTAACTACTGATAATCAAGATGTCTAAAGGTCTGTCCATCGGCATTGATCTGGGAACCACTTACTCTTGTGTGGGGGTGTTCCAGCATGGCAAGGTGGAAATCATTGCTAATGATCAAGGAAACAGAACCACTCCAAGCTATGTTGCTTTCACAGACACAGAAAGACTCATCGGAGATGCAGCCAAGAACCAGGTCGCCATGAACCCCAACAACACAATATTTGATGCCAAACGACTGATTGGTAGAAAGTTTAATGATCCAGTGGTCCAGTCTGACATGAAGCTTTGGCCCTTCAAGGTCATCTGTGAAGATGGCAAACCAAAAGTTCAAGTTGAGTACAAAGGAGAAACCAAGACATTCTACCCTGAGGAGATCTCATCCATGGTCCTAGTCAAAATGAGAGAGATCGCCGAGGCCTACCTGGGTAAGAGAGTCAATAACGCCGTCATCACGGTCCCAGCGTACTTCAACGATTCTCAGAGGCAAGCGACCAAAGACGCGGGAGTGATCGCCGGATTGAACGTTCTGCGTATTATCAATGAGCCCACAGCGGCTGCCATCGCCTACGGGTTGGACAAGGGCAGGAGAGGAGAAAGGAACGTCCTGATCTTCGACCTGGGTGGGGGCACCTTTGATGTCTCCATCCTGACAATTGAGGATGGGATCTTTGAAGTGAAAGCCACAGCAGGAGACACTCACCTGGGTGGGGAAGACTTTGACAACCGGATGGTGAAGCACTTTGTTGAAGAGTTTAAGAGGAAGCACAAGAAGGACATCAGTCAGAATAAGAGAGCAGTGAGAAGGCTTCGCACGGCCTGCGAAAGAGCTAAAAGGACCCTCTCATCTAGCACTCAGGCCAGCATCGAGATCGATTCCCTGTTTGAAGGCATCGATTTCTATACTTCCATCACAAGGGCTCGCTTTGAAGAGCTTAACGCTGAGCTCTTTAGAGGCACACTGGAACCAGTTGAGAAGGCTTTGGGAGATGCTAAAATGGACAAGTCCCTGATCCACGACATTGTTCTGGTTGGCGGCTCCACCAGGATCCCCAAAATCCAAAAGCTTTTGCAGGATTTCTTCAATGGCAGGGATCTCAACAAGAGCATCAACCCAGATGAGGCGGTGGCATATGGAGCAGCGGTGCAGGCCGCCATCCTGATGGGCGACACCTCGGAAAACGTTCAGGACTTGTTGCTTCTGGACGTGGCTCCTTTGTCCTTGGGTATCGAGACCGCAGGAGGAGTCATGACTGCTCTCATCAAACGCAACACCACCATCCCCACCAAGCAGATGCAGATCTTCTCCACATATTCTGATAACCAGCCAGGTGTTCTGATACAGGTGTTTGAAGGTGAGAGGGCCATGACCAAAGATAACAATTTGCTTGGCAAGTTTGAGCTTACGGGTATCCCACCAGCACCCCGGGGCGTACCCCAAATTGAGGTGACCTTTGACATTGATGCCAATGGCATACTGAACGTATCCGCTGTGGACAAGAGCACAGGGAAAGAGAACAAAATCACCATCACCAATGACAAAGGTCGACTAAGCAAAGAGGAAATCGAGCGGATGGTGCAGGATGCAGAAAAGTACAAAGCCGAGGATGAGACACAGAGAGAGAAGATTGCAGCGAAAAATGCATTGGAGTCTTACGCCTTCAACATGAAGAATAGCGTTGAGGATGAAAAGTTGCAAGGAAAGATTAGTGAAGAAGAAAAGAAGAAGGTCATTGATAAGTGTAAGGAGGTTATCACTTGGTTGGAGAACAATCAGCTGGCTGAAAAGGAAGAGTATGAGCACCACCAGAAGGAACTGGAAAGTGTGTGTAATCCAATCATCACTCGGCTTTATCAAGGAGGAGTTCCTCCCGCAGGTGGCTGTGGATTCCAAGCCCAGCCTGAATCACAGGGCCCCACCATTGAAGAGGTGGATTAAAGAAGAGCAAGTTTGCCTTACCATAGTGCAATATTACTTTCAACATTAAATAAAATATGGTGGCCTTACGTTATGATACTTGCAGATTTATAAGCGCTAAGTTGTTTTATATATTGTTTGTGAAATGTGCCTGAATTTAAATGTTGGAAGAGAGCTGTCTTCTTTGAGCTGTGTCAGCCTAGAAATGGAGTGGAGTAAATTAATATAGAATGTTTTCTTATAATTGATTATATGTATTTATTATATACATGAATAAAAAAATAAATGCCAATTTAAACCACGAAAGCCAACGAATCCAGTCATTTTTGTCTCTATTAGAATAGGGCAAGGTAGAAAATCCACGATGTTAAACCTGCTCTACTTCACTTGTACACTAGGTGACGTTGTAAGACAAATTTACCTCAAATGTAAACCATCAGATGCTTTATATTTAAGTCTTTAATTGTTGAAAAACATTTATAACATATAACATGTTTTTCTATATAATGTATATATTAATATTTATACTTAAATAATTTTTTTTTTTTTTTAATTGCCCTTGTACTTATCCAATTCTCCTGCACTTGATTGGACTCTCTTGGTTGGACGTGGAATTTTGACTCAGTGGACCCTTTCACATTTCTGAGTTTGGAAACGATAGAAATATAGAGCTGACAGACTGATTACAAGGCTGTCAGGTTATAGAGACATAACAATATATTAGCAGCAATGTTAAGTATTTTTATTTATTTATTATATTTTACGCCAGAATAGTAAAGCATAAAATATAGTGTAACAAATGCACAATAAATATAATTTAAATACAAATAAACTTGCGATTTCCGATGTTTATTACTACGAAATGCGTTATCATAGACCGTGAAAAGGGGTCCGTAATCTGAAAAACTGAAGCTTTCCCCTGTAGCCTTCTAATCACGTTTATGATGCAGCGCTGTAAGGGTTACTGAGGCGCTGGAGCATCATCATCATCACCCTCCTCCTCCTATGTCTCGACTGTCACAAGATGCAACAGATCTTTTCCAACAAACTGATGATACCGTCTCATCCTTCGGCAACAGATGATTTGGCCTGATAGAGATGTACGATCAAAGTTAACATCGCATACGGTTTTCGCATGCGGTTTTATTTTTAACTCACGTTGTGATTAAGGGATAATGCGCGCGACAGCCGAGTGTGATTTACTCATTCAACGACAAGGTGACATGAGTTTTGAAAGAGATGAAATGGAGAGTCATTTTAGAGTAGTTTGACATTTATTTGAACTATTTTTTTTCTCTCTAAGTTTTTCTTTGTAAATGTAATGAGAAATGCCCAAGCGTGCACGTTCAATTCGCTCGTGATACGCGGACGGTTTGCTCGTGTTTTGGTGTTTACTATCGTGTCAAAGTGCCCAAGAATGAGGAACAACCCAAGCATCCACCCATAGACTGAAAATCAAGAAGTTTCTCCGTTAACAGGTGGTTCTTCGCGCCTCTGATGGTCATGTTGACGGCGCAAACTCTCTACAGTTGTTCGACATTCATAACTGACGACAGCTGCGCAGGTTTAGAAAGCCAAGAAGAGTTACCAGGTAAAAGTCTCTCTATCTAAATCTATGATTAGCTCGGTGTGTGTTTCGTCGTACCGCGGGCGCAAGTCAGGCAACAAACCTCCTTCCAAATCATGTCTGAAGGAAGAGATGGCCAGAGGCGAAAACTCGGACAAAATCATCATCAACGTCGGTGGCACGCGCCACGAAACCTACAGAAGCACCCTTAGGACCATACCGGGCACGAGGCTCGCCTGGCTCGCGGACACGGACCACCAGGTGAATCCGAACGCAAACACGGGACAGACTCCCACCACAGGCGAATTCTTTTTTGACCGACACCCGAGCATATTCGGCTATGTGCTGAACTACTATAGGACTGGCAAGCTCCACTGCCCGGCGGATGTGTGCGGCCCTCTGTTCGAGGAGGAGTTGGCATTTTGGGGCATCGATGAGACGGACGTGGAGCCCTGTTGCTGGATGACCTACCGCCAGCATAGGGACGCAGAAGAGGCGCTTGAGATTTTCGAACCGCCAGATCCGGAGGATGCGGACGATGACCAGGACATGCCCAGACGCTTCGGCATTGAGGACAGCCCTGGCCGCTCCAGGGGATGCTGTGAAGTTTGGCAACCAAAAATATGGGCGCTCTTTGAAGATCCATATTCTTCGCGTGCAGCCCGGGTAAGAGTTTAGAATGCACATTACACGTTAGGGGGGGAAATAAGACATTTACATTTTGTTGTCTTTTTCAACAAATGGTAGAGGAGGAGATTCATAAATTATGTAAAAAAATTATTGGATACAGTTGCAAAGGTCAAGACCTCTGAGGCTGGACAGGTTTTAAAACTACAGTTTTAAAAGTAACGTTTCTTTATTGGTGTCTGTGGTTCCATGAAGAACCTTTAACATCCACAGAACCTTTCCATTACACAAAACGGTCTTTTAAATGGAAAAGCATTATTTAGAATGTTCTAAAGTACTTACTAAGAATGTTCTAAAGAAGAGTTCTTTAAAAAAAATGTTCTTTCACGCTAAGAAAAAAAAAACTGTTATTTTAAGAACTGTTTACCTAAAGGTTTTTTGGGATGCCCAGAATGGTTCTTCTACATGGCATTGCTGCAAAAACCTCCTTTTGGAACCTTTATTTTTAAGTGTGTACCTATTTGACAGATTAATTTTGTTTTAGATAATAGTTACTTTATTTACCCCTATAAGGTGCATATAAGTATACCTTTAAGGTACATATTACCTAAAGTGTACATTTTAGTAAGTTCATGGTATATATTTGTACCTTTTAAAAAGGTGACAGCTTTTGTAGTATTTTTGTTCTGAGAAATGTGATTAATAATGTTTTAAAAAGTAATAATGGGACACCAAAGTGTACCATATTCATGGAATTAACCATAAACTGATCATATAAATTAGAAAACATTTAAATTTTATTGACAAAAACAAAGTTGCATCTTGCAGTATTTAGTTTGTTACACACTTCTAACAAATGATGCATGCCAACAGGTGTTGCGTTATGGCCATTGGAGCTTTCAGTCTTTACTCTAGATCTGTAAGTTAGATTTGAATAAATGTCATGTTCAGATCATCCTTACTCTGTGGTATACTAGTGGAAACAATCAACTCCAACTGTCTATTGAAGTGCACCTGCCTCACACTCAAACATGCACTCACCCAGATGCCACCTGCTCTAGTGTTACTGTGTCACACTCTGATGTCAGATGTGTGAAATCCTCTCTTGCTGTGATGGATGAATGTCACTCAGAGAACTTTCTGTAATGCTTCAGAGACAGAATGATTTATGTTTAATTAAAACTCATTCTGTGCCATATGCCCACTTATCAGAAGTGTTCAAAGTTGTGCAGCATTCAAATATGTCTAAATGACTCCTTTATTATAGGTTGGTGATTTACTAGCAGATAAATGCACTGGAATAAACCAGCTCTAGACCATAGGATGTGTACTGAGGCCTGTGTCAGAGTGATCTTTAGAGTTTTAGGCTCAGTTTTAGGCAAGATTCAATCTGTAGGTGTAAAAGAGAAAATAAGAGGGCATAGTATAGTGCTTTTAAAACGTCTATATGTCAGTTTCAAGTCCATCAAATGATGATGTGATGATTGGCAGGATGGACTCTCAGCAAGTATTACCATGATGCTTTTAAAATAAAGTGTTTTATCTCCACTCACAGTCATTCAGCTGGTTGGTTTGAATTATTTGTTTTATAATGTGCTCTGTGCTTTCTCACATTAGACAGTCATGAATTGCTCACCAGTGCTGAACTTACTCAATCAAAATACAGTAACCACTGTAGTATTGTGAAGTATTAGAATTTAAAACAACTGCTTTCTATTTTTATATATGATGAAATGTCATTTATTCCTGTTATGACAAAGCTAAATTGTCAGCAGCCATTGCAACAATCTTCAGTATCACATGATCATTCAGAAGTCATTCTAATATGTTTTTGTGCTCAAGAAATGTTTGTATTATGATAAACATGAAAACAGTTGTGCTGCTACTATGTTTGTGGAAACCATGACACATTTTTTCAGTATTCTCTAATCAAGAAAGTTCAAAATAATAGCATTTATTTGAAATTTTGTAACATACAGTTAATAATTGTCTTTACTGTCACTTTTAATCAATTTAATGTGTTTTTGCTGAAACAGAGTACAACAAAAGTATAAAATAAATGTATTAATTTCAAACTCACCCAGGGATTTTGTTATCACACCCATTTTGACAATGCATTTTATAGCTAATCATATCTTTCATATCTGTGTTTCGAGACACTTTCAAGGTTGGATTCAGCTGTAATTACATCACAAGTAAGAGCTCCCTTGGCAGACCATACAGTCTCTTCTGTAATGAGCTGTTTAAATCGGTAATGTGAAAGCTTTTTATTGTAGGGCTAAATCTGTTGCAGTATTGAACCCTGGACATTTGGCTCCTTTATTTTGACTGAGTTTCTTTCCTTAGAGAAATTTAGAGGTGATAAATTGCTTTAGTTGCTTGGCACAGAGGTCACTTAAAAAAAACAATGCTGTCAATCAGTGTGCTCATTTTCTTCAGGGTGCAAAACAGACATCAGGTTTCTCTGATATGCAGTGTGTTTGTCACAGCTGAGCTGCTTTGATTGTTAACATCTACACACAGCTGAGCCACTGCCATGAGGTCCATAATTTCGTCATTATTATTAAGCTAGCTGTTTGTTTTCCTAATTAATTTAGATGATTTTTAGCATACAAGCCATGACAGACTAAAAGGGGATCAAAGAAAACCAGTATTCAGGAACAAAGAAGTGAAACAGAACAGGTACAGCTTCTAAAGCAGCGGTTCTCAATTCCAGTCCTCGCGACCCCCTGCTCTGCACATTTTGTATGTCTCTCTTATTGCTTAAGATGTTTGTTCTATTCGAATAAGTGCCATGTGAAGTGGACATCACAGGATATTCCGCCATTATTCCAAAATGAACGTATATGTTCCATTCAAAGTGCATTGAAGTGTGCAAGAGGTGAATTTAAATTGTATTTATTTACCGAGGTATATGATGTCACACTTGTCCATGTGGGAGTAGGAAGCAATGAACACTGTGTAGGGAAGATGTCAATGGGAACACAGTTCATGCACGGAGCTCACTTCTAACGAGCTGATTATCTGAATCAGGTGTGTTAACAAAGAGAGCCATAGCAAATGTGCAGAGCAGGGGGTCGCGAGGACTGGAATTGAGAACCGCTGTTCTAAAAAATAAACCTCTCAGAGCAAACAAGATGTCATTATATTCCAGTCATTCAGAAATGACAAGGAGCAAATGGTTGGGCTTCTTGGACCCTGCCACTCGTCGGCTCACTGAATGATCTCTGCCTGGAGAGCATTATGGGCTGCAGGGATCATGTAACCATGTACTGATGGCTGCTCACGCCAGCTAATACAGTTAGAAAGGAGGAAAAGCCATCTGGGCTTTTATTCATCACATGAGGGCTTTTATTAATCACAGGATCCAAACGGCAGACGAGACATAGAAAGAGACTGAAACTTTTAAAAGCGTAATGATACCAGGCTTTCCACAGTACCAGTAGTACCGAGTATCAAATCGCTTTCAAATGCTCCAATATTTGTGTGAGTGTCTGTTAAGGGCATCAAAGGTTTCCAGTAGCCAGTCACAGATGTGTTTGTTGAGCGTGTGAATGCAGTGACCAATCAGAGGCGTGTAAGTCAGAATCGCCAGAGTTCATTCAGCTTGAGCTCTGTACTCTCGCGAAGTTTTGCTCTAAGCAACAAAGTATAAACACGATGTAAATAAGAGATTCATTGTGCGGTATAGACAAACTTTTTTTTCTGAGTTTTCACTGAGTCAGTGAGCTTGTGCTGCGGATGAACTGAACTGAAATTAGCCTCATTGATTATAATTATTATTATATAATTATAATCTTTGCTCACTTTCTATGTATAACCCATTCATAATTTGAATAAGTTTTATTTTTCATGGTAAGTACACACTGCAAAGTTTCAGTAGTGATGACTTTTAAAATGTGGGACTGAATCTGAAATTGCAATGTCTGACATTGTGAAAACCATAGCAACGGACGGAACGGAAACCAATCTGATGTATCAGAATAGAAACATAATTGAACAATATTTGAAGGTTGTTTTAATGTATTTACTTATATTTATATTAATAGCTTTACAATATTTTTTACTATGGTACCAAAATTGGTAGAGAACTGTGGAATTTGGTAGTGGTATTGGTACCAACTACTGAAATGTGATTACAGTGACAACACTAGGCTAAACGGTTTCATTTTATTTATTATTTGAAGGCCAAGCACCACTACTGTTATGTTTTTGTAATGTTAAAAGGTTTAAATAAAGGAGTTTATTTTTAAGTATTATTGTTTTTATACCATGGTATGGACTTGGGTATTGAGTATCGTTTTGGTGGTATCAGTACTGACTACTAGATCATGACATCCCTAGTTTACACTGACTGCACAATTGTATTTTTTGTCCTTACAATGAAAGTCACTGGCAACCAAAACTATTTAGTTAACAACATTTTTCAAAATATCTATTTTTGTGTTACATAGAAAAAAGTCATACAGGTTTGGAAAGACATGAGCGTGAGTAAATGATGACAGAACTTTCATGTTAAGGTGGACTATCCCTTTAAGTTCTACAGCAGTTGAAATTTGCTGGATATGTCTTGATTGTTTTTGTTGGTTTGGTGTGCGTTCGCATGTGATGTGTAGGCCCTACCTCACGATTACAGCATTACGTTCTCACCGTCATGGTAATTAATCACTCACTGGGTAATTGACCAAGGGCAGACACTGTCTGGATGTGTGTCGTGGTAGGAATTCTGTTAGCATGATTTTGAATGGTTGTGTGCTATTAAAAAGCCTTTAGAACTGCTCTTGCATTTAAAAGGGGCTCTGGAGAAATTATTGATTAAACTAAGGCAGCACAATTTAGGTGAAAAATCTAATTGCAATATTTCTGATTAAAAATGTGACTGCAATTTAAAATGCATTTTTAAAACAAATGAACAAAAAAAATGACAAAGAACATCAGGTTTGTTGTGCTTGTTTGTACGGCTGCACAATTTGGCCAGAAATGTAGTGCTTATATGTCAATATGACTACTAATAATTCATATGATTATTATTCATATAAATAAGTAAAAATATTAAACAAAATAAGAAATATAACTGTAATAACACATTTAATTTATATTTTACAAAATATTTAATTTACAAAAAAACTGTGGGGTGACCTGTTAACATGCAGTGGGCTATAACTATAAATCATTAGAAAGGTCCAAGGTCTTATTGTAAACAATTGTATTATCATGATAAAAATTTATGACAGTAATTTCTTAATTTTTCCACTTAAGGAAATAAAGAAGTTTAAACTCAAAGCATTTCCAAAAATGGAGTAGTATTTTCTGCAAACTTATGCAAGGTGCTTTGATCACAATGCTGCTCTTCACTATGAAACATGCTGCATATATATTAATTCTTTAAAAGTCACAGCCTTTGAGATTTCATAATTGCACTAAGCTTAATTGTGTTTTTGATTTTATTTTGATTAATTGTGCAGCCCTATCGAATCTTCATGACATTTGAGGGTTTCTTAGAGACTCCACTGTGAACTAATTTTTAAACTGTTGTACAAATCACAATTGTGCTGATTTTTTGAGAATGACACCACTTTTGCCTGTGTGATATATTACTCAATGTATTTGTTCTGGAGTGGCTTAAACAGCCCATTTATTTATTTTTTTATCATTTCAACCAGCCATTGTAGCCAGGTAGATTTAACATTTTAATTTTTAAGTAAATTATGTAAAAATCACATTTTATATTGCCAACAAAATCATTTTGAATTTTGTTGGCCTATGTATATATTGCTCTGCCATAATGCAGTTACACATGGCTTTGCAAAAGTATTTAGACGTGTTCTTTGATTTAATAGAATAGCAAATCCAACACTTAAGTCTATTATTATTTTTCTAAGCACTTGAACCTTATTGTTTACATGAAATTTTGTCTGCTGTTAAGAATAATGTAAAATATGCAACTGCATAATATTCATGCCTTGTCCTGTCGAATATCTAAATGTATACAAGCATAAACAATTGCCTCTAACCAAATGTGAATCATTGCAATAGTTGTTTTGTTTTCTGAATAATATAAAACAGTAGATATGACTGAATTGCTCTCGATTCGAACTTGAGAAATTACTAGGAATGAAATATGTGCAACTGGAGCTTTTGCTTCTCACATTGACAGTTATTCTGTTGTGGTTTGATTGATTTTACATCTATCTCTCTCTCTCTCTCTCACACACACACACACACACACACACACACACACACACACACACACACACACACACACTGTGAGAGTGAAAAGGTGTAGTTTTTTGGCCTTGACTGTTGTTGATGTAGTAGGCATTTGGCCTAAAATGATGTATTATTAAAAATTGTATTGTTAATGATTTTCAAGATATGGGTTTATTGGGAATAATATATGATCTGTTGATTTTCTCATCTTCAACTGTCTAAAACCAGATAAATATTCAGCATTTTTTATTTTATGATTTATTTTCTTTAATACAATTAACAAAGAAGGAGATGCAAATACTGTATTTAAGGAATCTAATCCATATGATTTTTATGTTAATTTCTGACTGCCTGCAGCCTGCCAGATTCACAATTTTTTCATTAAAAATGATTAATATATGACAGGTACAGTACAATCACTTATTCATCCTCTGGCCTTTGGATGCAGAGAGTATTAGAATAAGTATTAGAAACATTAGATAGATATAAAGCAAATGGAAACTTTACAGGTGGGATGGGTTTTAAACAGTGGCTTACTGAAAAGTTACTGCAGTTTTTAGAAGGTGCTGGATTTAAAGAACACCCTGTTTAATTTAATTATGTAATCTTGTGTGTTCAATAAAAAAAAAAAAATTCATAAGAGAGGCTGTAAATATAAACAGACGCTATGAACGTTTAAACAGAAGACTCAAGTGCATATTAATTGCTGTACGTATCTTTCTAATAAAACGCACACCAAATGTATACCTGCAAAAGTTGTTCCAGGAATGCATTGTGCACTGGTCTGCAGTCTGAGCCTTATATGAACACAATGACAGTCTAAATAATGGACTTATGTCTCTAGCACTTTAGTAGTTCTGTGCAACAGAGTATGAACAGGTTGGCTTTGTCTGTTTAGAAGTGGGGTAAACCATTTGGTGTTTAGATAAACCAAAATGTAGATATCCTTCGTCGGCTAAACTCGCTCACAGACCTATACTCACACATTGCTGCCATGACACGTTCACTGCAGTGGTGTTTTGCAATGTTGCGCTGATTGTGTTTGAGAAAAACACTTATAAGATATCAACTTGCCCACAAAAATGACTATTCATTATTTCTAACAATGGAGAATAAAGATGAAAACAATCATTTTGAGTAACTTTAAAATTTAACATTGGCTTAAGGTTTGCAACCCATTTTATTTAATGTGTTGTATTTCTGAGTAAAACTGGATAATAAATGAGAAAAGGGTTGGTGACATCAGATGAAAAAGGAAAATAATTAGCAAGTTATTACATTTTATTACATAGCGATCAATCCATTCCAAGTGCGCTCCTGCATTAAACCAGTTTCGAATTGGTTTTTACTCATCGTCCCAGGCCACTAAATCTACCCACCATGCCTGCTATTCAGTTTCTATTGACAGAATTTCCAAATTCAATTAATTTTCAAATGACGCTGAAAAAATTGCTGCATCATTATTATCACGACACGATCGGATCGCAGATGTTCTATAGCTTTAGCAAATATATGTGATTTACTATGGTTTACTAATGTTTTGTGAAGATACAAACCAAAACATGTCCCAAAAGACATATGTGTATACTGTTTACATTACTGTACTTGTTATTGTTTGTCTCTACCTGAAACAATTATGCATGTTCTATTCATCAGAGAATACTGGAAAAAAAATATTTAAATGAAATGTTTTCAGATCAACATATTCCACATACCAGAAATGAATTACATTTTTAAAATAAAAAAGTATTTTAAATTGTAATAATATTTTACATAATTGTTTTTACTGTATTTTTACTGCATAAGAGACGTATATTGGAAACACTTCATACCGACCCCAGACTTTTGAACAGTTGTGTATTTAGAAAATAAATGAGGTTACATTGATTTCATATTGCTTTTTTGAGAATTTATATTTTAATTTAATTAGTAACATTGTTCAAGACTTTTTTAGATTCTAGAGGTGACAAAAAAAAAAAAAAAAAAAAACACTAATTGCTTTTTGTTTCTGAATTGTTTTCACAATTACCTTGCACAGTGTCAGACATTTATACACTGAAGAAATAAAAGCTCAAGGTCAAGGAGGCCAAGCGCGGAACACTTCGATTCACAATTTAAATTTCTCACCATATTTCTTCCATTGGTGGTCCGTGGTTTATCTCACCCCGAGCGTGTGCATTTTGCACTTGAATGCTACTGCTGTGAGACACTTTGCTGTTAAAAACTGCCTTGACTTTTGTCTTCCAATGTTTTTGCTCTCAGATATGAGCATTCGTAAAATGTACACACAAAAGCCAGTGGAGTGAAATGTATCAAATGCACAAACACTGTTGTTCATGCAGAGAAAAGACAGTCTCTCTGGAGAAATGCTTGGCACAACAACTCGTGGGCTTCTGGCTCTGGACTCTGAGTTGTACTGTACAGTATGTCAGACAAAATAATAGTGACTTAATTTATCCCTGGTGTATGCGATTGGTTTCGTTCCCTACAGCATGCTGCTTAGAAACATTATAAAGGAAGGAGGAAATATTGTTCTTGTCAGTCGAAGCTAATGTCATGGTTCACTTGGCAGACTCTGATATGTATTATAGTGTATTTTAAAAGATATTTATTCATTGAAAAACCTTTCTTATGTTGAGCTCTTATGTAGACCTGGCAAGTTGGAATATGTAGAAGTACGAATGACACATAAGATCTATGACAAAGTGAAAAATTACATTAATAATAATTTTACTCCTAGCAGAATATATGTGAAATTTATCGCCATGTTCACCAAACAACACAATTACATTTATATACATTTAGCAGACACTTTTATCCATAGTAACATATATTGCATTTAAGGTACTGTATACATTGAAGTGTTTAATGCATTCTATGAGAATCAAACCCTTGACCTTGGTGTTGCTACAGTTGCACCATTCTCTACTGTTTAACAGGTGTTAATCAGTGTCATGTTTTTGTAAAAGATGTTGAAGATTAAGTGATGGAAAGTGATTATTTATACAGTCCTAGGCAAAACAACAGCTATTCTATATGGTTCAGGAACTAGCATTATACACCTCCCCTGAGGACTTGAATGCCAGGGATTTATATTTATCCTGTATTCTATATTTTGAGTCTTCCTGCTTTATGTTGGCAGTGTTTATTTCTTGTTTGACAGTTACGGGAGGCTTGAATTATTTTCCATGGAAACTTAATGGTGAAACAATAGGGCTTGCTCATACAGGTGGTCTGGAATGTGACAGCTGCACTATGGGTAAATGTTTTTGTGAGGTGTGACTAAATGCTAAATGAGCTGAAGGCTGCTGTAGTGAACAGCTGGTATGGGAGACGATCTAAATGAATGCTCACAGATGAGAGCAACACATTCTCTTTCTTTAACCCTACTCTTTTCTATTTTTCTCTCTCACACATACACGCATACACTCAAACGTTCAACAGTTTAGGTTAGTTATATTGAACAAAATTGGCAGCAAAGATTTTAATGGATTTTTCTATATAAAGACAACTGTTTTCAACTTTGATTATATTAAGAAATGTTTCTTATGCACCAAATAATCAAAATAAAACAATCTATCAAACACAATGTGACACTGAAGACTAGAGTAATGACTGCTAAAAATTCAGCTTTACCGTCACAGGAATAAATAACACACACACACACACACACACACACACACAAAAACAATACATTCTTTAATATATAAAAAAAAAAATCAAACTCAAACTTTTGAACAATATACGAATACTCGTAAATGAAAAACATCTGGATGTGTAAATGTGTTTGTGAAAGGGTGTACCATTAAAAAGCATGAACATTTCAGCTGTCGCCTTTCCATTTTTCATGATGTACCCTGAAGATTTCAGTAGCTGTTATAGTAATAATAAAAAAAGTAATACTGCCAGATTGATTTCAGTGAATCACTCAACAAAAATAGTGATTTCCACATCAAAACAGTAGTAGATAGTAGATCCCACATTACAATCATTGTTATTTTTATGTTTTATGTTAATACTAAACTAACAGCCATCTGGCATCCATGTTACTACATTTTAAGCACAATGTAGCAACTGGTTCATAACCAGTCTTCACTTACCACTGTTACTGCATAAAAACAAGACCTCAGCTTCTATTTTCCACATAATGTACATTATTGTTTCTCCTCTATCCCCCGCCTTTCTTAAATGTGTCGATTTTTACAAAGCTTATCGTTCTGAAAAGCGAGGTGCACGCTGATTGGCCAGCTATCCAGGGCGTTGTGATTGGCTGAATACCGCGTGTGATGGAAATGTTACACCCCTTAACATATTGTGCTGCTGTCTCCTGGCACACCGAGACAAAACCAATAAAACCCATTACAAACAAGGCATTTGATGCATCCAGTGGGGACATAATTACTGATTATAATGACTTATTCTGTGTTTTTCGGGGGGGAACAAGCAGTTAAAAAAAAAAAATCTGAAGTAGTTTTCTATTATCTATCATTTCACTGTGTGGGGAATTGGCAAATTGGCGCCCCTGCTTGCTGAGAAGGTGTTGTGCACAGAAGCTGTGTGAGAAGGGGAAAGGGGAGCGGGGCGCGGCGCAGCACGGCACGGCGTGGGGGACAGATTCACCATAATATTGTGCTATGCAACAAAACTACTTTCAAATCAAAAAATGACTTTCTGTTACAGAACAGGGCATTGATTTCATACATGTCCACTGTAGAGGACATCAGGACTTAAATCATGTTTATCAGGCATTTTGGGAGACACAACAAGTGAATACGGAAATAAATTATACATCAATATTCCTATGAAATATTAGATAATATTATTAAAATGTTGCCAGTTATTACTCCAATTATTACACTTCATTTTTTCATTAAATGTTGCTCCAAGAACACATTAATATGCAAATTAGATACAGTGTATAGATACATTGCATTGAATGGGAATATTAATTTATGGCCATTTTACCCACATATTGCATAAAGTAAAATGGTGTGTCAATTCATTACATTATATCTTTCATAACATAGTTGAGAATCATCTTTATACAAATTTTGGTAAAAAAAAATCCTGAAACCCAAAAAGTTATTGGTGATTGAAAAAAAATCCCATTGTTTTTGCCTATACATATAATTTCATGTCATTTTATTTTTTAAACAACTGAGTCCTAGTGTCCACTACAGAGGACATAGCATAACATATGAATAAAATATCATTTTTCAAAAATGTTTTTTTACCATTTGTTTCTTATGCTCTAAGAAATGTGATGACATGAGAAATAAAAACTAAATTTAAAAAAACTCTCTGCTCTTGTTACATTTTTTATAAATCTGATTCTAAACATTTTTGGCACATTTATGTATATAGTGTATATTTATTTAAGTTCTGATAACTTATACTGTCATATTTTGTGCAGAATTGTGTTCATCGTTTTTTGGCAATGTTGGAGGTGGAGATTGTGCACCTTAATAAGTATGTTTCCTGTTGTAATTGCAATAGTTAAATAACTGGATTCTCTTAAGTGTGTTTTCGAAGGGGGTCTCGCCCAGGGTGCAAGCCATTTTTGACTCTTAACTTTTATAAAGAATATCTCTTTGGATTTGAGACTTTTGTCTTTGCAACTTTACAGATCTTCTTTATGCACCAAGAGCTGGTAAAAAAAGAAAAAATTGTAATTGTATCATATGACCCCTTTAATGAATTTGTCTCAATAAACTGTTGAACTTTTGTCTTTATAATGTGTGTTCTGTCATGTGATATAGTGCTGGATAAATGTGCATAATGACCCATCTGTCCAGCAATTTACAACTCCACTTAAACTGTTTGTATTCAGCACTTTGAAAGGTTTCGTTAATGTTGTAACAATAGCACTCTGCGGGGTGCAAGAGCAGCTTGACTCAATTATTTTCCCATTTCCTCATCAGAACACAAATATATTTAGCTAAGAGTCCCTTCCTACGGAACAACACATTAATGAAAATTGGTGTTTGCTCAGAATTATGGACATAAGGAGTTTTAATAGTTGTTATAATTCAGTGGGAATACAGTAGTAGTGTACAGCTATAACAATAATGACAGATGAACAGCATTTCAGAATTATTTTTTAATAAACAGTGTAAACGGGTGTAGTTATATTTATCATTATATTCATACAGTCACCAGTCTTTTTGTGAATGGACCTTAATTTAGAGAAGGCTGCAGATCCATTGATTTGTGGTGAATATAAAACTTTTCTGTCTATAACTAAAATATTGACTCTAATTGTATAACTGAAATTATGTCCCCAAACAAATATCAAATTTTAGTTTTAGCTGCAAAAGTAATACAAATTAAACACAGAACCCATCTTTAGGCTCAACATCAGTAAATCCTAAGTGAATTACCACATTTGCATTTCAGCTGCTGAAAAAAATATTTATGTTTCTGAATAGGAGTGAAATTGTTGCTGGTTTGAATCAGAGGGCTCTTTCCCTGTTGTGACCACTTTGCTATTGATTGAAGCTGATTAAAGTACTCAATACACCACTTTAATCAAGGGTGAAATTATGGGCTGCTGAAACAGTTCACAGTTCCCATTGCTATCTTTTATTAAAGGTCATACTGGGTTCTCTATTTATTTGCACAAGTGCATTGTGTGTCAATCTAGGCTCATTGAAAATTTTAATAATGTCTCTATTAAACCTACATTTTTGCAAAACTACTTACTGTGTATAGTAAAATCCAGTGCAGTTTCCAGCTAAAATGACCATTAGTGGCAGTAAGTCATTGACAACATTTATTCCTTTTCACTAGGCTTGCTGCAGTAGTTGGTGTTGACGGTGTTACGTTAGACGTGAGACAAAATGCAAAAACACCTAGCTGTTTGGCAATATTTTACTCAATTTAAACTTTAATATTTTTTACTTTATTTAAACTGTGTGATAAGCGAGTTTGGTCGTTGTCCATTCAAACAATTGACTCTAATTTGAAAGTTAATAAAATGCACATGTGCATTTATAAGCTATTTAAAAACAGGAAAAGAGGGAAAACCCTCAACAAACTCCACCCGAACTTAGTGTTGTCACGTCGAAAATTTCCTCACGTCACAACCCTACTTTTCACACACATTATGGTTGCAGAGGCAGATAATCGATTAATAGACTTATTTTCATGCCTTACACAATACTGTGTTATGACATGACACTTTTGCATAGTCATGATAAATGAGCTCAAAGACTTGAGCGAAGGCTAAAATGGCATGGTTGCTTCAGCCAATATGTTTTCATCTCACAAGTGCTTGTAACACTGCAGTTAGGTTTAGGGTAGGTTTTAGTATAGGTTGTAACTTTCAAAAACAAGAAAAAGCATTTACCCTTTAACGCCACTCACCAGACATTTGACTTTGAAAGTGTCACGAAATGTGCAAGAAGCACTGAAATATCATTTTGCAAAATGTCACATTAACCCTCTGTAACCATTAGGGCTGGGCTTTCACAATTCAATTCGATTATCCATCACAAGCTTGCGATTCAGTTCCAATTTCGATTTGATTCAATACAGAAATCAGTATTTTTACCCAGCCCTAGTAACCATGTTTAACTAGTGAGCCTGGGTTGCTGTATGTAGTGTTGTCATTGCATAATCCTACTGTTATCTAAGAGGATATGCACAGATATGCTATTTTACGTAGAGTAAAGGAAATTTGCTCGTTTTAATCCCGAAAACAACAAGAAGTTCACTATATTGGATCTGAGATGGGTCCATATAGTCACGGAACCACTGCTATCCTTTGCACAAATGCACCTGTCCGCCACAAATGCACAGGGTTCTTCTCCTGCTCTTAAAGCTCTGTGATGGTTTATTAAGCCCGCCAAATCTTGAATTGCCAGCCTGCAGTAATACTGTAGATCAATGAATTGTAAAAATGGTTAAAAGTGATTCAGTCACAGTCTTCATTTACAGTTTACTGCTCCTGTTAGGATGTGTGTAAACATAAATAAAATTGATTACATCGCTCTGGGAGCGCTATCATGGCCCCCATGGGTTTGTATCTCCCTCAGCATGACAACAAGTCTCCAACTGTGCTGTGCTGGTGTGACATGGTTGTCATGGTTACCCCCCACCCCCCACCCCACCAGTTGCTTTGCTGGTCTTATCCTTTATCTACATCTTCACATACATCCTTTCTCTTTCAGTTACTTAAAGAAAACAATATTATTAATGATTCTGTTTACAAGATTTGCCACTTAGTCCACATGTTCTCTGCATGGCATCATTGTTAGATCATTTAAACTAATTTAATTGTTTGCTGTTAACGAAGGAACAAGAAATGGCCTCCATTTGTTGTAAATTTTGAGATAATACTGTATGTTAACAAGGAAGTAGACAACAGATAACGATGGGCGGTGTGATAGAGTTTTGTGTTGAAATTATGTGTTATAAAAGGTGTTTTTGCATAAGAATAATATAGCGGGTGATCTGTTAGTGTTTATTGCTCTGTTATGTTGGGATTTAAAGGGGGTTTTGTTTTGTTGGAGATTTGGGGGTTGCCATTATGCTGAGGAGAGCCTCTGATTAGATTGAAGATGATCCATTAATGATACATATGCTGCATGTTGTTTTATTTGAAAAGCTATAACTGCAAATATCAGAGCAGTGATATTCTCTTACAGTTACCTTAACATAGTTTAATGGTTTTATTTAATTCACTTAAGTTTTTGCTATACAGTGTGAAGCTAAATAGAGTCTTGTCACATTATGACGTCATACTGTGACAAAAGTCAGCTTCTGCAGAATCAGATCAACGCCTGCTTCTACATCATCACATCATTGACCCGCCCACTGACACATTAGCAAAATGAGAAGGAGACAAGAGCAATACAGGATCACTGGACTAAAAAAAACATTACCTTCAGAAGGATTCTTTGATAAATCAATCACAGTTTCCGTGCATGCTTTGCTAATTGACTTTTACTGTAAGGTATGGATCCAACAGTAGTACTACAACATGTACTGTAAGTAACCGTGTTCACTGTAATGCCTAATCTGTGATCAGCAGTTTCTGATATACTGTATAATGATTCATGTACAGTCAGATGTTCTTTGTGTCAGTAAATCAAGCCAGTGACTAAATGGTCAACTACACATTGCTTCTCTTAGTCGTGTGAAAATAATCTGTTATTTAAATTGTGATTAAATTGTATTAAAGTTAAAATCGAAGAATGCCCCCTTTATAATAGCTGGAGCTATCAATCGCAGTTTATAATCATTGATGCAGTCTACACTGCACCATGAATTCTCTTATTTGCATCATGTTTGCATAGTTAGTTATGATGAAAGTATTCGCAAGAGTACAAAATTCAAGGTTCGATGATGAGATCACTGCATACATGCACTCAACAGTCTGTCATCGGCTACAATGCTCATCGCTACAACCTTTCATGTGACAGGAGTAGATTTAAATATAATGCTATAATCAACACTTTTTATGATTAGTTAATCTCAACAGCTATAATAGTAAAAATGTACTAAGAGAGCTCCACGTACTTCTTTAATACTTATTATATATGCAAAATGTTACCCAATCATAGCAGTGGGCATTTACATTGACGTCTCAAGCAGACACGCCCCTTCAAACAGAGTGTTCAAATCAGAGGGCTAAAATCAGGGTACAAAATTCTAAATTATGTCCCTTTATTTCTAAATTATGCTCATATTTTTAGGTAAAATCATACTAACATTATAAGTGAACCTCAAGAAACATTTTGAAATAATTAAACAATGCAGTTCATGACCCCATTTAGGGATTTGTTTATTGAGATGTGTTTAATTTCTGGTCTTATCTTTCAGGTAATTGCCTTTGTCTCCCTGTTTTTCATCCTGGTGTCCATCACTAACTTCTGCCTGGAGACTCATGAGGTCTTCAATGAACTTCGCAATGTCACATCTACAAATACTGAAAACAACACCACCATGACCCCCGTCATCCAGAAGATGGAGATGGAGCCCAAACCAGTGCTCACGTTGGTGGAGGGAATCTGCGTGGTGTGGTTTACCTTTGAGTTCCTGGTCCGCGTCATATGTTGCCCGAACAAGCTTCTCTTCATCAAGAACCAGCTAAACATCATTGACTTTGTTGCCATCCTACCCTACTATCTGGAGATGAGTTTGAGTGGCGTCAAATCCGATGCTGCCAAGGACGTCCTGGGCTTTCTGCGTGTGGTCCGTTTTGTGCGCATCCTACGGATCTTTAAGCTCACTCGACACTTTGTGGGACTCAGGGTCCTCGGCCACACCTTGAGGGCGAGTGTGAATGAGTTCTGTCTGCTCATTATCTTTCTTGCGCTCGGGGTGCTCATCTTCGCCACCATGATCTACTACGCAGAACGTATGAGCGCAGATCCCCAAGACCCTAGCGGCTGCAACCACACGCATTTCAAGAGCATTCCCATCGGCTTCTGGTGGGCGGTGATCACCATGACGACAGTAGGTTATGGAGACATGTACCCTAAGACATGGCTGGGCATGATGGTCGGTGCGTTATGCGCGTTAGCTGGTGTGCTTACCATCGCCATGCCAGTGCCCATTATTGTAAACAATTTTGGGATGTACTACTCGCTGGCTATGGCCAAGCAGAAGTTGCCCAAGAAGAAGAAGAAGCACAACCCAAACCCACAAGTGGTGACAAACTCCTCATTTGGGAAGTCTGAAAGCAACTCACCAAGGAACAGCACACAGAGTGACACATGCCCCCTCGCCGCTGAGGAGAACCTTGGAAGAAACCGCTCAGGTAGAGCATCAGGATTTCAGTGACAATAGTGTATTCTGAGACAACAATGGGATGAATAATAAATTGTTTGATACAATGAGGCTAAAGACCCTTGCGATATATGGCCCATTTTAATTTTATTTTCTCCTAAAATGCTAGCTAAATGTAAGCTATAATGAAATCCTTAAGAGAGCATTATACTGGGAATAAACTTTGGGAACATTACAGTAATTACATTAAATATGTTAAAATGGATCATATATTAATCAAATTAAACAAGATTCAGATCAGTTCAAAAGCAAAATTAAAATTGATACTGAAATTGTTTTCAGAAAATATATCTTGAATAAATTTTCTCTGATGGCAAACTTTTTTTCTTGTTTTAAACATCAATCTAACAAAGGTTTATGCTAATTCTTATATATTCACTGCAAATTAATTGTCATTAATATTGACATGACATCCATGTTTTTGACTTTTGTCTTGTTGTCAGATTCAAAGCAGAATGGTGATGCTAAGGTAACTCTTTCTGAAGAGGAGAGCTGCACTCTGACCCTGCCGCACTCTCCGGGTGAGAGGTGGACGCTCCGATGCTCACACAACAGAGACAAGACCGTGAAAGAGGCAACTTGCTTCCTGCTAAATTCTGGAGACTTTTCTTGTGGAGCTGAACCCACCATCCACACAGGTAAACAGGAACTGGTGACTATAGAGTTTGTCCTGTCTATTAGGGTAAATATCACTGATAAATTATGGAATTTAAAAATATATATTTTATTTTTTTATATTAAAATCCATTTTGTTGCCAAATATATATGTTGCTTCCTATGCCACCTCCCCTTCCCCATTTTAAAGTTAAAAACATTCATTTGGTGTGGTTTGAGAGTTGAAAGAAAAGTGCTCCAACTCATTTTCAGTGTCCAAATTAAACTGCATTAAAACTGCCTTGTACCTTTTATAATTAACTAATAATAATAATAAGTTTTATAAAAAAAGTTATTAACATTTTTTATTCAATTGTCAACCTTTGCTAAAGTAAAAAGTAAAAACAGCATTAGAGATATATGTTATTATGAGAATTGAAAAAAGTTTTGGTTTGCTATGAAACTGTGTCGGGACAAATTAGACAATGGCAGGGCGTTACAGTCTACGTAATTATAAAGAGACACTGTATATATATATATATATAGCAAAATAATCAGTAATTAGGTCTTGTGTCATTTATTTGATTTATCTTGCAAAAAATGATCAGCCTACTGTACTTTATCCTGCTTATTATCTGGGTTCTTTCCAAATAAATGGATATGAAATATTGATTTACTTCAATATTATTTTATTATATGAAAAACAAGAGCCTGTAGATTGCAATAAGGAACATGAAACTATCAAAGCTATACAGGAAATCATTCAGTTGTACAGTTTAAGAGTCATTATAAAAAATATTTGCAAAATGCCTCGATTGACAAATCAGAACAAAGTAATCTGGAGCACAGTAAAATCAATGTTTTTTTTTGTCAGGCATGTCATTCTGTAGCTGACCTTTTTAAAACTGAGAGAAATAAGATGATAACACCACACAAAACAAGAAAGCATCACGACAGACAAAGCATACGGCAAACCCAACATCCTTCATTACTGGCTGCTGTCAAGTCAGACTTTATCTCAGCCTGAATGACTTGCGCCTTGGCCCCCAATTCCCAGAAGCTCTGACAGGTTGCTGGCAGTCTATTTCTGGAGATAATCGCTTGATAACCAGCTGCTTAAGTAAACATTCCACCTTTTACATCCTAGAAGCCCCAGTCTCCATTTGAAGGAGAAGGAGTCTTTTTCTCAGTGCTAATTTAAAACAGGAGCTTATTAGCACCTGGTGCTGAAGCAAGACTGAAGAGATGGGAATCATCATCTGAAAACCGTAACAGAACATTGCACTGGAAAAACTTGGGATTGCAGCATTTGTTGCAACTGGGAATTGTGACAATTTGCTTTTTTTTTTTTGGAATTTGGAATTTTAATTATACCAGTTTGCATGCATGTTTGTTTTGATTTCCCTCTATTCTTGGAAGATTCAAATAGAGGTCATCTGAGCCCTTCAGACATTCTGTGACGGGTGATTTCTCATTTGTGTGAAAAGCCGTGCAATTTTCCTCGCTGATGTGGAGAGCGATGCACTCTGGGAATCATTGAAGGGCAGAGCGACAGCAGCTGTGGTCCTGTCAGAAAACAGTCGGTGATTACAGGCAATAATTCCCTCACCAGACATAGTGAAGATGCGCCATCCTTGGAAATGTCATCGCTGATGTTAAAAATATATATGTACAAATGATCTGTAGATCAGAAGCTCTTGGCTATTCTTCTGTTTGTATGTTTGTTTATTTGCTGTGTAAAAACATATAATGTAGTACCTGTCAAACACATACGATAAAGGAAGGGAAAGAAAGACTTAAAGAAATCAAATTAATAATATTAAAAAATGAAATAATCAATATTGAATCTAAATATTTTAAATATATTATATGTATGGTAATATTTATATAAAATAACATTTTTGTAGTTTTTTCCCCATTGGTAAAAAGAAACTTAATTCAATTTATATTGTCTTAATGTCTTATACAACTGTGCTAAATGCATTTATCTTGATTTAATCACGTTTAGGTATTTTTACTGAAAAAAAAAAAACATGATTTTTTTCAGTAAAGACAGAGTCTCCTTGGCTTCTGTCTTCTCTCATACAGCGCAGCCTTTTTCAAGCTGACATCTTTCTTGATTTGTGTGTAATTATTTGGCGAGCCAGTCATCCAGCACTGAAAAGCATCTTCTACAGCAGTACTGAAGTGAGTGATGGATCTGCTTCTGATCCCGAAAGGCAACTTAATTGCATCTAATAGGTTTCCGTTAGCAGCATGGGCAGACCCCATGGCTTCCCCAGTCTCTGGGTTCACTGGAGGGCCTCTGAAGGCCAGAAGTCTTCTTGTTTTAATAGGCAGGGATCTTTCTCTATAGACAGTAATACATAAATCTGCAGTGCTGTTGTCTAAGGTTTTGCTTGATCGAGTGATCCAAATCCCACTACTGTACATGTCATTGTAACATGTGTCAGGCTCAGAGATGAACTTTAGTAAGAGGATATTTTTCCTCTGCTTTTAATAAAATACAATCACATTTTATAGTATAATACAATACAATGCCATTTTGTGTATCTACTTGTCTTTAAATTTCACAATTTAAAAAAAAAAATTATATAAAATCTTAAATTCTCAGATACAATTAAATAATTTTAGGTAACCCAAGTTTTGTTGTGTTTTCCGGTAAAAATGTCTAAATATTCTTTCAACGAGGTACGCAAAATGACATAAAAAGCAGACTTATTTAAAATAATTTAAGTCAGTATTAAGTGTTTTGTTACAAAATCAAATGTATTTAAAGTCTTAAAGGACATTTGCTTCCATTAATTTACTAATGCTCTTCAGTTTGGCATTTTACTTAAGTTTGGTTCAACTTCTTTTCTCTCTCTGGGTCTTTGTTTCAGAGAGCTGTAAAGATGCGCTCACATCCCCAGCAAACTACACTCAAGCAGAAGTTACTACCCTGACCTGATGAGACGAGTGGGTCACTCGTCTGGGATGCTCATCTTCTCATCGATCATGCATCGTCTTTCTCAGTCAAGAATATGGAAGGTTTCTAGTCAAATCATCATGTACATCTGTCCATTTTCAAGCTGCCAGGCATGTATTTGCATGATAGAGCAAATGATACTTTTGGTCAAAATGTAACGTTACTGTACTTTTCCACATTACATCAAAAGAGGATAATTTTGAAGTTATTTAAATGCTAGTTTAAGTTAATATTATTTTAGAGACTTTTTAAAAGGACAAACCCTTCAATATGTCCTTCTCCAACTTCCTATTTCATTAAGGAAATATGTTTTCCTCATCAAATTGGCCTTTATTTGATAAAAAAAAAAATACAGTAAAAAAAAATGAAATAATACAATTTAAAAAACTTACATACATTACAAAACTTAAGATACATTACCTTATCTCATATATCTAACATTATACAGTGTCTTTACAGTAACTTTCAATGAAATGTGCCCTTGAAGAATAAAAGTATTAATTTCTTACCAAAAAAAAAAAAAAAAAACCTGACCCCAAGCTTTTGAACAGCAGTGCACATTAAGATCTATAAAGCATTTCTCCCCCTAGGATTCTCAGCTTGTCTTTATTTGGACAAAAGCAGAAAGCGGTCTGTGTCTGTACAGTATCATTTCAGAGATCACAGGCCAGCTAACACGACTCTAAGAATGGCTCATTTATCACTGTACAAGAACTGCTGAACAAGGATCTTCAAGAACAGTTTCCAAAAGTATTATAATTCAAAATATCAAAAGGAAATATATAAAGTTTCAGTTTTTCTTATAAAAAATCCACAAAGCAGCTTTATTAAGCAGCACAGTGGCAGCTGCGTGCTTTCCCAACCATTGTTTTCTCTAACCAAACTACATGAAGCCCAGCATTTAAAATCATCAGCCATTAATAATCATAACATCACTGGTTGAGATGGGACCAAACTCAGAAAACTTTGTTCTGGATTGTTAGCTGTTTGTAATCTAAACTTCTTTTGCAAGTACATGCTGTCTAACCTTTCCAAGTTGTGCCTACTGTCTTATAATACTACTAATAATATGAATTATAATAGTAAAAAAAACAAACAAACATATTTTGTGGTTAAGAGAGGCACATATTATTGAGATGTCAATCATGTTTGCACACACACACACACACACACACACACACACACACAATTTATGTGTGAGACTTTTTTCCAGTTTGTTTTCTGCCATAGTTGCCTTATGTTCCATAACAACAGAGTTCCAGTGCAGCACAGAAAATGTAGATGTCAGTACTACTGTATGTAGCAGAGTATCACTCTATAAAAAAAATGCACACACACTCTATATCTACACATATTTTTCACATAGTTCCACAACAATATCCCCCTATACACAAAAACCTTGAGTATATTTGTGTGTTTCTGGGATGACATAACATGCTAAAAATAAGGCTCTAATATTAATAGATGATATGGTACACTCTAAGAAAAAAAGGTAGAAAAGCTGTCATTGGGGCAGTATCTTTGAAAAAGTTATACCTTTGTACTTTATTTAGCCATAAGGAGTTTCTATTAATACCTTAAAAGTGCATATTAGTACCTGAAGTGTACATAATAGTGCCTAAATTGTACAGTTTAGTACCTTTTGAAAAGGTACTGCCCCATCGACTACTTTTGTACCCTTTTTTTTCTGAGTGCACAGCACTGTAAATTTTGGATGAACATGTACAATGTTATATGTCTAAAGCAGCTCATATCTTGTATTTTGTAGGCATGTGTGTCTATGCATTTCTGAAGGAATACAAATAAAATCTAAATACTGAGGTTTGCACTGCTTTATCTCAAGCGCTGTCCCATCCATAAGGCTGATGTCTGAGATGCAGCTGTATGTTTTGGAACACAGTCACTGGTGTGTATTTGATTTGTGAAGGGGAGCCAAAGCCTCAGCACATCTGTTTGATTGCAGACCTGAATTTGTGCCGGCTCCACTTTACAGTTTTAAACAGAGCGGAATACACATCCATCTCCATGGCGACCGAGCGATAAGCCCCATTAATTACTGTTTAGCTCCTTCTTTCTCTATATGCATCTTTCTCTCTTACTCCCCTCCCTCTGTCTTTCTCTCACTCTTTTTCTTATTTTTCTTTTTTCTTATTTTCTTATTCTCCATATCTTTCAACCACTTTAAAAAGTGGTAAACTACTTGATCTAACCCCCAAAATTACTTTTGTAAGTCAAGTTGAATCACTCTTATATTATATTATATTGTATATTAGTCAATTTAGACATTATGCCATGAAGCACATTTTTAAGTTACCTAACAACTCATATTTTTCATTGTAGTTGCAAAAATGCAAACAGTGAAATTATGACACAGTTACATCAAGAAATTTAATAAAATATATATATATAATATATATATAATATATATATATATATATATATATATATCTATAATTTTGCCTTAAAAACAGTTTCAGATCGTATGCCACTAAGCACATTTTTAAGTTTATAAAGTATAACAATGTATGATCCTTTGACAAATAAATTAGAATTTTTGCAGTTTATCTACAAAAAAGTGATGACATCTATAATAACTTTGGTTATGGCCTTTTTTAACAACATTTTAAACAGAATCAGTATCTAACAGGCAAAAGACAACATTTAATGTTAAGATTACAAGCTGAACGAAAGAAGCCTTTAGGATCTATTTCACAATTGCTTAATAAATGTTAAAGATGAAAAGTCAATACTTTAATACTACTTATGTACTTGTTGATTTATTCCTACAGTAAATATGTTCCAGGAACTGTATTTCCACCCAGCTGTTATATTCACATTTGAATGATACAACAATATCTCCCATTCTTTTAAGGGACAGTGACATGACGTGTAGCCAAGTATGGTGTCCCACACTCAGAATTTGTGCCCTGCATTTATCCCATCCAAGTGCACACCGTGAACACACACCCTGAGCAGTGGGCAGCCATTTTTGACTACATTTTTGGAGGGTTCGGTGCCTTGGAGAGCGCTGGTCAGTCCCTCTCCCCAATCCCTGCCAGTACCGAGACTCGAACCTGTGACCTTGGGGTTACAAGTCCAACTCTCATTAGGCCACGACTGCTGATTTTGAATCCATCAGCTGAAAGGAGTATCAGAAGCCCAGGAAGTGTGCAGCAGTGAATGATTAAATAGTCTAACATGCACTTAATAACCTCTCTGTGTCTTGGAGTGAGTGACATAAGCCTTCACACAGGGAAAGTGGTGGCAGCATTTCATGTGTTCTGTCATCCACTCTCACTCCAGTTAATTCCGTTGTATTTCCTTCTCTTTTATTGTCTTTTTTGCCCCATAAAATGGGTTGTCATGGCAATGTCGAGCACAGTTACCATGGAGAGCTGCTCATCCTCCACTTCAGCCGGGTCGCAGAAGTGGCCAGTTGGAAAAAAAAAAAAAAAGCTGAAAGGGAAAATGCATAAGTGGCCAGTTGGTTTCTGGCTTGTTTTTTGGCTGGGCTTGATTGAGAATTTGGGTTCCATGGTAACAAATGTTTATTATTAAGAGTAACACCTGTGACAGACATTCTGTTCTGAGGGCTTGTGACCCATAGAAATGTTCAAACTCTACATAAACACATTTACAACAGAATTTTTCTAGTGTAGACATTTAATATTATGCTGTAAACTGTAAAAAGTAAAAATGAGCCTGTTTTTACTTATATTGTCCTCAAGAGAAAGATAAATCAGAGGTAAAACAATGCAGTGAATTATATTTCAGAATGTGTCTATCAGATGCATAGAAATAGGACATCTTATATATAAACGGTGCAATGGCTGAAATTATACATTAGGGAACAAGAAAATTACCAAGTCACCTTTAAGGATGAGGCAATCTGTAATAAATATCAGTCAATAACACTGAAAAACAGAATTAATTTAAATGAAAAACAAGCTTTTGACACTGGGCAGGCTATATTGTTTCATCTTGAATCCATTATGTTCTTAATATCACTAATGCTCACTCACAGACTGATATACGCTCACCCACTTTGTTTTGCCCCCAGCTCTGGTGATAAAAGAGGTGCCATGATGGAGTTGTCATGGTTACGGTGCTCTCGGGTGTCTCTCACCCCCTCCCCGTTCATCATCTTCTCAACACTGGAAATGGCGAGACAGGTTTTGGGTCATTATCCCTAAGATTCATGCCATCTATGAACATGTCCCGCTATTTCTTCCAACGGTCCATTCGTCTTCTCTCCCTTTCCTTTCTCAGTTCAAACATCTTTTCATTTTTGGAGACTGAGAGGTCACTCTGATTGTGTCTCTAATTTAAGCTTAAGTTACAGTCTTCAGGATTTTTTGTGTAAGGGAGACTGGAAAATGCGTTTAATTTTATATACTTTATGGACTAGGATGTCATTAACATTATAATTAAAGGAATAGTTCACCCAAATAATGAAAATTTGTACTCACCTTCAGGTTTTCCGAGAAGTAGATGAGTTTGTTTCTTCAGTGAAATAGATTTGGAGAAATTTTGCATTATATAACTTGCTCACTACCTTTAGTTCTTTAGTCCTGTTCTACCCTATGTACTTTTAACATTTTGGAAATGAAAAGGTCAGACTGAATTTTTGCTAACAGGGAATTTCAAGCAGCTAATTCTATTTATTTATTTATTTATTTACATACTGTATCCAAGGAAACCAAATACCTGCAGGCATTAACTTTGCTATCAGTCAGTAACATTTCTTAAGTTTATTTTTTTTTTTTTTTTTTTGATAGTTTGTTGTTTGACACATTCTGTGTAAACACCAGCATGCTGATGAACGTAGAACATTTTTAACTTTATTTCAAGCATTAATCACAGTCTATAGAAACTCAGCAGGCACACAGGAGCATGCAGTGATAACCAGTCAACTTGTTTCTTTGAATATGAAGATACATGTTTTAAGAGAAATGGCCATTTATCTGTTCAAAAAGTCAAAATCTTCTGCATTTGAGAGGCTTTTATCACGATGAAGTGGACAAGTATGAAGCCATTAGTATGAACACATTTGACATGCACCATCACTACAAATGCTCAATCTGGATGGAGTTTTACTGGCAGTAAACCAGTAGAAACAAAGAAGCCATTACTATGCATTTCAAATGTCCACTCTCACAAATGTATGGTCTTAAAGCATTAATATCAATCTTGTTTGCGGTAATGCACACATGAACCCCTCTATTTCTAGCTCTGTTCTGTGACTGTGCTGTGATGAGTTGCACTGGCTGTGTGAAATAAGATCACTTTTAAAAGTTTGATTCAAGCATTCATTTTTTTCTGTACGATTTCTGTTCCTAGAGGAGAGGAAAAAGCCACCTCAATTTAAAATCAATGTGAAAGTGGTAAAGACCGTGTTACTGTAATTATCCAGTCAGTGGGCGCTTCAATCCACAGCCCATTAGCACAGACATATAAGAATGCTTGCAATGGCTTCACACTGATAATGTGTGCTGTTAAAAATGACACATGTGGGCTCATATACAGACTTCTACACATGCACAAAAACATAAGGACGTCTTTGAGTTCAGATTAAAATCTCTTTAGTTGCTGAAAGTGCAAATGCTAATATGAGCACCGTCTGAGACCTTGCTGAGATAAGCATCTGCAGCTGAAGACAGGATTGTTGTTATTCATCTTGAGTTAGTTCAGTGTTGATTCCAGAGCTGAGTAGATTACAAACTGTAATCCGTTACTGATTCCAAATTACTTGTCAAATATTGTAGTTAGTAGCCTAACGTAATCCATTACATGACACATTTTAGGTAATATATTCAGACTACTTTTAGATTACTTTAAGATTTTTCAATATTGACCTAACTCGTTTATAACATTGATTTAAATAGGACAATCTTGTGCCATATTGACATAAAAATACAAAAAGAGTAAGAAAATATATTCCATGTGTTGTTATTAACAACATAAAGTGCATTAAACATGATTATATGTTAAGTAAGTTTGTGAATTTGTGCATTTTAATGTTTTGAGAGACAAAAGCCTTCCAAATACATAGACATATGGTTAAATAGAACAAGTTTTATCTTTTTGATCTAATCTGATCATCTATAAAGCAGAAGACAATATTCAGTTAAATTCAATTCAAGTTCTCTGCTGATACAGTGCCGTCAAATTGATGATATTACTACATCTCTGAAAAAGTTTTATGCAATTCTAAAGTATTTTGTTTTAACAGCTTATAGATATTTCAAGAATATCAAGAAGACCTTCAGCATGAAAAGGAGTCATTTACCTTACTTCAGCTCAGGTGTGTTTTTCTCCTTTGTCACGATGAGTTCAGAAAGCATGATTATGTGCTGGATTTCACCTTGCCTTTATTACTGTTGTTTTAAAACTGTGGGTTGAAGGGTTCATGGCACACAGCAGACACTCAATTCAGACCGCCCTGTCAGGGGTAAACCTTAATCTACACTCTAAAAAGTGCTGAGTTGTTTCAACCCAATTTTGGGTCAAATATGGACTAACCCAACTTTTGGGTTATAAATTGAATTTAAATATTTAACCCAACAGCTGTGTTAGTCCATATTTCACCCAAAGTCAGACTTTTAAGAGAGGTGCTGGATTCTGATGGTCAAGGGTCTCATCACCTTTAATTAAATGCCTCGATGTAGCTTCATGAGCAAATGTGAGGAACAATAAAGAGAGTCTGATAGCAAAGCAGCACCCTTGAGGTATGGCTGATTTTGGATGTTTTATTCTCTTTACTTCCATATAGGCCCTCCGCTGAATCTATTTGTAAGCTTTGGTAGGTATGTTGTTTCAAATATTCTTTTGAATCAGAATAACATTTGAAGTGCATAAAGATTGTGGTGAGGAAGTTGCTGTAGTAGAGGGGTTTGTGATAAATTATGAATGTCTGGATTAATATCAGTGCGTCATATTATCAAGCTATACAAGTAGTATCTTTTGTTATTATGATTTCATTTCTACTTTCTAACAACATAACTTCTGCTGAAACTCATTTTTTTTAATAAATGCTGTGCAAGTATGAGCAATAAAAGATACCAAAGAGGAATTCGTTATTTCTTCCCATAAATGTGTGCGTTAAAAAAGTAGGTGAAGTAGGAATTGTTTTGATGCTGGTTAAGTATTGCTCTACTTGGATAGAAGTTGTCCTATTTTTGTTTGTTAATTCATCATGGCTAGCACTAGATAGTCTCTCTCTCTGTCTGACACTTTCTGTGAGAATGTGAAAGGATGTGGAGGAGTGTGAGGTGTAAGTGTGCAGGTGCTGGAACGTGTCGTTTGCACACATTCTTGGCTCAGGCCTCTTTTCCTACAGCGACTCAATCCAAGATCATCACTCCCCTGGGCTGAAGAAAACAATGGCCCAGCGGTCTCCTCACTCCTCTTCCAGCTGACTTATGCTGAAAAAGTCACGCAGCAATCGCCAAAACAGACAAACAGGAAAAAAGCATTTATCTTCCTGATTCACCTGTTGCCGCATTTCAGTTTCACTTATTCTTTTTTCTTTTTCTAAATAAATTTATACTTTTATTTATCAAGGATCCATTCACTAAACTGATACACAATATTTTTAAAATGTATTAAAAACAAGACAAAACAACTACTAAGGAAGGAGAAATGTAACAAGTCTCAGTATCTTATGCAATTTGCTTATCAAGTAAATGTATATTTTAATTATTATTTATTTATTTTTAAAGATGTTTAGATACTGGAAAAACAAGGCAATAATACTGATTATTAAGACAATTATTACAAGTGAGTTTCATTGCTTACATTGTGCACTCGAGGGGCTGATGCTAAATCTGGTAGAATGTGATGGGAAAATAGGAAGCTGCATCTCAGCCAAGTAAACATCTGCTGACGGACGTCGATGTCCTGTTCTATAATTAAGGACGTCACTCCTAGATTTGTGACATCCTAGACACAAACTCTGTTTTTGTGAGTGGGTGTGAGAAAAAAAGATAGAGATAGTGAGTGCAGCTGTGTCTTAGGACTGTGATGGAGGAAAAGTCTGTTTACAGGATACACCATAGATGAAACGAGTGTGCAAAGTGGAGAGTGTGAGGGGTCAGGCATGACGCACTCTCTGTCCTCTAAAACAGAAACACATACTCGCATGCAAAAGTGTCTTCACATGGCATCTCCTTTGAGACCGCAACAAATCTGTGATATTGGTCATCAGGTGCTAAAAACACTACAACTTAACACACAGTGCAATCAAAATTAGCCACCTTGCTTGAGACCTAAAACACTTGACACACTTTTCTACAGGTTTCGTCAAAAGCCTTTGTGTGACTTTGACAGAACAGAAGCCACAATCAGAGGCTCAGATGGCGATAACACTAGTTTTGTTACCCGACTTCCTCACACTCCCACAGCCTAATAAATGTCAGCGTTGATGTACTGAGATTCATGCTAAAACTGAGTTTCATGCAACAGTTCAAGGTGGAATTGGCCGGTGTGACACTGACAACGGCCTAACATGCTTTTGAAAAGCATTTGGGGGAAGTTTATGCAAATGTACTTTTTTTCAAATGTACTTAATTTGCTGGATGACCCTAAAAGCCAACTGAGAGCCAGATAAATGGTAGACGTGTACGTGTGTGCTTATAGCTATAAACACACAAAGTACCTTCCAACTAAACTTGATTTTGTTTAGTTTTCATCGGAACAGCTTTGTATTAATGTAGCATTACATCACTTGCTCACCAATGGATGCTCTGCAGTGAATGTCCTGTGTCTCACAACGTCTTGTGAAGTGAAAAGCTGCATGTTCATGAGAAAATTCATCATTAGGGCATTTTATATTTAAACCTTTGTTAATGGCCCATTTTACATAATGCTCTCTCCAATGAAAACGTCCATCCCCTATTTGTTTACAAATGTTTTGGGATGTTTTTCATTTGTGAACGGTGCTTGGTCTGTGCATGTTTCTCACCTGATTCAGATGAGATCATTTTTTTCTATCGAAAAATCAATATTATGAACAGAGGACCTTTTTCCTTTCATAAGATGTTAACTGATGGACTTGAGTCGTGTGGATTATTTATCAGCTGTTTGGACTCTCATTCTGACGGCACCCATTCACTGCAGAGGATCCATTGATGAGCAAGTGACGTAATGCTAAATTTCTCCAAATCTGTTCTGATGAAGGAACATACTCATCTACATCTTGGATAGCCTGAGAGTGATTCAGTTTTCAGCATATTGTCCCTATTAGTTTAAAGGTACTGAATGTATTAACATGTTCAGTCTAATATATATATATATATATATATATATATATATATATATATATATATATATATATATATATATTATTATTATTATTCTGACAATTCTTATACTTGTACAATTCTTATAAGTTCCTGTTTGTTTCATAATTTTAACAATGCCTGAACATCTTTCCATGTGCCCCTGGTTGGGAATCTCTTAGAGGGATGTGAGAGCTTCACCTAATCGGTTTGTAGGCATTAATTGTTTCCAAACAGCTGTTAGAGCTTCAGGAAGGTTGGCTTGTCTCAACATATCCGATGACCTGTCAATTCCATTTTGACTTCCGCATCACTTCCTGTCAGAGGAAGGACTTCTGGTTTCACACGCTCAGCTGGACAGAGATTCACTTAAGGCTGGATTGTACAGAGGTCTCATCCTACATTTACACTGATTCTTGAGACCTGGAAAAAATCGCCCACAGTTTTACCTGTGAATCAGAGATAATCACTAAATTGTTCCTAATATCAGTTTTCATAAAATAAAGAGAAGATAAAATGGTGCATTTATTCCCTTAACATCAGTTTACATTATGTATTTTATTTAGAATATACAAAATATTACAATTAAAAACTGAAATAAAAATGTATAGCCTTAAAGTAAAAATTATATTTATCTAAAGACATGTCGAAAAGCAATTAATTGTTAATCAAATATAAACTAAAAAAAAACAATACAATTGTGAAATACAATTATAATTTCAAATAACTGTTTTCTATTTTAATATATTTTAAAATGTATTTTATTGCTGTGATGACAAAGCTATATTTTCATAAGTCATTACTTCAGTTTTCAGTGTCACATGATCCTTCAGAAATCATTCATGCTGATTTGGTGCTCAAATAATATTTATTATCATTATAAATAATGGTTGTGCTGCTTAATGTTTTTGTGGATACCGTAATGTGTATATATATATATATATATATATATATCTATATATATATCTATATATATATATATATATATTCAGGATTCTTTGATGAATAAAATTTTTAGAGCACATCATTTACTTGAAATTGAAATTTTTTGTAACATTATAAATGTCTTCCCTGTCAGTATTTAATAATTTTATGTGTCCTTGCTTTTGTTATCTTTTTAATATTGTGATTGAAAACAATATGATTAGTTGCATTTCAAAGAACAAACACACACTGCAGCATGAGAACCAACTTTTTATTGTTCGTTTTTGTGATGGTCCATATTTAATATTCATAACTCTGCATTTTCCCAAGTCAATTGGAAATACTGTACAATATCAATGACACTGACTAAGAGACATTAAAATAGTCCTTGTATAGCTAACAGTATGCTGTGGCTAGTGATCTGAATGTGCTGTCACCCGACAGAATAGGGTTTGACTAAAGTTTTAAGAGCATTGCTCTTCTTCAGCAGTGAAGCCCTCCAATGCTGCTACTCTCAGAGTAACAGCGGCTCCTGTGGCCTCACAGACCATCTGACCAACGTCCAACCAAAGTAAATACCTGCGGAAATATTGCTTATAAATCTAAGACTAGTACAGCACAGAAGTGTAGACTGGAACACATTTCATAGGTGTCCTCCCTTCTAAATTATTTGTGGATGATCTTTACAGTACTTTGGGGGATTAAAAATACATTTACATTCACATCAAGTATATTTCTAATGGTTAAAATAGCACTTCCAGAGTGCAAAAGTACTCTATTTTTGACTTTCCTCTTTAGTGCTCGTATATGTTTAAGACACAAAGTGCAAAAATGTCCCAGCTAAGTGTGTGTTACTATAATCTAACACTACTGAAAATGATTGTGCTGAGTATAGTTGGACTAAATGTAAAAAGTGTGTGAACATTTTGACGAAACCTAGAAGCAGCAAATGATAATACTGCAGATACTAAGGCTAGAGGAGCATACGGAAGGTGCTGTCTGTATGATAAGCTGACGTCCACATCAAATTTAAACCAACGTTTACATTAAAAGCATAAAAGAAACTTTAATTCAGTGCACTAATCAACAATCTTTGCGGCATGAACACACAAATAAGCGAGTCATGTTCACAGAGGAACCAAAATTCACAGCTGGAGGTGAATTAAGGGAGGTAAGGGACTCACGACATCAAAATAGCAAAAATAAAACAGCTTTTTTTAACACACATACACACACTTGATACAACAGACACTACCCCCATGTACAACACACACACACTATTGCACAATGTACAAAATAATTAAATACTCTACACTTTTAACTGTACAACAATATCATACACATCAGTGTTACAAGAATTCACCTGTTTGCTTTTCATAGATTTCTTTCTGTTCGTTTAACAAAATGTACACCGATATTTACATATATAATATTCAGAATCACAATGTACATAAATATACAGTATAGCACTTCGCTCCCAGACATTATGGCCTCCAGCACCCTCTTGAAAAAGAAAGAGATGCTGCTTGTACATTTCATTGGCTAAAATATGGCTCAGCGTTTACACTAGAATGTATTTCATTTCAAGAGGTCCCAGAGCTGCAGTTTTCGTTGTTTTCAGGGCAAAATGAAAGTGCAGTTGTGTCTGTGCTTCAAAAAGATGATGCGCCACATGATTTCAGATTGTCTAAGACATTTAGTTAATTAATCTCAGTAACTGAGTCTGATCAGTATCTGTAAAGATTGTAGTGAATGCACGATATTCAAACAGAGGGTATTTGCGGTTATTTATTAATGAGTTCCTGCTACATGTCATCACTGCAGGATGTACAACTGTAATCTATTACCACTATCTGTGACCATTATATATAGAGAGAGGGATGTGCTTATCAGTGTAAATGATATGAGCGATATGATTATTGCTTACCAGCCAAAAAAGTTAGAGGAAGTATTTTAATGCTTGTATGTACATTATGCACTCTTGTACATTATGCAGTATGCTTGTATGTACATTATGTTCAGATCATGCAATGTAAATCTGCTGCTGAATGTTGTGCTTGGCTTTGTGCTAATGCAGTCCATTAAAGGTGCACTCTGGTCTCTTTTTTTCTCCCTAAAAAGTTTTAGATAAAATGAATAGTACGTCTGATAAAAGTGGACAACTGCTGAAGAACTTTGATGTACAGTTTAATATTTGAGAATATTTTATTTGGACACATGTACTCTCCTGTCTTTTCTATGTCTCTTCTTGTAAGTAACTTGGTGCTGTTAAAACTAGGTACAATTCTTGGGTTTCAGTCTGAATATGAGCTGTTGTGGCTCAGTGAATTATTATTATGTATATTTTTTTTTCTATATTATTTCAGTGTGAGGGGTCACAAGTTAAGATTTTGCTTGACTGGCTTTTTATTTATTATTATTATTATTAATATTAATATTTTAAATAAACCAGTTGAAGTTGCTTGTTTGTCAGTATAGTATAAACAATCCTAGTGTCGTTTCATGCTTGTGAGATGCAGTTCTGGGGCCTCTTTACAAAAGAAAAAAAACACAACAAACACAAAAAAACAACAACAAAAAAACAACAACAAATAAACTATATATGTTTCACACTAACCATTAGAGTATAGGTAATAATGAGAGGCACCAGCTGTGCTCAGCGGAGGGGTGGGAGGATGAGGCCGGGCACAGAGACACGCCTTCAACATACTAATCAACAGCAAACAGCGACACCTTGTGGACAATATTGTGCAATTGCAAAAGCAACATTAACATTATTGTACTTTACCACACACTGGACAACTACACATTACAACAAACAAATTGTGTATGTAAAATTGTAAAATCTGTCCTGATTTATGAATCAAGTGCTCTTTCAAAATCCCATCTCATCTGTGATAAGAGCAGGCTCAATGCACGAGACCACTTTAGCAATTCTTGTCTAGAGGGATGGCTTCACATCTTTCTTACTGCCTAAGTCTCTTTCAGTGAATGGTCCACCCAAAACTGAAACCTCATTCATCATCATTGACTCATTCTCATTTTGTTTCAAACTCATGTGACTATTGCGAATGTGAAACACAAAAGGAAATGTTTCAAAGAATGTATAGAAAAATCAACATGTTCAATGAAAATGAATAGGGACTGGAGCTATCAATCTCCAAAACATCACATTTGAAAGAAGCACTACAACAGAGGCGAGAATTATTAGTGAATAATACTTTAATTTATTTTACAAAGTGGCTGGAGAAGATATATGGACTATTTTAGGTGTCTTGTCTTTTTTAAAGCTTGACAGCCCCAGTACCAGTTTACTTTCATTGGTTAGAATAAAGTGACCAGTATATTATTAAATTATTATTAAAAATGTTATGCTCCCTGGAAGCAAGGGAGTCATATGGGTTTGGAACAGCATGAGGCTGAGTAAATGATGCTTTTAGATGAATTGTCCCTTTAACTGATTTTCTCCTTGTTGTTGTGAAATGCAGTGGTTGCTAGGGAGTAGGGATACAACGAGGGCCTTATAGGAAAATCTTGAAACCCCTCCTCAACACACAAACACACACACACCCAAGGAGGACTCATTAACATGCAGTCGTGCTGTTTCTGACACAGGTACCCATGGGTAACCAGCCTAGTCCGTGTCTATTTTTACCACAGCAGCCTTTATGTCAGACTTGAAAGCTACAAGCAGCTGGATGATCAAAAGCTTTGCCGTTGTACTCATCGTTTCAATAAGACCCACAACTCCTGTCCTACTCTCCTTCACTCTTTGTCTGATCTCCAGCCCTCTTCAGCTTCCTGAATCTATTCTTACTGAAAATGAACCCCATTCATTAGGACCAGTGTTTCTGTTGTGAGCACATTAAAACCACATGAAAAAGGAGAGTATGTTAGGTATACAGGTTATTAGGCAGTGAGCTTTTAAAGGCAGCAATTCTCAATCACATTAGGCAGTCTTTACCTCAAAGAAGAGGACCAATTTTCTCCAGGAGAACTCAAAGAAGAGGACCAGTTTTCTCGAGGAACCAATGTATGTTACAGTATAAAGACACTTAACAAATCAGGTTGATTTGCAGCAATCTTTTAAAATCACATTTTAAACAAAATATATATTTTCCATGGCCTGCTATTATGTAGTGTAATTTTTTTAGAGCGTAAAAAGGAAAGTAAAAGCAACAAATACAGTGTGGAAAATATTTGATTCCCTGCTGATTTTGTAAGTTTGCCCACTTACAAAGAAATGTAGGATCTGACATTATTATGGTTAGGTTTATCCTAACTTACAGAGACAGAATACCAACCAAAAAATCCAGAGAAAACACATTATATAAAGGTCAGAAATAATTTGCATTTCAGTGAGTGAAATAAGTATTTGATCCCCAAGCAAAACATGACTTAGTACTTGGTGCAGAAACCCTTGTTGGCAAGCACAGAGGTAAGACGTAGTTTTTTGTAGTTGGTCACCAGGTTTGCACTCATCTCACCACTCCTCTTTATAGATCCTCTCTAAATCCTTAAGGTGTCTTGGCTGTCATTTGGCAACTCAAAGTTTCAGCTCCCTTCACAGATTTTCTATAGGATTGAGCTCTGGAGACTGGCTAGGCCACTCCATGACCTTAATGTGCTTCTTCTTGAGCCACTCCTTTGTTGCCTTGTCGGTATGTTTCGGGTCATTGTCGTGCTGGAAGACCCATCCATGTCCCATCTTCAGTGTTCTGGCTGAGGGAAGGAGGTTCTCGTCCAAAATCTTACAGTACATGGCCCCAGTCATTTCCCCCTCAATGCGGTGAAGTCGTCCTGTACCCTTAGCAGAAAAACAGCCCCAAAGCATGATGTTTCACCTCCGTGCTTGACTGTAGGGATGGTGTTCTTGGATAGTGTTCCTGTGTAGTTCGGGGCTGATCCCTCACCGTTCTCATGATCATCCTTACCCCATGAGGTGAGATCTTGCATGGAGCTCCAGAACGAGGCCGGTTGCTGGTTGCTTTGTATTTCTTCCATTTCCGAATAATCGCACCGACAGTTGTCTCCTTCTCACCAAGCTTCTTGCTGATGGTCTTGTAGCCCATTCAAGCCTTGTGCAGATCTACAATCTTGTCTCTGACATCCTTTGACAGCTCTTTGGTCCTGCCCATGGTGGTGGGAGAGGTTGGAAAGGAAGATAGATTGTGTGGACAGGTTTCTTATACACCTAACAAGCTGACATTAGGAGTAACTTCCTAAAGTGACAGGACTAATCTGTGTTCCACATGGGCACAAAACCAATCTGTGGGAGCCAGAATTGTTGCTGGTTGGTAGGGGATTAAATTCTTTTCACTCACTTTCACTCACTCACTGAAATGCAAATCAATTTCTAACCTTTATATAATGTGATTTTTGGTTGATATTCTGTCTCTATGTGTTAAAATAAACCTACCATAAAAATTACAGACCCTTCATTTCTTTGTAACTTAGCAAACAAACAAAACAAAAAAGGCACAAAAAAAATATATACATAACTGTATCACACATGAGCTACCGTTCAAAAGTTTGAAAGTCTTTGAAAGTCTCCTATGCTTACCAATGCACCATTATTCGACAAATACGTGAAGAAAAAAAAAACAGTATTATTGTAAAATATTACATTTTAAAATCTATTTTAATGTATTTACTGCCATTTTTGATCTGTTGATCTATTTAAAGTGTCCTTGCGGAATAAAAGAATTCACCCTTAAAAAAACTTACTGACCACAGACTGATTGTGTGTGTATATGTATCTATGTGTGTGTGTGTGTGTGTGTGTGTGTGTGTGTGTGTGTGTGTGTGTGTGTGTGTGTGTGTATATTTCAGTACCATTCCCTATTTCAAGCTTATCGTTTTCATCATAAATTTCACTTTGAATAATTATATAGACCTAAAATAGTTAGCCTCCACCAAGCATGATTAAAAAAAAATGTAAGTAAAAAAAATAGAAGTTAATAGCACAGTAAATGAAGATTTCTCCACAGGTGTAGAACTGGGCTTTAAAGTAAACCTCACAATTGCAGCTAATGCCACTCAATTCATTACTATTATTGCCACTGCTGACATGGAAATTAAATAATATTTGTTCCCATTCAATTCATGTGTAATTTATTAAGATGTAGTTATTGTGCATGGTGGAGTTTACTTGGCTCAAACCGTACCCCTTATTGCATCCTGAAATGTCTTTTCTTGTGCTGTGTGGAAATCACCTCTCATCAGGCAGTCACATTGGTTTCGATCATAAAAAACTTAAACATAAACTTAAAAAAAAGATAAATCCAGTTTCAAAAACATGAAACTGACCCTGACACTTATACTATATGTTTGATACTGCATTGAGACTACATACGTATGTGCTTTGTGTTTGAATACATATATGTCGTCCTCTTGTGCTGAGATGTGGACACGACAGACTGTTGATGTGCAAAGTCTATAACCAAGAACACTTATTAAATGAAGATGTACTTCAGTCAGTACCAGAAATCAAGCTATCAATTCACTCTACTCTCAGGTGGTATGTATTTACCAGTGACTCTTACATAATATCCACTAGAGGGCTCATTATAAGAAGTGAAAGCTTTAGTTTCTCGGAGTCCTTCTGAGTTGTGTCCCTTTATGAGCTCTAAAGATGAGTTTAAATGAAATCCCTTGCATGGCATCTCTTACGCATTTTGTAAGATGTCTGGAGTTCAGCAGTATTGGTAACACCTTAACCTGAGAGACAACTATTACCTCAGCACTCACAGAGAGGGATCTGCTACCAACCCTATGACCCCGAACGAATCACAGAGACCAAACCTGAAGCTTGGAACCTTCTTAGAGTTGACGTTAATTATCTGTATGCAAAAAATAACTTACCAACTCACCAAGAAAGCCACCTTACATTCTGATCTGAAAGCTTCAGGCTCTCTTTCACCTTCAGACTAACATCTGCAGTCCGTATGAATAACTGGGCTCAAGGGAACCTTTCTAGTTGGGGAAAAGGAAGGATCTCTGTGTCTTTCTGTCTGTTTTCTTGTTGTCCTGCTCCTTGGAATGGCTTGAGGTTAAGGTGTGACCAACACTAGGACCTTCTCATCTGTTCAGCATCTCCTTTCTCTTTCCGTCTCAGTCTCGGGTTGGTGGGTTGGAGGATCATGACTCAGATTTGGGAGGAGTGGGGTTGGTCTGGTAACCGCTGCCGTAGCCGCTGATGGAGGTAGAGTTGGTGATGAGCTCCACAGGAGAGGTGCTGCCAGGACCCAGATAGGCCCGGTGGCTGGGCATGGGAGAAGGGGCTTCGCTGGGGTTCTTCCCAAGGATGAACCTCGTCTCATCTTCTAGCGTGGAAGCCTCCTTTGCAAGGCTCTTGCGGTAGGAGACAGACAGCTTGTTGGAGCCGTCTGGGAGCCAGTTGAAATGACGGGCAATAAAGACCAATGGAAGAGGAAGCATGGCCACAACGATCAGAGAAAAACACATGGCTAGTGCCCAAGGAGGATAACTCTGAAACCTCTCCATGGCCTGATTATAGAGTGAAGGAGAGAAATAATTGGTTAAACAGAATAGAATTCACAAAGTGAAATATTAAAGTCCTTGAATAATATTTTCTGATTTAAATGTCATCAAAATCTGGAATTTATTACTAACTTCCTTCTTGAAATACATGCACTGTTCAAAATTTTGGGGTCTGTAAGAATTTTAAAAAGAAATCAATATTTTTATTCAGCAAAGATACATTCTATTCATCAAAAGTGACAGTAACAACATTTATAATGATACAAATGATTTCTATTTCAGATAAAGGCTGTTCTTTTTAACTTTCTTTTAATTAAGGAATCCTGTAAAAACTTTTTAAAAATTGTTTACTAACTCACAATATTATTTTACAATATAATAGTTTTTACTGTACTTTTGATCAAATAAATGCAGCCGCTGTGAGGATAAGAGACTAATTTGAAAAACATTAAAAATCTTTCCAAACCCAAACTTTTGAAAATAGAGGTGTATACAGTATATCTGAATTTAGACACTGTATAGTTGTAATTACATATACAGATAATAAAGGGGAAAAACTGACCCACATATGCAGACTAGGGGTATTGATATAAACTAGGGCAATAGGAATAGGATAAGAGCGAGAAACAGAGTAGACAGATTAGTGTGTAACTAACCAGGTCTTGCACCCACGCATTGTATCCCGGAGGGCTGATGGCCATCTCTACCACAGAGGCAAAAATCAGTATGAGCAGACACACTGGAGACACATACTTCCACAGGTAGAAGTAAACACTGTACGGTCTGAAACCCAGCATGTCCTCCAGATCCTGCATGAACCTGATGAACACCGCAAAGCATGCAGAATTACAGGACTGATCAATATCAGACACAAGGCAAAAATAAACTCAACTGCATGGAGACTATCTTTGGCATTAGCAAGAACAGACAAGGAGGAGATCTGATGTCAGAGATACAATCCTATTTTAAGTAGCTCTTGAAGCAAAATGCCAGAGAACTTCACAAGCATATTAAAGAATTTGCCCACCTTTTAGTGCCATAGATCCAGGCTACAGATACATTCTCTAAGATCACCACAGTGGTGAGGGGCAAACCAGCAGAATAGTCATCAAACATGGTAACAAAGTAGTTCCCTGAACGCTGGACAAACAGCAAGCCGCACAAAAAAGCCACAATACAGCAGCCCACTGGGGGAAATATAAAATCATACAGGTTACTCAGTTCCCAGCATCACCATATTTATACTATAATATACATTGGGAAAATAAGGATAATGAAGTAAACTCATTTCAGACAAAGAAATGGAAAACCAAGAGCTCTCACCTGTGAGGACCTCTTTCCGAATTTTGAAAGTATCCAGAATGGGTGTGGTGATACCAGTCATGGTGCCAATCATGCTGCCCAGGCCCAGGTTTATCAACATGAAGAAAAACATGACAGACCAGAAGGGAGAAGCGGGGAAATGGGTCATGGCCTCGGTGAAGGCAATAAAAGCCAGACCAGTGCCTTGAACAGCCTGATGATAGTGAAAAACATAATTATAAAAACAGACTCATTTAAAAATTGAATAATAAAACAGCCAAAACTAAGTAAACTAAAATAAACATTTTAAAATGTCATTTTATTTTTAGTTTTTGATAGAGAACATATTGCAAAGATTTTAAATTGTATACCCTGCTTTTATAAATGAAAATAGCGCAAGATACCAGCAGACGGCCCTGAGAAATGTAACCCCAGTAATTAAATAACCATTTAACACACTAAACACAAAAATATTAAAACTAAAATTAAGTGAAATGATGAAACACTAAAGCTAACAGTCATAGAGTAAAGATGAACAAACTAGACATCCAAAAGCTATACTAAAAGGGAGCGTACTTTTGCTCCGATTCCTTTTTCCTTCTTAATTTTAGAACCGTACACACAATTTTTCCCCCCAAAATGGACAGATTAATGAATGTAAAGTTTATTTTGCCAAAACTAAGCTGAAACTGGGAACACAGACCCTAAAGCTATATAATATATATATATATATATATATATATATATATATATATATATATATATATATATATTAAATGAAGTGTGTTAAAAAGTTCCTAAATAGCTTGAACAGTAAAATACATTCCATAGTATGAATTAGTAAAATAAATTATTACAATAGACATTTTTGTCTATTGAGCTTGGTAACAATTTTTTTTTACAAATCCTAAGCCTAAATGTAAGTTTCATTCATGCTAAACTGCTTAGCTGAAACCTGTGAATGAAAGAAGACAGCTCATGGGCTGAACACCTGCCTTATTGAGCTCATCCTCCAGCAGACATGGCTCCAGCCCCAGCTGCGCAAAACTGTCTTCTTTCACAATCTTTATTACGCCGTACATCTCGGCATAGTCTGATGAGGTGAGGTGGGAGAAGTTCACGTGAGGGGGGATGAGATCCTGACTCAGCACATTTGAGTTCAAGTAGCCCAGAATCTTTTCAGCATTCCTGCAGGAGAACAACACAGACATGAGGCTGCTGGATTGACCTCGAAATCCAGCTTCCACATTTAGATTTAAAGCATTAAGCATAGATATTATCTTACAATGGAAAGTGTAACTTAATCCAATCACAAAAATGATCCTTTTATGTGAGAAATACACAGACATATTAGGAGGTCATACATACTCCACCACACATTTCTCGTTCATGACGTTGGCTTTGAAACCCAGCACAGCAAACACCACGAGTGTAGCCAGAATAGAGGTCACGAAGTTGATAACGGAGACCAGCAGGGCATCAAAATGGCAGTTGTTGTCTCTCTTATTGTAGCTGGAAAAAGCGATGACTCCCCCGAAACCCAGTCCAAGAGCAAAGAAGACTTGAGTGGCAGCTTCACGCCACACCTGCGGCTCCAACATGATCTCTAGCTAAAATTAAATTCATTTTTTAAAAATTACATTTACAGTATTTGATTAAAAATTTAAATAAACAATGCCAAATAAGTGCCAACATAGCTGAAACCCTTCAATTGTTTATAATGTTCTATTAAGCTAATAGAATCATTCTTCATAATGTAATTTGATTAAATATCCCACCTACACCACAAGAGGGAGTCCAAACACCTGACAGGGCGCAATCGTTAGCCACAGAAATTTTCTCTTTACATTGGTGACTCCTCCATCTTTAAGCTTTGCTTAAATTAAATAGCATGAAATGTGTCCCTTACTCTCTAAAAAATAAATCTTATTCCGGATAGCCTAAATATCACATGTGTGTTTAAAATCAGCGCACGTGTACACTTGCCTTACCTTGGGTGTGAACATGTGAGCAATGCCATCAACTGCTCCTTTAAGAAACATCCCTCTCACCAGGAAGCAAAAGAGCACCACGTATGGAAATAGAGAGCTGAAGTACATCACCTGCGCAAACACGGTGTAACAATTGTAATTGTGTTTTTGTTCAAATGTTTTACAATGATTTTTGGCATGACGTTGACATTTCTTAGAAAACAATAACTGTGCATTAATGAGGTTGCTATTATTTATTACAACAGGACCTAAATTTAGCACATTATAAATATGATTATTATTCTTTGAATTGTAATAATATTTTTAGAATAAATAAGATTAAATAGGATGATATTATTATTCTAACGTTCATGAATGTTCATAAATGTAACTCTTTAGGTAAGAATCCATTCTTTCCACTTCGTTTTGGTTGATTTCGAGCCTGGCGTTACATCTTTGTTACCAATAAATAAATAAAAATGTCAAATTATTATTGATTAATTCAAATAAAATGATTAAATATATATGTTTAAAAAAGGAAAAAAGAAAATAAACTCGAGAGCTGGCCTTACAGAGGCTCTTTTCTAGTTACATGATCTGAACAGGTGGTGGATCTCTACTGGCCTGATGAGATTAACCGAAATTTTGATTTATAGAGAACTGTTTGTGTCTTTGTTGTTTAGACACTAAGATACTTTTAAACAGCCGGTAAACAGATATTTCTCTGTAAAATCTGTGTTTGCTAAAACTGCACCATCATACCTTGCTTCAAGGAGAAAACAAATGTTCCACTCTGAGACAATAATCATAATTGCACATCTTGACTGTGTAATTGTTCAGAAGTGCTTGATAACGCAGCATCTGCAGATTGTGCCTTCAAGCTATCCGAAAATTGATGTTTTTCTCAACTAAGTTGATTCTCATTTCATTATCTCACACAGTAGCAAGTCTGCCTCACCTTCCCAGAAGACTGAATGCCCTTTATTACAGCCAGGCAGACAATTATCCAGGCAGCCAGCAGCGACAGAGTCATCCTCCAGTTCAGACCCCCGCTCTCTGCGATTGTGCTGGTGATGTTCAGGGTCTCGCGGTACCAGAAGTACGTGGTTGCTGAGCTCTTCTCACACTCAGGCTCAACAACTAACCAGACAAAAGAAAACCAGAGGGACAAAATTAAGTCCATGTCTATTAATATTCCTATATACCACTGACTATTTGATGACTCTGTGGATCAGCTTGTATTTCTTGGGATTTGATTCTGATTCATAAGACTCCAAAGTCTGAATTCAAATACAGTTAAATAACCTGGTGGGAAAACCAGCATCCAAAACATAACATATGCAGGAGACCTGCCAGTATTTTCAGCAGAGGACACTGCCAGACAGTTCTATGGGAATCTCCAAATATTGCTTCTAACAGCAGTGTGGTGTATCTGGAAAGATGTAAATAAAACTGGACCAAGAAACATTGTGCACTACCAGTTTTGGGGGTTTTAATCAATACAGTTTGGCATGTACGGCAATTCTTTAAAGTTTGTAATACATAAAGACCATAAACATAAAGAATGTCCAAATAGAGTTTGAATTTATGCTATATTATTATAGTTTTGGATTTTGTTTGGGCATCTGCAGTGTGCTGTGTCAACTTAACTTGAATGTCTACATGTATCTAGCCTAAGTGAGGTTGAGAGTGAGACTGACTGCAGGTCTCAGCCTCTGTCTAGTCCATTTTCGACTTATTGACCAGGGGACACTGCTGCAGGGCATGCTGGGAAGTCTAAAACACACAACATGCCCTTGAGTACGAGGCTCATGAAAAACATAGGAAATGTGACAAGGTGCATGATGTGTATAGGGTGGAATATACTTTAAGAAAGACTGCAATGCTACAAGTCACCAAGAGCCTCAAATAGTGATGCGTAACAGACTGCAACTTTATCAAGGTCATCTGTTGTTGGGCATGAAAACAAAACTTTTTCATTATGCTTGAATGCCACTAATGGATGATACTTCATATTTCTACAGCTTTGAGAGTGATGGAAGCAGGAAGCTTCTTGCTGTGCCTCCTTTTATTTCATTAGGCAAAGTGTTGTACCAAATGAAATGTTTCACGTAAATGAAATGACTCCTATATTTATAGTTATTATGTAAGAAACTGCAGAGCACTCACTGGCTTGGCTGCCATTCCTCCTGATAGGACATTCGCTCCAGGGCAGAGGATACTGAAACGACTGAAAAAAGTAGAAGATGCTCCAGCCGATAATCACATTATAATACAGACCCACAAAACCACACACCTGCAGAATGAGAAAAAGAAAAAACAAAGGATATTGTTAACAACTATAAAATAATTAAAGGGGTAATACTTACCAACACTTTCTCTCAAGGTCTCATCTAGTCTAAGGCTCATTTTGTCTGACTTTAGACCATTTACTGAACATCTGAGTCATAATGTGCACTGAAAATAGCAATATAGGTGGCAACATCCAATCTAACTGTCTGGCACCTTCTAGGTATGTTTTCTTTACTTATACCATTGAAATAACAGCTACTTGTTGGACAAACAGAGATTATGTCTGCAACATGCCTACATGCCAGTTTAGTTTATTATTGTTGCACCATTGATATTGTTGTGATTGGTCATTTTACAGTAAATGTCAGTCAGAGTAGCTCTTCCTGGCAGTTGTATAAGCAATGATGTGCACCAGACTGTGCTGACAGTCAAACTTCTGGCTCCTGGAGTCCCATCTGATATACAGTGGTGTGAAAAAGTGTTGGCCACAACATGCAGTTTTTAAATGAATGTTTTTATAATTAAGGGAAAACAAAATCCAAAACTACATGGCCCTGTGTGAAGAAGTGTTTGGCCCCCTGTTTAAACTGTGGTTTATCACACCTGAGTTCAATTTTTCTAGCCACACCCAGATCTGATTACTGCCACACCTGTTTGCAATTAAGAAATCTCTTAAATAGGACCTGCCTGACAAAGTGAAGTAGACCAAAAGATCCTCAAAAGCTAGACGTCATGCCGAAACAAATGAGAAAGAAAGTAATTGAGATCTATCAGTCTGGAAAAGGGTATAAAGCCATTTCTAAAGCTTTGGGACTCCAACAAACCACAGTGGGAGCCATTATTCACAAATGGCAAAAACATGGAACAGTGGAGAACCTTACCAGGAGTGGCCGGTCGACCAAAATTACTCCACGAGCACAGCGACGACTCATTCAAGAGGTCACAAAAGACCCCACAACAACATCCAAAGAACTGCAGGACTCACTTGCCTCAGTTAAGGTCAGTGTTCATGACTCCACTACAAGAAAGAGACTGGGCAAAAATGCTCTGCATGGCAGAGTTCCAAGATGAAAACCGCTGCTGAGCAAAAAGAACATAAAGGCTTGTCTTTTGCAAGAAAACATCTTGATGATCCCCAAGACTTTTGGGAAAATACTCTGTGGACTGATGAGACAAAAGTTGAACTTTTTGGAGGGTGTGTGTCCCATTATGTCTGGCATAAAAGTAACACCACATTTCAGAAAAAGAACATCATACCAACAGTAAAATATGGTGGTGGTAGTGTGATGGTCTGGGGCTGTTTTGCTGCTTCAGGACCAGGAAGACTTGCTGTGATAAATGGAACCATGAATTCTGCTGTTTACCAAAAAATCCTGAAGGAGAATGTCCGGCCATCTGTTCGTGACCTCAAGCTGAAGCGAATTTGGTTTATGCAGCAGGACAATGATCCAAAACACACCAGCAAGTCCACCTCTGAATGGCTGAAGAAAAACAAAGTGGCCTGGTCAAAGTCCTGAGCTGAATCCTATTGAGATGCTGCGGCATGACCTTAAAAAGGCGGTTCATGCTGGAAAACCCTCCAGTGTGGCTGAATTACAACAATTCTGCATAGATGAGAGGACCAAAATTCCTCCACAGCACTGTAACAGACTCATTGCAAGTTATCACAAATGCTTGATTGCAGTTGTTGCTGCTAAGGGTGTCCCAACCAGTTATTAGGTTTAGGGGCAAACACTTTTTCACACAGGGCCATGTAGTTTGGATTTTGTTTTCCCTTAATAATAAAAACCTTCATTTAAAAACTGCATGTTGTGTTCACTTGTGTTAGCTTTTACTAATATTTAAATTTGTTTGATCTGAAACATTAAAGTGTGACAAACAAGCAAAAAAATATAAGAAATCAGGAAGGGGGCCAACACTTTTTCACACCACTGTATGATCAGATGACTTAATGCATAAAAAGTATTTTAACTCCTAAAACTCCATAGCATTATTTCATTTATATTGTCCATAAACAGAATTTGAAAACAAGTGAATGTGTTCTGTGTGCTGAAATAGTGGCTATGTTCAGGGTTCAGCAACTTGTGCCTGTTAACAGCAAATCTATCCCTTGATTTTTCCCCTGCAGTCTGTAACAGGTCAGTGATGGTTCTTTGCAACGTCACATGTCCACAGCACGTTGAGTTTGTGAATAATTGAAGCACTTTGTGGGTATTAATAGCAGTGGCTGCAGCAGAACAGCCACATTTAGTCCCTGAGTGTTCCTCCATAGTCATTTTAACTGTGGGGCTCTTTAATTTTAAGGCCCATGATATCAAAATAGCTTTCCTTGCATGTTTTTTCATTGCCTTTATGTAGAAGGTTAACACAATTAAGGTTGATTCCAAGTCTCATTCATACTCACTACATAACAAATACTAAATACAATACAAAATACATTCAGGACATGTTAATTTTCAATTAAATTAATCTTGAATAACAGAACATTTAATATTCTAATAAAATTTTTTATTAAATTTAATACTAATATAATAAAATAAAATAAAAATAATTCAATACAATTAAACATTATATTTAATGGACATAATCATAATATAATAAATATTTTAAATAATATAATAAAATCAATAAAATCAATATGCTTATAATGTAATTTGTAATAATATAATGCAAAAATTTGTAAAAAGAAAATGCAAAAGAACACCATTGCATTTTATATATTTATATATATAATATGTATTTAGCCCATTCTGTTACTAATGAGAAAGCCATTCCCAAGAAACTGCTGATTAAATAGCATTTACATAATAACCAGAATTCCGCACCAGTGCATTGCTTATGGTATATAACCATCACCTCCAAAAGGCCTTACATACTCGCTGACTTGCTAAAGTATCCCCAAAGCCCAGCTGCTTATACAAGGAAAGGAAACCGGAAAGTCCAGGTGCAGCTGGGGCTGAAAATAAATGTATTAAATGTTCAGACAGTGATATTTTCAGATCGAAACCCATCTGATAGGTTATGTGACTGTGCTCATATTAAACTGATCAGAGCACAGAGTCTAGCAATGGATGACTCAGCACAGAATGGCTGATCAGTTAGCACTTTAAGGCTAGTGACTCATCAAAAATAAATGCTTGTATTGTGACCCTTTTTCAACAAAACATTAGCATATGAACTAGAGTCTCAAACGGTATCAGTCACCCAATCTGAGCTGACATAAACCAGACACTCACAAGTTGATGTCATTAAAGTCAGCAAATTAAACGCAACCATTTTCACACTAATTCCCTGATTTATGCATAAACCAAATGAAGCAACATGATCTCAGTCGAGATCAGACTGCTCATTTCTGTCTTGTTTTTCAGTCTACTACTTTCACCAGAACATCACCCACTCACCATCAGGCTGGACACTCCAATGCCACCAAGTCGTGGATAAACATAATTCCATACGCCTATGCTTCCTCGACGGATCCTCTGGCCAACCGCCAGTTCCAAGAAGAAAAGTGGGATGCCAATAAGGATTAGAAGGATGAAGTATGGAACAAGGTAGGCACCTGTAAAGAGAGATAGCGACACTTGTAAACACAATCCTTACAACAGTGTCTTTAATGACCAACCAATAGCCCAAGATCAATCAAGCTACTGCACACTAAACTCACTTTGTTCTTTCAGAATGATTTTTTTTTCCTTTCAAAATGCCATTTTGCTTTTTTCATATGCATACAAATAGCAAATCGTCTTAAAATATGTTTCTTGCTAATTAAACAGAACACAGAGTAGAATTTAAATAAGTGATTGCATCTAAAATGTTGATATGACTGTCTGGGATGTTTTTCCTCATATTTTCATATATTCACATAAATTTAACTAAGGTAAAAACATATAAACGTGTTTTAAGCAACACTATAGTCTTTAAAATTAATGCATATAAAGGTCACATTTTTATATTTTGATTTCATTTAGGTCATAGATTGACCTAACTACATGAAACATTATATTGTAAGACGTTAAATCATATGATTGTATATAAGTTATCAAAAGAGCTTGACAACTGAGTCAAAATAAGACCAATATAAGTATTAATTCACGAACTTTAGTATTAAGACCATAATTAATTGTCTTTAGATATTATTTTTCTTAGATTAATAGATATATTCTAAAGATGTCAAGTACTGGGACTGTTTGTCAACTGTAGGGAAAAAAGGAAGTAAATAGAACAGAACATTAATTCAGGTCAAAATATTGCAAAAGTAGTGCAGCTGACTGGACAGACTTAACTAGATTTCCATAACTGCGATATATTTGGATCACTGGTTATACTTCTCTTTTGATTATATTTCAAGAAAACTTGATTTCACTGAACTAATGATTGGTAATAAATATGACATTTTCCTTTAGAGAAATATGTATTTTAACTAAATATATGATCTGTCACACCATATTTTGAAATATTTAACTCACTGTTTATGATACAATATGGGTTCAACTAAAATCCAATACACTATACTTTCAAGCAGAGCAAGAGCAAGTGCAAAGCTTTATTATTTTCACACCTGTTATGTTTTGTTTTCCCTAAATTTTCTTGATAAATTTCAAGCACCCAGATGCAGCAGATGGTATCTGCTATAGGCTAATGACAGTCTGAGCCTCAATAGGCATGAATGAACAGACAGACAACAGAATAAAACAGCAAGTCATGCTGCCGAGCCCTGACGTCAGACCAGCTCCATGGTGATGAAGATTTTGGTCTGAGCAGAGCAGCCTCTATTTGAAGTCAAAGAACAATCTGAAAATAACCGCTTCTGTAGAAGTGGAGTGCACAGTGCTGGCGTATGACCACAAACCCATCCTCTTGGGAGACTATAAGTCTAATTAGAGCCATGGATGATCACAGCACTGCCCTCCCTCGGCCTCTGTTTATGACGACGGACTGCTTGTTATCAGTTTATTTACAGCATTTCTTTGTGTTCGGTGTTGCTTTGTTGAGGCTTTTTGCCTGGGCTTTATTTATGCATACGACTAATGAAAAGGAAACAGCAGGTCTTGCATAGAAAAGAGGAGATGGGAGGAAAGAGATAGGGATAGACAGACAGATGGGAGGAAGAAGATGAAGAGAGCAAGGGTGCGTTACGGAAACAAGGCCTTCTGGGAAAGATTTATAATTGCTAGACAAGCAAGGACAAGATATGATGATCTAATTAAGGTGTCAGGTTTCACTTTCAGATAACATTAAAATGTCCTACTGTAAATATATCAAACCTTAATTTTTGATTAGTAATATGCATGGCTAAGAATTCATTTGGACAAATTCAAAGGTGATTTTCTAAGTATTTAGATTTTTTTGCACCCTTAGATTCCAGATTTTCAAATAGTTGTATCTCGGCCAAATATTGCCTGATCCTAATAAACCATACATCAATGAAAAGTTTATTTATTCGGCTTTCAGATTATGTATAAATCGAAAAATTGACACTTAAGACTGATTTTGTGGTCCAGGGTCACATATTTTGGATGTTTGGATGTTAAACACTTAAAAAAGTATTTTGTTTTCTTTCCTTATGAAGGAACTAAATGCATCAACATGTTAACTACAAAACAAATAAATAAATAAAATACTTAGAGGACATTACATTTTTTGGATTTCTGATCCATTGTCTGTTGTCAATAGTGTAGCAATGTATGAAGCACTACTCACACAAAGTCACTTTCAAACCAAACAGCTTTCTGTTGGTCAGTGCAGCAAATTCACATGACCAACTGAAATACAATCTGTGTGGGGATTTTTTTTTTGACATGAAACCCCTGATTTTCCAGCTTCATGTTGGAATGACTGGATTTCACATGCAAAATTTCACAAAGCAACTGTAATTTTGATTATGCCTTTAGGTATAGATTTAGTTTTAATACTAGGGGCCCTAAAAGGCTGGTGTCATACTAAAGCCAAAATTTATTGCCAGGTTTAATGGTGCAGCATTGCTTAAGTTGTAAATTAGTGCTCTTAATGACTTAATAATTTTATTAAATATTAAACCCACTGATTTTTGTTTTAGTGTTCACCTAATAGAATAAATCTGTGCAAAGCACTACCTGACAAAAAATGTTGAATACTAAACATTTAGGATACTTTTTAGTGCTTTTCTGTCCCCATTCATTATAATTTCATGGAAAGAGTGACCAGTACATTAACATTTCTCCCTTTGTGTACTATAGAAGAAATAGAGGTTGAATAAATGATGACAAAAATATTAATTTTTTTTTGGTAAACTCTCCATTAACCTCGTAAAAGTTACAAATGCACATCACTAATAAGTAACTCACCTCCTCCATTCTTCTGGCAAAGATAAGGGAAACGCCACACGTTACCCAGGCCCACCGAGAAGCCCACCTGGGCCAGGATGTACTGCAGCTTACTGTTCCAGGCAGGGCGACCGTCTTCAAGGTCAGGAGAGATATCTGGCTTGCCTATGGGTGGAGGGCCTCCTCCTGCCATGTTCATGCTCATCTGACTGCTCTTGTAGTCCATGGGAGCCTCCAGCGCCAGGAGGTCGGCCACAGACTCCGTGACATGCTCATTACTGAGCTCGCGCTGAGTCACTTTACTGCTCTTGGGCATGGTTGTGCCCTGTCGTGCTGATTCTGACAATTATAGGTGTGAAAGGAGAGCCAGGCAGAATGGAGGTCACAAAAACTGCCCCTTTGGCTTGATACAGGTGTGGACAATAAAGCTTTGTGCTCCTGTGAAAAGAACATAAAAATGAAAATATGCCTGAGGGCCATTATATACAGTATCATCCAAAAACTTGGCCATTTGTGTTGCATTTAACAAAATATTTTTTTCTGGTGAGTGTTGTCTTTGTTGTTGAAATTTATAACCCATTCTTAATATTATAAAGTTAACTAAAACTTAAAATTGCATTTGTTTTTTGGCTTTGGACTACAGCATTTATTGCATGAGAAGCTAAGCAATCTGTTGTAATGGAAGCCAAGGCAGAACAGATGTATTTTTCTGACCCCCCGCATAGTAGTTTTGAACAGTATAGGCCTCCTAATATTTATTAACCACGTACAATATGATCTTTTTGCTAATTTTACAAATACATTCATTAGTGTAAAATACAATAAAAACAATGATAATTACAGTTTAGTTTAAAAAAACTGTTTTCTATATTTAAATTTTTTTTTTTTTAAATATATTTATTCCTGTTATGGCAAAGCTAAATTTTCAGTCTTCAATGTTACATTATTATTCAGAAGTCATTCTAATATGCTGATTTGAGTCCTTGCTGAATAAAAAAAAATAAAAAAAAGTAATTAAAATTGCCAGTATACTGTATATAAATACAATCATTCTGCAATTGATCTATAAATCAAATTAATATTAGATGATTAATAAAAGCCATTTGCACTTTGTGTGGCAGAGTAATCATCAAAGCTCAAGCTCACATAAAATATGTTTTATTTATAAATTAATAAATAAATTAGAAGACAATAAGTTAATTAGAAGACAAACAAACAATAGTGAAAAGAAAGAAAGAAAAAAAACCTTACAAGCAAAAAAAAAACATATGCAAGCAAAATGTGGAGAAAGCTGTAGAATTGCATAGAGTTCAGGGTTTGCATTTGTTGTGCATTTTAATGCAGTTGTGGATACACAATGTGTGTGAGCAGACTGGGCACTGCTGCTGAAATCAACTCCTCAGTTGTCTTTATATACGCACATATATTCTGCTACATGTGTTATCCAAATGAAATTCCAAATCCAATGCAGTATTTTGTACACTGTACTTCCTTAAATAGGAAGTAAATCCATTAACGTGTTTATTTAATTATCAGGAGTCCTTTGGAAGAAATGTTAGTGTAGTGCTCAAATAATGGATCAAATCTGTGCAAAACACAGCCTAAGATTAAAAAAAAAAAAAAAAAAAAAAAGGGTAGCCACTGACCACCTTTTAATCTAGACCATAGGACCGCTTTTTGAGATAAATATGGGAGAGGTGATGCATGAGCTGAGAATTTTATCTCCTGAATGAATAGGAAATGTGGCAACAAAGCTGCCATCTTTGCTCTTCCCACCTTTGTTTATCTTTTGTAATGAGAAGCAGCCTGAGGCACTGAAAAAAAAAATCTATACAGCTTATCTCAAATACAAGAGGACACAAAATCTGGATGTGTTGCTAGGTGATGCCCACCCACCGCCCATGAAAACCATATTCCAAAAAGGCTCAGATCTGCCCCGGGGAACCATATTGGGAGGAATCCAGCTAATTTTAAGAGCAGACATTACCACAGTTTGAAATAATAGCATGTGCTTTGTTTCTGTGACATGGTCAATGACAATAGACCCTCAAAAGACCATCATGCGCTGAGTTTTCAACTTTTGCACCCACTGTGAAATGTTGCACAGTGTTCAGGTCCAAAAAAGCCTGTCCGGGCAGCAGGCCAGTCAGTTCTACGTCATTATTATGGAAGGGATTATATTTCAGTAGGAAGCAAACTAGACATGAAGATTGCTGCTCACACTCTGCTTAATCTCATTTTCCTGTGCATTAAACACAAGGGGCGCTGATCACACATAATAAAGTTCATCTGCTTGGTCAGATGATGCTGAGGAATTCAACAAACACACCCAAACCTAAACTCTCCCTGATGGTGATGAATTTCTTACTATTTTGTCCAAGAATATAAAATGTGGTGCCAATCAGAGCCTACCAACAGCATGGCTTCTCTTAGTAATAATGGTCTGTACAGCTAAATATCCTGTTCATCCCACTGCATGTTATAATGTGAAATGCACATATTTTATCTGGCTGGGTTGCTAGGCAATAGAGCTTCATGAAATTCTCATGTCTCTGCTTCCTGTGAACCTGAATGCTCTCTTTATCAGAACAGTAAGTGACAGCCTGTCTGTCCAATGCTTGAGAGGATACATGAACCAAATTTAGTCAAATCCTTGAAAAACACAGAATGGTTCAGAAGAATCAGATTTCATATTCAGCAAGCAATCTCTCTGTATCAAAAAAGAGCACACACTGATATGATGCAGGGATGAAGGCAAGTGCATGTTGGGACTGCAGCAAATGAATCATAGGAATTGTGAAGACAGCCATGTGCATGACTGCAATATCAAGCTCTCATTTTCTAAGAGTAGTACAGTATTTTATAGATTCTTACTACAATAATTGTACTACAATAGTGTAAATATTGTCTGGGCCACAAGAGATGAGTTTTTCCTGTTGAGTGTTCTGTTGGCTGTTGAAGTTTATAACTCAAACTGAAATATTAGTATGATTTATTAAACCTTATCTTATGATTCAATTTGGTTTTGGGCTTTGCACCACAACATTTATTTAATGAGAAGCTTATCTATTTGTTTTCTAATATTTTTCCATCTATAGCAGCATTGAACAGTATAGGATTGTGGTAGCCTACTTACTACTGTAAAATTTTACAATTACATTAATTCATTTAGTAAACGTTCTTATACAAAACGACATAATGGTCACTGAAAGCAATTCTTGAGAAGTAACAATAGTGTACTATATGTTAAAATATAGGCTTATAATGAATAGAAGTAATAATTTCTTGGAAAAAAAATAAAAAAATAAATCTTGCTGACCCCAAACTATACAAAACGTGGTGTGTTATTTAACACATTTTAAAGATGACTGTTTACTGACAAAAAGACAATTTGATTGTAAAACTATTGGTGTGGAAATTATTAGTCGACCCCCTTGAAGGTCAGTGAAGGAGCAGGACAAACTGCGTCAACTACCCATTTACAGTTTGGGTAGTCTTGATACAAACTTCCATACTTTAACATTTTTCACAATTTTACCTTTATATTCACTTTTCAAACATAATGATTTTACTTCATACACAAATGAAAAAAAGTAATGTTATTGAATAAATCACGTGCATCTTTTCAGTTGGGAGTAACTCGACAGCTCAAGCGTCACCTGACGATGCTCCTGACTGCGGTAGCGTTCACCTATACCCTGCCTCATTCACGGATATTTCAACAGTAATCTACACGAGCAACACACTTACGACAGTTTAAAAACACAAACACGTGGACCACGCGGGGCTGAATGTTGTCATGTATGTAAAGGGGACCACGCATCGTGCAGCATCCTCAAGGTCAAATATTTGTGTCAGGTTGACCTAAAACTGACTAGTCTCTGATAACATGAGAAACCTCGTGAATAACTGACCAGTAATTCTCTGTGAATTATCGACATGTACTAGCCCTACGTGCAGCGAGCTAAAACGCTTCATGCATGACTGGAATACCAATAAGTTGGCACGACGGGTACTAAATGAAGCGAATCCGAGATCACTCACCTAACTGGATGTCGAAGAGTCGGACTCTGATGCCAATGTGCTCGTGTAGGTCTCAAGGAGTGATAATAACCTGAAGAATCAATTTGGTGGCTCCCATAGAATGATTCTTCGTTGAGACACTTGATGTGCCGTTTCCGCGCTCACGACTGAACCTGTCCAGAAATGCGCAGAGTGAGTGAGTGAGTGCGCCGCCTGACGCAAAGCCCACCGCGCACTATTGTGTATTCTTTATCATCCCAAAATAGTAACTTTGGGGTCACGCTGACACATCTGTGGGCGTTGTCCGCGACAGCCCTTCTAACTAACCCACTCTTTGATGTGTCCTCCAGTGGTTAAAATTCAAAGCGCAACTTATTTCTCCTTACACGATTGGCAGAGATCAAATTACTATAGGTGTTCGCATGAGTCACACGAACGCGCTCATACGTCAGCAGGCGCGTAATGTGCGCATCCCATCCCGTCCAAATTCTGATGAAATACCTTTTGGGGATTGCAAAGTAAATTCTTACCTATTACCTTTGAAATGCACAAAGCTGTCCAGATCTGTCAAAATTGCTCAGGTTATATCTTATTTAGTTCTAGATAAGGTTGTTTGCCAAATTTTAATCAATAAACTCCACTATATGAACCCATCAAAGCAGTGAGAGATGACATTAGCTAAAATCTGGAGCTCTGCTGATGCTTTTTCTCTGCTGTCAGAAAGGCCATTTCTTTGCACATTTGTGTTTAGCTCATTTTTCTTCCTGACATGTGAGGATTTATACTGTCCTTGGTTCTGGCTGGTCTGGCTCAATTTCTTTTCAATTATCTTTTCAGTTTCTTTTCAATTTTGCTGCATGAATTGAGATGGATATCGCAGATTGTTGTGTTTTTAAAAGCCATCCCATTAGTCATATGTCTGCTTTACTGTAAACATAAGGAGTGATTTAGAATGTGAAGTGAACAGAATGCTTTGTCTGATATAATTTTCAGATTTGCCTCCTAAAGAATTATAGTTGCCTAATGCAATTATTCAACTAATCACAATTCAATGCAAAACTCAGCTTTTACCTCATGGGAAGATCATGGAGAGACGTTCTTAGCCCTTGTTTAACAGAGACCAATCTCTGAATGTTTAGTCCCCTGGGTGGGAGATCAGTGCCCATACAGCTGATCGTCTGCGGCTACTGTTTTGAGCCTGGAACAACAAACAGGTAACACATAAGCCAGATATGTGTTTGTTTATGTGTGAGTGTGTGTTTGACTCACATCAGCAGATGTGGCCCAGAGAAGCGAAAGTCTAAAGGCCTTTCCACACTGAGCGCGAATAAGCTAAATAAATATCGGCAGACGCAGATTAAGGCACAGTTTTGCCTGGCCGAACTTTTTATTATTTTAAATTTTCTTCAGCAAGAACAAAAAAGACCCTCATTGGCCCATAAGAAACATCAAAGGAGGATTCATTGCAGAGCTTTTGACAAAATCAACGCATAGAACTAAATAGTTAACTCTCAGCACCGCCGAGTTCATGCGATCATTAAATCGAAACCGAAAGTAAAATGCGCACCCACATTCAAAAGCGATTTTAATACCCCGAGTTTTGAGAGCGACTCCCTGATGCGCGCAAATTAGGCTACATAACATATCTAGACTGTTATTAGTATGTAAGCTTTAATAGGATGTGTAGTTGTCTATAGCTCTGCATCATGCTTGAAAAAATGCATGAACAAAATGAACAAAATCTTCTTAGACCTGAGAACCCCCTAGACTAGAGGAAGTAATGTCCACCCATCAGAGTCTCACAAAATCCTGTGGGGACACTGGAAATGTAGAGGATGTAGACTGTAAGATTGTCTGTCTCAATGTGTGTATACCAGTTCACCTTACTATTTGTGTGTAGACCATGTATGTAAATTTCTCCAGTAAAGCATAATGATTGGGGGGGGGGGGGGGGGGGGGGGGGGGGGGGGGGGGGGGGGGGGGGGGGGCTTTCCAGATACATTTGTAGAAACACCATCTGCATTTTCATAGTGCTAAATGTCCAGAACATGACAGAATTGACTTTTTCCACATTACATTATCTGCACTGATGAGAATTTTGTGCAATACTTTTATTGGAATATCTGCAAAATTAATCATTAAAAATGAGTGTGCATTTACTGAATGCTGAAAGCATGATTAAAGAATTCACTATAGAAATAAAAAATAATAACTTTGTATCTGAAAGAATTTAAGCAAACTTACAAACTTACTATAAACATGTAATTCATGGGATATAAATGAACTTGGAAAATTTACAAAGCTTGAAATATTTGTGTTGTAGAAAATGTTTCAGTTAAGCAAAATATTTAAAATTTCAGGATTAATTGGGTTTACCATAATCTTTAATTAATTTATTGAAAAGGTTGTGAATTAAGACTTTGTTCCTGAATAAAGTCTTGTTAACTATACTGATAAAAGATATATTGATGAACAATGTAAACATTTTTAGATGTCTACTTTAATAAGAATTTTAAGGAAAACATTTTTTCATTGCCTCCTTTTAGGGTTAAATGATAAAAGGTCAATAAACACAGCATTCCAGTTCTCTGGAAATCTACAGATGGGTGTAGATTCGGTGTGGGCCTTGTCATAGCCCACGTGACTGCTATCAGATGTATGCATCCTCTGGGTAAACAATAGTAAGGCACAATGAGTATTTGAGCATCTCCCTTTCCACAAATAAAAATAAAAAATAGGACTGAAGTATCCTGCAGTTCCCTTCCTGTGTTAAAGCCTGTAGTTCTGGGCATGCTGGAGCATCCTCAGCACTGCAGCATGTGTATGTGTGTGAATCACAAGGCTCTAGCTCTCTGTGATGGTGCACAGAAGAGCTTCTTTCCCTTCTCATGTGACTCACCTCGCTAGGGCCCACTGCTGGGATCTGTTGCTATGGCAAAAGCAGATCATATGATTCTGACTCAATCCCGGTGTGTGTATGTGTGTACTTGGAATTATGTTCTGGTGGCATGAATGGAGCATGGTGGCACACACGTCAGATCATGGTAAAAGGGATGCCTAGCTGCTTGGCTTCTGAAATCAAATCAGAATTAGAAAAAGCTTTAATGCCAAGTGTGCTTACACAAGGAATTTGTCTTGGGGACAGAAGCTTCCAGTACAAGTGACAAGACACAGATAACAATCAAACAAAAAAATTAGTAAAAATAAATGTAAAAACAGAAAGACAAAGGGACAGTAAACAGTATATTGTATGTACAGATGTGCTTTATACATGCTGCACATGTCACCTGACCTAAGACTTCTACTTCACAAACACTGTACACATCATTAGCCACAGCACCAGTGTTTTATTCACCCATAACAGTCAAATCCCTGCTGGTGTCACACTACACTGCCGGAAGGAACACAGAGCCGTGGATAATTGAAAGAGTTTTTATTAATCCAACACAGGGTTAAATCCAACATGGAGAACAGGAGGAAGACACACGTACGTAACTGGTACACCCGACAAAACTGAATTGAAAGGACGTGGGTTTTTAAAGGCAGGATTAACGAGGGACTTAAGGAGACACACCAATTTAACAATCAGGGGGAACACAGGTGCATGGAATGATCATCAATATAACGGGGACACTGAACGCATGGGGAAGAAACACACAGACAGGTCCATAATCCTGACAGCTGGCACTAGAATAAAACTTAAAATAAAAAATAAAATAAAACAGACTATCAAATTTAAAACACAATAATAAAACAATCAGACCAATGATCAAGGAGTATTGAATCCTAGAGAGAATAGGTACGTCTTTAGAGTAGATTTGAAAGCAGAAATAGAAGGAGCAAATCTAACATGAAGAGGTAGACTGTTCCAGAGTTTTGGACCAAAAGCGCAGTCACCTTGTTTATTAAGTCTAGATCTAGGCCCGATGAGTAGACAGAGATCACTGAATCTCAGTGTTCTAGAAGGGGTGTATGGACGGAGCAAGTTTGTCAGGTACTGAGGGGCCAAATTGCTCAGGGCTTTATAAACAAATAATACAATTTTAAAATCAAGTCAATATTTGATAGATAACCAGTGCAATGCAGGTAAAATTGGCATTACGGGTTCATACTTGCGGGTCCCAGATAGTAGTCTAGCAACTGTGTTTTGCACTAGCTGTAGACAGGAAAGGGAAGACACTGAAATAAAGTGAATTACAATAATCTAAACAAGTTGTTACAATAGCATTAATCAATGTTTGGAAGTTACCTTTGATAAAAAGGGTTTCACTTTAGAAAAATAGAAAAGCATGATTTTACAATAGTACTGATCTGTTTGTCAAATTTCAGTGAGATTCATATGGGACCAGAGAGCCACAGTCAACATCTAACACACAATTTTCCTTAGGCCCAAATAGAATTATTTCTGTTTTAAAGGTAGCATGTGCAGGGTGAACAATACTGGTCCAAGGATTGATCCCTGTGGAACTCCACAATTAAGAGGTATACTAGGTGATAACCAATACGAACACTAAAACATCTGTTGGTCAGGACCAACTATGTCCATGATTTAGTAATATTATTTAACTATATGGTTAGAATGAGGGTTTGATTTAGGGTTAGCTGCATGGAATTATGCATAATTTATTGTTATAACTATAGTTAGTAGATGTAACAGTACATGTAACAAGGACAACATAAAATAAAGTGTTACCCAAATATAGATTCTTCTGAGTTTCTGCATCTTAAATCTGGTTAGACCAGAGCTGTTACTGTTCATCTTAAATGAAAATAAGAAATTTTCCTTGGCATCTAACTGAAAAAAACTAAAAAACTAAAATTGAAATAAAATAAATTAAAGCTACTGTAAATAGAGATATTAAACATAATACTAAAAATGGCAAAAGTACATCACAAAATTACTAAAACTAAAATTCTAATGAAAACTGAAAAAAAATTGAAAAAAATAAAGGCAAAATCAAAATATTAGTACCTAAGTATTAGTAACACTCTAATAGTATATAAATGTTACAAAATAAAACTCTGTATAGACAGAATACATTTAGCTAAAGTAAGAGTATAACATCAGTATAAGCACAGTTCCTCTGCCATTCTTAGCATACTGTGAGGCTGTAACAGTGGTCCCAGAGAGAGGCTTTAATTATTGAGAACTTGCCAGCATCACTGTAACCTTGAGTGAAGTGCATTTGTGTGGATGCTCTCCACTGGCACACACATGCTAGCCTGATGCAGAAAGTGCCATTCAATTCTAGAAAAAGGAAATGAGGAAAAGGAGGTATTTTAAAATATTTTAAATGAGTCTTCTAAACACTGCACTATAAAGTCTGCCACTCAGATGCCACTCAGTCCATTAAGTCCACATCCAGCCTCTGGGTTGATAAGACTTCACACTGTGTTCACAGGCTCATTTGCACTCACAGACTTCAGACTGGTGGAGGGGATATTTATCACCAGCCTAATGGGGTATGCAGCAAGGCTTGAATTTACAACATGGCCACACGGGACATTTTATCTGGGGAAATTATGACACGGCAGGGATAATAGAGAGAGAAAGAACAAGAGGGAAAGTACAGTTATTAAACAAAACTAGTAGGGTGTGCACTATCAAATTGATCCTTAAGAAACTATTCACCCATGAATGAAAACACTTTTACTCACCCCCGTATTATTTTCTTTCTTCCATGAAATACAGATGTTGATTCATACTAGGAAAGCATTAGGATATGTCTCTGGTTGCAAATGGCATTGGTTTTTGTGTGTCACATGACAGGCTGCAACACGGCAAGCTTGAACTGCAAATAATATTTAGAGAGGAGAAAGGAAGATTATTAGTAGTATAGAAGTCAATGGGACAGGATCACTATGCATGATGAACAGATCAAAATTTAAGGCTTAAATCAAAATTACATTAAACATTGATTAGTCCATACATGCATTGAATATGCCCTACAAAAATATAGTTTTCAAGGTTTTTGCAGCAATGCAATAGAGCCATTTTTGGTATCCCAAAGAACCTTACATTGTAAAGCTCTTAAAAGAACTGAGTGTATAAGGAACATTTAAACAATTCTAAAGAACCGTTTTCCACTATAAAGAACTTTTAATGACCCATGGAGTCTTACCTCATTTTCTGTGCTTTGAACTGCCTCTGCTCTGACAAACCATATTTCCTCAAGCCTTGTACCTGACAAAGGTAATACCAGAACCTTAAGCAATGAAAAGATTCCATGGATGTAAATTTTTTGGCATCGATGCCAATAAAAAGTGTACTGAAATATTCAACCATTAAAATATGGCATATCATTTCTAAAGAAAAGCCTCTAAACAAACTCCCACAACTGCAAATGTAAGCTTCCAAATCTCTAGCCAAATACTCAGCGGTAAAAGTGAGATTTTGCAGTGCTGCCTGTATACCGTACATTTGTCAGCACCAGCATGATCCAAAACAGAGCTGTCCCTTTTTTGTCGCCATGTCTGTGCTCACATGCTTGACTTGTAAACATTACAAAGCATGGATGAATAAAGCCTGGAAGAGTGGGAGAACATGAAACAAAGCTTATTATAGTCAAGGAACACCGCATAATCTGGTATACTTTGTTATTTATTCAAAACACTCCATGTAATGGTGTTCAGGATTTAACTACTTATCCTGGACTCAGATTTAATGGCCCATGGTGTCTTATCTCACTTTCTGTGCCTTTTAACTGCCTTTGACTAAACCGTAATTCCTCGAGCCTTGTACCTGACAGAAGCTACGAGTAGCTTTAGCATATTCTGTCAGAGACTCAGAGGTTTGGAAAGGTTATTGCCTGATTGTGTATGCACACCACATCCTTTTCTCTTGTCGTGAAGCCAGACTTATACATTTACATGCATCAAATCATTAACAATGCACGCTCATCCCTTCAAGATGCTGAAACAGATTTTGTCCATGTCAAAGGTGAAGCTACAGGGATGCTTTTGGTTTAGGATTGACTCCAGTTAGAAATGTGCTCTGACAGTACGTATGTTTACAGAATGGGATGGGGGGGGGGGTGATTAAAAGGGGCATTGATATCAGAAGTAGTCATAAGAATCATAAACAGTGTTATATGTTTTGGTATCGGTGGAGTTGTCTTTTCATATGTATGTGTACTGAATAATATATGTACTCTGTATTCTTTGATTATTTTCCAACAATCTAATGCATTGATGCATTGCACTTTGTTACACATCAAATGCCACAGCTGAAGATAGACTGATAGACAGATGACAGATTTGCCTGATGACTTCATATTCAATACAATAATTTTCAGTTGAAACCCACACACGACATAATAAAGCTTACACTGCGCATTTTGAGTCACAGACATGAAAGGATTTGACATTTGCTAAGCAAGATGTGAGAGTGAGTGAGAGATAAAACACTAAATATATCTTTCATTTGTACTCTAAAGGCTGCAGGAAATAGACTTTTCCTCCACACTGTTAACAGAGAAACTGCAAGCTTTCAAGAATTTTAATACATCCTTCAGCACTGCTTAATCCATAAGGATTGAATCCAGAACATCATAACATTTTGATTTCTAACTGAATGGTTTTGTTATTCTTTTTGTGTTTTGACTCCAACTCACTTCTTGTAGGACTTACAATAAGGAGGCATTCTGTATGGACTACAGAATTGGTTTCATGCCTTTCTTTTTATGGTTATAAGGTTTCCAAGAAATGTGTTCCTGACATATTGTGTACTATAAATCACCAGGATGAAAGGTTAAATTACATGTAATATTAAAGTGTTGTCTGTGATTCTCACCGCCGGGCTTTTTTTCTTTCCATTGAAACCTAATCATGGAAATATTCTGAGCTCTTGATAATAATAATACTGTGATGATAATAGTCTTAGACTGTCACAATAACTGATTTGATTAATGATAATGTGTGCACCATCAAATCCTATCCCAAACCAGTGCTACAGTGCCCTCGTAGAGCTAAGTGTCCAGAATAAGTGCACAAAATAATCCTAACATGCATTAATTGTTAGCCAGCCATCTCTGCTTTAGTTTTTAATATGCCCCTCTGTTATATAAGGCACTATATGGGCAGTGATGAGAGAGGGTTAAGCCACTGCTAAACCCTCATTACAGAGATAGAAGGTGTGAGGACCCAACAGATGGCCCTCTAGAGGAGATGTCACTCGGTGTAGTGATATTAGCATGTCTTGCTTATGTAAGGCTCCAATCTAATGGATGCATTTATTATTATGAACTGTTTAATTGAAACCCCCTTGGTTTTATTTTGAAAAAATACATATAATACAGGTCTGTTTTTGTCACAATGCTTTAAATGCACTGTGGAACAGAACATCTCGATGAGTCAGAAGCTGGATTTTATATTGTGTTTGATGACCCATTGTGCAATGAATCAGATGCAGATTCTCCAAAGCTGCATGAATAACACACAAAAAAAATTCCTTTATCACGTATATGTCTATAAAGCCAAATCCAAATTTATTTCATATGTCTATAAAAATGATTTTGATGCCACGGAAATTAGAATAAGACATGGAACAAGAGCATATTGACTCAAACTCTGCATATGTAAGTGCACATTACAACTGCAATTTCCATTAGAGGGAATACTCTTCAGCAAAGTTCACTCATAATCCGCAACCTAAAGCCCCACATGGCCATCCATCAGCTTAATGACTAGCAGGTCTTTACACATGGAGCGGCCTTTGATAAAGGAACAAAGCATCTAACAGAAATCAGACACCTCCTGGATGTTACTTGTGTTTTTGCTCAGATTGAGACCATGTCAGTCGTGTGCATTTTTCTCCACTAGAATTTTCTCTGAAAAAAAAAAAAAAAAAGACGATGAAACTATGAAGAGAAAATAACTGTTACTGTGAAGAAAATTGAATAATATGTAGCCATAGTGTGTTTTAAATTCTGTTCCTGACATCATGCAAAAATATCTCACATTGTTTTTAAAAGAAATGTCCTTTCTGATACAATAATTATTCTGTATGAATATGCCAAGCATTTAGGCTTGTTAAAGGAATGGTTCGTTCAAAAATTTACTCTCTAAATTTGCTCATCAAGATGAGTTTGTTTCTTCATTGGAACAGATTTGGAGAAATTTAGCATTACATCACTTGCTTATCAATGAATCCTCTGCAGTGAATGGGTGCCGTCAGAATGAGAGTCCAAACAGCTGATAAAAACATCACAATAATCCACAAGTAATCCACACGACTCCAGTTCATGAGTTACATCTTCTAAAGTGAAAAGCTGTGAGGAAAAAAATAATTACAGTAGTAAGATACATACAACTAAAATGGCTGTGTACAGTATTCTTATTAGTTTTGATCAGTTACTGAATAGGCCATAAACATCTAAAGGATTGAGACAGTTTTGTTGCTGATGTTATTTTAGCCCCATGTCCCCTGTTTAACCAGTCAGGAACAAGACAAATGCTGCAGGTGCGACAGATAATTGCCTGTATGGTCCAGGACCAGGAATCTAATTTGCATAAAGACAGCAAATGGCTGGCACAATTGCTTATAATGACATATGCTAGCAAGCAGAACTAATGTTCATCAGCAATATAAACCTCCATTATCATTTTAAAGGCTCATTATTGCAATATTAAAATAGCACTAATGGAATGAGGCACCCAAAAACAACAGAGACCATTCTCATTTTGCCTTCAAAAACCAGCATTAGCTAAGAGAACAGTCAATTGCAGCATTGCATAAGCTTAGAACCAATTTTTTTATTTTTATTTTTTTTATTAAAAACAGTTGTGATAGTGTCACATTGTGATTTAATATATCACAATTAGTATTTCAAGTAAATTATTTTTCTTGCAAATAGAACTTTTTTTTATAATTGTGTCTGTATTTGTGATTGTAAAACCTTTATTTCTTATTTAAACTCACTGTATACATACATTTTGCATTTATTTATTTATTTACCGTTTTGTATGTATGTTTAAAGGCAGACACAGGCTGCCATAAGGAGAAGGCATTCTTAAATTTAGTGCATTGGTTCTTGGATAGAGCAAATAAGCGCCACAGTGAAACGGATCTCATTGCGCGTGGACGTTCAGCACCCTCTTGTGGCTTAAAGTCAAGTCAAAATCGGTTTCATTGTCATGTTGTCTTTGCAGGGCAAAGCTTAATGGAAACATTCAGTAGTTTTAAACAAAGTATTGACAGACAAGGTTACAGCCAATAAATACATGAGTCAATTGATATGGTCTAGTGGTTCTCAGCTCTTTTTATTAATTTTTTTTTTTGACTGCAAGGTCCAGCTTTGTCCAAAGCTCTCCTATCTATAAGCTAGTACTCAGCTAGTACTTCTGTTGTAATACTTCTACTACTACTACTAACATTAATAAATTCAGTAAGTTCAGTGTTATACATTTTTATTTTTAGCATTTTGCTTTTGCATTTTAAACAAGATTGTTTAAATAGCAAAAATTTTATAATCTATATTAATTAGCCTATATAAATAAAATAAATTATATAACATTGGGTGTATGCTTTATTTAAGTTTAAGGTATGAAGATTATACTAGTTTAAAATAAATAAAATTATTATTAAGATTAGATAAAAAAAAGAATATTTGTCTAACCTGCTATACTAAAATGTGACTTAATACACTGATTGTGTGTGTGTGTGTGTGTGTGTGTGTGTGTGTGTGTGATTTACAACCAATATATTGTACTATTCTATGTAATTTTTGCCTCTTTCTCTCTCGCTTTCTCTCTTTTGACACACACACCAATACAGTGGTGACAAATGAGTGTGCCACAGCCGCTCTGGTGTGGGCAGTATTATGTCTCCTCTCTCTGCCTGTCTGTCTTCATGCTCTATTGGTTTATTGATTCTTTGCTCCTCTCCATTAGATAAAGACGAACACATTAAGAAGCCTGCCACTTTTTTTTCTAGTATGAAGCCAACAATTTTATGCTACCTGTAATGGTCTGTGTTAATATAAGCTCTGTTTTTCAAGCTACAAATTACTTTATAGCCCAGTCAGGCCTCTACATGGTTCAGTGCTTATCCATGCATTTAACTGTAAAATGAAGCTAGGAAAAGTGGAATTTAATGAAGTGGATTTGTTTTGGAGAGAGGATGGCTGTACAGCAGCCATACGGATGTAGAATGGGCAATTGTGGTCATCTTTTTTACGTTAGACCTTGCCAGCTGCCATATTTATGAAAACAGGCAAAATTGCACCATTATAGCTATAAACAACCTTGGCTTCAGCTCCAAATGTGCTGGAAGGGGCTGTAACTCTGCAGTCTGTGCAGTTGATATACAGTTGTGGGCTTCTTAAACTCTCGGTCAGGTCTCAAACTTCAAGCAGCATGGTCGTTACAGGGAATGATTATGGCTGTATTTCTCAGGTCCGATGTTCTTTTCTTGCTGTTTGAAGTTGCACATTAAGGTCAGTTCTGTGCTTTGGCCCAATGGATGCAAAAAAATAAAAAATGTAAGAAACACATGATTACCGCAAAGGAGTCCAGGGTAATGGGCCATATATTATAAACATGCCTGGTGGTGTATTTTGTGTGATTTTCCTGGCTCTTAAGACATCATGCAGGATGACAAGCTATACATCAGGTTTGCCAAAAGCAAATAATGATGAAAGTTACTTCAGAGACCTGCTAGGGAACGATTTAGTTTGTTTCAATGTTTTAAAACCAAGTAGCCTTTCAGACTAGCATTCTCAGGAACATTTATTTTGCTCTAAATGTAAAATTACTGAATTAAACTGAATGAGAATAATATAGATTGTATAAACTACAATTCAAATGTTTGGGGTCAGTCAGTAAGATTTTTGTATGCTTTTTTTGAGAGAGAGAAACTGACTGTCCTCTTGCATTATCCTGTTTAACACTGTAAAGCTGCTTTGACACAATCTGTGTTGTAGGCCTTTGATGTGCTATATAAATAAAGGTGACTTGAAGAAGTATGGTTTACTGTCAAAACAGTATTATTGTGAAATATTACTGCAATTTAAAATAACTTTTTATTTTAACATATTTAAAAATATGATTTATTCCTGTGATGGCAAATTTGAATTTTCAGCAACCATTATTCCAGTCTTCCAGAGTCATTTCTTATTATTATCAAAACCGTTTTGCTTCTTAATATTTTTGTGGAAACCAAGATTCAATTTTTTTTTCAGGATTCTTTGATGGTTTAATGTAACAAGGTAAAAGTCTTATTGGTCACTTTTAATGATTCCTTGCTGAATAAATGTATTAATTTATTTACAAAAATCTTACTCTGCACAAACATTTGAGAAGAAATGTGTGTGTGTGTGTGTGTGTGTGTGTGTGTGTGTGTGTGTTATATAGTCACAATCACAATATATATATATATATATATATATATATATATATATATATATATATATATATGTATATGTATGTATGTATGTATGTGTGTAGAGAGAGAGAGAGAGAGAGAGAGAGAGAATCAATCAATGAGGTGAAGACAGCAGAATCAATTAATGAGTTGAAGGTGTTATAATGCATTAAACAGGATTTATGCCAATTTTGTTGTCTGTGACTCAGTGCTCCAGTGCCATCTGCCATATGGCTGTGGGGTGGGTGTACAGTCCTTGATGATTCTGTGAGCTTCCTTTGGACAACGACACATGTATGATTCATACTGCAATATGAAGACTAGGGAGGGGTTTTTAATTTTTCTTACAATCCAGTAAATAAACTTAGACCAGCTTTAAAGAATTTGCACTCTGTTCTTACGTGAAGAATCAAGCTCACTGAAAAAGGCCGGGACTACACAATACAACTGAAGGAATATATGCAACTCTAACATTTCCGAAGAGATCTGAATGGGTTTGCCAAAGGATAAACTACTTCTAAAAAGCTAGACAGGGTCCACAATACAGGAAATTACAACACTCATAATGAGACAGCAGTATATCATCCACTAGATGGTGCTAAAAACGTCATGCTGATTTCTGCCGAAAGATTCATTTCCAAAGTCCTGATGTGTGTTCTAATGAACTAAACTGTCTATTTTCTGCTTTAATCAAAGTTGATGTTGGTGATCTCACAAATACAGATGCAACACTGCAAGTATAGATAATTCACATTGTAATTAAAGTTACTTACGGTAACCTACTGTGTGTGATCATCTAAGCACTGTATTCAAGTAAATTCTATCAAACATGCAGCAATGCACCAATAATGACTTTAAAGGAGCAACTCTGGCCACATATTTGAGATGCGGCTGCTATCTGGAAGCACTGTGTGCTGCTGACCCTTGTATGAATTCTCCGAACGGCTCTGGTTACAGCTTAAATCTCCATGTGTTTATCTTTTGGTGAAGGGAGGGGGTTGAATGCTAGAATGCTCTTGTCATAACCTGGCAACATTCAAAGGGCCGAATCTTGTAGAGGAAGACTCAAGTGGAGAGCCAAGTGGAGAGTTGGTGAGCTCTCAAGCTGAACAATTTTGATTGTGGGATTTTACTACAGATGGTAAACAAAGCAACCACGTGTTGAATCCCATGTCTGTAATTATGACTGCATGAGGACCTTTTGCTCAGGCTTATGCATACACAAGTCTACTACTTTAAGTCAGGATATCAGGAAAAGTCCTGACCCCACAAGCTCAACATGCCCCTTTTAATAAAACAATAAACATGGGGTAATTCTCGCAATCCACCCCCACAGCAGTCGGCCACACAACCAAGGGACACCCCGAGAGAGGCCTTCCTTTTATCCCCATAACAGCCAATGGCTCCAAATACTCCAAACACAAACACAAGCTCACTGCAAATGCTGGTCACTATTTTTAGCCATCAAAGTCATATAAAAGTTACATAGGAAAGAAGGTAAATGTTTCCACTCATATGTTTGAAAAGAGCCGCTGTAAGTCTTTATTTACACTTGGCTCCCCCTATATGATGGCCTAGAGTGTTTGAAATTGAAGCCCCGCCACAGAAAAGGGGGGCTGATGGGGGTCCCAGACACCCAATACCCCACGCGCTGCAGGCTCAGTTTGAAGAAGAAGATCACAATTGGATTAGATACCAAAATATGTGCGGTGTTTGTTTTAATCAGTCTGGTGACACAGGGAGCTTTTGAAAGCACTAGAGAGAAAGAGAGTTGAGGGGAAGGGGAGAAGGACAGCTGTCCTGCAGGCCTGATACAACGTTTGGAGACAGGGGCCTGGGGGCTACGGTCTGGGGGATGCTTGGTCATGAAGGGGTCACAGCCAGGACTCCTCTAGTGGGGACATCACCTTGGCATGCATATGTGTCTGAGTATGTGTGCAACTACATAAAAGGATTTTCTCTCCACATTTTCATTACTGAGGGAGCCTAACATCTGTATAACTATCTGTGTAAATGTATTATAAGATATAATCTCTCATTATATTCACTTTATCAGAATTGAGATCGGCACCAGAATATTCCTCCAGTAAGATATTTGAAGCACAAGAAGAAACGGATCTGCTGGATGTGAATCCAGTTGCTGGGAGGCGATTCCAAAAAAAAAAAAAAAAAAAAAAAAAACGTGAGAACTTAAAAACTGAGTAAATTCACTTTATCTAATCCAGCGTTAATCAGCATAATTTGTCTGTTCTGAAAATCTGAAAAGCTGATATTTTTTTGTACAAACTGTAGTACTTGATACAAATAAACAATTTAAGAAATTAAATTATGCCTTCAAGATTTTTTGTACCCTATTTTTAACAAACTTTCAGTAGGCCCACTGAACATGATATCAAGGCGGCCTCAAAATCTGTGCAAGTGACCCAAAATCCATAGCAACACCACTATCTGTAACACAATGTCCTTTTCAAGTAACAAATATTAGTTTGGGATCAATTCTGGATTCAGAGTCAATTTAAAATGTCTGGATTCAGACATCACTTTCACCAGCGTTTCCTGCAGACAAGAACACACAAAGTGCACGCTGTGATGTCCAATTCACAATAAAAAGAATGACACTAATAAGTTGTTCTTGAACTCACTCCTGAGCACTTGGAATCCCTTTCAACCAGTCAGTGAATTGTTCAGAGCTGTTACTGAGTGAACAACTGATTCCATTGGAGTCTTTTTTTTTGTTTTGATTTTTGGTTAGTTTCTAATATTATTTTTAATATATGTGGAAGAATAAGGTTAAAACTGTTGTGTTTGGGTGACCATAATCAACAAAGCAACTGTAATGTGCTGGTTTGGTTCTGTTCTAACTGGTGGACCATGCATGCAATTAAATGTATAATATCCAAAATTCAACAAAAATTATGCAAAATTATATGGATCTTTCTCAAAATGCTACATTGAGGTCTGCACAATGACTGTTGGTTATCCTGAGATGTATGTGCAGGGTAGTGGGTGAGGTGGTGCTCAGTAGACTCTGCCCAAAGGCTAAACATCCTCACTGTCCCTCAGCAATCCAGAACTCCCAGAATCCCAGTTTAAGTTCCATTGGCTGTAACGCAATCCCTCTCTCGGAAGTGCAAATCCAGCTGCTGCTGTGTTTCAATAAATTTGATTTTCTGCACTGCTTCAGGGATGCAAGTCTCCAGAGCATGGTTGGGCAGCAGTGCCATTATCAATTTATAGACTCTGTCTGTGAGTGTGTTCACCTGTGTATCGCCATAAGATTTTGTTTGTCAACATGTTTATTATTAGTATACATTAGACCCAATCATTTTGGACTGACAATGCTCATTTTAAATCGTTTTGAAAAATAGTTAATCGGTTTTGTTGGGAATATGCCTAATCCGAGGATGATGATGAAGCATTTGGTCTGTATGTATTGTCTAGATTTTATATTTTATATCGCTAAACAAATAAGAGAATTCATTTTACACTTTGTTTCTCCTTCATAATTGTATTTCTTTATTAAGTTTTGTTGAATGTGATGACAAGTGTAAATCATTTTCTTTGTTCTGAATGAATAAAAATCTCTTTCCCTTTTCTATATATATACATACATATATATATATATATATATATATATATATATATATATATATATATATATATATATATATATATAGATATATATATATATATGATTGCATGAGGGAATGAAGGATAAGGGAATGGGAATGAAGGGTATATATATATATATAAACATTCAGCAAATGGAGCATTAATCATGTTGCTTTTGATCATCATCTGCTTCCCATTGCTTTAGGTGCAGAGTATTTCCAAACATTTTAGGTTCTGATTCCACAAGTGTCCAATTCAAGGTCAGCCTCTGTCTTTTACAGGATTGAATTCACATGAAATAGCAGTAATGTTCTTGTTAGGTTGTGTGATGTGGTTTCTCATTCAACATTTGAGTGTTGAAATCTACATGGCTGTATTGCTTTTGGAAGAGTTTTGGTAATAAAAATGTCTTTCTCTCTGCCATTTTCCCAGTGTTTTTTAGCCTTGAGGAGGAGAGGGTCTGTGTATGTGCTAGCTCTGTTTTGTGTGTGAGTCTGTGTAAGTACACATGTACATATGTTATTGTGAGTGTGTGTGTGTATCCTTTGTGAAAGAATTAACTTAAGTCCTGCGGATGTAAGAATTTGATACTCACACAGGAGATAGACAGACATGGATATGAAAGGTTGCATTATGTCTAGCATCTGGGTGGTTCTGAGAGGGGTCAGGGCCATCAGGATGAGCTCCGGGGCACGTGAAGATGACCCAAGCTGTTCCTGTGCAGTTACGCTTGCACAGCTGCCACAGTCTGGCATTCAGACCAGTACCACAACCAAAGGCCATGGGGCAAATGTACGTCATTATCCTTCATCTTGCACTGTATATTTCATGGTTGCTTAACAACTGCAATTTGAAATGTGGCATACCTGTATTCCTCACAGATATTTATTGTTAAACTAATGTGACTGTTGACCTATATTGCAACCATTTATATTTAAGAAGTAGTTAGTAGGCCTACATAAAAATGCTGTTCTGTTCTGTGACATGCACAGACGCATGGCTCAAAAGACGATTTTTCTTTAATCAAGACTTTTATTCTCAATTTAACCTTTGCAAGGAGTTTGATTGACAGGCTATCTGACCAATCATAACGCTGAATCTGACATTTTCCCCCTGAAACCAGACAGGACAGTAGGGTCATGCGGTGCGTTCCAAACGGGATATATCGCCCTCCAAAGGGCACTTCAGAGTGAAAACAATCATGGCCGCCATACTGAAGGGTCGTTCCAAACTAAAGTGCTCATAACTGGCCACTTCAAAGGGCCCTTCGGAATGAAGGATTTCGATGAACACTTTGGGCTCCCATGATCCTTTGCGCAGATTTTTTCCAAGTTGACGGCGCATCCATGTGGGCATGTGATGATGATGGAGAAGGGCACTTCAAGGAACAGATGTTTGGTCCCCTACACATCAATCCTAAAGGGATTAAGGCATAGGGATGAGCCCATCTGAATGAACTGAAGGGATAGACTGTATAAAAACATGGACGTAGTGTCCATGACGTCACAAGTGTTTTTGAAGCTCAAAGTGGGCAGAGCGGGCCGTCGCCATCACCGTGCATCACTCCAGGATAGTCGAAAATGTGCAAAGAGGCGGGAGCTGGTTCCGCAGTTGAAACAAGACACCTTATGATGTTTATTCATGATTATTTCTTGCTATAACTGGTGAAGTGGAAGAGAATATCGTGCTGCTTGAACAAAGGCACTACAGCAATGTCAAAACACATTAAAGAGCCACAAAACAGTATTCATTGTTTGAATTTATATATATATATATATATATATATATATATATATATATATATATATATATATATATATATATATATATATATATATATATATATATAAGACGAAATTTGACAGCTGAACCTTTGTTTCATAAAAGTAACCTGCTCTGTCTTGTCTGTGGGTGCGTTGTTAGTTTCCTCTTTGCATGATGTGTGGCGTGATCCCGCCATGGCTTGTAGGACACAGAAACAAATGGGGCAGGCCTTTGCAAAGGGTCAATTATAGTGCACTGGTCTAATTATTAATATTTTTTTCTTTGTGCGTCAACTCTGAAAGCAAAAATAAAAATACATTTATTTTGCACGAAATGCATTTGTGAGTGGTTCTAGTTTGGGAAGCGCGCCGTAGTCTGTAATGGTATGACGTTTGAAGAGACCCAGCAATGAGCGGAAAGATCTTAAAGACGCCCCCTGGAGTACACATGAATTATTTTCCCAACGCATTTATTGAATGGCTGTCTATATTTAATCTGAACCATAGTAAGTAGGAAAAATGCCATATAATTATAAATGCGAGCGATTGTATGACTCAGTAGGGCAGTGGGCAGTAGTTTATTTATTTTTTCAACAATATACAGATAAACGGTTACATACGTGGATGTACAATTATTTATACAAATTCATACATTCATACAATTAGCCTAATTAACGAAGATGTTCTTTCATTTTAATCAAATGTTTATTATGTTTGTTAATGGTATTATGTTTGTTAATGGTGAACACTGAATAGGCTAAGGTTAAATAAATTATATTTGCAGTTATAAAATATTGTTTTATTTTGATGTGAAAAGGACTGGATGGACCTTTTTCATACACTTTATCAGTAGGCCTAAATGTATTGGGTCGTCTTCCCCTATAGTTATTTATTTAAACAATTTACAACTTGTCTTTATACATTTTTATATATTGAACGATGTTTTCTTATTTACAACTAGCATGTACACAAAAATAGCTACTAACATAAACATAAAGACCAAATTAAAATAATATAGGCTACATTCAATTAACGTTTAATTCCATGTGATTTAAAACAACCTAAAAACATAACATCAATGAAGTGCACTCGCCTTCATTCTCCGTGGACGATGCTTTGAGACAGTTGTTCAGCCCCTCCACCCCATCCACCAATCAGACACTCATTATCAATATTCCAGCATTTCTCAATGGGGGCGTTCAGAGAAGGTGGGCGTTTGTTTATGTCGAGTTTACACCAAAAGATTTACTAGGAGACTTGCAGAAACGTGTAAAATCTATTCATGTGGATATTTTGCATCCTGAAAGTAAAATGATATTTCAACTTTCCAGTCAAATCAGTTCTCAATTCTGTTATTTGGCAGTGAATTTAATGAAATAATAATAATAATAAACATTATCACCATAATAATAATAGCTACACAATAAACATTAATATTCAGGGCAGACATTTAGCCTCCATTGTATTTGATGGGAGTGGCAAGGTTGGATATGGGTGCGCTGACCCAAGGAACATCCCATTTCGCCTTTTTATATATGGAAAGTTTTTATAGCCTACTTAAGGTTTATTTTTTTGAGCTTTCTCCCAATTTATTAAATTTATATAAATTATATAAATTTATAAATTCTACTTATAGTAATGTGTAACATTGTAGCCATAAAGAACCTTAAATATGATCTAGGCCTATTTGAAATCTCTAAGGAAGCAGACTTTGGATAGTGGCATGAACTAAAGTAGCCTACATTTCTTGTAATAACACTCAGACGCATTTTTCAAGTGCTATATGCTATAAGGAATGCAGCCTACACACATGATATATAATCATTTTTAATTACAAAATTAAAAATAGCCTATGTATGTCTTCGGAACACTCCAAAATATTTTCGGTGACAGTTTAAAAGGGCTCTTTCTGCACCGCGTACGCATGACTCATGACTCATGAAACAGCCACAATGCTTGTGTCGAAAATAAGGGTCTATTTTATTTAGGAAAACATAATTCAAGAAGGAATGAATAATGATGCCTCGGCCACAACATGGACAAGCCTATGAATTATTCTTGTTTTAAGCTCGCAGAAATTTCATGGTATTATTTTTGGCATGCTCAAAATAATAATTCGTGTCTTTTTACTATTCACAAGGCCACAGCAACTTATAGCAGAGGTCAAGATGCGACCTTGGAAATTGGTGATGTGTGCAGAAAAAAATTTGACCTTTTAGATTTCATTCTCGTTATGATAAATAAAAAAGAATACCAGAAGAGACAACCATGGACATACATATTTTTGATTATCTGGAATTACAAAAAAAAAAGGAAAATCTAGAATAACATGTTTGACAGGACTTTATAGATTTAGGGCAAAGTGCAGTACAAATTGCATACCAGAACAATTACATTTATAGACCCAGGGTGCTCAAGGAATGTTTTGGCATCTTAGAACAGAGCTCCAGCATGAGACAGAAGAGAGGTAAAGTAGAATGCTTGGCCAAATCTGGATTTATCCATATCTGAGAGAGTCCCTGCCCCAGGCTGCAGCTAATGAAAATCCCATGGCTGAGCATCTGAGCTTCAGATACTCCTTCATGATCATTGTGCGAGCACTTTTAATTGAATCAGAGCCACAGGTCACAGAGACTCTCTGCCACCACCTCCTCTCTTCAGTATGAACACATTTATTTATTTTTTAGCTGTGGTGTGCGTCCACAGCAGCCAGGTCAACTGATACCCAGATGGTTTCGCTAAGGAGCCTGTTTACAGATTCCTGCAGTCAGAGTGAAGGAAAGTAAGGATCTGTTGGTATGACACTGATTAGAGTCACTCAGCTTTACATGCAGGAATGATAAGAGCACTGCATAATGAACGTAACTCTTCAGGCCTGCAAAATAATCTCAGCTTTTTATGCTGTACCTACATTTTTATTGTTTGCCTGATGGATAGATGGGAAGACAAGGATGTGAACCATTCAGAATTTAACTGAAAAATGCCTTCTAAAATCCATTTTTGAGTTTTCAAACAGAATGCAGAATTCCATCTTGAATTTGAATCTAAGGAAGTAGAAATTAAATGAATTGAAATTACCTTAACTGTACTTTTTAAAATTTTAGACAGATAGAAAAGGCATTTATAGAATATTGTATTGTATTTATTTATTTATTTATTTATTTTTCATCATCATATTTAATAAATTAACTTTTGTGGACAAGGGTGGAAGAACACTTCATTTCCCAGAATGCGTTGCCTGTGTTGCATTCTTTGATTTTGCTATCAAGTAATTTCCTCTTTCTATACCATTAGGAACCGACCACCCAACCTAACACCATTTATTTTCAGTCATTTCCTCTTCCTATCATCCCAATTCATATTCATGTTCAACTTCTTGTGGATCATGACTAATTCAATTCCAAATCATGAATTTGAACAAGAATCAATTCTTCAATTTTATTCCTTATTCTGTTTTATTCATAGTGTGATATAAAAGTCTTTAAAAATCCCTCTATAAACTTTTTATAGCAAATGTATTTACATTTGACATTGAACATCACTGCATTCACATCACCTTTCTTTGGTAATATAGACATCTCTTAGTGCTTTCATGCAGTCTGGACTCTGGAGAGACAGTAAAATTTTGTGTGGTCATTGGTGGGACAGTCAGTCTGTTCTTACCCAATGTCCCTCCACACACATACAGACTGGCCCTTCTTCAGAGCTTTTCTGAAACAAACTCCCACTTCCCAGACTCTCTCTGTCATGTGTTATGACCCTGGGGTCGGCAGCTGTCAATCAGAACTTCGGCTTCAGCTGGCCATCAAACTGCTGGACGGAGGGAGAAGAAGAGAGAGAAAGAGCCCTCAGAGAAAAATCCTTTGTCTTTATATGGGATCATCTCTTTGCATGCAGGGCACATAATTGAATTACTGCCCTTTCTGCTCCACATATTGCAATGCAAACCTGTAGGCTGGAATGATATAGACCTCCACACATGATCAGAGTGTGTGAATCAGATTGTTAACAGCGTAGTTGTTTCCCTGTTTAAACACTAATGCTGCATGCTCTTGATGAAATTACATCCTGATCCCTATATAAACCTGCAAAAAGTACCAAATTTAAATCTCCATGTATGTTTTGATGTTGATAAATTTAGAATTCAACAATTCTCTTCTTTTTTAATTCATGTGTGTGAAGCTGAATTAAATTAGCCACATCCCACAGGAAGTTAATTTGAAATGACAGGAAGAATTTTTTTTTTCTTTTGGAATGTTGTAAATGGCATTCTGAAAAAAAAAAAAAAAAACATTTTGTTTCTGTTCTGTTCTAAAAGTCTCATGCTTAAAAAAGCTTTGGTAAGCTTTGGTAAGCATAAGACTCAGAAAATCAGAAAAAAGTAAAAAAAAATAGTTATTTCTGAAGGATCATGTGACACTAGAGGTGGTTGAAATTTCAGCTTTGCAGTCATAGAAATAAACTGCATTTTAAATGATAGAAAAATTATTAAAAATAAAAAAACATTTAAATTATTATATTATTTAAATGTAATAATGTTAATGATATTTCACAATATTACTGTTTTTACCATTTTTTCATCAAAAAATGCAGACACACACACATATGATAGATAGATTCGAATTACAGTTCTGTGTCCTGTTTGCTACCTTCAAAAATTCATTTTAAATTCAGGAACTGAATTGGAATTTACAAGGTATTCTCAATTCAGTTTTGAATGCACACACCCATGGTTAATGGAGTGGAGCAACCCTGAAAAACTGATCTTTAATTTCTTTCTCAAACAAGACAGGGAGATGGAGGATGATAAGGAGGACCAGTGTTGTGAATTGAAGGTTTCAGAAGGGTCACATCCAACACTGCTCTTTTTGCTCTGAACTGGATGAAAAAGAGAGAGGGAGAGAGGAAGACCGTGGGCCACAGACTGGACTGATTTCCTGCATGGGGTCATGACAGGGACAGGTTCAGCCGCCCCAGGTTCAGGAAACAAGAGTGGCCACAAAGCCACAGCAAGCAGAGGAGCAAGGGTCAGACGTTTGATGACTTACCAGAAACCCAAAGAGCCGCTGGAGATTTATGGCTGGGCAGAAATCTGTGTTTCCTCCTTATCTATAACCTGCAGAGTTTTGGTGACTGGGGTTCAGGTTATATGGGGCTTCTAATAAAGGATTGACTGTGAACCTTACACTGAAATACATTTGTTGTAGGTTTTACTTTAAAGCAAATTTCACTCAAAAATGTAATTGCAAAGGAAAGATAGGAAGATACTCTAATAATCTTACATAATTTACAGCTTCAAAAAATTATTTTCACTGTGTATTTTTCTCAAGGAAACCTTTAGAATGGAGAAATGTTGTTCATATCTTTGCCTTTTGAAATTAACTTTTTTTTTTCATTTCAGAACTCAGTCAGTTCAGTTCTCACTCAGTTCATATTCAGTTGTAGATTATAACTGAAATTCATAAGAGGAGGAGACCTGCTGTAATCACTCATGCAATAACTACGTTTTCTGAACATTTTTTTTTGTCGTCCTTGCTCTAAAATGGCCACAGATCCATTTGATCAAAAAAGGAGGGCATATTCCTTTCTGCATTGCCAGTTGTCATATTGTATAGATAATAGCAAACTAGGAAAGCATCAGCTCTTAGTCTGCTTTTCTGCAGATCCAAATGATATGACTGTGGTTGTGTGCACGCCAACTCTGTCAACACCAAATGTAAGAGCCCTGGTTCCTGAGGCCATCCCGCCAACCTAGAGCTGATATTTTCTCTAAATGTGTCTTCTGGAGTACATTTTCTCCACTGGGTGTTTTATTTCCAGAACACACTATCACCTCAGGCTAGAGTGATGGGATTTCAGCTATTTAACCATGAGCCAGAATCACAAAACTTGGCTGAAGCTACTGGATCACACACAAGAAAAGTGTCCAGGGTACACTCCATATACAGTATTCACATTAACAAAGATATATTGAAGCACAGAGAGTAAGGGAGAGTGGGGATATTGTTTCACTTTTTATATATGCATCTGACGTGACGTGACGTGACATTCAGCCAAGTATGGTGACCCATACTCAGAATTCGTGCTCTGCATTGAAGTGCACACACACAGAGCAAAGTGTCCAGGGTACAGTGGGCAGCCATATGCTGCGGCGCCCGGGGAGCAGTATTCACATTGCTCAACAAAGTCATATATTGAAGCACAGAGAACTGTACATGCACTCCCCCCAGCCGGCCCGAGACTGGGGATATTGTTTCACTCTTTATTCAAGTGAGGATTTATCAGGGAAGGTTTATTTTTGAAAGTCAATCAAATTCTGTAGGCAGAAACCTTAAAGTCTGGACTACAGAAAGCTGTTGATTAATTCCACCATTATTACAGGGGAAAAAAATTGACAAAATTCCCCAATGGTGTGGGTGGGTGTCACATTTGTATTGTGCCATGTATTTGTATATTATATATTTTGAGCATAGCACCCAACCTGACGGTTATGAATTTATTTATTTATCTATTTGTCCTGACCCTTGACAGAATAAAGCCAGTGTCAGGTTTTTTCACTTACCCAATAGCTTTTATAAAAATCACACTGTCTAAACTGAGTGATTAGGCCTATAATCCAATGACTACACTGGGTGCGGCCTGCGCGACGCGACGCGACACGATAAATCACCATCAGAAAACTGATGCCCAGTTCTATTTTTGACGCACTCCACGCGCCTGCGAAGCATAGGCCTAAATGAATTTGCAGCGGTCGCTTTGTCGTGTCCAGTGTAGACAGCCACAAGCTACGGCGCGACGCGACACTGCAACGATCGCGACCGGTGTCGACACTGTGTGGACTCAAGGAGAGTTCAGTGCGCCCACGTCCTGGTGAAGGCTAAGAGGTTTTAAAATCCACAAAATCATTCTAATACACAAGAGTGTTTTCACTTTAAGTTTGAAACCAGCACACAAAAACACTGATATAGACAAAACTTTTATATTTGTAACTGGACTTTTGACGCCAAACCCTGCAACTGTTAAGATATTCCCCCATACCGGTCATCTCAATAGTAAAAAGTGTCCCAATATAACTGAATTCACCTATAGCTCGTGTGACAACCTGCCCCGTAGTATATATAGGCTAGTTAGTATTTATTTTTCAATAATTTCACACGCATTCTCTCGCTGAATTAAACGAGCTGTATTGTTTTGAGAATGCATTATCTCTGCTTTTCTCTCAACTTTTGTGCAGTTCATAGACGTGCGGTGTTCCTGTTCTAGAGGGTCTCCAATTTTGGCCCATGTTTCCAGATCTCCCACAACATCCTAATCCAAGTCATGTTCTTTATTAATTGAGTGACAAACACGCCACTTCAACCACGAGTGGCAAGCCGGTCATGTCCTTTTGATTAACTCTCTCTTCTTCATCTTCATATCTTCTGTACACGGCTTAATGTGGGATATTTGCTCAAGGGTTTACACAAACGTTTAAGTTTTTTTTCAAATAAACATAATTTACTCTCTCTACCTATTACAAATAATGTCATTTTTATACCCAAACCCTAATAACTGACTTTCAAACGATAGAATTTTGACGTAATGAGATTTAGGCCTATGTTTAGTTTTGAAGAAGAATGACGTCAATGTCATAGAAGTGAATCAGTATTTGATTTTAGTCTTCAGAAGAGTATAGCCTATGCAGTTTGCAGTGCAAGAAAACAACTTGTCAGAGGAAGTGATATGATCTCTTCCGTATTCCCAAAGTCTGTTTGCTTGGTGAATTCATCATTGAATGAAACGGTTCTTATGTGGGCTGACCGAAGCAAATGGACTGGATGTTTACACACTTGTCCGTCAGGTTGGCTCCATGCGGCCTTACTGATATCCAAAAAACTGTTAGACATCTTGGAGAGCAGCGCGCGTTGTTTAAGTGCTCTCTGTTTAGATATCTATTACAAAGATTTGAGCAGCCACGTCAATATCAACAGTTTTAAATTTCTTTGATCCCTGGATGTCCAAACACAAGCAGCTCCACAAAGTTATATGGAAGGACGTTTTATTTTATTTTATTTTATTTTATTTTATTTTATTTTATTTTATTTTATTATTTGCTTGGATCAGTTCGGTGGACATTCTGCATTTTACTATATTTTTCCTTAAACTTTGGAGTTACCAACAAAAAGTCACTTAATTTAATACATAAAAGGATAATTATGATAAACGCTTTAACTTTTCTTCTGGACTTTAAATCTGTTTTTAAGAACTACAGAGCGAGTAGAAAAAGGTAATGGATACGGCAGACTTGTTAAAATTAATCGTTGGTAATTCAAACCTTTACAAAAAAAAAAAAAAACTACACTGGATTGAGAGCGGGTTGCTTTAGGTCTGTTTTTTCTGTATCTATTATAGGCTTTTTGTGCTTTTGCTATAATAGAAATGGAAAGAAGTAACGTGAGTTGATGATCATCACATTAATTAACTTTATTTTCAAAGACTGCACATTTTATGTAATGTTTTACAATATTGCAACTGGATCGTTTATTTCTTTTATCTGGTAGTTTATAAATATTTTTACGTTTTCTAAAACAAAATAAATGTGATGTTTGCTATGCAATACCTTTAATTAGTTGTGACAAGTTTAGGGTTACTTATATATTCGAAAACTTCATTTTGACGTAAAAAAATATCATAACTTTAATGTTGCCTTAAATAATGATTTTGGTTTGTATTACATACATCTTTATTTAAAACACTCAGTAGAAAATATGAATAAATATCGATATAGCCTAAAACGTTTTTATCCCCTGTCAATCTCAGTCAGCAGCAGTTTACTATTTTTGCTGTTACTTTAATAATAAAAATCAAAGTGCAATGATTTATTTTCCCGCGCATTTTATTACACTTGTGCTTATACATCGCAATACATCTCGATAATAAAACAAAAACGCAGCGTAATATCCGAATTATATTGTGTCCGTACCACAGGGTAAAAACCATAATGGCATTTAATCTGTTGCATGTATGATTTAAAGTCATACGTAAATTCAAAATAACTTAATTTTGTCATCAGTGTAGACGTGATATATCATAATCGGAATCATTCAGGGGATTTTTTTCTTTTTTCTTTTAGCCAGTGCGCGTTTACTGGGCTGATCCCTGCTTTGATCGAGTTCTGACAGCGACCGGCAGCGTCTCGCGTAAAATGTTCCTGGATCAAAATCCATCAAATCAGGATTCAGTAGACTACTTTGGTGATTTAAAGTTATAAGTGCTCAGCCAGTCACAATTACTCGATTTAACCACATTCTCATAACTCTCATAACAATTTTGTTTTATTACGAGAAAATGTTTTGGAGAAAAATGGTTAATTGACAGGAGTCGCACGTGATTGATTTTGGGGCGTATTGAATCAGACCGCTGTGTCACTCTCTCCCTCCCAGTTCAGGGCTCTTTGTTTCTGATCCACTAAATCCCACCCACTTGAAATGAAGAGGTGGGGGAAAATTGCCATCTCTGTCGCTTATACACTAACTTGTTCCCTGTTAATAGCATCCTAGTTCACTATTTGCGCTCTCGTGCTCGGGAAAAGGTGATGGAGACTGAAAGTTGTCTGTCTTTCTCCTCGCCTCCAAACAGGATCACGCCGGAGAATTCACCGGGCTTGGAGCATAGTTCCGGCGCTTTCTTCCAGTGTGACGACCTCCAAAAGTCTCCGCATCTTACTCTAGCGCATCGATCTGAGTTTTTTATGGGACGCTACACTGACGGCGGCTCCGCGGACTTTACGCACGGCGTCAGCCCTACAACTCCCCGCGCCTCGCCTGGAAAGCATACAAAGTATTTGGAGAATATGAACCAGGACCAAAAACCTTCTTCGATCACTGAGAAGAACTCGTCATTTTATGAGACTAATTCGGATGGTAAGTGAAAACGAGTTCAGTAGTTGAATGTCAGCGAGGAAAACCTTCAAACGTCTATCCGTAAACGATATAGCCTAGGTTATATAGATAACAACAACAATAATAATGACATAATAAGAGGAATAATAATAATAATTCGCAAAAATCGTTTAGACAACTTTTTAAATACTCCACTTGAGAGGCCCAAAACAAACTGGAGTGATACGTAGGAATGTAACTGAAAATCATTAATATTTTTCATTTTCGCATAATTCCCTAAAACGGATAGGCCTGTATGGCAATTGGAAATGTAAGTATCAATACATTTACACTTAAAATGATGTCACATCAAGCAAGGTGGTGGTATTTGTGCTGAATGGAGATGACCTAGATTCAACCCAATAATAAATTTCTTTATTAATTTGTCTTTTCAATCAATCACTTAAACACCTAGAAATGGACTGTTCAATATTTCATTTATTAACTTTTTATTAACTATTAACTTATTAACTTAAATTCTAAATAGACTATATAATAATCTCTAACTTTATATATATATATATATATATATATATATATATATATATATATATATATATATACCGACGACATCTGAAAAATAAGCATTTATTATACACTCCTAAAAATAAAGGTTCTTCAACACTTCAGGTTCAGCAAAGAATAATAATTAAGAACCATTTTTCATTGGAAATGAAAAAACTTCATGACGTCAAAGTCTTCAGATCAGTGTATTCGTTGCAATGTTCATGGTTTTCTAAATAACCACAAATTGTATTTACGCTTTAGGTTGCCTTCTTTAGTTCTGTTAGGCTTCAAAACTATTTTTCTATTTTTCTAGCTCTAATTAAAAACTTTATTTATTTATATTTATTTATTTATTTATTTTTGGTATGATTGGTGTCAAAACAGCTTAGCTAAGAGTTTAATATGTTTATATTGTTTAGGTCTTAAAATGATTCACTCAAAATAAGCTATAATAATAAATTATAAATAAGTCATATCAATAAGTTATTATTATTATTATTATTATTATTATTATTATTATGATGATGATGATGATGATGATGATGATTATTTTATAACAGCTGAATTATTCATATTGTAAGAGCTCAGGCCTGTTCAGAATAGGCCTATAGCGCATTTCGTCCTCGCACTTTTCCACATTATGATTTAAAAAGCATTTATAAAGTTCTAGCATAATAAACAATTATTTAAACAGGAGGTTAAATAACTTTTTGAACCGGTGTGATTTAACGTTTTCTTTCCTCATTATAGAGCTGGAACAATTTATTTCAACCGCATGTCTCAATTTATATAGCAGGCCTAATAATAAAATATTGCGACGTCAGAAACAATCGTCAGATAACTTCATTCAAATCTATCGCCATGGATTTGTGTGCGCAGTTTTGAGGCCTGGTCATTCTTGTTTGCGTTTAATAACCTTACTATTCTGTCACACGTTCTAAACACGAATATTGATTTTCCTTCATTTGGAGAACTTGCAGAGAGCTAATAGGATGCTCTTGGATTCTGAATTAGTTTCATTTATAGACGATGGCGATATTTAGCATATTCCTTAAGTAAACACGCAAGTTTACATTTCTAAAATAACTTAGGATATTTATTTTAAAAGCACGAGACGTGTTGAACCAGTATGCTCTCCAGCATTTTAATTGGGGACCTTACATTAATGAAGGTGTGTCAAACAAATACAGCCTGGAATTGATTGGTCGGAACGAACTAGTGCTGAAGACAACACTTTAACAGAGGCCAATACGACACTGCTTTGTCTTTTAACTCACCGTGCTATGGGGAAGAGAGTGCAGGGTCATTTCTGCTATATGTGCCGGGGTTAAAGCCTTGAACTTGTTTCTGATAGATCATTGCACTTTCTTTATATTTTTAGAAAGTAAATTTTTGTCATATTTACGAACTTAATCTTTATTAATTCATCTATCTTTTGTAGGCCAATGGAGGCATTTTGGGAGATATTTAACTCAAATAAAATGAAATGGATAAGTGTTCTTCAGCTCTTTATTGTTCACTAGCCTAAATAAATCACAGTACAGTAAATAACTATCCTCTGTTCCTAAAACTGAGTTTAGCATTTTCTTTAGTTCTTGTACTACTGGAAGAGATCAGATATAGGCCTTATAATTCCATCCCTCTAAAGTTATGTAGCTCTAGTAAATGGTTTCCTCTGTTTTGGTGAAAATTAAATTAGGAAGAACCACAATTCATTTCTACTACTTAATCGCTAAGCAAAGAGAGACATTGAACTTTTAAGCAAACTGGATTTTTATGACCCAAGATCAGATGTTTTTAATATCTACAGAATCATCTAAATTATAATTTCACTCTAATTCAGATGGATTACAGTGGAGTTCTTCTGAGGAAACCAAACAGCACTACCATTGTCAAACAATGCTATGAGCCAAATGCAAATGCTAATTAAAAACTCTTAATATAATATCCTAATTGTTTTTTTATGTCTCAAGAACAAAGCTTTTACTCTTGTATTTGAATTAATTAAAGCCATAATTTAGTAATTTTATTGACCTATGATCATGCACAGAATGAACCACTCTTTGTTAAATGACTTGAGCAACTGTTGAGAAATCTCAATAAGATGTTTGAAAAAGAGAATCCAACTACATATCCAACTACAAAACACCATGTTTTGGTTGCTTTTCCATGAAAATTAGGGATACAAATATTGCATTACAATTTTTCTCTTTTAGATAAAAAAGAAAAACTGAAACACAGAAGTGGACACATAAGACGTTTCTATTTTAGATAAAAGTAGTCATGAAATAAAAAACACCCACTTTAGGGTAAAGGACTGACTGGTTTATTCCTTTTAAAAGAGCTCTTCTCATCCTTTATATTCTCCTGAGAAAAGCAAACACGTCCTGTTTGAATGATGTTTATTATTATAGTGAGTTGAACTTTTTTTTCCCCAAATCCCTTAAAAAACTTCTTATAACATTTTAACCCGTCATATTGTAGTAGCTGGATTTTGTAATCACGTGCATTTTTATTGTACTATTCAAGCAAGCATTTGAGCTTACAAAAATTGATTTTAACTCAAGCCATTCAAACTCAAGTTTCAAGCTTAATCAAAACTGTGAGCTCAGCTGACAGTGTGTGTTATCCTTTTATAAAGTTTGTGGAATAGGCCTACTCAAAAATAGACTGGATATTTGAAAGAGAAAATTTTTCTGTGTACAATGTTGGTTGAATGGTCAACTATTTATAAAAAGCAAAGATATTTTTTATTTTATTTGCCTGTTGCACACCATTATTTCACCATTATTACATCTATGAATTTATTCCCCACAAACACACACTCCTGTCCCACCCACTTTTTAAAACAAAGTTATGACACCGATTTCAGGACAGTCAGGAAAAACATTACATAACCACTGTTGATTAACAAAATAGCTTACACGTTTACAGTAACATAGATGGTGATTGCTATGAATTTAACTATATGTGTTTTATTTTATTTTTTTAGCAAAGTTATATTTAAGGACTTGTGCTACTTCATCTTTCATTTTTTTGTAGAATTTGTATTCTTTTTTGTGTGTGATTTGTATTAATTTAATTTTTTAACTTTTATAATTCTGTTTGCTGTTTAACTAAAACATATATTTTACGTGTTTGTGGTTAGTCTGAAATTATTTAGCCTTTCCAGCTAGCTAAATCAGGTGAGGAAAAATATTCAGGCTATGCATAAATAAGTCATTAACTACAGTTTAGAAGACAAGAAAAGCATACACAGAAAAGTATGTTTAATTAGCCTGTGCACAGTATTTACATTTGCTTATTTAAAACTAAATGGTCACTGATCTGCATTCAGTGGCAAATACTAACTCTGTAACTCTGCGCAAAGCAGCACTCATTCTGTCTTGGTGTCAGCAGGAGATAAGCCCGTACCCAAGGCCCTTGGATATCCCACTCTAGACTCAGAGTGTTGCGGAAAACTGAAAGAGCCGTCCAATGGGCTGACTGGTGACTCCATCACTGACTCCATCGACCTTTCAGGCAAGAACAAGAAGCGGCGAAACCGGACAACTTTCAGCACCTTTCAGCTGGAGCAGCTGGAGAAGGTCTTTCAAAAGACACATTACCCAGATGTGTATGCACGGGAACAGCTGGCATTGAGGACGGAGCTGACAGAGGCAAGAGTGCAGGTGTGTTAGACTCCACCTCCTGGGACAGGTTGTTATTTATGCATGTAAGAGTAATGTAAGATTATATAAATTGGCATTATTAAAATAATAGGTATTATTGAAATATATTTTCAGTCTATTATTCTCACAAAGGCTGCATTTATTTGATGAAAAAAATGTAAAATTATGAAATATGATTAAACCCATAAATTAAAAAATATGATTTTTTTCTATTTCAGTATATTGTAAAATGTAAATAATTCCTGTGATGCAAAGCTGAAATTTCTGCAGACATTACTTCAGTCTTCGGTGTCACATGATCCTTCAGAAATCATGCTAGAATATTTTTCTGGAAATCGTGATGAAAATAAAGTTCAAAAGAATATACATTTTTTGTAACATTGTCAAAGTTCTGACGGTCCGTTTTGATCAATTTAATTCATCCTTGCTAAATGAAAAGAATTAATTTCTTTAAAATAAACTTAGCATAATTAATAATATGGATAAAATATCTGATTAATATATACTAACCTTTTTCAAATGCGGCAGCATACACTATTTTTTTGCACAGATTTAAATGCTTTCTGTAATATTAATGTTCCTCATCTATTAAATACATTGAATGCATTGAAAGGCAGAGTGTTTTATTTTGACAGGACCTATATTTAAATCAATCAATAATTAAGTTTAATAAATGGATATTCTTTCCCCAGGTGTGGTTTCAAAACAGACGGGCCAAATGGAGGAAAAGAGAGCGATACGGGAAGATGCAAGAAATGCCAAACCACTTTGCTGCTACATACGATATCTCCCTTCTCCCTCGCTCCGACTCATACCAGGTACACACACAAACACACAAACACAGAACACAAAGAGAGCATAAGACAGAGCTTGAGAACAAAAATTTAGTTTTTGTCTAGTATTTCAACACACACAGTGGAGTTGCTTTGGTTTGGCTGGAGACATAGTGCATTTTATGATTTAAATTTGGTTGTCAGAAACACAGATTGAATTTCATTTTTTTTTTTTCTGTTAGTGTAATGCCAACAATCCTGCCATCTGGCACAGGCTAAATATTTAAGTGGTATATGTGTTAATTACAAGTAAAAAATATTTTTAAAATGATTTCAAAGTTACCTTTTTTTTAGATAACATGCAAATATTATAATCAATTTTGTTATAAAGTCACTAATGTTTGTGGGTGTTTTTTTTTCCTGTCCACACAGATGCAAAATAGCCTATGGCCAAGCAGTGCAGGGATGGGAGGTGCAGGCGGAGCGGTCAGTGGTTGTGTTTTGGGAGTGGAAAACATGGCATCATCCTGTATGACCCCTTATCCCCATCCTCACGGGAACCTGTCAGGGCTCATGGGTATGTCTGCATCTCCAGGCCATCATCATCATCATCACCCACCTCACCACCCTAGCATTAACGGGATATACTCACTCCATGGCTTCCCAGGAAGCCTGGGGCCCCATTCCTTTGAGCCCGGACCAGAGTCTGAATACAAGCCGTCAGGACTGGTGGCCCTGCGCATGAAAACCAAAGACCCGGGGAGCCTGTTATCCTGGCCAACATGACCATGCAGCTGCAACTGCGATTGTCTTGACATCACTGAGCCAACTAGCAGTTAGCATGCCCGCACATACTGGCATGTTAGTGTTACTCAGTAACACACAACTGAAAGACACTTTTTTAATGCTCAATGTACATATCTCTTTTTTTGCAGCCTTCCAGATATTTTCACTGCAATTAAACATTTTATGCCTGTACTTTTCTGTGTTGATCTGTTTCCCTATGAAAGCATCTCATTTGTTTGTGTGTTTGTTGAAATTCTATGAGCCATAATGGGCTTTGCACACAACTTGCCTTAATATAAAATTCTTCCAGGGATACTTAAATTTTTAAAAATGATGTCATTTTAATTGTCAAAGAGGATGTGCAACATTTTTATTTAAGTATGTTAATGTTAATCTCATAGTTTCAGTGTATGCAGTGGTTTAGCCTCATTATGTATATATGTAGCCCTAGCCAATAAATGATTTTACATTTTCTGACTTTCACGACTAAAAACAGCAAATAAGTTTGTGCTTCTGGTAAACCATGGCAGGAATTAAGCATCTCTGCATATAGATTGCATTTTGTGTTGCTGATTGCTTATTTTAATTAGGGATGCATGATAATTTGGTATCATATCGGTTATCCTATTGACATATATTAGCTTTTTTGTTTTTGGACTATATTAAATATCAACTTGTAAATGATCATTTCTCAAATTTTTAGATTTAGATTAACTTAGCCATTATCTTACACTCACTTAAAGGTAATCTTTAAAAACACTAATAACTTAACACAGTTAAATGCGATCTTTAGAATACCCATTTTTCAGCCTGAACATTATTATGTTATGTTGCCAGGATGTACTTACTGCATTTAAAATGATTAATTTTATTTTTTATTGTTTATTTTTTTATTTATTTAGACAAAATTGTACAGAATTTTAATACCATCCTCCATGAAAATAATTGTGGTATCGACAAGATTTTTAATATTCTTCATAATTCTAATCTTGAATAATATCCAGAATATGTAGTAATTATAACATAGATATTTGCACAGGCTCAGGCAACTTTTGGATCCATACAAACATCTCATAAAATTCGAATACAAAAAAATATTTTGTGTGCCGATTTATTAAGACTACTATAGATATAGATACATGTAAGGTGAAATGTTTTGTATTTGAGAGAGTGCATGGCCATTTAATATGTATTTTTAAATGTATGTTTTGCTGTAGGCTGGCTGTAAAGGCTGTCGTATGTCACCTGATACATCTGCAGCATGTGACAGCCCTGCTAATACAAAACCAACTAAGTAACCACAAACTCCTCACTCTCAGACTGATGATGGATTCCAAGGTTTTTCCGTCAACCTTAGGTCTGAGGTCTGACAGCTGGACAGAACCACAAAGCCTAATGAATTATGAATCAACTTACATGTTATGCTACTGTTTAATTCAAGGGTCTTGGACAAAAATCAAATCATTACTTGAAAAGCAATGCAGACTCCCAAGTTTCTAAAGCTGGCCATGTGGTGGATGTATTGCATTAAACAATTTTTTTTTTGCATGGTTTTAAATGCACCTGGTTCTAAATAACTAATCAAACTAGTCAAATTCAAATTCTGCCTGGTAAAAGCTTTTTTGAACATTAAATTCCTGTGACTTTGACATTTAACAACAGCTATGACACGCATAGGAACAGAACTCCTGAAGAACAACAAGCATGTTAAATTCTGTTTCTAAGACAACTCAATATCATTATACAGTTGATCATTTTGTTTTTGGAATCCCAATCCTGTGGGAAATAGCTGAAGTTAAAGTGTTCTGTTGATACAAGTGCCAAACAGCCTCGAGGAGGACATTTCTGTGACCCAGCCATGGGACCGGTGTGGGTTATTCAGCTCCATCTGGGTTTAATGACTGCATGCCAATCCTGCCAGCCACTCTTTCAGGGTGATTCACTTAATTTAGATGACACATAAGACAAAATTGTTCAAGATGAAAAAAGCTGCAGTGACAGGATAATGGAAACAGATCGACAGTTGCTTTGGGGCAAGCATTTCCTGCTGCTTCTTTCCTTTGTGCATCGAGGATGACAGAAACGCTGGATCACATTAAATGCCAGTTTAGCGAACCGTGCCGTGTTTTGGAGAGAATTGACATATGGTTCCAATAGAGGATAGAAAGGGAGGCCGACAGAAAACTCTCTCCACACCCACAGCTTCGAATTCCAGCCTGATCTTTCAAAAAAGTGGAGCCAGCTCCAGCTACACATGCAAACTGATTAAATGCCAGACTAAAGGATGTGATAAAGAAATACAGTTAAAGAGAAGCATTACTAAATAGATGTGAACTACAATGACTGGCGGGATGACAAATGTACAAAGAGAGCATAGAGTGCTAAATGTTGTAGGCTGTGAAAGGACAGACACACAAGATAAGCACGCAAAATTTGATAGATTTAAGATTAATATAAGCAATGAAATTTCAAAAACTTTAAATTGAGATATGTGAAAAATATTTACCTATTGTAGGCCTGCAGTAGGAAAATTCGGCAGCTTTAAGTGACATGTTGGCAGTAAATTAATTATACTTTAATAGATAAAAATAACATATGTGATAGCTTGTGCATTTCTGTCTTTAACCTTTACTTGTATTAGACGATATTATTTGTAAGCACTTATTTTCCTAACAGATAAATTGCTTGCTGTCTGCTGACCAAACAACAGAAGTGAAGCTCAAGCACTTTTTGTATGTAGCCTACTTCCGGATTATGTTGTCTTAAATAAAATATATTCCTTTTAGTAATTATCTGTCCTTTTTACATAACATTTTTAGATTTTCTTTTGGTTATTTGGCAAAACTATATTCCACCAGTTCTGAAAAGCTTTATTATGTAAAATATATTTATGTTTTATAAGGGTGAATCTCGCTGACAAGGCTACATGTACAGTGAAGCGACAAAAGCTGTTCTTCACGTTTACACTAACGTGACCCTTCACTTCACCTCAGCGGGACAGGCAAACATCACCATCTAATGGACATAAAGTTAACTACGAGATTTGTTTTCAGTAATGTTTATTTGACCACTCACAATTTGTAAACATTATAGGCTTAGATTCGTAATTTAAACGAAATGTAATGAATTAATCAAATGAAATTCCCAGTCTTTAGCATCAACTAAAAGCATCAACACTAATTACAGAATATTATTTTTTCCTGCATGATTTGTGGATTTAACATGTTGATCAAAATAAAATATGGAATAAAGTGCAGAAGCAGATGTAATATTTTCAGTGTATGTCCTCACAACTTTAAGGTTAGTTAAATGTCTCCGCTGTTGTGTCTATGGTGAATATTTGGCGTTTGAAGCTAAAATGGTGTACACCGAGACTAGGCGCTGTACGGGAGGTCTTGATTGACAGACAGAGCGACCAATGGCGTTGACGTTTCTCAGAGATTCAAACCAATCAAAGTCGACGGGCGGGTCGTGCTTTAGTCTTGACAAGATGGCGTATGCGGTTGTTTTGCCGCAGGGACACTGAACAAATTAAACACTTGCTCGTGTAAATTCGTCGACATTGCGGTAGCATAACTGTTAAAAAGTGTTTTGTTAGCCGCGCAAAGCCAGAGGATATCTAAGATGAAAGGGAAAGAGCGGTCGCCGGTGAAAAAGCGTTCAAGGGCCTTGGATGATATACGCGACAGGGGAGGAAGCCATCCGACCAGCAAGAAAATGGGGGTTATCTCGATTTCTGGCGGCGGAAGCAACAACGGCAATAGTTCATCTAAAAGCGAAGGGGGTTCCGCACGACGGGCACTGATCGGAGATAAAAGAGATGGACGGGATTTTGATGGACATGTCTCCAGTCGGACTGGAAATAACCACGGTTACACTAGCCCTGTTGCGAGCTCGAGCGGCAAGAATCACGCCTCGAGCCTGTCCTTAGAGGCGGCCGCGCGCACCAACTCGCGCGGAGAGTCGCGCACCCCGCTTCCTGCAAACGAAAGTGAGTACAAAACTTTAAAAATCAGCGAGCTCGGCTCCCAGCTGAGCGACGAGGAAATCGAGGACGGCCTCTTTCACGAATTCAAAAAATTTGGTGACGTGAGTGTTAAAATCAGCCGAGTCAACGACGAGAGAATCGCATTTGTCAACTTCAGGAGACCGGATGATGCCCGAGCAGCAAAGCACGCGCGAGGCCGGCTGGTGCTCTACGACCGTCCTTTGAAAATTGAGGCAGTCTACTTGAATAGGAGGAGAAGTCGATCTCCCGTAGATAAGGACCATTTCTCTGTTGTAGCAGGCCATAGACATTTGCATACACAGAGGCCGCTCTCTCCAACCGGTCTGGGTTACAGAGACTACCGTTTACAGCAGTTAGCGCTGGGTCGGCTTCCTCCTCCCCCACCCCCGCCGTTACCGAGAGAGCTTGAGAGAGAGCGAGAGTTCGCCTTTTATGAAGCCAGGGCGCGGCCCGCGTACATCGCGGAGCGAGCCGCTCCTTTCCGCGAGGAGGACTTTATCTCTCCAGAGGACGACCAGAGAGCCAACCGCACACTATTTCTGGGTAATTTGGATATTACTGTGACTGAAAATGATTTGAGGAGAGCCTTTGAACGATTTGGGACCATCACAGAGGTGGACATTAAAAGACCAAGTCGGGGCCAGAGCAGCACCTATGGCTTTCTGAAATTTGAAAACTTGGACATGGCCCATAGAGCAAAAATTAGCATGTCTGGGAAAGTTGTGGGCCGAAACCCCATAAAGATTGGCTATGGCAAAGCCACCCCCACCACACGCTTATGGGTGGGCGGTCTTGGACCTTGGGTGCCTCTGACTGCGTTAGCCAGGGAGTTTGACCGCTTCGGCACTATCAGGACTATAGACTACAGAAAAGGGGACACCTGGGCCTATATTCAGTATGAAAGCCTGGATGCTGCTCAGGCGGCCTGCACACACATGCGTGGATTTCCCCTCGGTGGTCCCGACAGGAGGCTGAGGGTGGACTTTGCTGACACGGAGCACCGCTACCAGCAGCAGTTCTTGCAGCCCCTCCCTTTGCAACATTATGAAATTGTGGCTGAATCTTTTGTCCATCGCGCCACCCCTGAGGCAATCAGGGTGCGAGAACGAACTCCCCCACCTCTGCACTTCAGAGAACGAGAACTGTATGCTGGGGCTGAATGGCCAGCGCCTGCCATTCGTGAACGTGTACGAACGCCTGCGTTTGAGCCCCTTGAACACTTGGAGCGCGAGCGACGGCGAGAGGCGTGGTCACTGGAGCGGGAGCTGCCAGGCAGAGATGCAGCACGCAAGCGACGGCTCATGGAGGATGGGAGACATCTGGAGTGTTCACCTGACAGCAGCAGCGAGTGGGCGGCCCGACGTCGCAGACCGCCATCCCTTGAGGGCAGCCCAGGAGGGAGCAGTCGCGATGGACGATTCAGTGACTCTGAGCGGCCAGCGAGAGCAGACCGTGTGTCCCCAGCACGAGAGAGCCACAGCAGCCTGGACAGAGGCCCTGGTGAAAAGCGCATCAAAAGCAGCAGCACCCTCTTAGAGTCTAGTGTCGGCGTGAGTCCTGCGGAGAGAAAGCGCAAAGCGGGCGATTCAGCCAAAGGTGCCTCCAAGAGGGACCGATCTGAGAGCAGCTCCAAAAGCAACCAGGCTTCAAAGCAGGATGCAGGGGGGAAGCTGAGCATGGCCTGGAATGGCATGCTGCTCCTGAAAAACAGTAACTTCCCAGCCAGCATGCACCTCCTGGAGGGGGACCTGAGCGTCGCCAGCAGTCTCCTCATCGACGGCAGCACGGCTGGTAAAGTCACACAACTACGCATCACACAACGGCTTCGCCTTGACCAGCCCAAGATCGACGAAGTGTCCCGGCGCATCAAAGTCGCAGGCCCAGGCGGGTATGCGGTTCTACTGGCGGTTCCTGGCACCTCTGAGGAGACTTCATCTTCGGACCCAGCAGCATCGACGCAGAGGCCCCTGCGCAACTTGGTTTCGTACCTGAAGCAAAAGCAGGCCGCCGGGGTCATCAGTTTACCCGTCGGGGGCAGTAGAGATAAGGACAACACTGGGGTCCTGCATGCATTTCCACCATGTGATTTCTCTCAGCAGTTCTTAGATTCTTCTGCGAAAGCTCTTGCCAAAACCGAAGAGGACTTTCTGGTCATGATCATTGTGCGAGGAGCATCTTAACAATCATAATACACACAAAAGTGTTGTTAAATGCAAACTTCTCTTAATGTCTCTTAATTGCATGCTCTCTAAAGCAGACGTGGTACTAGAGTAAAGAGCAAATGTTATGACCTGCTCTGCCAAACATGTACTAAAAAAAGAGAGAAAAAGGCCCATTCGTATAGCAAAGTTTAGCTCTATAGCAATATATTTGTTTTCATTTGCAATTTATTCAGATGTCTAGTTTGTGATAAGTTGTACCCTGCTTAAAAGAATGATATTGGGAATATTAGAATAGGAATTTAGTTTGCTATTGGTCATTAAATGCTGTCTAGTTCCAACACTTCCTATCAACATGTATTTCAGTCAGATTCCAGACAGTCATCCCTGTACGAAATCTTTTTTGTGAATGTTCATTTCATTCATGTTCATGATTATCAATTAATCTGATTTAATGGGAACCTGGTTTATGTGTCTTGATGCTTTGAATAATCGTTCACTATTGGGGAGTGTAATAGAGATATACAGTCCTGTAGGCCACTAAAACAGGCAAAATATTTTGCTCAGTGAACTGCATGTTGATGCTAGTGTTGTACAGTAAGCCATTGCAGAGGTTTAATATATGTTGCCAAAAAATGTCATCAGTGTTATATGATACAGGCTGCGTTTTAACACCCCTTTATCACATTAAAAAATAATTTGTGAACGTATTTTGATTTATAAACATAGATTTTTTTTAAGCCCTCCTTAGACCAAAGCATGACATCAAGCATTCAGTTTGTGTTTAAAGAAGAAAATACGTTGTTCTGACATACTGTTTTCATGTTTTTGGGTTACATTTGAAAGGTTTTGAATGAAGCATAATTCTGTTTTCAAAATGGGATAGTGTGAAATGTCTGAGTTTAAATTATGATGTGTCTCAGATAATTAATTTGAGTAACACGGTGGTTTTAATTCATGTTCCCCCATAGGACTGTCATAATTTCCCAGGTAAAACCTATTTACAGTGATATTGTTAATGATATTCTTATGTATCTTTATAAAGATAAAGACAAAAAAAGGTGCATTTGCTATAAGAACAGACTTTTCAGATCATCAGTGTAAAGTGAATGTGGCCTGTAATGTGATATTGTCATAATCATCAATAATTTGCTAGATATGCCATGTGGATAGCACTAAGAAATTAATGTGTATAACTCATTTAAAGAATTCCGGCCCACATATTTGTACAGAAAACTTGATTTGATGCCCTAACGATTTGGTTCTTGTGCAGCTATAAGACAGTCCTATGTTTTATTTCATTGACATACTTTTAGTTGACAATATAGACATTTAAGTATGTTTTAGTTGAACAGCCATTTATGTTTGAAATATTACACAATGTTGTGGTTCTTAGGTGTCATTGTTTGAATGGTTTTAAAATGACAGTCCACAATTTTCTCTAAAATCCTGAAGAAGTAGAAATTTGTGTTCTTAGTCTGTTTAGCTAATTGCAGTGTACTGATCTGATGCATAACTAACATCTTTTCATGTATGACTTTTCACACTAAATTGTGTTTTAAAAGTTGATTGGTTGGTGATTTCATAATATAAGAGCTGTTTGTGTACATGAATAAATGGACATACTGTACGTTCAGTCTTGGCTACACACAACAGGACAGGACAGGAAATGGACCGTTCCACAAGTGGACTTCACATGGCTGGAAGCAGAAATGATTGTTTGAAATGATTCAGGAGCCCTTTGGATGCACAGGGGCAAGAGCTTTCCATTTAGTGTTAGTGTACTCTCACTGAGAGCATCTTCCTGCTTGTGTAATTGTTTTTTTTTTTTTTTTTGTGCTTACAGTTCCCGTATTTAAACGGAAATAATGACACTCTTGATTTGTGCTGTATTTACCTAATTTCTTGATTGGGGGAGAAAGAGGAAGCGGTCACTCACTCCTTGCACAGCTCTTGACGTGGCTGTTTGTACACACAAAAAGTGCACTGGCCCCTCATTTGATTATATCACGCTATCAATAAATTGTTTCATTTGAGGGAGAAAATGTTTATTCGTTGGAAATCAATTGAAGAACGCCTGCCGCTGCTTTTTTCGTTTGTGTTTCGGGAGGAATTGTTGCTCGATTGCTTGTTTCTGCTCAGGAAAGAGAAATTCTCCTCCTTTGTGTTCGGCCCAGGATCAGTCATGGCAGTGAGAGCAAAGGGCGAGAGAGCTCTTTTGAGGCTCGATGTTGTTGTTGATCTGTGTTTTCCACCCTTGTGTCCTGGAGTGGCCCTACATGCTAAGTAACCTGAGGGTGCTGCTGCCCCCAACCCTCAAACAGATCAGGGAGAAGGGGGCTGTTCTTCTGAGCTTTGAGAATGAGTGGAGAGATGATGTTTGCGCAGACCTTCACCTTAACTGAAGTCTCTGTTTCAGCACCTTCGCTGGGGTCTTTCGATTCTCACGGCTGCTTCCTTTATGTGTCCTTCATCTGGAAGTATCCAGGCTTGCTGTACTGTGCATTGCCAGCACAATAGAGGCCCTGAATGAACCTCAAATCAGTGATTTCCAATTCAGAGGAGCAGGCGTTTGTTTACCCCATCCTTTGATTTCATCTGATATGATTTTGTTTCGCTCCATTGAAAATCAGTGAAGGAAGAGGATTTAGAAAAGCCAAAAGCATTTTTAGCCTTCGAAATTGTGTCTGACTTGAATCGAGTTTTGATAGTTTTGTTTTCTTAAACGTTTATTTTCCCAAAGAGAAAATGATTATCGGTACGTGGTAAATTGACCCTTCGTTGTGAAGAACCCCCGAAAGAAAACATGCTTCCAGTGTGAACTCCACCCAAAGTTAACATGGAGTTTGCTTGCGAGGAGCCTCGTCAGGAGGAAGAAACTGAACTCCACCTCTTTCCCTTCCCTTAGTAAGATGTCCAGTCAGCTGCATCACTTCACCAGCAGCTCATTCAGGCCTCTGACGTGAGGATCCAGACCAGTCCTCTGGTGTGGGTGGTGAGTAGGGAGTATTTAATCTATACCAGGTCTTTAGACTTTAGAAGTCTACCTGGTGCAGGTAAGTGTCACTTCAGCAAATACGTTAGAACACTGCCATTGGTTGACATCTTGGGCTGTAGTTTCCAAAACCTTATTTATTTGTTTCTTATGGGGAAAAAAAGAAAAAGGCAGAAATATATGTAATATTTTAAGTAGGAGATGGTTGTGCTTGTGATTTTACACACATAAATTTGCAATTATGATAACATGTTAAAACACCAGTTCACCCAAAAATGAAAGTAGTTCTAAACCTGTATGACTTCTGTGGAACAAACAAGATATTTAAAAAATGTTAAATGCATGTTTTTTCCTCCATAATATAAATATATGGGCAAAAATAGTTGAAACATTCTTCAAAATATATATTTTTGTGTTCCACAGAATAAAGTCACATATGTTTGGAATGACATGAGGGTTAGTAAAAGATGACAATTTAAATTTTGAGGTGAACTATCTCTTTTAAGTTGAGAATATTAAATTTGTTGTTGTTTTTTTTAATGTAGATAAACCATTAACCTGTTATTCTCATATAAAAAATGAATTGGTACATCATCAAACGGGTTCAGCTGTCTGCTTCATTCAGATCATTCAGACACTTCTAATGACAGTAAACAACACAAACCCCCCAAAACACTCATTTAAAATAATAATTAAAAATCTTCAAAATAATTAAATATTTTACAATAATTGCAAAAATTAATTACAATTTACATACAAAATTTAACACAATCCCACACTTCCTTTTAGACTGTGTAATGTCATAGAGCTCTTCATTCCAATTGAAGCCTCACTACATTTACTTTTTAGCGTTTTAGTCAGCTGTATAATCCTTACAGTTAATTTGCTTCTAAATTCTAATGTTAATTTGAATTATAACTTAGTAAAATGTTAAGTTGTGGTGATTTCTTAGAACCTTGGGAACATAATTGACTATGACTGTCTCCTAGGTTCCAAACAAAAAGTCTTAAGATTTTGTCCTAATGATAGAAAGAAACAGAGAACATAAATGATTAGATGGCTGTAGAAAATCATAGAACTGATCATTTAGCTTTGCAGTAAACCTTGTTGATTATAGACAGTCTCAACCAGAGGCTTATTGTGTTAAATTTCTTAGTTTAAATTATGATGGGTTTCCAAAAGATATGACTGCATAAGGTTGTTTTACTTTTCTTTTTTTTTTTTTTTTCACTTCATAGGACTGTTAGAATTTCCTCTTTAACACTGATATTGTTAATACTGGTATACATGTGGTCACTTTATAAAGATAACAACAAACAAGAATTTTCTATACAAACATAGATTTCTGGTTATGAACATATAGAATTTACATTTAGAAAGGTATTTAAAAAATGGATGGTCTATTCAAATTTCACAGTACAATTAAAGAAACATTGGTTTTTATTTTATGTTTTGCCTGTATGGCTGTTGGCATGTCTCATTTTAAAGGCTGCACCCTCTAAAAGCCGCATTTATCAGCCACATACATCATTCAGGCTGCCTCATTTCAGAAAAGTATCCATTACATTCCAAATTAAAAGAGACATTACAATAATTCATGCCTCACGGGGAATAAGAGTTAATTTTATAATTACTTTTCTGAACTGAGACATCCTTGATGACGTAGGTGGCTGACAAATGCGACCTCATGAGGGCGCAGCCTTTAAAATGAGACAGCTTTCATCGTGAGTACAGATGTGACGCACATAGTTTGACCAAAATCTGTTCTCTGCAAAAAGGTTTGGGCACTGGCTAACATTAAAATCCATTTGCATTAACACATTTAACTGAAACGGTTGTGATAATTCATTTCAATAACATTTTACTACTTTTTCAGTTACACGTTGTCAGAATAACATGTAAGTGATGATAATAATAAGCAGCTGTCTCAGTCTCTAATGTTTCATCCTGTATCTTTACCACAGTTCAGACTGACTTGCTTGTCTTCAGATGCTTTGGAATGGGCCCGGTAACTTGGTAACCGTAGGTCTCCATGGTAACATTCAAGCCTGTCCTCTGGCCTCGTTTACATAATCTCTTTGTGTAGTTCAGGCACTGTTCCCTTCCCACTTTTCCAAGTAATGAAAAGAGCATATTAAGTCTGACAGTCCAAAACATTAGCTCATTGTTCCTGGTTGTAGCTTAGTTCTCTGCACAAGCTACCACATGATGACTATAAGCTATTTTAGGCCTCACAATAGGCTTTCTACCCTATGATCTTACTAGGAATGAATGAATGTTAATTGGAATTTCAAGGTAAATGCACTGAATGCAGTCAGACTTTGCTCTGCATAGAGTTAATTCAGAGCGTATACTTTTACTGTTATGTATGACAGTCATTCCCAGTGGGCAATTGATGTTGAAAAGACATCAAATTGACATTAAAAAAAAAAAAACGGTCGAATATGCAAATCAATCCGATATCAAAACTTGACATGACACTGGTTTGATGTAAATTGAACATTAAACATATTGGCCTACATATACATTAAATCAATTTCAGTGTGGGATTAACTTCCTATTTTTACCCAATTACCACTGGAAGAAATATACTGTCCAAACTGAATTTAAAATGATGTTCCAGCATCTTGATCAAGTCTTGAGGAATGTTTGACGTCAAACTGATATCAAGGATATCATAGTTATAGAGACTGATGACTGTGTTCAATCTCAAAAAATCTGTTTACAGCCGTCAGCTATTGATGTTATAGTTGACCTATATGCTATCTGTTATCACCTGATTTTAACACCAACAGCCACTATAGTGAGAATATAATATATGCTATTTTTTTTAACCAACGTTCTGTTTTGAATCTGTTTCAGGTGGACAGATCTGAGTATCTGCTGAGTAATGAATGCACAGTTGTCTTCAGATGAAACTAAGATGGTTTGTTGTTGATCAAAATCCTTTGTTACCTACAGCTGATCAAAGAATAGTTAATTATTCATTTTATAATGCATGTGATTAATGAAATTTTTATACACATTTTTTTATGTGCTGTTGTGTCCACAGAACATCAGTGTTGCACTGTGGGCATCTATTCATCAGTAAATTAAACATGAAAATAGTGCAGTATCTCCTCTTGGCAAACATTTCTGTAAGTACCAGCTCATTTTTAAGCTAAGCAGTAATTTTTTCTTAATATTTTAGAATTAAGTAGGTTTATATTAATACTAATGGATGCTTATGGTTTCTCGTAATACAATGTGTATTTTTGTATTTGACGAATGTCTTGGAATAATGCATTAGAAATGTAAATATAATGCTTACCATTGTTGTGTGCTACATGCAGTGTTCTTAATAAAGATATCTGTTACACCACTGTGCAATATTTTGATGTTACTCATGAAAAGACTGAATGTGTGATTTAAAATTACAACAAATCTTAATAATTTTTAATACGCTAATAATAATAATAATCAGTCAATGGATTTCAGACAGTGCTGTTTCAAAGATTATATTATCTTTTTTTTAGTTTTGCAGATAAACTATTTTATTTTATATTTTCCTTATACATTACATAAAATCTAGTGATTAACAAATGTTTTACAGGAAACCCAGTGGCTGTCAAATGTACTGGTTTCTTTAATCACAGTCTTGTAGATCTTGACAATTGTGAACATTGTCAACAAAACAATAAAAAAAAAAATAACCCTCAGGCTAACATCATGTTATGACATTTTTCCACAAGTACAAAATCACAGTACAGTATAGATGGTCAAGTCTGTCATATAGTGTTATTGTGTCCCCTTAAGTGTCTTTAAGGCTAGATTTAGAGTTCAAAACAATTTATAGAAATTCTCCAAAACACCAACCAATTTCTCCCCAAAAAACTTTCATTAAACAATTGAGTGATTAAAAAAAAAGCTGTCTTGGTCATTCTAGGAAATTCTTTCTCATTACTTGGCTGATGAAAGCAAATAATTGGACATTCCAGAACAAGAACTTCCTGTTAATTGATACAACATTCCAGTAGCAGTACATCGTTTTTACCTCTAGAGGGCAACAGCTCCTGCAGAACTACATTACTAGGGAGAACTACAACATAGATTGCTATCAACACAGGACATGTTTAAATGCATAGATTGATCAAATATATTTCTATTGCATCTTTGGCTTTCATCACAGGACATTTAGAACAGTCATTGTGTACAAAGGCAAACAGAGGTGATAAACAGTGCACTGTAGTGTACCCAACAAAACCAAAATATAAAAAATGACAATAAGTAAAAAAGGATTTGCGCTTTAGAGAACACTCAATGTAAATGCTCAATGTCTGGGCCTCTTGAACAGGTACAAATAAACCCACAAACCGACTGACCTAATTCTTGCAAATCTTGGCATCAGAAGAATATTCACTTGTATTCACACAGCGGTTTGCTCCAAAAAAATCTCTCAGCCGTTGTCAGCAGTAAATGACAGTGTGACTGATTTGGCACCAGTGAGAGAGAGAGAAAAAATGTCCATGTCTGGATTAATCTGGTCCAAAATGTCTTCCAAATGAGGCACCAACAACAAAATCTGTTGATGACAGCCATTATGGCCTTCTGCAGTCCTTTACACAGTACTGAGCTTCACAGCAAAAACACATCTACAGACATGAACACACATTAAAGTATCAAAAAGGAGGCTTACAGAGTCTTAATAGGCTTATTGCATAGACCCATCACCATCTGACAAAATACTCTTATTTCAGCACTAGTATATTTGCCTAAGTGAGTAAAATGTGTCCTGTGATACAAATTTACCATCATATCGGTGGAAGCATCTGAGTAACTTTCTAAGGTAGGAAGATCAAGATTCATCATGTGCTGTAACATAAAAGCTTATGTGGTGACAAAGACTCCTCATTTGTTCTTGTGCTGATCTGATTGCCATTAAAGATGGCGGTGAGAGAAACTTACTATTTATTTATATGAACTTATACAAAAACAATTCAACAAAATCCATTCTCATGCAACCACTAACAAAATAGTTTGCATTGTACTATTCTGAAGCATTAACTTGTTCTCTGCATTCAAACGAACGTTCATTTGCTTGCCACCCTGTGGTCCTGCCAAATGTTCAGCTCTTCCGATCAGCCTTCAGAAGGTGAACCACATGACATGGTGGAAAGTAAAATGGCTTTGAATTCATTCCTTTATTATACAACACCATTCTTCTGAGGCGCCGGGCAGAAACAGCCATTACTCCACATCATTTCTTTGTTTAGCATCTCTAGTCGCTTCTTTCGGGCTTGCCAGCACCTCGCCAGAGGCTCGAGGAAAAGAGAAACTGATGATAACAGATAACACACGCCTGCCAGATAGAAGGAGCAGTCGTAGGTCTGAGTGTAGTCGTACAGGAAACCTTTGGGACGAAAGGAACGTATATTAAACTGTTGACAGATGGAAAGAGAACAGTCAGTAAAAAACCTGACTCTTAAGATGATGGACTGATGGAGAAAACTTTATTCACTTTCCACCCCAGAATCTCCCCACACCTGTGTTCTGACTGGATATGCTTTTTAAACCATGGCTTGTTTTCACTATGCAAGCAGCCCCGGGTCTTGGGTAGGATAGAAAAATCTGTTTTGCTTCCCTGGCTGCTCATTATTTTTGGGGGGCGGGGGATTGTGGAAGGGGGCCCTGACAAGATGGTTCATGTTAGCATAACTGTGTTACAGAGTTCAGGGCAAGGTCTATACTTGCCTTCCTGAAGAGGCCCCTCTACATGAGTTGAATTTCCAAGAACTGTACTTCGCTGAAGTACTGTTCCACATAAGGAGATTCTGTGTTTGTGTTGATGACTGAATTTTGTTAATACATTTCAGCAAATAAATATATCTGTTCTATAATCCTTAAAGTGGCCTAATGGAATTTGTTTAGCAATACATTATAATAAAAAGGAGCCATATATACGGTATATTAGGAGAACTAAATAAGCTAGATGAGTTAACATGTCTTCCATCTGTAACCCACTTAAACAGAAATATGAAACTGTACAATCTCAGTGTCCCTTAAGCCACACACACAGAAGCAAGCATGTCTTATATATTATCATGTTCAACCAAGTCTTTCCAAAGCTGCTGATTATTTTTGTGAGACATCAAGGCCACATTTACCGACTGATGTTTATTGATTCCATGATCTAAGGAGTTCATCCAAACTCCACATACCTGCCAGAGGAGGACCTGTGAGACAGCCAAGCCCCACAAAGAACATTGAAAACCCCATTGAGTTGTTCAGCTTTTCAGAACCCACCAAGTCCACCTGGAAAACACAAATAAGGAAAATGAATAATATTTATGACAGATGATATATATCAGATTATGACTTCTCTTACTAAGCCAGAAAAAAATAGAACTTTGGTTAGCAAATTTTTGATATAGAGTATAGACAAGGCTTCATCGTTAAAGAAAAAGTTGTTTTTAAATGCCATATTCTTATAAAATGTATTAATAATGCATCACATAATGATGAATGACAACTGAAAATAGTTGTGCAGTATAATATTTTTTTTTAAAAATTGTTTAATTCACCAAGATGCTTTGATGAATAGAAAGTAACAATGTAAACTCATTTTATAACGATGCAAAACGGTTTATGACAATAAAGAATTTTTAATGCATCTAAATTTAATGCATCTTTGCTAAAAAATTACTGACCCCAAACTTTTGAACAGTAGTGTATATATTTTATACATTTTTAGCACCATGCAGTATGAAAAACCATTCACTTTACTACAGTAAATCTCTTGATCAAATTTACTCATAATAGAACAGCTGATTTGCATTTTACAATTGGACAAGCAATAATATTGTGTTGATGCAAACTTTATTTTTAATTGCTTTCTTGAGGTTCAGAGAGTTCACAAATTATCAATATTTGATTAGTCTCTTAGTTCACCAAAAATGAAAATCCTGCTATTATTTACTCACCCTCAAGTTGTTCCAAACATGTATGAGTTTCTTTCTTTTTTTGAACATAAAAGAAGAGTTGTTGGTCCTCACTGACTTCCATAGTATGGGGAAAAATACAATGGAGACTAGAACAATTTGGTAACCTATATTCTCCAAAATGTCTTCTTTTGTGTTCAGCAGAAGAAAGACATTCATACAGGTTGTGAACAACTTGAGGGTGAGTACATGACAATGGAATCTGCAGAATTTTTGGGTGAACTATACCTTTTTTAATGTCTATACATGTTGGCAACAGACTGTTTTTAGGTGCGAATGATGTCTATCTGGTTCAGAGTGAATCCATAGGTTGTAAAAATATTTGAAAGGTAAAACCGAAGATTCCTTCCAGAGGAACAGTGTACTGCAGTGCCACCTGTCAATCAAGCCCTCTCTCCTTACACTGCCCTCTGCAGTATTACAGCACAAGAACTCAGTGACTCAGAACTAGAAAGAAGACCTTTCCATTAACACATATAATACAAGTGAAGGAAACTGTACTAGGATGTCCCCACCCTGCCGGTCCACACACACATTTCTAATGAACAGAACGGGCTCATAACTCCTAAGACATATTTTCAAGCTGCTGGTAACATTGCTAACATTGAAAGTGCCAAAACATTTAAACAAAGACAACTGACATTTCAATTTTAAACTTAACTAAGTTATAGTATATTATCTATATCTACACATTTATACATCGTTGCAAGGCTGCTATGAAGAATTCTTGAAAGAATGTGTTGTAGTGACAATGTACTCACCAGTACAGGAAGTAGGAGAGCCATGTACCCCCCACAGAAGATGGCAAAGAAGACAGCGTAGACCATGAGCAAGATGTATGAGGTGGCCAGAGGGGAGAGAAGATTGACCACACCACACAGGATCAGGTAGGCTTTATGGTAGTGATATTTGTGAACCAGATTCCTGTCTGTCACCCAGCCAGATGCAAGTTGGGCCACCGTCTCTGTTATACCTGTGAGACAGAAAAGCTGTGGAACTGATGGACTGAAAATGGACCGCTTAGTTTTGCATTCTTCCAAGGTTTCATCCTTATATAGTATTGAGGCCTTATTTTAATTTTGTTCCAAACCTTCTGACCTCTTTTGAACATGTAAATGAGGACTGTCAAGATTCAAAATAACAAAACACCATAAAAGCCTTATGAAGGTGATCCAAATGTCTTATGTAGTTTATTACTTTAAAGCCATTTTTTTAGCTTTGTGTGAAAAACAGAATTTTCCAAATTTCCAAAATGTATGTCACTATCATGCATACACATAAAACAACATCTCTTTAAAATGCTTGCACACATTAAACATACTGTACCTCTGTTTCTCCCAAAATGGAAAATGGAGAATGGAGAGGTTTTGTTCAGTATTAGTCAGTAAATTAAAAAAAAGAAAGAAAGAAAAAAAATACATAAAATAAACTTCAAAAGCATATTTTACTTATTTGAAAAGGTAATTCACTATAGTTCAAAAGTTTGGGGTCGGTTTTTATTTTATTAAGATTTTATTTATTTATTTATTTTTGAAAATAATGAATACTTCTTTTTAGCAAGGACACATTACATTGATCAATAGTGACAGTGACTTTTATAATGTTACAAAATATTGATAAAATATGCTGTTCTACTGAACTTTCTATTCACCCCACCCCCCAAAAAAGAAACAAAAGAAAAAAAAAGGTATCTTGACTTTCACAAAAATATTAAGCAGCAAACACCAATAAGAAAAGTTTCTTAGCAGCAAATCGGCATATTAGAATGAATTCTGAAAGATCATGTGACACTAAAGGCTGGAGTAATGATGCTGAACTTTTTACCTTAGATTAGATTTTGAAATATATTCAAATAGAAAACAGTTGTTTTAAATTGTAATACTATTTTACAATATTAATGTTTTACTGTATTTTTAATCAAATAAATGCAGTCTGGGTGAGCATAAGGGAGTTCTTTCAACAACAACAACAAAAAATCTTACTGACCCCTAACTTTTGAACTAAATGTACTTATAAATTTAACAAACATGAAAAACTGTAGCGTACTTTCAGTTAACTGACTTCACTTGAAGCCTCTGGAGCACTATTTTTTCAGTTCAAAGAGTGACAGAAGAGGAACAGAAGCAATGATAACAGACAGTCATTTTGTGGTGTGCTGTACAAAGCGTTCATTACTGGTTTGTTTTTGCTGTTGTCTGTGCTGCAGTTGTGTGTCTATGGGCTGCAGAGCTTTATTGAACAGTATAGGAAAAGACCTGAGGCAGCACTATTGCAAATTCAAACATACACAACAGATCCAAAGTGTGACACTCTCTGCTGACATGCAGGCTGTCACAGTTTACTGAATAGGCCTACATAAAATGCACATAAATACCCTATACATGAGTTCTTATTCAATCTGTAATTCATTTATAACCTATCAAATCACATACTGAATGTTTACACAAAACCCAGAGGTGTTGCCATAATCTACTAAAAGGACCAGCTCATATACTTTAGAACCAATGGCTTGAACTGATGCTGCAGTTCATGCACATGTGGAGTCATTTATTGCTGGCCAGACATAAAACAAAGCAGCTGCTCAATGTTTGCATGTCCTCGGTGGACCACTAAAGGTGACATCCTGGTGTCCCCCGCTTGGACCCAAAGACATTTTGCGCGTTGTTTGTGTGTTTAAATCCCAGCAGGGCCATTGAGTTTCACAGCTGTTGCTGTCATGCTTTGCACAATGATACTTCAATACAGAATCTCAGTGACAAAAAGCAGCAAATATCTTTCAATGGAGGTTCCTAGTCCACAAAACTCTGTAGCGTATAGGGGACTTTTACCAGGGTAATCGGGCATGTGACAGGTGTTTGTGTCTTTGTGTACTTCACTCAGTGGACAAAAAAGGACTGGACGAATGCAATGTCCCCACTACATCAAAGACGGACAATAAGCCCTCACTGAGGTACAGAGTGCCCAAATGCATGTCTGATCGCAACCAGCTCATTAAAACACAAAGCGTGTTTGGCTCATCTCCTCACTCTCTTTTGTCCGCATTGCTGCCTCTGTGGCACGCCACACAATGTCAGCCACTTCAGAACTGGCCACTGAACTAGCAAGCCTAACGGCAGCTACAGCTGTTGCTTAGCGACTTCCCTCGGCTCGCCGACAGTGAGCGACATGCCACGAGGAGCCTGAGCTTTAGTTCCCTGCTCACCCTGTCCGATGTGAAAACAGCTTTCAAAGCGCAGGTGGAGGGGGTGGGGGAAAGGAGACATTTGGAATATCAGGGTCATCTCAGTTTGTGCACTCATGCACTATTTTAAGGCCTTTTTACTAGTATACATATTGCAAGTAAATTCACACTGAAAACTTTTGCACTTCAAATATCTGGATGACGCACTTAATTAACAAGAAAAAAAGGTGTGGAATGTTGGATACTCAACTATTGCAGCTTTCTTTACATACTGGAATGGGAGGGGCTATCAGACTCTGATGCTGGATGACAAAATGATCTAATAAAGTTCATACACTAGACAGTAAATTACAATAAAGGTGACTTGTCATAGTATATCAGAGACCATCAAAAAAAAAATAGAAAAAAACAACAACAACAGAAAAATAAATAAAAAACTTGGGACTCAAAACCTGCTGTGAATAAGTGATGCTAAGCCTACAAAACTACACTTTTCTGAGCCATTATTTCACTAATTTATGAATTTAAATGCTTTTGCTGTCTTAGAAATATTTATTATATAATTCCAAGACATGGATACACTTTTAAGTGTGACTCAAAAAGACGACTTTTTGAGTGTTTTATTTTAACTAACAGCCCATCATATCGGTCAGAATTTCAATAACAGTGCATTCTCAATTCTAATATAAAGCAAGTAATTTAATGGAGCCGTATGTAGGATTGTGGCCTAAACTGGTACTGCAATCACTATAAAAATACTGTAGAGCGATGTATCCCCTCCCCCTACCCCCTGACTCGAGGTTGCCAGATAAGCTGCAGGATTCAGCAGAAACGTAGGCTGCTTCAATGAGCTTCCAATGGCAAGTGACGAACAGACGTACACAGTATGTCCATGTCAGCTAACGTTATGTTACTTTGCACAAACATGCATAACTTTGTTCGACTGTCATGAATATATGAAATGTCCATTGACATCAAGTACAAGTTAGCCAAGCATAGATGAATCTTACCTGTCCAGGAGAAAATTAGCAACGTTGGTGTCTGTGTTCAAATTCATCTCCGTTTTCAGCCGTCTCCATCTTTCAAAAGCATCTACAATACAAATTCTGGTTTTATTTCGGACTTTGTCACGACGAATTTCTGAATTATAACAAGGTCTTTTTGATTTAGTAACATTAGACATTTTTATCCGACTGGAGTTAGGGTAGGTTACAGCAAAGCTGGCAACACGGATCCCGAAACACTACTGACTTCGTGATTGGTAGATAGGTGGAGGGAAGCGCGTCAGGCCAAAACACAAAATGACAACATCAACATCAGTTGAGGGCTGCAAGTCCACTTTTTAAATGACAATATCCTGGCCGGACTACTGTTGTCAGTGATATAAGTATTTGAAATGAACATGATTTCTTAATGTCTAGTGACACATCAGGGCCATTTTATGATTAATTGAAATAGATTTCTTACATACAGCTCCTTTAAGGAAACTGCATGGGGTATAATATTAAATATTAAATTTAACACTGACATATTTAAAATAACAATAGACATGTTGCAAATAGAGAGCCTTTATCAGGGTGTGTATTGCAGTAAACATTTTTGGGTGTCTATAGGGTGTCACATGTTTCCTACATACCCAGACAACAGACAACATGTTGGTTGTGATTTTCTGTTGAAAACATTTCCATTTTAATAAAGGCTTTTTAATGTTATACCTAAAATAAGTTTGAATAAACATATTCACACTGTCTTTCATTCACTGTGGCATTATTGATAGGACACTTGCAAGCCCTCTGGTTTTAGCCACTATGCCAAAGTTCATTTTTTATGTAAGAGCACTCATTGCATAACACTGCAGAATTTAAACTGCTCACAAATAATTAATGTGAAGTTGGCTGCCTTTTTGGATCAACCCTTTAAAGCCCATATTAGGGTACAGCTTGCTGCAAAGCATAATGGTTGTAGTGCATCGATCATGTAAGGCTTTATGGCTTTCCTGGAATACATCCCTGATGAAGCCAGAAAAAAAAACACGGCTTCACCAATGACATGCTGTCTGCAAGCACTGTCATTATATGGCCTTTTGTTTCTTTATTTTCCACAGTATAGTGCAGCAGTGCTTATGTCCTATTGATTTCCTCTACTGTTACACATTGTTAGTGAACATAGGTGAACTGTTGCAGCCAGAGAACAGCAATAACAAACATGCTGACTAGAGGACTTTTTTTTTTTGCATAGGTAACTTTTTAATTTAAATCATATTATAACCTTTGTCACAAACTCTTTATCTATAATATCCTTCCTAATGTAAAATAAATTCTGTAAAAGCACTTAATACTTAAATTAGATGACGGTGGAAAAGCATGACGTAGGATGGTCAAAGGTAATATGACTCACCAGCCACCGAGATGATGAAGGAAGCATCCATAGGCTCGATGCCCAGGTCCCGGGCCCTTGCAGACAAATGGAAGTAAGGTATAAAATATGCCAGCTGACTGAAGACCAGCGACCAGGTGTAGATGCAAAAGAAAGGGTTCTTCAACAGTGAGAAGTCCAGCACTTTTTTGGGGTTTTCAGGAAGATTTTCTGTTTTGCTGTTCTCAAGTAAGGAATCCACAGGAGAAACCCCATTCATCTCGGGGGAAGTTTTAATTTGGTTGCCGTCTGTACCATTCACCCCATTCTGGATGGATTTTTTGAGTTCCAGATGTGGAAGAGTGTTCTGTTCATGAACGGGGTTCTCTATTATAAGTGTGTCCCTGTGAATGGGAGGTGAGCTGTCCATTTTGGAAGTGCCATTGGACATAGATGTGTTGCCATTCATATGATTCTTTAGAGGTTCTTTCTCAGATCCAGCTTTATGAAGGGTGGAGTTTGACATGGGTGAAGCTTGAGGTCTAACGTTAATGGGCCGCAAAAGCATCCCAGAAGCCACCAGGTTCAGCATCAGACCTCCCAAAATCAACAGCGCTCCTAAAGACAGAACAGAATTTAGTCAGTGTCAATAATAATATTTTAACACAACTTCTTCATTACTTGTTTTCTTGTAAATAATTTAATTCTTTTAATTTGTATTTTCTATTCACTATGATACCAGGACAGTAGTATCATACTGACATTTTCTGCATTTTTGCTCACGAGCTCTTGAAGCAAAATTAATTTTTACTTCAAAAATCAAAAACAAGCTCATTATAGAACGTGTACTCATTGGCCAAATGGCACTTTTTATGTATTTTCAATTAAATGAAAAGTATAAATAAATATGAAAAATCACAATATGTACTGCCGTTAAAAAGTTTGGGGTCAGTAAAATTTATTTTTTTTAAAGGAATGGATACTTTTATTTAACAAGGATACTGTTTCCTTAAAATGACTTCTATTTCAGTGCTGTTCTTCAAACTTTCTGTCTCATTAGAAAATCCTTATAAACATGTCCACACTTTATTAAGAAGCACAGCCATTATCAACTAATAGTAACAATAAGAAGAAGTAGAAGAAATGTTTCTTTAGAATAAAACCTGATTATTTGAATGATTTCTGAAGGTTCATGTGACATTGGAGACTGGAGTAATGTCTGCTGAAAATTCGGCTTTGCCATCACAGAATAAAAATAGTTACTTTAAATTGTAATGAAATTTCACAATATCTCGGTTTTTGATCAAATAAGTGAAGCCTTTGTACGCATAAGAGACTTTTTTCAAAAAAAAGTGAAAAAATCTTACTGACACCAAACTTTTGAACAATGGTATGCATATTTGTCAAGAATTTATATATATATAAATAACATATCATTTAAAGATGTATACTGATATTACATTACAGATTTGATAAAAATGTAGCTGAAAGCCAATTACCCTGCCAAGCATAATGATCCAAAAGCAGCTGAGTGAAAGGAGCAAGGGCAAAGGTCAAACCCATGCCAGAGCGGCCAATAGAATATGCAGTTGCCAGCCTCTTTCGGAAATAAGTCACTGTTACAACAGATGTGGCCTGATAAAGAAGAGCAAACCCGAGACCTGGAAAAATCAAAGGTGTGTGCATGAATTTTTTACTCTTAATATCTATACTTTTATCTTCCAAATAAAATGAAACTTACCAACAACTATCCCCATGCTAATGTAAAGGTAAATCACATTGGTGGCAAATAAGCTGGAGATAAAGCCGGCACTGACGAGAAGCGCTCCAACTATGGAGGTAACCCTGTTCCCCAACTTGGCACAGGCCACCGAGGCCAACGGACCTAATGGGTCACAAACAAAACTGGGTTTATGACCTACCATATTGGATCGAAGATGGTTGCTATGGTGACCATACCTCCGGAGAGCCTGAGGCTAGACATGATGGATCCAATCCAGCTGATGCTCTCGGACGAGCCTCCAAACTCATCCTGCAATGCTACAAAGAAGATCCCAAAGCTCTTCAGTGTACCCATTACCAACACGTTCACCTGAAAAGACACCAGCAGATTCAACTGATTTCAGCTCAATACCGATCACCTCAATTTTATCATAGCAAAGACGTTTAAAATTAGAGTCTCTAACAGTAGGATTAATAACATACCAGGAAACAGTGCAGGACCACCATCCAACCCCAACCGCCATCTGGTGGATCCACATACACAACCTTCTTTTCCTTCTTCATGGCCTTAGCTTTTTGTTCAGAGCAGGAGATTTTGGCAGCCTTGCCATCACTGAAACATCACAACATCAACTTAACATCAACCAGTGAGTGATAAGGTTTCATAAAATTATCATGAGAACATGTAGACAAATATTGTCCCTCTTCACCATCTGAATCATACAACCACGTACAGATGAAAATGCTTCCATTATTATAACAAAGACAAATGAATGAAAAAACTGATAAAAAAGAATCCAATAATGGCAAATGTTAAACAGTTAATTTTTAATCTAATCTTCTGTTACTCTTTTATCTCCTTTGCCCTTTTTACATTTGGACCCAAATACAGTATCGCCAGCATAATGTGGTTTGATCTGGTGCTATCTGTTAAACATTTTCTAAACTCAGAATAAGATGCCACTGGTTATCAGTATAATATGAAGTGAACTGTACCCGATCCTAACACCATACCATCTAAATTACAGCTGAAAAAGTGAAGTGTTCTGGATCCGAGCCTGATACCTTCTTATTTACAGCTGAATAGAGTGTGTTTCTAGTACAGTGTTCAAAATGACACAAAAAGAACGGTCAAAGGCTAACGGGTTCATTCAAACAAACACCTGGCATGAAGTTAACCGAACGGCGAGCCCCTGTGCAGAGATGGTGGATCGTCTGAAATATTTCACAGAGATAAACGCTTGCACAACTATAAATACTGAGCAGCTTTTCTTAAAGGTATAGTTTACTCAAAATATAGCCAAATACAATTTACCTTCATTTTGTTTCAAATCTGTATGATTTTCTTTCTTTTTTAGATCACAAAAAAAGAAGACATTTAGCATCATGTCTAAACTGCTATTGGACGTACAGTTGAGTGTTGGTCACACTTTTGTTTAGGGGAATAATTCTCACTATTAACTATGACTTTTGCCTCAATAAACTCCTAATTATTAATTAACCATACAGTATATAATATGGTTATACAGAATAAGGAATTAATATGTTCTTTAAAAGTATCAATAAACAGCCCGTTTTTAAGAAATATGCATGCTGATAAGTACCTTAATACTGAGAATTGGTCCCTAAACTAAAGTGTTACCCCGTTGTGTGTTTAGAACTTTTAAAAGTCAGAAACAGATCTGGAAATTCATAGCCTCACTGATGAAAACACGACTGTCCAACAGAAAATATGTGGATTGTAAAGCTCTCGTACATAAAGCTCATGATTTCAAGTAGTTGGCTGCTCCTTCAAGAGAAAACAGACAAGTGGAGAGGCAAAGCATGCAAAAACTGCTTAGAGGATTACAGAGCAATGAATTGGGCCAGTGTGCTGTAAGTGAAAACATTTCCTTCCATGTGCTTACCGAGGGCCACCCCGGAGTGTGTCTGTGCATGTGTGTGTGCTTGCGTGCATGCATATATTCCAGATCACATGTGTGAATGCTTCAAGTGATACTCCACCCCAAAATGAAAATTTTGTCATTAATCACTTACCCCCATGTCGTTCCAAACCCGTAAAAGCTTCGTTCGTCTTTGGAACACAACTTAAAGGGGTCATATGATGTGATTTTAATTTTACCTTTCTCTTTGGTGTGTCACAAGCTCTTGGTGCATAAAGAAGAGCTGTAAAGTTGCAAAGACTAAAGTCTCAAATCCAAAGAGATATTCTTTATCAAAGTTAAGACTCCGCCACGCCCCCCTAAAAAGGCTCATTCAAACACGCCCCCACATCTCTACATCACTATGTGGAAAGATTTGTGTAACGCCGCCCAAATGTTCACGCAAAGAAAGAAGACATGGTTTCAGTAGCCGCAGTTAGTGTTGAAGCAGCCATGTCAGGGAGATGCTGTGTGTATCTAGGCGAAAGCAAAAGCACTTTATTTGGCCTTCCGAAAGTAGACGCAGAAGCTTTCAAATTACTTACAACAGAACAGTGACGCATTTTATGGACGACAGTTTCATGAACCTAGGAGAGGAGTTAATTCTGACTTTGCTATGACAATCTGCCGCTTCTGAATCAGCTACTGTAAGTATGTTTTGTTATTAAAATATTTGCTATTGAGCGTTGTGTGTGTGTGTATGTGAGAGAGAGAGAGAGAGAGAGAGAGAGAGAGAGAGAGAGAGAGAGAGAGAGAGAGAGAGAGAGAGAGAGAGAAAAACAGGGTCACACAGTGTAGTCAGCTGTCTTAACCGTCCATGGCTTGTGTACTGCAAACACATACGAGCCTCATCATTGTGACTCTGTTCCCCTTTCGGGCTTGAAATGATGGTAAAACTAAGAACATTATTAACTGTCTTTACATTTATTTTGAAAGATGAAGCTCACGATTAGGGAAAGGGGCGTTACATTTCCGACGAGTGCTTGCAGTGTTCGGCCAATCACAATGCACTGGGTCAGTTGGCCAATCAGAGCAGACTGCGCTTGTCAGAAGCAGGGACTTTGTAGAAAACGACGCGTTTGAGAGAGGCGGGGCATAGAGGACCTACAATAATGTACAGTATTTGAAAAAGATGTGTTTTTTTGTACATTAAAGCATGTCAACATATTCTGTTACACCAAATATACAAAGTAATTATCTTTAAAAAAGCATCATATGACTCCTTAAACATATTTTGGATGAAAACCAGGAGGCCTGTGACTGTCCCATAGACTGCCAAGTAAGTAACACTGTCAAGGTCCAGAAAAGTATGAAAGACATCATCAGAATAGTCCATCTGCCATCAGTGGTTCAACCATAATGTTATGAATCTACGAGAATACTTTTTGTAAGCGAAAAAAACAAAAATAACGACTTTATTCAATAATTCCTCTGTCAACAGTTTCCTCAACAGGCCTCCCGATTTTCAACCAAAATATCTTAAATTGTGTTCTGAAGACGAAGAAATCTTTTACAGGTTTGTAATGACATGGGGGTAAGTGATTAATGACAAAATTTTCATTTTGGGTTGGAGTATCCCTTTCAGGTCACGGGTAAGTGCAGGAAGTTGCATTGGAAAGGACTATGGTCCAACTTGTTACTCACCCTGATTTTTTTCACTCAAAAGCCTCTTTAAAATCCAGTGCTAATTGCATTTTTACTAACTGCCCTATGCAGCGACTGAGTGAGCATTTTTTTTTTGGTCACCACCTCAGTGTTCACATCCTGTGCTCTGGTATGTTGCAACATCATTATATCATTATTTATGTGACAGTCCTGCATAACTTGGTTACTTTTTGTTTAAATTTAAGTATATGGGTGAAAAGGGCTGCTGATTAAAATGTAAAAACATCCACCTTAAAAAAAAGCTAATTTAGATATCATAATCTTAGGCAGTTAGAGAAAAACACTTTGAAAAAGACTCACCTGTATTGCTCTTTTGGCAGCATAGTTGTTGCAGAGAAAAATAATTGACCTTTAGGGTGACAGCTTATTTACGCTGTGTCATCTTCTGGACTGGAAGCTCAACTTGCAGATCTTGTTTTAGACAAACCTGTTACACAAATTCTGTTATAACTTACTTTTTTAGATCTTTTGGACCTTCCCCACACAAGAATCTCTAATCATTGGGTGTCCAAGGTTTGTGTCTTTCAAATAATTCTCAGAGATTTCATGCATGCTGACAGATGCACAATGTAGTTAATCTTACATTCATTGTTAGAGACGTCTGACTGGTGGTCACAAGCCTTCCCAACTGCAGTGATTTCAGGTATGAATTGTCAAAGTACTGCTTTTGCCTCAAACTTTTTAAACAGTTGTTTTGCTGGCATACCTGTGTGGAACTTTACACCCCTGTGACTGTGGACCCTCTTACCTTGTGTTGGGTTCATGCAGGGGTTGGCCTTATTAATTAGTTATATAACCTCAATTCAACTGAGAACTGCATTTAAATCTATAAATCTCATTCACTGATGAATCAGCAAATGCAGTCTTGTTATTGTGACATCACAGCCAGTGGAAGGAAATCTCTTGACCTCTCCTTTGATTCACTGTAATGTTTTCTAAACACATTCAAAGAAGTACATTTCCACACATTGCCTCCCAGTGTCCTTACATCAAACATTTAGTCTGCAAAACATGCTAAACTTTTCACAATGTGAAACATACTAGTTTAATCGCCTAGGATTAACTATGTTCTAACTTTGGGGGAAAGTGTCCTCATGGAGGCTAATCTAGTATCACTCTTATAGCCTACAAATAATAACCTCTCGTAAATCCTAACTTTTATTTAAACAAAAGTTTGTAATACTTGAACCCTTCAAATATTCATACCGGGAACGCACCATTTAGGACATCCCACACAGACTACAGCGTTATCTTTCCTCCTCATCCTCAACTCAACCACCCTGTCCGGTAACTAGACGTGCGGTTGTGTAGTTAAACCTCTAAATATTTAGGCTTAGCTTATAATCCTATACTATGACAACAAGCAGTGGCGAGAATGATTTTACCTCAAACGCTAGAGAGCCGATGCTGTCGCGAGGTGTCCGCAGCCGCATAGCGCCCGTGTGGGTCGCGCGAGCCCAGCGGCGAATGTGAATGTGCGCTACTTGAGTGCAGTAACCTACTTTACACTTATCGATAACAGTCGATAGAAAAACCACCGTCAGTTAAACCTCCGGCATCATATGACCAATGCTTTATGTTCCGATAAAACATATCGGGTTTTATTTTCCTGTAAGTGAAATACATTCTTGATTTTTTTTTTTTTTTTTAATAATAGGCTACTAATACAAAAGTTTATTTTTTTCCTCCCACGTGGTACTGGCACGGATCGGATATGGCCCGCGAACGTGTAAAAAAAGCACATGGATTCCGATATTCTCAGATCGGTTTCAGGCCTCATTCATGTGAATAAATCGGATATGAATCGGATAACTTACGTGCATTTGTGCCTGCATGCAGTGTAAGGGGGCACGAACATTTCAATTAGAGAGTTCTCTTATTGTAATAATAACTAAAAATAGATTTAGAGAGCTCTCTAATTGTCATTGTTACTAGTAAGAATGTAATTGTAGAGCTCTCTAATTTAATTGTTACTAGAAAAAAATGCAGTTAGGACGAGTAACGCTTGGAATATTTTAAGCTAAAACGGCTTGCCGTAGAAAAATCTCTAGTTATCTATCAGAGTATGCATTTCGTTCGTCTGTGTTAAATAAGAGTCGATATGGCGCCGAAATGTGTTGCTTTAAAATCACGCTGAGTGCTGGATGCCGCTGTTATCAGTGACGGCGGCTCGTGCACAGACGAGAGCTTCAATCTGTTGTGGTCGGCTCTCTATTCGTTTCGGGTGAAATCACAAAAAATGCACACAGTCATATCCCTTCTCATGATATACAATCACTGGTGAACACATTTGGATTTAATGAGAAAAAAAAAAACTATACGATGGCGGATTAGAACCCACACCTGCTAACTTGACACAAGTTACCGCTAGACCATTCTACTAATTAATTATTTTGATGTAAGGATGAAAATTAAAAATGTTTCTATGAGTTCTGTCAATAAGATAAACTCTTTGCGTTCATATTCTGGACTCATTTGCCTTTCTATACAAAGTATGCTTTATGAATAGTGTGTGCAGAGTTTGGACTTTTAATATCACTGTCATTGAGACGTCAAGTTAAGCCCGTGTTGTGTATTTTTTTTTTTTTTTTTTTAAATAAAAATAAATAAATCCGATTTGGTCATCCAGATCTGCAGTGTAAATGCAGCCTTAAACTTAGCCTTGAAAAACGTAGTATTTCTGTAATGTAGACTTGTGAACATGTATGCAACCGAAAAATTCATTCTGTAAATTTTCAAGGAATATTTCATAAACGCAAACATATGGAAGGCGAGGAAAAGAAGGACTTACCATATTTCCTTTAACAATATCAGTCAGTTTATTTCAGGTTTCACTTGTTAAGGCTTGATTTGGATAGACGTCTCCTCATGCGCGTCTTCAGTTATGCTGCAGGTAACTTCCGCAGATACCCCGATGACAGCTCCTCCTAAGTAGTTGTATGTCGTGTCAAAGTCATCCCTGACCATGGCTGGACTCCCTGTGGTTGATTTTTCCTACTTTCTGAAAACTTGTTCCCAGTCTCTGAGTCTCTCGGTGTCACATCTGACCGGCACAGATCGGAAGCAATGCGTTCAGACTGTGCAGAGCCAAAGACGGCCCCCAGTTCATTTAACGACCATGTGACCGGAACTCAGAAGCTAAGTATTGAAGTGGAACTAATTTCAGAGGCTTTTCTGGACTGTGGCTATTTGAAAGAGGTCAAAGCAACACACTGTAAAAGCTTCAGGGGCAAATAATAAATGTTTAGGTATTCAGATAGACACCACTGTGTGTTTTGGTGGAAGGCACTGATGTGAGATTCTTAGGCCCTTAAAACGTTAAAGGCAGGTTAATGTTTGAGGTTTTTAGAACACAGGTAAATAGACAGGAATGACAAAATGTCCTAAAAGGTCTAGACCTGTACATTCTGATATGTAATCCCAGGTAAAACATTGCCTTGCAAGTGTTGTGCTGTATCCTTTTTCATCGCAGGTCTCATTATGGTCTCAAACCTTCTAGAAACACACCTGCTGCATTCTGAAATGTTAACCATACAAATGTACTTAGAAAACATTTATCTGCTGTTTAAAGCACACACAAACCCTCCACATGTACAGGTTGTTCTCAGTGCTGTTTTTGTGCTTGGAAAAAAACTGTACATAAAAAAAAACCTAAAGGTTATGAGTGACAAAGGGTATATTACAGGTACAGTACGTCAAAAATAGAACAAAGACTACAATGCATGATTTCTTCTCTATTAGTATTCATGGTGCTCACTTAAGCGCTAACTTTGCCAAACTCTGTTTCTTATTATCTATGTTAAGGTTAAAATGATGTCTCTTTTACAAAATCAAAAGCTAAGCCAAGTGATTTCACTGTTAACTGTTATCAAGAAAGGAACACTCCATGACAGGCCAGAGTGTTTACAAAATGCAGAGAACAATTCTCTGTATTTTCCATATGCACACAAAAAAACATACAGAAAAAAGGATAGTATATTTCTGTTATTCGTAAAATAAAACGATAGTGATTGTTACCAAATTTTAAATGTTATGTTTGTCAAAATTAACTTTTATAATTGACCATTATTAAGAAGCATGTTGAAAAAAAAACCTCACCTGTCTCAACTTTAATAATTTCCGGTTGTTACTCATGCACATAAACTATAACTCACAATGATCCATTAAACTGTTCTCTGTGAGGTACTTAATGAATGTAAAATCACTGTGATTATCTTCAGTATATATCTTCTCTGCTTCATGCTAAATGTGATACAACTACTGCCCCCTTCTGAACACATTATGGTACTTCAATTAAAACAGCCCTCACAAAAGACTCAGAATTATTTTCCTTAAATAACACAGTTTATTAACTGGGAAAAAATAGTTTGAACAAACAAAAAAGCAGTAAACTGTGGAGTATGGTTGAAAGAAAGTACAAATATTGGAAAATAAATGATCGATTAACCATGTACACAAATATCTGATGGAAGACAAGATTTCATCCAATCATTAAACTTCTATGTTGCTGACAATAGACCATTGAAGTTTTTCAAACTCAAAATAATGATGTTTAAAAACACTGCACGTATTCAATTTCTGACAATTAGAAACAAACTGAATTTATGATGCCATCTTATGTACAGCCAGTGTAATTGTTCCATGTGTTCTCACCAAAACGTTCCTGCAATGACAGAATTATATTAAGGGTCCCATTTAATAGTTAAAAAGTGGCAACAATATTTATTATAAGTCACGTTATGTCACATAAAATTTTAAGAACGTGTGGTGGAGGGGCAGGTACTTAATGGGATGAAAGCAGCAAAGTTTGGAGAATATGCCCTTAGTTCTAATGAACTACGCCCCTGAATTATTCAATTTTATTTTTTTAAATGAAGATACTAAACATTTAAGATCTGGAGTTTGTTTTTTTTGTTCTTGGTTATCTCTCAAAATTAAGCTTAACTAAGTTCCCATAAACTAGGCAGATGCTTGTCACTTAGCTTCTTACCCGGAGTCAGACTCCAGACACACAGTAGGAGAGTCAGTGGGGTCTTTGGTTAGAGAAGCAGCTTGCCTGGCCAGCACGGACACAACTCCTCCATGTTCATCAGAAAGCGAGCCACGGCCTGAGATTAAAACATTAAAGAAGTTGACACTTACAGTACATGGATCATCCCCAAATTATGGTGAGCAATTAAAAAGATTTCAAACATTCAAGATAACCCATATGAGAGCAAAATTCTGTAACATTACATTTTATTGAACAATATGTTCATTTTTATACCTGTATATTGTTTTAGACATTTAAAAAAAAGTGGGAAAAAAGAAAACAAGAAACAAAAAGAAACAAACTGTAATAAATTTAGTGTTATTTTAGTATAATAATATACACTGTTGTAGTTTTCATTAATATTTGGAATTAGCTTTTTAATTTTTATATTTTCAATTATTTTAGTTTAGTTCAGTTTTCAGTAATTTTAGGGCCTCAAATTAAACATATCTATGTTTCTTATTTTTATTTAGTTTAATATTCATTTTTTCCATGTAACATACATATATACAAATACACACATAATAGTTTTAGTTTGGGTTGAAAAGTTTCCATTTTGAGTAATAATAATGTCCCCAGTTTTATGAAAGTAAACTGAATTGAACCACATTCAAAACATTTGTATTTGTCTATATTTTTGGCTAAACCTTCCCTTGTACCCTTATGTAAATATTAACATTAAATTAATGTTGCTGGAATAATGCAGGTATGTAAATTACTCAAATAACACTACCATCATGACCTAGTGGATGAATGAATCAGAATTATACTTACATCCTAGATTATGGCCTTGAGCGTCTGTGCACAAAACCCCAACAATGGCAGGATTTTTCATTCTAGTGAAAGAACAGATTAGTAAAGCAGCACCTAAAATAAGTATATATGCTTGGAAAAGAATGCTATATTTTAACTTACGTGTCGTCAAGATGCTGCTCCAGTGCACCCTCCATAATAGAAGCCTAAATAATGTTCTTAAACGAACAGAAAAATGATATATTGTAGAGAGAGTAGCAGCGATATTTATTATGTATTACTTCCGGGATGTCAGCTGACATTCTACCACACTACTCCAACACTACGGCGCCCTCTAAGGAAAAAATACTAATAGCGCAACCCAAATCCAAATCCATAAAATAAAATACATTTTTTTTTTTTTATTTTTTATTGCTTAATTTACATAACAAGACAGGGAACCAACAATGTAAGACACTTTCATATAGACCAGCACAGAGTTTACATTAAAGAACAAAAAAATAAAAATATAAAAAATAAATAAATAAATAAATAAAATAAAATAAAATAAAATACAACAAAAGAGACAATAACAAGGAGCAAGGATGAAACCAAAATTGTAGTCGATGAAGTTATTTAAAAAATTTTTTTTAAATAATATATATTTTGACAAAGAGAAGCATAACTTTTCCGATTTTCGATTAAGTTTTTTGAGGCATTTTAAGCTCTGAAACATTTTAACAAACTCACATAAGAATATATTGAAGGAAGGTTTACATTTTTTCCATTTACAAGTATGTATGTGATATTTAACCCATCAACAAAACAAAAATTCACAACATCAGAGAAGGATGAATTTAAATCACATTTAAAAAAGAGCACATCTTGCTGGGTTATAGGAGAAACTGTCTCCATTTTTACTGACAACCAGCTATGTATATCAAACCAAAATTTAGAAGAAAACCTCACAGTAAAAGAAAAGGTGATCAAGTGTTTCAGGAAATGAAGAGCAGAAACCACAAGGATGCACATCGAAAATGAAATCGTTTTTGTATAAAGTCACTAACTGGATATATCCTAAACATAATTTTATAATGAGTCTCCTTGACCTTTGGAGCAACTGGGTAAGCCATATAACGGGTAAAAAGCTTTGTCCCTTACTGAGGTTTCAACATCTCCCAGAAAAACTAACATTTATAATCACCAGTGATGATACGTTTAAGTTCTTTATAAATAAGTTTGTTATTACACTTATAGTCTAAGAGGTCAACATTACATATTTTTTCAAAGAGGGAAGAGAAACTACTGGTCTAGATAAAAGATCAGAAAAAACTACTTTGAATTATTCTTAACAATCCAGTAGGTATAGCATTGCATACCTTATTATAACCTTTTAATGTAATTTTAACTTTGTATTTACTAATGAAATCAATATAAGATAAGAAAAAAGCCATTATCATCTAACAAATCATGAATAAAAAAAAATACCTTGGCTAAACCAATCACTTTTAAACAGAGATTTTCTATTAATAATTACAACCCTGTTGTTCCAAAGAGTGGAGTTGTGAGGGGAAAAGTTATGGGTAAACATCATTTTCCAAAATAACAGTACTTGTTTATGAAAATTAGATACCTTCAGAGGAATTTTACAAGGGTCGAGATCACATCTCAACACAAAATCAAGGCCGCCAATTTTTTTAAAAATGTGGTTAGGAATATGGTACCATATTGGAATGTGACTTTATTAAACACTCTTTCAACCATTTTATTCTGAATGTACCAAGAAGAGATTCAAAGTCAATGGCTCTCAAACCTCCATGTTCATACTCTTTTACCATATGAAATTTACGTAGATAATGCGTTTTATTTTTCCAAATAAATTTAAATAAGATTGAATTCACCGATTTAATTACTCTCGGGGCAGTATACAAGGCTTGAGATAAGTAAATAAGTTTGGATATTCCCTCAGTTTTAGTTAAGAGAATTCTACCCAATATAGATAGGTCTCGAGATAACCAATGATTTAAGGATTTTTTTCATACTTTCTATTTTAGAGTTAAAATTTGAATGTTCTCTATTAACAACATTATTTGTAATCATAACCCCTAAATACTTAATCTCCTTTTTTGGTGGAATGCCCTCTATAACGTGCTAAATTACAATTATGGATTGCCATTAATTCACATTTTTTAAAGTTTAGAGTCAGGCCTGATGCCTTTGAGAAAACAGAAATTTTTTCAATAACTAATGGAAGTACCTCTTTATTTTTAAGAAATAAAAGAGTGTCATCTGCAAATTGGCTTATAGTAAAGGTTCTACCAAGAATGTCTATGCCTATATTATCTTCAAAGTTTTTAATGAATAAAGACATAAGTTCAACTGCAAGATTAAAAAGTAATGGTGAGACAGGGCATCCCTGACGAATTCCTCGTTTAATTTGGATTTTGGGTGATGAACCAACATTAAGAGAAACACTACTAAAAATATCATTATAAAACATGGAAATTACTTTACAAAACATAGGGCCAAAACCAAAGTTTCTAAGGATCTAAACAAAAAGGAGTGTTCAAGGGTATCAAATGCCTTGAATAAATCTAGAAATAGAAGTAAAGCTTGTCTGGGGAATTAAAAAATTATAATCAAGCATATCAAGAACTAGTCTAATATGACTGTGAATACTTCTCCCTTTAATAATAAAAGCCGATTGTGTTTCACTGATAATTTCACCAATACCCTTTTTTAGTCTATTGCAAAAACATGAGAGAGCAGTTTGAAATCATTACATAAAAGAGTTATTGGTCTCCAATTGTCTAAAAATAATTTATCTTTGTTCGACTTTGGAGCTAGAATAATTAAACCGTGCTTCATTGATGGAGATAATTCAGCTTTATCTATACATTCCTTTAATGCTTCAAAAACTAAAATTCTTATTTCGTGCCAAAAATGTTTATATAGTTCTACCTGTGATGCCATCAATACCTGGCGACTTTCCATTAGACATTTGCTTTATAGCAGTGTCTAATTCTGAAATCTCAATGTCAGCATCCAATCATATTTCTAAAATCAGAGTCTATAATAGGAACTCTATCTTTTAAAAAGGAAAAGAAGAGATCACAATCGCTTTCCTGAAAATTTAGATTTATATAAATCGTTATAGAAGGAATATATGTAGTCATCAATTTGTGTTTTTTCTTGGCTTATACAATTATCAATGCTAAGTCTATTAATAGTTTTCAAAGCTTGTTTTTGTTTTTCTAGATTAAAGAAATATGAAGAATTTTTTTCCCCTTCCTCAATCCACCTGGCTCTAGATCGTATGAATGCTCCTTTAGCCTTTTCTGTATAAAAATCATCTAACTCTGATTGAAGAGTATAAAGTTCTTTTTTCCTCACTCTTACTAAGTATGTCTTTATTACTGAAAAAATTTAGTCTTGATAAAATTGTTGTCTGCCGAAATTTTCTAGCATTTGCAATTTGTTTGCCTTCTTTTAATCGCTATTTTTTTAACATTAAATTTGACCCATTCCCATTTGCCAATTGAGGTTAATTCAGACATTGTTTTAACATTATTAATCATTAACAAAATAGAATTACAAAAAGATTCACATTTTAGTAAATTATTATTAAACTTCCAGTGAGTTCTGGTAGACGCAGAGCTGTCATTACTCCTAAGAGAAAGTGATATGGCACTATGATCAGTTAAAACTGAATCCTCTAATCCAGCAAACAGCAGCTGCACCCTGAATCTAATCCCCCCTCACCAAAAAATCCATCCTGGAACGCTGAATGCGCCCTGAAAAGGAACCCCATGTAAATTGTTTCTTATGTGGGTTCTGTACACGCCAAACATCAATTAAATCAAGAAATTGAGATATATTATAAATCAGGGGGTTATAGGAAAAAGTGGTTAAAGGGGTGGGGTATCTATCCTGCCATTCATCTGGAACAGCGTTAAAATCCCCTCCAATAATAATTTTATCTGTAAAATATGTGTTCTTCCAGACATCAATTTTTGTAGCCATATTCTGAAAAAACAACTTATTAGCGGCCTTGTTAGTGTAACCATAAACATTTATCAAAATTAAATTACATTCATTTGATTCAAGAACAACCATAATCCAGTGACCCTCATTATCGCTTGAACTTGCAACAATTTTGCTGTCCATCCGTTTAAACAAAAAAGCGACCCCTGCTGAGTGAGAAGTTCCATGAGAGAATAAAGCCTCTCCACCCCATTGTGATTTCCAAAATCTCACATCTACATCAGTTGAATGAGTCTCTTGAAGAAAGAAACAATTTACTTTTACTTGCCCCTTGCAAAAAAGAAAAAGTGCCTTACGTTTAACATTACACCTAATACCTCGAACATTTAGAGATAACAGAGAAAAAGACATAAACTTGAATTAAGAAGAAAAAAACTAATTACAGATTTTTCAGATGATCAAATATCGTTCCTCTTACACAGGCATATAATAACACATTTAAGGCCGATAAAACCGAACTCAAAATAATCCTTAAGGAATGACGTTCAAGTAATATATTCGATATTATCTTTGAATAGAATTCTAAATGAAATACCTAGATCCCTACAATCGCATGATCTTGAATACGACATAACTGTGCCTTAATAGTCAATTGAACCTATTCTCCTCACAGATTTAAAGTAACTCAGAAGCTAGCACATCACTTCATTTACCACTAACTAAGCTGTCACTCTCTGACCGTTAATCACTGCATATCCGTCGCGAAGGTATGCTTTCAAGTTTTTTCTTTCTTGCCTCCTCAACTTTAGGCCATAGACGAGCATGAGCCTCCCGGTCGTCCTTGCAGAAATCCTCTCTAAAACGAATTTTTTTTCTCCATGCAGACCGGGGCATTCTTTGACATTCTCCAAACCATGTCACGTACAAATCTCATGCCAAACTGAATGATGATTTGCCGCGGTCTTGCACCCTTCACTTTTTTGCCAAGGCGATGAACTGTGTCCACAGTATTCTGCAGTTGTTCTGGAGAGTGAAGGACAATCTGAGACAAGATATCAATCACGACACTTCTGACATCCTCATCTTCTCTTTCTGGAACTCCATTTAGCCTCAAACACCACCTGCGTTTGTATCGGTCATGCTCCACACATTTCTGTTTCAACACTTCGTTTTCCTTCTGTAAGTGAGTTACCTGTGATTTCAAATTAACCACATCCTCCTTAACACCTTTCAACGCCGTCGTATTGGCATCCAGAGACTCGGAAATTTTTGACAATTGCATCAGTGTTCACTTTCAGTTGGAATTCAAAGGCACGAATGTATTCCGAATTTTCATCGAACTTACGACTGAGGCTTTGGATGGCGGCGTACAGAACGCTAGTGGAAATATCATCATTTTCCTTTTCCTGTACTGCTTTCACTCTTTTGGGTCCGGGACTTTTGAGAGGGGTGTGAGGCATTGTCTTCTGTCTAACATCTTTAGCAGACGACACTTCAATCTCCATCGTATCGATAGATTCATCTCCTTCTTCCCCTGAAGCTATTCTAGCATAGACATGTTCTCCAGTTTTCCCCGCCATAACGCTTCAGCGAGTGCAGCACAAAAAGGCAAGCGAATAGACTCGTATAAACAAAAAATCTCACGAATGTAGTAACAGAAAACAGAGTAAATAAAAATAATCTTAAATAAAGAAAAACCGTAGACTAAGAATAGACGGCCTTTTACACAATTACATCAGAGCCTGTAAAAAGTTCGACTTATCTCTCCGCCATCTTGACACGCCCCCCTTCTTAAAATACATATAGAAAAGGTGGAATCAAAATGTAAAAAAGTTATAAACTTAATGAGAGCATTAGCTGGGAAAGACTGGGGAGCAGATAAACAATCACTGATGTACATTTATAGGGCTTTAATGAGGTCAACGATAGATTACGGATGCTTTGTGTACGGAGCAGCAGCTAAAACACATTTAATGAAAATGGATAGAGTTATTAATAAAGCTTTGAGGATTTGTTCTGGTGCCATGAGATCAACACAAACTAAAGCAATTCAAGTAGAATTAGGAGAAGTGCCCTTAGAACTGAGAAGAGATAAACTCATGCTTACATACTGGTGTCGATTACGTGGATGTGGAAATGAAAATCCTACCAATAGTGATATTCAGGAATGTTGGGAGAATAACTCTTTTAAATGTAATGGCTTTGGATGGGTAACAAAGACTAAATCAGAGGAATATAGATTAAACAATATCTTTTTTTAACACTCCTACACCTATTAGTAATATTCGGCTGTTTCCAAAAACTGAGGTAGATTTGAATATAATGGTACTAAATGGGAAGAGAGTGAGAAAGGACATATGGCAAGTCAATACATAAAAAGCAAATTTTACAGTTATTTAGATATTTATACAGATGGATCCAAAGATGAAGAAAACAGGGTAGGCATAGGAATATACATACCAATACTGAATGTAAGTATTGGGAAAATATTACCTGACCAGTTGTCAGTTTATACGGCAGAGATGATGGCAATTATTGTAGGGTTACAGTGGGTGGAAGAAGTAAAACCAGATAGAGTGGTATGTTGTGTTGACTCTGTAGTACAGTATTCAGAATATGAGATCTAGTAGAGAAGATTTAATGCTAGAAATCCACCAAAGTTTATTTAGATTGTGGAGGCTTCAGATAGATGTGAGATTCTGCTGGGTACCTGCTGATATAAATATAAAAGGGAATGAGAAAGCAGACAAAATAGCAAAGAAATCAACCAGGATAAATGATACTATAAATATTCCATTTGGCAAAGGAGAAGCTAAAGCAATAATTAAAAAAGAAATAATGAAGAAATGGCAGGACATATGGGACATGGATAATAGTGGAAGAAAATATTATAGTATACAGAAATGTATTAATGCACAGGGTATTAATGGAAGGAAAGAAGGGAGGAGTCTGTTTTAACCAGACTGAGGTTTGACCATACAGGGTTAAATAAAACATTGTTTTTGTTAGGTAAATGTAAATCAGATGAATGTATAGAATGTAAAATCACAGAAAATGCAGAACATATACTGTTACATTGTAGGAAATATAGGGAAGAGAGGAATAGATTAAAGCAAAAGATAATTCAGATTGGAAGGAAATGGAACCTTGAAGGTGTTTTGGGAACAACAGGAGAAGGGGTTAAAAAACGCAGGATGCTGTTGCGGAATATTTGAAGGATACAGGGGTGTATTATAGGATTTAGATAGAATTATTATTATTATTTTTTTTAATGTAAAGTAGATTCATATCCATGCTGCATACTCCGATACAGTAGGTGGCGGTATGCACCTGATAAGCCATGGTTGCAATCCGCCATAAAACTAAGAAGAAGAAGAAGAAGAAGTCTAGTCTTGTCAGTAAATAAGAAAATACTGTAAGCAGCTTAACCCTCTACGTGTAGCCAGAAATGGGCATAAAGAGCCTACAAACATTAATTAAAAAAAAATGTTTAAAAGGGTTATATGATGCAATTTCAAATTTTCCATTCTCTTTGGAGTGTTACAAGCTCTTGGTGTATAAAGAAGATCTGTACAGTTGCAAAGACTAAAGTCTCAAATCCAAAGAGATATTCTTTATAAAAGTTAAGAGTCAACTATACACCCCTAAAATGGCTAGTTCTAACATGCCCCCACATGTTATGTCACAATGTGGGAAGATTTGCATAACGCAGCCCAAATGTTCACACAAAGAAAGAAGGCATAACTTTTATTCTCGCTGTTGCTGCCGGCGCCATGTTGTGGAGAAGCTGTGTGTTACCTTGTGAAATCGAAACTTCTTTGTTTGGCCTTCCAAAAGAGGACACAACTAGAAATCAGTGGTTAACTTGTATCTACAACATTGTTCCAATACAGTTCTACCCAAATATTCAGATGCATGCAGCGCATTTTGCGGACGACAAGGACTGTTTCCTGTGAGAGTAGTCATTATAATCAGTAATTATGTCCCCACTGGATGCAACAAATGCCTCATTTGTAATGAGTTTTATTGGTTTTGTCTCATTGCGCCAGGGCACATGGCAACACAGTGTTAAGGGGCTTAACATTTCTGTCACACACTTGAGGTATTCAGCCAATCACAACACACTGGATAGCATACTGGCCAATCAGCATACACCTCGCTTTTCAGAACGATAAGCATTGTAAAAATTGAAGCGTTTCAGAAAGCCGGGGTATAGAGGAGAAACAATAATGTACATTATGTGGAAAATAATGTGTTTTTTGAACCTTAAACCGCATAAACATATTGCATTACACCAAATACACAACATAATGTTCTTTTTAGCAACCCCTTTAACAGACATATGACAGGAGAACTAACGAGCTTAGAAATGAACATCTCTGAACCAAAAACAACATCTAAAACAACAAACAAACCACAACAAAGCCACTAAAGCACAAAGAAAAAATTAAGATGGATGTTCCTGCAGGGCTATGGAGTACTTCAGCCATGACGTCAAAACCCAGAAATATAAATGGACATCCAAATATTGTCAATTTATATTTACCACAAACCTTGTTTTACACATAAATTGAAAAAACCCATAATAAAAATCCACATGGAACCCATGGCGAATTAGTCTGAGTTTTGACGTAACGGCTGCAGCAATGTATTGTTATTTAGTGGATGATCACATATGATTCAGTGGGTAGATCAATTTTTCTTTTTCTTCCTCTACTTCATTTTTTATAAATAATACATTCCTAAAGAATTCTTTAAAAAAATCTTTAAAGGGCGAAAGCATCCTGTTAACATTTAGCTGTCATTGTCAATGAGAACTCCCAGGGGAATGTTCACTGTTGATATCTCGCTAGACGACCCCATGCTCTGACCAAAAGCAGAATAAAAGACCAGTCCTGCTCCTCACCATCAATTGTTTTTGAGCAGAAGTTCTTTATCAGAAACCAATGCAGCCTTCTCCATTTTGAACTCATGATAGTGAGGCACTCTCTTTCTGTGTTTTGTGAGCCTGTTTTAAGAATCAGTTCTCACAAAACTATTTTTATCTCATATATATTTTATGCTTGTATAACTGTAGCATATATGTAGACTAGCCTATATACTATATACTGTGTACAGCCTACCACTATACAATTTATGCAAGGTTTAATGTATAAAATCAGTTTTTTTGACTCAATATATGCATGCAAATAGAATAAGACAGAGCAACATCGGCCATTTCTGTCTTTCTAGAGCCCATCTGAACAGGTTAATGTTTCCAGAGTGTATGCAACCTTTAATTTATGGATATCACATTTTTGATATGAGGTCCATTTGATATAGATACTACTGCTATTGCTAAAGACAGACATGTGTTAAAGGCTTATTTTGGTTAATGGGCTTATTGTGCCAAAATTACACTTTATTAATATTAATGTGTGCTGGATAATTTAAATAATTAAAAAATAATTAATTCATGTTAAATTAATAATATGAAGTGAATATAAAAAAATTATATATAATTTATTTATTTATTAATAATTTAGTTTAATTTAAAATGAAATTTAATTTAAGCAATTCTTTTCTCTCTATTTTTCGCTCAGTTTTCAAACTGCATTTGTTATGAAGTTATGATTAACAGCTTTAAGGTTCTTTTAGCTAACTTGGATTCTCCCCTGCCAGCAACACTTGATGATTTCTGCCCACCCTTGTATAGTTACAGGCAAGTTGGTCTGCTGACGGGGCAAAAAGTTGCAATGTAATTACGTGGCCCGGGCGTCAGTGACATCCATCACTTTCACTGCAGTCAAGTAATGCACTGCTGACTAACCAATGGCATTTTCATGCTCTCACTAAACGTTAATCAAATCCCAACAGATAGGACTGACATTTTCCAGCCTGCTATCCTTCACTCCAATTGCCTTCAAGTTGGATATTTTATTTAGCTATAATTTCAAGAAAGCTCATTGATTCTGTATAGCTGCGTTTCATCACGTATCTCAAGGGCTTTGATAATCAGCAGATCATACAGGCTATATCCACATTTTCATTTGTTTCTGACACTGATAAAAAGAGCGTGTCAGACTTTATAAGGTGCAAGGCCATGGATAACTGTATTTCTTTAAAGTATTGTTTGCTGAAAGCACAGTTAAAATACTTATAAACAGACATGCAAGTAGCTTTTATGAATGGCAGGTGTTCCAATTCTGCATAAATCTGCAGAGCTTTGTGTGTAGTTCTGTGGGCATGATGCTGTCTAGGCCTTCCGATGACCTTACTTTGGCAAAAGCAGAAGGATGAGACCAGATTGAATTTGAAACAAGAAATTGAAGAGTACTTATTTTTAAAGATTCCCTTCATGAGAAATGTACTGTTTATAGTGAGTAGGGCATATGTGTCCATGATGAGATGTAATTACTCTTGCTACTGCTGGGTCAAAGAAGTTTTCAGGCTTGAGAGGACATGATGTCGAATGTGTTTAACCATCCGTGCCTGACTGGCACATTTAAAACTTGTAAATAGGAAATTGTCAGTGAATGACAATGCATGTTATGTCATGGAGTGACTGTAGGCTTAAACGTCTCAAATGAATTGACAGGTGCTTAATTTGTTGTGATTTACCTGCGAGCTTCATCATACTGTCAGGAAGCAAAAATAAACATTTATTTTGTCAACCCTTTGTGCTGATGACTCATTTCCTGTGAACTTACTTGACTTGTATTGGTACTCTGTAATTTGGCTGCAAGTCTGACATACTTTGGCACTCTAAAGTGTTATTAATCCTGTTCAAATGAGAAGGTGATAATTATGGCTCGTGGACTTCTGTAAAATGAACAAGTGTGTAGTGGAAAAGTGAATGAGGGAATGGGAAAAAAACTTAAATGACTTTAACAAGCTGAGCATGAAACCAGATGCATAGAGGATATTGATAATGGAGTAAACCGTTTTGAAAATATATTTTCAAATGATTGTTGGAGAATTTCAGACTCCTCACAGCTCTTACATTATTACAAATCCTCATATTTCAAAATATAAAAATAAACCTCAAATATTATTTTAAAAGTTGCATAGTTTAATAAATTAGGGGATCATACTACATACTAAAAAAAAGAAAAAAAAAAAAAAATCAAATATATATTTTCACTATAAGATGAATCAACAATATGAACACATTTCAGGATTCAATGAAGGAGTACTTGAGCCTTATTGATGGGGCTTTGGAGGCATGTAAGACAAAAAAACGTTGGCAAATGATGCTGTTCTAAATTTAACTCAGCTGATTAACAACCACACAAATCCAGTGAAAAACTGTAACTGGTGTCATTAGGAAAGATTTGCTTGAAGTGAAATGTCCATCATCTGGTCCAGCGTCATACAGATAGAGATGAAGAAGTCCCTATAGAGATGTGGGTGGGGGGAAGAGATGGACGAGGGGAGATAAAGAGAAATAGTGGTGGAGAAAGTAAGAGAGAGACAGAGACAGACCTAAGTTACCAAAGACTCCACACTCTGAGAAAGGACGAACAGCAGAGAAGTGAAATCACCTCAGGGCCATACAAAGTCCTCTGGGAGCTCCACAGGATAGAACAGAGATTAACAGGGAGAATTAGAAAGATACAAAAAAGAACGATCAAGCTCTTACTGTTTATTGAATTTGTGTCCCGTCGCTGCTATGAGCAGGGTGTTGATTCTGTCCGTGCTTCTGCTGTCCCTGAGCTGGTGCAGATGTGCCGTCATCACAGGGGTAAGTCTGACAAATCATCTCGTAGGATTTACTTTTATTAATTTTTATTTCATTTAATTGTATTATTTAAATATGTTTTAATTCAATTGACCATTTATGTAATTATGCATAATAATAAATCATATTTAGTTGGGCTTGATAGTTGATTTTAATAAGTAATGGTCAAAAATGTAAGTGGGAGGTTTCCTTATCTCCAAAATGATTCAGTTCATTTATGATTTGCCTTCATTTTGCTTGTTTAGGCTAATTGATTAAAAAGCATGTTTGCTTGTAATATGTTGTCAAATTAAATGTAATTTTATTACAATTTTTTGTCATAATCAGATTTTTCCACATTTTCCTACATAAAGCCCAATCATTTTTGCATTTCTACCACATATTTTTCCGATATTTCATCCACTAAATAACAATTTTTTTCCCCAAACTTTTTTTTTTTTTTTTTTTTTTTGCTCTCACAACCCCGTCATTAACATCCACAATTAACATCCTCCATTTAACTCATATTTAACTGGATATCATTTATCATTTTCATTGTATGTAGAATATCAAATAGTATTATAACTATATGTATATATATATATATATATATATATATATATATATATATATATATATATATATATATCTATATATATATATATATATATATATATATATATACAGTTTTTTTTTTTTTTTTTTTTTTTTTTTTTACATGGGTTAGCGACTAACTAACAAAGTAGATTATCTGAGCTTGTTTGACTGTCACCGGTTTTGATAGTTCTGGGGTAAATTATATATAAAAAAAAAAACAGAGAGCATAATTTAAATTTATTTATAAATCAAATCCAGATAGGGTGTTTAATAAAAGTCATTTTCACTCTTGTCATGGGATAATGATAATGTGGATACATTAATTTAGCAAATACTATACCATTTGTACAAATTAACCTCTCTCTTTGTACAAATTAACTTACTAATTAACAAAGACTTTTAACAAAGCCAGAGTAAGATATATATGGACTGGGAATGAATGGCATCCAGTATGCGACTGATGTTGTGTTGTGTTTGTGTATCAGGCATGTGACAGAGATGTGCAGTGTGGTGTGGGTCTGTGCTGTGCTGTGAGTCTGTGGCTCAGAGGCCTGCGTATGTGCACACCACAGGGACTGGAAGGAGACGAATGCCACCCTTACAGCCACAAGGTATATACAGTAGATACACACAAACACTCACACACAGCCATGAGAAACCCCTCTTGAAAATGAAATCAGTGATTTGATTGCATGAACTAAGAAAACACATAAACAAACTAAAAATCCAAACGAAAAAAAACAAAGAAAACAAACAACATTAATATACACAAAAATATTAAAAATACCAAAATAGAATGGCAAGGGGAACCAACAACTGTTTGGTTCCCCACATTCTTCAAAATATCTTCATTGATGTTTTTTTTTAAAAATGCTCTTATGAGTAAATTTTCATTTTTGGGTGAACAATCACTTTAAGTAAAAAGAAACACATTTGGAAACAATCTCTTTTTAAACAGCTGATCGGATCGTGGAGTAAACACAGGTGATTGCCAGAGAGGACTTAGAAAGGCTTTAAAAGGATCTGCTGATATGTGTAAATGATATCGATCGAATGTCTCACAGATCAGGGCTGTTTATCACTCTGTCAGACAGTCTCAGACTGATTCAGAGATACAGAAGCTTTGCCATTCAGCTGAGGTTACGAGGTGAAGAGAAACGGATTTGGAGGGTTTTTGTGACTCACTGATGACTAATAACACTGACAATATCCTTAAACAGAAACTGAAGCCTATAGAGTTTTGTAGTGTATCTTGATCAGCTAACCTAACACTGAAAAGATTTAATTAAAATGATACCATTACAGCAGTCAGACTTAAAAAATATACACAAAATGTTGTCTTTGAATGTAGCAATTTATGTTTTTTATAATCAATGCAGTGCTGATAAAAAAATGGTAATTATATGAAATAATAATATCATGAAGTTGTCTGTTGGACTTGCTGCAGGTTCCTTTCCCTGGCAAGAGACAACATCACACTTGCCCCTGCCTGCCACATCTGGTGTGCACCAGGTACAGTGACAACAGATATCGCTGTACCAGCGACTTCAAAAACATAGACTTTTAACACTGGGAAGAGTGGGAGAAAAAGAAGAGTGAAGCTGGGAAATACTTGAAAAGGAAAGTAGGACAGCACAACTAGATTAATAACAAGTGCCACAGCACCATTCTGGTCATTTTCGTTTTTTAACTCTCATGCACTTTGCACTACAAAAATGCTGTTATTCAGCTTCCCCAGAAATGCAGACATACATTATCCACCGTGGCACAAGGTCTACCTCAGAATCACTGGTTTACCTTGGCATCCTTGATAGTAAAAACAAAATAAATGTCATCACCTTTCTGTGAGTATGCATGCAACAGATATTTAGAAAGGAATGTGCTTAGGAGGGAATCATTTCTGGATGAATTCATTTTCAATATGTTATGAATTTGATGAAGGCTTGGTTATGGTAAATAAATTATTATCAGTCTTAATGGGAATCAGTGCTTTCTCACACAGTGTGAGGAGGTGCTGTCTGGCTCAGTGGTAGCATTGTTGTTCAAAAGGATGTAGGTTTGATCCCAGGGAACACATGGTAAAAAAACCTGAATTAATGCTTCTGTAAAAACAAGTATGTGTGTGAGCAGTACATTTAAAGACTTACACATAAAAACATATGCAAAAAAAAACATCGTTAAACATATTTTTGTCTAATTTTTACATAATGACATGAAACAGTTTTAAAAAATGTCAAAGCGGGACCCTGACTCTCTTTGAAATTCACATCTAATGAAGGTAGACTGAGATCAAAAGGGATCATATAATTTAGATTATAAGCAAACTATATAAGTGTTAATTAGATGAATATCTGTGCTTAATACAAAAAAGGCATTTGTCTAAATTATTTACCAGTAAAGACAGCAAAATAATTGTAGAAATTGATAAAATGCCATAATAAGATTGTAATATTCCCAAATCTATTTGGAAAATTTCTATAAAAAACATCATATAATACAACAATAAAATAACAACTAAAATACATGATCATTGTTTACCATGCATTTGTCATACATGCCCCTAAAGACATCGTTAAACATATTTATAACTAAAAATTACATTCATTACAATATACAAAAATAAAACATCACACAAAAAACATAAAATATAAGTACAAAAATGCAAAAAAAAGAAGAAAACTCATGGTCAATATTAAATTAGCACACAACACTCATTTTCTGTTTAACGATGTATGACAAATCCCCCCTTTTTAAGTTTCACTTCTGTTTAATAGTCTATAACTGTTCTGTATGACCAGTTCAATCTTTTTTCAATCTAGTTTCAGTTCATAGAATTAAAAAAAAAATGACAAGAAAGATTGTTCCTCTGAAGTCTGTAGTAAATGCAATGGATTCTCTTCACCTCTGAGACCTGCTGGCAGATCAACATGGACAGGTCAACAATCTGCCTACCTAGGACCTGGATGAAGACAAAGTAAGGGTGCCATAAAATCTCATTGCTGAATTTATTTGATATGGTTAATGTAAACTGGTAGTCTTGATTCATTTGAGCGTCCTTGATTATCCCAGTATCCCTTAAATCCTATTCGATTCGAACATAATACAGTACATCACATACAGCATCTGTCACCACATATGTTTATGTTGCCTCGCTCAAAGAGAATTTGTAGATTCTGATGGGCCTACATTTTGCTGCCTAAAGAAGCACTGGATTGCAAAAACTGGTTTTCACCTATTTCGACATCTAAATAGAGATTCATGATTGAAAGTTTCTCTGTACATCCAAAATAAAATTATAATTATTGCATCACAAATTGTCATCCTGTGTATGTCTTTCTAAGTCAAACACCCACATGAGTCAAAATACATAAATTGTTTAAGAGTTAAAAGTAACTTATTTTTAGATAATACACATTTTACTATATAGAAATTTCCAGGCATTAATCATCATAATGACATTTTCAAGAATAAAATAATTACTACAGTATCAGTACAATGTTGCATTAAAAATATAGTTAAAAAAATCTTGTAAGAAACAAATCCCTCAAGCAAACAAAAGCAACAACAACAAAAACAAATCATAGCAATGAATACATTGAACACAAACATTGCAAATGTTTATGCTGATGCTCTCGTAATAGTGGAATATTCTGCGGTTTCCTTTACTGTGACTGTACAGCTTGAAGAAGCATTAGCATCTTTTGGGCTGTATAGCTGCAAATTGGCATAAAGTTCATATGGATCCTGGCAGGGCTTAAACTCCACCATAGAGTAGATAATGCCGTCCTGCTCCTGTGGAGAAATGTTGAGCAGACAGGGTTTGATGACATTTCAGAAACCATCCATCTATATCAAGCTATGTTCGCTATATCTAATTTCCCTTTTATGGATGATGAAGCTGATCACAGATCAGTATACTATGAACAAGCTGTAAACAAGCTGTTATTGAACTAATGATTCTCCAAATTATGATTTTACCCCAGAGTATTATTCATTAAGAATATAATTCATAAAGAGTCTACACTTAAATGTCTTATATCTGCTGTATGTTTATCTGTTTTGTAATGTCTTTGCTAAGATACTGAATTCATGTGGTTATGAGTCAGTGGAGAAGATACAGTTTGTACAAACTGCTTACCAGTGTGGTGTTAGGAGAACCACAGACTTCACTTTTATCTGTGGGCAAAAAAAAAAAAAAAAAGTGTTCAGCTAAAAAATTCCTTAGATGATTAAAAATAATCATTGTCCATCCACCTACCTGTGGATTTTTTCTTCCTGGTTTTTAGACAATACACGAGCAGTGTCATTGAGATGACAGCAAACACCAGAAGACTAAAAACAGCAGCTAGACTGAAGGATGTTCTCCAGCTGCCACTCTTAATGTATTGTGATACACAGATTAATAACTGTTAAAAGTTGGATTTGTTAGGGGTTCATATTTGTGACAAAATTTACCTGAGTGTCTCTGCATCATTCTCAGAAGCAATGGGTGCAGAGGGAGAAGAAGACGGCCTGACTGTTGGTATAATGACGGATTTTGGCAAGAGAAGACAAAATTTCAACCCAAAAATAACAAATAAAATAAAATATACATATATATATATATATTACAATTACTTTACATTTTTTATTAATTTGATGATTATTATTGTTCTTATTCTTATTATTAATTGGTTACTGTTACAAACTAATAATTACATAAATACAACCTCCAAATGGGTATGACCAACATATAGTTCATATAAGACTGATTATTTATGATTACAAAAATATTTCTTAATCCATAATTAATAAATAGTTCTATTAAACTGAACATTTAGTAACAGAAATCTTACCAGAAACGGTAACTTCCACATACTCATAGGTCTGAGGGAACCCACTGAAACCACATCCATACCTCCCAGCATCCATTACACTCAGATTTGTAATTATTACTTCAAATTCTCCATTGTTATTTGTGACGAATATTCTTCCTCGATACATGGAGGCAAATTGTCTTCTATTATTCACAAAGAGGAAGCAGCCTGACTGACTGAACTTACAGCAAGATTTTTCATGACTTTGAAGGGATGGGTTAAAGAAATATTTTAAAATAATTCTCTCTGATGAATAAAACACATCGAGTCCTTCTGTTGAATTCATTCCTGTAAAACATTTACCGAACATTAATGTTTTCTTAGTTTAAAGATGACTGAGATGATAGACAATCCCATCTTTTATCGCTGCTTAAAATATTGAGTTTAATTTGTAGTGTTATTATGATAATTATATAATTATCTTATTATCAAAATCATACAAATACATTTAAGTACCAATAAAATAATTAAGGTTAACCCACAAAATTTTTGCAATTCAGTTAAAATAGGTCAAATGTCTGCTATTAAATTTAAACAGAGAATTACATATAATCATGGATTCAGTCAAATGTCAGATTTAGCTCATAATCTTAAGAACAGAAAAAACATTCTCACCGCTTTTCAAGAGGACAAGAAGAAAGAAAATCAGCTTCATTTTCCTCTCTTGTTCAAATATTTTCTAAATATCTGGACTGACTTTGGTGAACTTTACGACCTTTTCCTGTCAAATTGAGGAACAACCTATCAAACATAAGACCATGACGCACAACCGAGAGAAAAAGGAAGTGTGCCCTTTTGGAAAAAATATTCTGACTGCTCTCTCATTAGTATATAAAAAAACTGCAACACTTAAACATGATGCGTTATCTTACCACATCTGTGCAAAGTTATATGCAATATTTACATTCCCAAATGCTACCCTTAAATTGCCTGTTGGGCTTGAATAGAGCTTGAAGAGCTGTGAAAGATGTTTGCTCATCATAGTGAATCTCTAAAGTCCAATTGAAGTTCTCCATCGTACCCTCAGTCCAGTTACTCCACCAAACTACAAAGCATAAGGCTTGCATAATGCTTAATGGATAATTAGTTAATATATATTCAAAGAGTTAGAAACATGAGATAATGTGCTTGTTAATGTTTTCTAATAAATGTATTAAACATTACATAATGTTTAACAAAGTATTATTCCATGTAAGTTAAAATGCTTACAAATGCAACAGGTCAATATGTTTATATTATATTGTTTTTATAAATGAATAACTATTTTCTCTTGTTTTCCCCTCTTTATTCATGATTCAAGTAATATCCTGTTTAATGATGTACTGAAGAGTAGCCTAGTATACTAATGTGAGTGCTAATCTGAGATAACATCTGGCTGGATGTACATTATCCCGCTTATTACACGGTTAAAAAGGTTTGTTTTTAACATATATGTTGAAATTAATGATGAAGTCTTCCATTGTAACACGCTGTGGTTAAGTGTTTTCAGTCACAAGATGGAGCCAGACAGTAAATGATAGCGGAGTGACTCATTAAGCATATAAGTAGTACCCGTCAAGATAACTCCTAGTACCCGGATGAGCGGTGTGTTATTCAATTTTTGCGGTTGTTATCCGGGAATAATTTACCGCTGGATGGCACGATTGACCAATCAGAAGTATTCCACAGAGCCGTGTAATAATGATTTACAAATGAAAGTTATTATAAAGTGTTCCCAGAATTTATTTTGTTTTATTGATGAATCTGTAATTTACTACACACTATTATAAAGCTACACATGCTAACCTGAATGTGGTTTCCTTGAGATTCCATCACAAGTTGCTGTGGGATTAAATGGTGAACTGCATTCTGAGAGCTGACATACTGGACCTGGGCAATGAAAGACAGAAGAAAAGATGAAGACTGTCAAACTGTAATTTGACCATGAACCCATCTGACAAGAGTCTCAAACTTATTTATTTGATCCTGTTTATAGTGATTCTTGTAAAACTGTAGCACAAGTTGTACCTCAGTGATTTCATTGTGTCTGGTACTCCACCATCTGTCCATCTGCAGGGTTGTTCTGCAGAATATATGTCACTACAGGTGAAATAAAGTGAATCATATTCATAGGACACGAGATTTAAGATGTCAGCCATGTGTTCATGAGTCAGATGCACTAACTGCCTACAATAACGTTTTGAGAGAACAACATGATATTCAGAAAATTTCAGAATTTTGGGGTGAAATGTCTCTTTAAGAGTTAGAATTTTAAGGCCTTATATCAGCTATGTGACAAAATTCACCTGAATTTCTCTGCATTGGCTGTGGAGCGAGAAGAGGGCCAGACTGCTGGTTTGATGGAGGATTTCGGTAGTAGTAGAGTTGTGTTTATGCAACTGAGATTCAAGACTTATAGTGAATAATATAATAATTATTTTACAATTTATTATTTAATAATTATAAGAATATCATCTCCAAATAAGCATGACAAACATATAGCATATAAGACTGATGGTAACAATATTCGTACTTCTGACGCATCAGAAATATTTATCATGAGTTCATCTGAACTTCTTTTAACCTCACACGGCTTGGCATTCATTTGTAAGAGGTTGAAAAAGGCAGCAAGACGTCTTCTTAATATCTATATATTATCTATATATTGTATTATGTTCTGTTCCCTTGTGTTATGTGCAACAGCTTTGTAAAACCGGTAGTAAGACTAATATAAGAAAACCAACAATCAGTTCAGATAAAGAGGTTGTGATTTATTTGATATGCATTTTAAGTTCCTTTCTGTAGCCATCTGAAAGAAAAAAGCAAACCTCTAAACCTTAAGAAGCTAATGATGAAACGGCACATTTCATGTAAAACAAATAATCAACCCTCTTTTATATAAGCACTTTAGCTATGGCTAGGAACTGTTTCAGGACCTCATTCCTCCAGTCTACTGTTTACACACTGTCACTGAAGTAAGCATCCATTGTAGTACATCACAGCAACATGTAGAATTAAATACATGGATTCTCTATACAGGCTGCTCTTGGCTTTTGTGTTTCTTTTTCTTTACAAGGCAAAACACTGTAGGCACAAAAAGATAAACTGCTTTAAATATTTACAAAGGCATAAGTCATATAATTTTCAGAGAGGATCTAACTGTACATTCACCCTCTTACTGAACAAATTAAGTCTGTGAAACAGTTTTGTTACTTAGTATCCACTGCAGCCATCTGAAGCTGAGACGAGCCTCAGGTGAATCTGTCTGTGTGTTTGCATCTTGTTTCTACTCCTCAGTAAAAGTGATGACGTCATACTGGATGCCCTGCTGCTGCAGCTGCTCCAGTTGTTCAGGTGTGGCCTCTGTGTAAACCGTCTGAGCCTGAGCCATGGCTGCATCTGCAACAGCTACACACACAAACACACAGCACTTCCATCACCTCTGATTCTCTTAAACATTACCAGAAGGTTGTAGTATTAGAACTTTCTGTTTTTGGTGCTACGAGTGAATAAAACTAAGTGTGAAGGTGTAAGGTCATACCAGTGACAGCGGAATGGGCGGCTGCCTCCAGGTCCTCAGAGCCAACAATCTGCTGCTCGGCAGTGATGGGGACGTACTGGATCTGTCCATCCTGAGACAGGGCAATCTGACACACAACACAGAAGAGATTTACACTTGAACCAGATTAAGAAACTGATTATGCAGCTCATTCTTTTTCACTTTTATATTACTAAAAAAGTGACAGTTCAGACTATAACACTGTTAAACAAAGATTACTATTTCAATAAATTCCATTCTTTTCAACTTTCTATTCATCTAAGAATACTTAAAAAATTTGCATGTTTTCCACAAAAATATTAAGCACTCAATACTGATAATAAGACATGTTTCTTGAGCAGCAAAACAGCATATTAGATGGATTTCTGAAAGATCATGTGCCACTGAAGACTAGAGCAATTAGTGCTAAAATTCAGCTTTACCATTACAGGAATAAATTACATTTCAAAATATATTACAATAGAATATAACAGTTATTTTACATTTTAATAATATTTCATAATACTACCATTTTTCACTATTTTTGATTAAATAAACAGATCCAGAGCATAAAAAATGACAACTTCTTACTCATTTTGAACTTTTGATTGGTATTATGTTTCTCATTGATATCACTTCATTAAAATAGCATTTAGAGGTTTCATATGCTGTCATTAACAACAAAACTCCATATGGAGCTATTTAGCATTATGTTCAAATCACTTCTTTCTAGCATTAAGATGTGACTAGCTCTAAGTAGAATCTTTAAGCTATCGTGCTGTAATTACTGTACTTCAAACACAACTTGATTGCAGCATAATATAAGCTGTAATATACACTGCTCAAAAAAATTAAAGGAACACTTTGAAAACACATCAGATCTCAATGGGGAAAAATATCATGCAGGATATCTATACTGATATTGTTAGGAATGAAAAGATGCCACATTGTTTAATGGAAATGAAAATTATCAACCTACAGAGGGCTGAATTCAAGACACTCAAAATTAAAGTGAAAAAAGGATGCAGACGGCTAGTCCATTAAGCTGAAATTTCATTGCAGCAACTCAGAATGGTACTCAGTAGTTTGTATGGCCCCCACGTGCATGTATGCATGCCTGACAACATCAGGGCATGCTTCTTAAGAGACGAAGGATGGTGCCTTGTGGTATTCCCTCCCAGATCTGGACCAGGGCATCACTGAGCTCCTGGACAGTCTGAGGAGTAACCTGGCGACGTCAGATGGACCGAAACATAATGTCCCAGAGGTGTTCTATTGGATTTAGGTCAGGCGAGCGTGGGGGACATTCAATGATATCAATTCCTTCATCCTCCTGGAACTGACTGCATACTCTCGCCACACGAGGCCGGGCACTGTCGTGCACCAGGACGAACAAGGACCCATTGCATCAGCGTAGGGTCTGACAACGGGTCCAAGGATTCCATCCCGATACCTAATGGCAGTAAGTGTGCCATTGTCTAGCCTGTAGAGGTCTCTGTGTTCCTCCATGGATATGCCTTCCCTGACCATCACTGACCCACCACCAAACCGGTCATGCTGAACAATGTTACAGGCAGCATAACATCCTCCACTGCTTTTCCAGACCCTTTTACATCTGTCACATGTGCTCAGGGTGAACCTGCTCTCATCTGTGAAAAGCACAGAGCGCCAGAGGCGGACCTGCCAATTCTGGTGTTCAATGGCAAATGCCAATCAAGCTAAACGGTGCCAGGCAGTGAGCACAGAGCCCACTAGAGGATGTCAGGCCCTCAGGCCACCCTCATGAAGTCTGTTTCTGATTGTTTTCTCAGAGGCATTCACACCAGTGGCCTGCTGGAGGTCATTTTGTTGGGCTCTGGCAGTGCTCATCCTGTTCCTCCTTGCACACAAAGAAGCAGATACAGGTCCTGCTGATGGGTTAAGGACCTTCTACTGCCCTGTCCAGCTCTCCTAGAGTCTCCTGGAATCTCCTACATGCTCTTGAGACTGTGCTGGGAGACACAGCAAACCTTCTGGCAATGGCACATATTGATGCGCCATCCTGGAGGAGTTGGACTGCTTGTGGAACCTTTGTAGGGTCCAGGTATCGCCTCATGCTACCAGTAGTGACACTGACCCTAGCCAAATGCAAAACTAGTAAAAAAAACAATCAGAAAAGATGAGTAGGGAAAAAAATGTCAGTGGCCTCCACCTGTAAAACCATTCCTGTTTTGGGGGTTTTCTAATGGTTGCCCATCTAGTGCACCTGTTGTTAATTTTATTAGCACCAAAGCAGCTGAAATGAATTAAAAACCCCCTCTGCTACGTAACTGACCAGATCAATATCCCAGAAGTTTAATTTACTTGATGCTATACTCTGATTAAAAAGTGTTCCTTTAATTTTTTTGAGCAGTGTATATATAAAAAAACATGTCTGTATTCTGCTCTGGACTCAACCTGTTGCTCCTGCAGAAATGTTCCATCATGCTCGTACTGAATGTGAGCAATCCGCCCATCCTCCATCTGCAATTCACAATCAGATTTTTTTTTTTGTCATAGTTATGAACAATAACATCCTACATACCACAAATATGGAAAGAGCTTATACTAACCTGAATGTGGTTTCCTTCAGATACCACCACATACTCCCGTGGGAGCAGGTGCTGAACTCCATCCTGAGAGATGATATACTGGACCTGAGAAAGTACAGGGCAGAAGAGGGCATTCAACATGAGTACAAATGAAGGTCTTGAATGTGTTTTCTGATCACACACACACACACACACACACACAATACAGCTCAAAAGTTTTATGTAATTTATTTCTTTGATGGCAAAGCTGGATTGTCAGCAGTCATTACTCCAGTCCTCAGTGTCACATGATCCTTCAGAAATCATTCTAATATACTGATTTGGTGATCAAGAAACATTTCCTATTATTATCAATGTTAAAAACTACTGAGCCTCACACATGACATGCAAGAAAAAAAATAAAAATTGTGCGCACGATTTACTAATTTGTTCCCCTTGATGTACTAAAATGTGCACACAATTTATTAATTCGTTCTCTCGAGTTATAAATTGTGATTTAGCAAATCGAGGAAACAAATTAGGAAATCGTGCGCACAATTTATACATCGAGGGGACGAAAAAGTAAATTGTGCACACGACTTAGCCTACTATTTTTTTTCCTGCATGCCATGTGCGGGCTCCGTACAAAACAGTTACGATGTCTATTATTTTTGTGGATTTTGTTTTTCAGGATTCTTTTTTGAAAGTAAAGTTTAAAAGAACAGCATTTATTTGAAACAGAACATTTTTTTTACATTATAAAATATCTTTACTGTCACTTTTGATCAATTTAATGTCTTTACATTTTAAAAGCTTTTTTTTTAAAAACTTTTTACTTAAAAAAAAAACCGCCAAAAGTTTGACTGTAGTGTATTTATAATGAGTTGTACCTCAGTGACCTGATTGTCTCCAGTCATTAAGTGCTGCACCGTCTGTCCATCTACTGTCGTGATCTGTTGAATATATGTTGCTTCCTCCTGAGAAATGTAGAATTTAGTCAAAAACAAGCAAAATGTGAAAACCTGAATTTAGCTGCGGCCTGATACAATACCTTCTGCATTACACATACATTAAAATTTAATAAGCTGCTCTATGATTGGCCAAAAAGTGTCAATGACATAGAGGATGAAAATGAGACTGTGCGCATTGTGCAAACGTGCAATACCTGATCAGAAAGAGTCTGATCCTGAGCCACAATAATGTGTTCCTGACCCAAAGCCTGCTGCAGTCTCTCTGGACTGATGACTGCCTGACCGGCCTGCAGATCTGAACAACACAGGAAAAATAAACATTATAAAAGCACTAGTAAAAATGAACAATCAGAATAGGACTGTGTGAATCTATTATTTCTGAATCAACAAAATACAGTCTAACTATCAGTCAGTACTTACTCTGCAGTGTGGCTAAAGCTTCTTCATCGCTATTGACAATGATGGTCTGCTGAGAGGGGACAGAGCGGTTTTTACGGGGCGAGGGTTCCTGAGTGTGAAGCCTCTCCATGTGGAACTTCAGATGGCCGTTACGGTTAAACTTAAAGAGAGAAACTCAGAGCACTGAGAGTCTGCGTGTACGTGCCTTGCTTACATCAAGTAGCGGAAGTGTTGTATAGCCAGTAATGTAAAGAGTACAAATTCTCTAATAAATCAATCCCATTATCATTTTAATGATCATTTCTCAATTGTTCCCTTACCTTTGGCCACAGACCTGACAGGCGTAAGGCTTTTCATTGGTGTGTGTCATCATGTGGCGTCTCAGGTCTTTCTTGTTTTTAGAGGCAAAACTGCAGCTGTTGCATTTATGAGGCCTCAAATATGCGTGCATGCCCATGTGAGACTAGAATGATAAAAACAGACATACTATGAAAAGTATTTAACACAACAAAAATGGTTTTGTAGAAAAAATTCTCAATTCTCAAAACTCAAACCACATGACCAACACACCTTGACTTCTGGCCAAGAAGGTGCTGTAAAGTCACAGTCAGGGCATTTGAATGTTTTGGGGTCTATGTGCGCCCTCTTGTGGTTCTCCATGTCCGAGCGGCCGTGGAAAGCCTCCATGCAGATCCGGCAGGAGAAGCGTTTGGTGTTGAGCTGTTGAGAAGGGGGTGATGGACACAGGGAAGGGGAACCTGGAGCTTCACTGCTCAGCTGCAGGAGGAGAATTTTGTCAGTGAATCTTTCCATTGAGAAGCAGCACAATTAGTTATTCCACCTGTGAAGTAACAAAACTGAGTCTCACCTCTACCTGCTGTAGGACTCCATCTGTCAAGCCTGAGCTCAAATAAAACTTCTCTTTATTCTCTTTGAGAGGTGTAGAGATGGACAAGGGCTCGGTGCACACTTCCATGACCTGAGGCTCTGCTGAGAGTTCCTCTAAACTGCTGCCAAATGCACATGCATCATCTTAAAGGATTTATATGACATTAAAAGGCATTACAGTAGCTGTTTTTGACATTCGTTAGTACCTGTGTGCAGTTTCTTCAGAGGCCTGCTCCACCACACTGAAATCTGCTCCCTCATATGTACCAATGCCAATCTGTGTCACCTCCTGCGACACACCCGTTGTCTCCTCTTGCTCCACGGTCCCTGTAGCTGTCTCAAATGCCTCCTGCACCAGAGTGTCCCCATTCTCTGACACATGGAATGTGACGATCTTTTGAGGCTGCAAGGAAGAGCCCTCACTCCCAGAGCCAGCTCCGGTCCATGAACCCGTCTCCAGGGTCTTACCATCTGGGTTCAACACTGCCACCTGAGAAGAGTGATCGGTTTATCACAGAAAATTAAAATCTGGATGGATAGATAGATATATAATATAGTCATATAGTCACATAATTTCAGTTTAACATTGTGATGAGTTTTAGAGATATAGATGAACAAATATAACAAGCTATAATAATAAAAAGGCTGATAGCATTATTATGGCTTACTAATAATTACTAAGAATTTATCTGTTTTTAAATAATTTATATCTTGTAATACCCTATTACAAAATTTTTTTATTGCTTTCTATAACAAGTTTTATTGCATATTGTTATAGTACAAATATAACAACCTCATATAAGAATATTTACTACTTTTCTTTACTTCGCTTTTCTTATAATGTAGGCCCGTTATACATTCAACTAACAGAACCAATCCAGATATGTTTAATGGAAAGTACTTAATATATCATTTTTGTTATTATAGCTTTTTTGGCCTTTTGTAGGGTTGCATCTGAAATCTGTACTCTTTAATGGAAAGTATGTCAAACACATTATGTATTTATAACATTGTTTTATATTCCAGGAGATGATGCGAGTGTGTCAGTACAGTACCTGCAGTTCTCTGGCGTTCCTCATGTTTAGCAGCAGATCGAGAGCATTCTGGGCTGAGAGGTCTGAAGTCTGGGCTGTGAGAGAGGGTAAAGATTACATTTAACACTGTAGGCTTAATATTATTAAGGTGAATGATATTTATAATCACACCAACCATACATTTTAAGTGGGTCCAATCACTGATCCACTGATCACTTTTCTACTGACCTTGCTCGTAAATGATGGTAGTGTTCCCCAGTGCATCTTGAGATACTGATGTGTTCCCTAAAGACTCCATGGTTTGGAAAGTAATGGGGTCCACTGTTACCTTTAGGTGTAAAAACAAATATTATATATAAATATATATATATATATATATATATATATATATATATATATATATATATATATATATATATATATATATATATATATGTGGATGCTGGGATTTTCTTCCATTCAGATACAAGGTCATCAAAAGGCATATCCATGTACTTACAATGGTCTCTTGAAATCCCTGGGTTTCATGCTGTAATCTCAGCTCCTCAATCTGCTGCATACTGAAAACAGGCATCTGGCGCCGGCGAATTGGCTCCTCTGGGTGGGATTGGCTCCACTCATCGAAGGCCTCAGGATGGCGGCACTGCACATGCAGCCGCAGGTTCTTCCTGTGTCTGGTCATGAAGTGGCACATGTCGCATGAGAAGGGCTTTTCACCTGATCAGGGGGTGAAGATGGACAAGTATCATCAGAAAACCTTCCTACTGCCAAAAATGAAACCTTTCTAATGATTACATAACTCACCAGTGTGTTTAATGGCAATGTGGGACACCAGGAAATCCTCTTTACTCGTGGAGTATTTGCACTCTTCGCATTTGAACGGCTTGTCATTGGTGTGGGACAGCTGGTGATTAAGCAGGTGCTTTTTGTCATTGCAGGTGTACTCACAGAACTCACACTTAAACCTGACGCAGGAAAAGAGAAAAATAGCTACCTTTACTTTATGTTTACCAGTGGAGTTCAGTTTTTAAGAGGAACAGACATCTCACTTACATGCTGTTGCCACAGTTCTGTATGTGTGTGAGAAGATGCATTTTGAAAGTGTAGCGCTTCTTAAAGGATTTCCCACACTGCAAAGCAAACACATTTATACTAGTGTGAACATAGCAGATATACAGGGCTGCATTTCACAAAAACATTATAAGCCAATATAGATCATAGCGACTTTTTTATCTGCTAACGAAAATGTGCTAAGTCTTATTTACTGATTCATCAAAACTAGTTTAATTAACAAAATTTAAACAAGAACTTTACCTTGTCACACATGTGAGGTTTCTCTGTGCTGTGTGTCTTCATGTGCTGCGTCAGGCGTTTCTGCATGGGGTACACGCGACAGCAAATGGGGCATGGAAACTCGGACACTTTGGGAACCTGTGAAGGTTTGACGCAAGACTGCTGTTGCATAAAAAGCTATCCTCATCAAACAACTCAAAGCTAACTTTATCTGATACAGGTATATCATGTCAATAAGGACAGTTTCCTCTAAGCATGAATGTTTGTTTGTTCACATATGGTTCACATCTTTGACCTCACCATGTCTGTCTTCCGACTCCTAAAGGAGAAGAAACAAGAACATTAATTAATACTTTAATCAGGTTATGTCATGTGTGAATTTTAAATTAATTCAATATTTTTATATAGATGAACTCAAGAGTTTGACAAAATGAAAAAATTCATGACCATCGATTGGAAAGGAGGCGTGCTGAATTCTTACTTGCTTTTGTTGTGGACAGCTGAGTGCCGGATCACGTCTTTTTTATAAACACTGGAGTAATCACACACCTCACATTTGTATGGTTTTGTACCTTCATGATTGAACATGTGCTCCTATAGAACACATACATCAATTTTATAGTTATATACATTAGACATTAGCACATATTATACAAACATTTCAATTCAATAAAAAACAAACAAAAAACCCTTTAAAATACCTAATAATTGAACTAATAAAAGATTTTTTTATAAATTAGTATATTGTCAAACGAAGGAATCTAGTTCTTACCTTCAGTGAGGACCACCGTTTGCAGCGGTAGCTGCACTGCAGGCACTTAAAGCGTTCAGGGTCATTTCCCTCATGAGAATCCACATGGAATCTGAGATCCTCTTGCGACAGAAAGCGAGAACCACAGATCCAGCAGTTATGAGGCCTTAGCAGAGGCTTGAGGGATCTGTAGTACTTGCTAAAAATAAAAAATAAAAAAGTTAAATGAGTTTTTGACAGTCTAGAATGTTTAAAATGGATAAGGTTTTCTAAGATATGATTTCGTGTCAAACATACAAGACATGGATGATCAAAGAATATCACGGGTATTACTTACTTGCGATTCATGTACTTTTTGTACTTCTTTTGAAGGAATCGCTTAGAAGGCCGGCCTCGTTTTTTGGGTAAAAACTCCAGGTCATCAGGGCCTGTGTTTGATGAGGGATCTTTGTTTTCTGAATCTGACTGGCTGACAGCTGGTTCCACTGCTGTCCCATTGGATAGTGAGGAAGATCCATTCTCCAATCCAGAGGAACTTGCTTCTTCAGGAGCTTGAGGGTCCCCTGCATTGTTTGTTTGAGATGCCGCTAGAGACTCTGTTTCATACACAGGCGAAAATAAGAGTTATCTCAGATCTATGAAAGATGTGAAGTAGATTCATGACTTGAATGTGAATGTCTTTAAAATTTAATATTTAAATATTTTGTTTAACTTCTAAGACCTGAAAAGCTAAAGACCTGAGTCAGGAAGGAATTTGCGGGGTGGCCCCACTGTCCTTCGGGGCCGTTTCCGTGAGGAAGAGGAAGATGATGAAGAGCAGGAAGGAGGAGGAGTGCAGTGACTGGAAGCCAATCTGGTCCTGGCCTCTTCATCAGCTGGCTTATAATCACTGTCACCTGAATGCAAAATCCAGATAAATAAAAAAAAAAAAAAAAAAAGGAAATGAAATATAGAGTATGCAAACTGCTCTCCACTGACCTTGATCATCAAGAGCGCCTGCATCAATGATGTCATCTTCTTCCTCTTCTGGAGGCTCCTCCTTCTTGACCTCAGCGACTGTTCGTGCCCTGCTTTCGGATTTTCGAGGACGTCCCCGTCCACGTTTCTTTTGGCCCGGACCACCTACATGAGATAACACATTCTGAACAAGAGAACCTTAAGAGAACTGCATACATAAGTTAAGACCTGAATGATACTTAAGACGGCCCTATTTTTTTGCATTAAGTTATAATAATTGTGTTTGTTAATTGAGGCCAGAGGAGAACTGGCCCTACACGTGAGTCTGGAAAACAAAGAGTTGAATTTAACATTTGAAAAGACAAAATTAGCACCTCCTACTTTACCTGGTAGTTTAAAGTGTTTGTCTCTCATGTGGTTGATGAGCGTATCCTTGGAGACACTTTTATACGGGCACATCTTGCACTTAAATTGCTGTACGATCACCACCTCCATCATTTCCTCTAGCTCAGCCATGTCTGGGGTTCTGTGCCCAGACTCAACCACCACCCCAGACTCCACCACTTCAGGCTCTGGATGGGTGGAATATGTCCCACTGCTACTTATGTATGGACAGGGCAAGTTATCATTGCATTCCATTTGATCAGTGAGCTGGGATCCCACTGTGTCAGCCAGTGAGTGCCGAACTGCACCCTCGTCGGCATATAGCGAGCCCTGGGGCAAATAGGAGTGCTGGGGCTCATCTACCGCACTTCCTTCCTGCTCTGATGCTGAGACGTGCTCCCTGTCATCCATGCTGCTGTCGATATAACGTGAATGCTGCGGCTGCTCAGCACTGTACTCCAAGTAGCCATCACTGCACTCTACGACGTACCGGGAGGAGTGAAACGAGCGCCTCTGAGGGCTACCGTTCGTACCACTGCACTCTGCTGCGTAACGCCCTAGAGGTTCTTCTGAGTCTGCCACGTTGTAGTTGGTGACCCCTGAATGACGTGGGGTCTGGTCTGGTTCAGCTCCCGAGCACTCGATGTACCGAGCCTCTCTGGTCTGGTCTGGGTCTTCTCCTCCACTCCACTCTATGTACTGGGAATGCTGTGGCTGGTCTGGGCGACTGCAGCTGCTGCTGCCGTCATCGTGCTCATGGTATCCGGAGTGTCCAGGCTGGTCGGGTTCCACACTGCCCTGCGGGTTATCTGACAGGTCTGCCTGGTCCAAGCAAGTGGAGGTGGGTCCATCAGCAAGTGCTTCAACGGCAATGCGGCTCGACAGTGCAGAGGAAGACATCTGCGCCACCATAGGAGCTCCTATACACAGTGAACAAAGGAAATGGCTATTTGAATATCCAAAAACTACCACTCTTTCATCATTATTTACTTACCCTCATGTTGTTCTAAATCTGTATGCATTTCCTCTGTGCAATACAAAAGAAGATATTTTGAAGAACGTTGGTAACTAAACATTTTTAGTTCCCATTGATTCCACTGAATTTTTGTCCAGTCAATGGAAGTCAATGGGAACTGAAACTGTTCGGGTACCAACATTCCTCAAAATATGTTGTTTTTTCCATACAGGTTTGGAACGGAAGGAGGGGGAGTAATTTCATCAGTAATTTCAAGTCAATTTGAAAAGTTCTTTACGGCAATAAGTATGGTAGTACTACTAGCACATTTTGGTCAAACAATATACTAATTAACAACTTTGAAAATCTAGATTAGTCACACAGATTATGACAAGAACAAGATTAAACGGGAATTTTAATACAACATAAATAGACATCGCCATATATAGGGAATTTTTTTGCCAAAAATGTCAAATCTGTAATAATCTTTTGATGTTAATGCTGTTCAAAACTCATATGATTTGTATTTTTCTGTGGAACAGGATTTAGTCACTTAGCAAAGTGATTCTCGACCTTTTTGAGTCCAAGGCCCATATGGAACATACTGTTTTATTCACTTATTTAAAAAAAGCACCCGCTCATAGAGTATGCGATTTTGCATACAGCCCTTAACCTTAAACTCTAGGGATCTTTCTTACCATCATCAGGACCTTGGAGTATCAGATACTGTGTGGTCTCTGCACTACCATCCTCTGCACTCGTAACTGCAATACATCCTGTAAAATAGGCATAGAAACACAGTATTTATATTGAATACTACAAAAACATAAAGATGACAATGTCTACCATATTAAATTGGTAGACATTGTCCTTTTATCATACCTTGGGTGTGATAAAAAAAAGAAGAGGCAAGAGGTTTCTCTACCATTCATGATGTCGGGTCCAATGGTGGATTCAATGATCTTGTCAATAGCTGAGCCAAGATCTGAGGATGTGGAAGCAGTGGAATCAGAAACCATCATTCCTCCTTCAGAAACAGCACTGGAGTGGACCAGGACCTGGACAGACTCTGACACCAGGACTGACTGTGTCACAGTGGAGACGCTGGACACGCTGGTTGACTGGGCGACAGAAGAGGAGTCTGGGAGATGAACTCTTCGCACATCTGTACTGGAGCTTGTCTCTGGGATAAAAACCTAAAGTGCATCCCAAAAAATTAACCTTGATATGAAGTACACACTAACACGCAGAGATGTGTGAATGTGTGGGTTGTTTATCTTACCACAATTCCCTCAGAGCTCTGTCCTACGTGACAGTCTGATTCTGGGGCCGGGGCAGGAGGAGCCGCTGCATCGCTGCTGTCGGCAGACATGGCTTCTGAAGACTCCATGCCCATGCCGCTCTCTGATGGCTCCTCCATCCCAGAATGCCCCACATCGCTGCTGCTCTCCACCTCCATGTCCTCAGAGTCCATCTCTGCTCTGTGGGAAAGTGTCTGACTCTCAGTAATACAGCACTAAATTGGACATTGTATCAGAATGAAACATCAAAGGGCACGTCCAATGAGTGGACAAGTGTGTACAGTGTAATGAAGTATAATCATTTTATTGAAAAAAAAATTAAAACATGATTTTGTGGAAGTTCAGTATTTGAATATTTATATTAAAAATATTTTAAAGTTGCAAGTCAGCAAGTTCTATAAAGAAATTAAGACTTTCATTCAGCAAGGATATATTAAATTGATCAGTAAAGACTATTTTTAAAATAAATGCTGTTCTTCAGAACTTTGTATTTATCAAACAATTTCATGGATTCCACAAACATATTAAGCAGCCCAGCTGTTCATATTAACAAAAAAGTAATGTTTCTTGAGCAGCAAATCAATGAAAACTGGATTAATGCTTGCTGAAATTTCAAATTTGCCATAACAGAAAATATAAAAGTTATTTAAAACTGAAATAATATTTCACAATCTTACTGTTTTTACTGTATTTTTTATTAAATAAATGCAGTCTTGGTGAGCAAAATCTTTAAAAACCTTTAAAAAAAACAAACATAATTTTTATGGTAGTGTACAGTTAAAAGAATTCACACTAAATAAAAAAAAACTAGTCAGTAAAAAATGCAGTTAATAAAATCATATTATATTGCAGATTTATGTAATTGTTTTTTATATATAAGTGTTTTGCAGTAATCTGTGAGCTATTAAAACAAAAAGCTATGTAAAAAAATATATCAATATTTTAATTCAGTTTTAACTGGATATACTACGAAGCCCTAAAAGGGACATGGTGGTGAAAAAAATATGGGGTGGGAGGAAAAAAATATTTCTCTCGCAAAACCAGTTAAGTTCGGACAAACACTTCCTGTTTACTTTACAGCTTGCAGTGGTTGATACAGCTCCATTTGTTCAAAGTGGAGCAGCTTTTAAAGATTTATTTTAACCTTGGATTCAAGAGATACAGTCAGTGCTTAGTTCAAGGCACCTTTCTGGGACATTTTAAAATGCTTAATGTGGCTTAATGTACTAAAACAGTGACACTGGAGGACCAAATTCAGTACACGCCATATTAATGATTACCATTAATACTAATAACACTATAAATATTAATAATTTTACTATTAAAAAAATATTATTTACAGACAAGCAAAACAGTATGGAATGCCAAACCTGACAAAATTATAAATAAACAAAAATATTAAAACAAAAAGATTTATTTTCTTATGTATATTTTAAATTTTTCCCCACATTTATTAATTGTTCCTTTTATTTATTTATTTCCACTTTTATTTATTTGTTTTACCTTTTTATTTATATATTAATTTCTACATTTATTTATTCCTACATTTCGTTATTTTCACATGTATTTATTTCTACATTTAATGCTCTTCCCACCCCTATCCAGAAGGCGTAATCCCTGACAATTTTCAGCTGAAAACTCATCTCTTTCGAAGCTACTTGACTTCATCATAATTTTTTTTTTTTTTTTTTTAACGGTCCTTCTCTTTATTTATTCCTTCTCTTAATAGCTTGTACTTATTTAAACAATGTCTAAAACTTGGTATTACAAGCACTTCCTGTCTCAGTTTGCCTCTTTAAGAAGAATCGCTTTATGTATCCCCCAATTGTAAGTCGCTTTGTATAAAAGCATCTACAAAATGACTAAATGTAAATGTACATTTCTTTGTCTGTTGGGTAATGAGGAGGGCATGTTTTACCTCAGGAATAGTCAGAGTAGGCGAGGAGTAAGCTTTGAGTCCACAGTGGCACCTTGATATTGATATTAAATGTCTTAACTCGTGATATGAGATTTTGGCCATATTGGACATCTAGGTCAACAAGCATGTCATGTACAATTGTTGTATTTCATTTGGGCACCACAAGGTGTCACTCTGGCCTCAAAGCTTACAATTCGCCTACTCTGGCGTGATTGCTATTAAATAAATAAATAAATGTAGAAATAAGTAAAAGAAAAATAACTAAATGTGGAAAAAATAAAAATTATACATAAATATGTGTTTTCTTTGTCATTTATTTATTCAGGAAAAGGATACAATATTACATATCTGTGAGTGACAAAAGTACGTGAGTCCATCTGTTTTTCAGAGTTGTTTTCAATCAGTGAAATTACTATCAGGTGTCAGTGCGTGCCCTGTTTTATTTAAAGAAGAGGGATCTATCAAAGTCTGATCATGTTTCTGGAAGTGTATCATGGCATTAACAAAGGAGATCTCTGAGGCCCTTAGAAAAAGTGTTGCTGTTACTCATCAGGCCAGAAAAGGTTACAAAAGCATCTCTAAAGTTGTTCGACTCCACAAATCCACAAATGGAGGAAATTCAAGACCACTGTTACCCTCCCCAGGAGTGGTCCACCAACAAAGAACACTCTAAAAGCAAGATGTGTAATAGTCTGAAAGGTTGCAAATAGGGATGTCAACGATTAATCGACGATCGATTAATTGTCGATAAGAGTTGCAATCGATTAAGGCTGTCGATGGTCGGTTAACCGCTTTAATGTTGGGCTGCGTGCGGCTCATGCGCAGAACACGTGAGAGCGGCTGTGAGTGACGGTGAAGGTAGCAGTAAAAGCATCATCATTCATTCACAATGTACAAATTAAGCTTTTAACGTGATTTAAACTTTAAAGTAGCCTACATTAAAATAGAAACAACATAAAAGTTCTTCAACATAAAAAGCATATCATGCGCTTTGCAGGGCTGCGGAACACGCGACAGAAGGCTATCCTATTACTTGTTAATTCGTTCCTACGACTTATTAATTTGTGGCAATTGTCCATGTTTCATTAATTTTTGTTCCCTAAATAACCCATGATTTAACTAAATAAGGGAACAAACTAATAAATCGAACAAATTCCTAATTCATGAAATCTTTAATTTCCCTTCCCATGTTTACCACAGTAAGAGATGCGAAAACAGTGATTAAAAGTGAAAGATAATAAAATAAACCTTCCAAAATTAGAGGACTGTGAAGATTTAGGAAAAGAAACAATGCCTATATGTTATTGAATTTGTGGAAATTCGTGACTAACCGGCAAACCAGAACAAAGCCGCGTAAATGAAGGCTATGGGCTCGAGCGCATCCATAACATGGTCACGATCTAACATTTTCCTATTATTCCTCTAATAAACAAAGCTTTTATACCACACTTGTCATAATCAGAGCGTATAATTTGTAAATAAATAATTGCTGGATTCAAAACAGAGATTAATAGGCGCTGTGACCGACACTGACAATACGTTTTCCCGGAACATTCAGTGATGTCACTAAAGTTTCTGCATGGACCTCACTAGTGCACAGGTTCTCATGCCCTGGGACAAAATATGATGCTTTAAGGCAAATGTATAGCCTATATAAGTAATAGGCCCAACATAAAAATACCTTCTTTTTTTTTTTTAAATATGCGAAATAAATCCGACTTAAATAATTAAGATAACGGATTTAAAACAGAAGTTTGGCGGCGCTCCATAAGTTCACGGGAAAAAAAGGATGGACAACGCATTCTGTTTGTTTGCTTTATTTTACAAGAGCACAAATCTTCTGTTTTTAGTGTGTGTGCGCACAAATGAAAGTAAACACTTTTGCGGAAAAGTGTTTTTTTTTTTTTATTAATGTCTCAGCTGTTTCGATCGCGCCGGAGCCTATATTCTAGCGATTCAAACTTACATCGCAGTCTGTTCATTATCAAAATAAAATAGTCAACTAAATATTTAAAAGGTTACACTGGTCAGTTTAAATAGACCTTATACCGGTTCACTCTGCTGTTATGCCAAGGACGTTTTTTCCTCATATGAAGAGGATGATCTTTTCCGTCTATATGCGAATGCGTACAAGCCTAGTTAACATTATAAATAATAGTTTAATATTCAAATACATTGCAAATATGGAAACATTTGGATTTGTGCCGAATGAGACATGAGCAATAACCTCCAAATAAATCTAGCCAAAGCCGCGCTCGCTCGTCCTCGTCTGCACACATGCACTGTCACTATCTAATGCACTATGTGCCGGATTTTTAAAAACAAATAGGCCTACCGGAATGCAAAAATTAAAAATCTGACATTTTCTAGGACAGAATCCAGCAGGATCAAATTAATGTGAGCAGCAGTGTTTTGGTGCAGCAGCACCGATGTAGTTCACTTAATGCGCAGCGCAGCCACACGCGCGCCACAGTTCCGTTTGGGATCATTTTATTTTAAATACCATAATGTCAGTTGAAAACATTGGAATTGTGTTTTAAAATACAACAACGAGCACCACAAAATCATTTAAAGAGGCGCATTCAGCGGTCTCCGTGCGGGATAGAAAACAGTCAACAAACTAAAATTACCTCAAAAGTATGGCGCGCTCTCTTCATTTTATCAAATGATCTTTATCACATCTATTCATTTTATAATCCTGCTACTAGCATTTTATTCAGACTAAAACCCCTTTAATTCAAGTGAGAAAGCGCTGTGTGTGTGGGGCTTTGGCACATCCTGTCATGCCGGTGACTGCGTGCATGCAATAGAGCATTTTGCAGCATTATGGTTAACGATTAATCGATTAATTGATCGTTAATTTAAACGACGATCGATCATGGAAATAATCGAAATTTGACATCCCTAGTTGCAAACCAACCCAGAGTAACTTCCAAGCAACTAAAGGCCTTTCTCACATTGGCTAATGTTAATGTTTATGAATCCACCATCAGAAGAACACTGAACGACCACAGTGTGCATGGTGCATCCAAAAAGAACATTGCTGCCAGTCTGCAGTTTGCTAAAGATCATGCGGACAAGCCAGAGGGCTACTGGAGAAATGTTTTGTGGACAGATGAGACCAAAATAGAACTTTTTGGATTAAGTGAGAAGCATCATGTTTGGAGAAAGGAACACACTGCATTCCAGCATAAGGACCAGGACAGCTTGCCATCATTGATGGAACAATGAATTACAAATAAGTCAGGACATCTGTCAGTGAACTAATTCTCAAGAGAAAGTGGGTCATGCTGCAAGAAAACGACCCCAAGCACACAAGTTGTTCTACCAAAGAATGGTTAAAAAAGTAACAAAGCGAATGTTTCGTAATGGTCAAGTCAAAGTCCGGACCGTAATCCAATTCAAATTTTGTGGAAGTAGCTGAAGCAAGTGGTTCATAGGAGGAAACCCACCAACATCACAGAGCTGAAGCGGTTCTGTGCTGAGGAATGGTCTAAAACTCCTTCAAGATGTTGTGCAGAACTTATCAACAGTTACAAGAAACATCACCTGCGGTTATTGTTGCAAAAGTGGTCAGACCAGATACTGAAAGCAAAGATTCACATACTTTTGCCACTCACAGATATGTAACACTGAATCATTTTTCTCAATAAATAAATGGCAAAGAAAATATTCTTGTCTCATTTGTTTGTTTGGGTTCTCTTTGTCTACTTTCAAGACTTGTGTAAAATTTTGATTATGTTTTGAGTCATATCTATGCAGAAATATAGAATATTCTAAAGGGTTCACAAACTTTTAAGCAGCACTATATATATATATATATATATATATATATATATATATATATATATATATATATATGGTTTTCTGTAGGGGAGAAAATGCTTAACATTCCCAGTGTGTTCATATTCTGGGCTCGTTTGCTTGCATGTACACAGTAGCCTATTTTTTTTATAATTTTTATAGCAGATTTGGTCTTTTTTTTTATCACTGTCTTCATTAAACCACGTTAAGCGTTTTACTTATAATGGCATTTTAGAGCTTTCCGTTCATATTGTGGGCTTATCTGCTTTCCTGTATGTAGTATATTTTATCAATAAACTGTGTACTGAATTTGGCCTTTTTATATCACGTAAAGCGTTTTTTTCTATGGGGGAGAGAACACTTAATGAGCAATTTAGTCCGTTATGTTCATATTTGGGGCTATTCTGTTTGTCTGTAAACAGTATGCTTTATTAATAAGGTGTGTACTGAATTTGGCCCTCCAGTGTCACTGTTTTAGCACATTAACCCACATTAAGCATTTCAGAATGTCCCACAACGATGCCTTGAACGAAGCACTGACTGTATTTCTTCATACTTAAGTCCAAGTTCAAAAGAACACCCTATGAACTGCTCCACTGTGAATGTATGGATCTGTATGAACCACTGCAAGCTGTAAAGTTTGCACAAATTGCACAAAAGTGTATTTTTCATTCATTCACAGAAGATCTTATTTATAGAAGCATATTTTCTACCGAATTTGCACAAGAGCCTTGTTGCAATCAAGTTGTACAGCCCGATTTCTAAATAAACGAGAATTTTCTAAATTATTTATTGCATCACATTTATTGCATTTCTTCTTTATATTCTGTGTTGTATTGTAGTTATTGTTTTTTCATACTCTGTGACGTATGTCTACTGCTGTAGTGTCAAACTCCCCCAGGGGATGAATACAGATACTGTCTTGTGATGACACCTTTCTAGGTCACTCAAGCACATTATACGCTTACCAGCAAAATCACAAGTGTGATCCCCGCATTAAATCCACTCAAATAACAGAAAACATCATCTAAAACGTTGATCTCAACCGATATCAGTCCCTCCAGAACATAATACCAGAACACCCGTCCAGCTGTGCTTGGGACATTAACTCTTTCTCTTGACTCAAACTTATCAATGACAAAAGGGTTCTGGTCTTTGCTCAACATGACACGTTCTGATGCTGAGCACACCAACAGTTTAATGAAGAAAATGTCACTATATCAGATGCTAATAACACTCGAGTCGTCTCACGGACTGTGACTCTTGGCTCGTTTCAATCTCTATACACTAGCGTGTGTATGTGCTGCCCTTCGTCCTGCCTGCTCGCGCAGCGCCATTTTCCCCTCCCGCCGCTCCGAGTTTATTTTTTCCGCTCAGGCGATATGAAGAACCGCTCGGGGACCTCGAGGGCCTGCGCGAGCAGGGAGAGCCAGTTCGCCCGAATGTTTTTCTCTTGCCCATCATGGAAGAAACTGTATTTGTTCACAATTTTACACCATTATTTTGAGCTAGGATTTTTTCTTACCTTGAATGGACGATTGTTTTGCTCTTTACGCACGCGAATGAGACGAAATAAAATAGATCTTTGAAAGCGAATAGTTGGTCTAGTTTCTAGTCGGGCGCCATCAGCGTCTCCTCGCTTCCTGTACTCAAAGCTGGCCGGAACTCATTTATCCGCCAGGGGGAGAGACAAGAGGGAGAAACCCTTAATCTGTTTTATAATGTATCTCGATTTATTTTAGAAGTGGTGTTATATTTACAGAATATGAATATCGACCATCTCGCTTCATCTTTTAAGTGTTTTGTTAAATAATGGTGCGAACTGGAGGACTATTGCTCTCAGAGGATGAAACCACCGAGTGTCTCGCGGATTAATATGACGCCAGTTGTTTATCCTAAGATTCTCATTTCTAATTTTTTGATAACGCTAAAATAAATTAAAAAAAAAAAAAAAATCTTCACAGATTAAATGTGAGAGGGTCATATATTATAAAGGGGTCAAATTAACATTCTGTTAAATCTGTGCCGCGGATATAAATGAGACGTGTTCCGGTCATTCTGCGAAAACTACTACTAATATTTTGACCTGTAAAAAAAAAATAATAAAAAAAAGGACAGATTTGATGTGTACAGTTAATTCTGCGCTTTAAGTTTTAGCATTTTCCCATTCGCCGAATTTATGAAAATCAGGCGAGTTTTGGTAAATCATTTAGCAGCGTTAAAATGTAAGTGCGATTGCTCTTTGTGTCAGCATTCCTATGTCATTTATGTATCAAATATTATATGACACAAAATTGTCAAAAATTGCCAAACAAAACATAAGCAGTCTTGACATTTTAATTAATTGTAATTTCTTCTGCTTTATTTTATGAATGATTGTATTTCAATTGTATTTATATCAAAATTATAACTGTTATAATAAAATGTGTGTGTGGTTGTGTCACTGTGTACATTAATGCCTACTGCACACATACAAATATGACACTTGAAATCTTTCAATAGTAACTAGCTGATAGATGTCAAATATTTGTGTGGCAACAGTTTAAAATAATCTGCAGTGATTCGATTTCAAATATTTAATAGCATTTCAAACCGATTTGTATTTTTGTGAAAACTTGTTATATAGAACAAATAAGTATTTTGCTGTATTTTCAAATATGATTCTTTGCCTAGATATAATGATAGAGCAGTTGCACAAGGATTGAATGGTCTTGTTTACAAATTTATTGAGTAATCATAAACAATGCAACAAACAAATAAAAATATAAATAAGTGGAATGTGGAACATTAAATTAATAATATTATATCATTTACACCAGGCAAATGATTTCACAATACACCAAAATCTGGACTTAATAACAACTCAATATTAGCTCTAAGGCTAAAAATAAACCTTTGCTTTGAAAACCATATGAGTGGGGTCAATACAGAGAATGGGTGCTTTGTTAAATGCATTTACGCTAATTTTTCCCTGAGGTGACTCCACTCATACACTTACAGAAACAAACTTAATTCCTAGAATTAGACTGGCAGTGCCTCATTGTAGTTTTATAGAACAAGCTGTGTTTCTCTTAATGTGCTGTTAAGAAACTCATCATGAACAAAGCAGTTATAGAGTAAGCGGAAAATAAATTATAAGACCATGTTAAAGCTGACAGACAAATATGCTTAACATCCTGTACCTATGATAATTTCAGTGTTAAATCAGTTCTTTCCCTATAACATTAAAAGTCTTCCTCACTACATTTTACACTGAAGAGAAATGGTTTCCCTATTAAAAAGGGCTCTGTCATCAGATTAGGATGTTGGACGTTTTCACTGTGCACGGTGACTGCACAGTTTAGCATTTCAGGAGGTCGTACTTCACATATCCGACTCGGTCAACCTGCCTTCTGGCATTCATTCTCCAGTAGAAACCCTCTCGGCAGAAGTAAAAGGATCCTAGAAAACATTTTTAAAAATTGCAGAAACAAATGTCATTTGCTTGATCAGATAAATCAGAGAAGTTAATCCGACTCATTTTAACATAATCTCACTTACCCTTGTAGAGGAACACATCATGTGAATCAATGGGAACTCCACCAAAAACTGAGTCAGTTAATCGAGGGTATCCTTTGTCTATTATCTGACCCTTTAAATCGAGTCTATGACAATAAATAAGAGATAAGAATACTGTGGAAAAACTGCAATTACAGAGCTCTACACTTTCTAATCAGCTTTTGCACATTACAGTCCTGCAGCAAAGTTCACTCACCTCCAGAAGTTCTCTCCATTAAACAGGAGCACCTTGCTGTTCCCTCTCTGCATAGCTCCCTCCACTCTGTCCAAGCTGCTTGGCAGGCCGAGCTTCTCGATTTTACTTGGTCCAGACACCTCATTTCCAGTAAAAACCCAGAACTGTTTTTCTGTGTGCATGAGATACAGTTGAAAAAACAGTTATATATATCTGTTATACATCTAAATTGGAACATGTTTGGCAATAATATCAGAACATCTCAACCTGGTAAATAAGTACCTGCAAAGAAGTAGATCTTCTGCGTGAGCTGGTCCTCAAAGACAGTGTTAATGACGGCTGGCAGGGCAGGCCACTTCTCAGATATCAAGAAAGGACCTTCGCGTTCTCCTTTTTTTGAGATCTTCCAGTAGTGCCTTTAAGAGAGAATTTAGAAACATGCAAGTGAGAATTAGGCATAATAAAGTTTGTTTTCTGAGTTATGTTTGTTAGTTCATATCCCTAATTATATAGAATTATAGCTCATACCTATTCTTGAAGAAATGAAGCTCTTTCTGGATTTCAGTAATGCTATCAAATTCATTGATTTCGCAGGCATCCTGTGAAGGGTCTACATGAGTTGTGGTAGAAACAGTGGTTGTTTTCTCACTCGGGGTGGATTTAGTTGGCAAAATCGGAGAGGAAGTGGTGAACTGTGGTTCTGGAGAAGTGGGATCAGGGCCAGTTTTAGGTCCTGAAAAGAAACAATTAAATAATATAGCTATAAGACCAGAACTGTACAAGACTTTTGGGGTTTCAACGTCAAAAATCTTGAATTTTGAATAAGAAAATGCATAGTAATCCTAACAATCAGTAAGTGATGGATGGTTTAATTGGATAAATACCATAAAGATACTGAATGCCATTGATATCATCACGATTCAGAGAGAACTTCTCAATGTATTTGTACATGGGATACATCAGAGCATCTTTGATGTTGGAGTGGTCCAAACCAAGTGCATGTCCAAACTCATGAGCAGCCACCAGAAACAGACTGTATCCTGTGAGAGAAAAGACATGTTAGCCAATGTCTTACTTTCATATTTTTATAGCGTCTGAAGGAGATGATTCTCACTTACCCTTATCAGGGCAAAATCCCCATTTTTTATCTGTGTCATAATTGCTGGTAGTTGCACACCAGAGTTTTCCATCACTACGGCCTTCACTGGTGCAAGAAGTGTATTTGTTTCCAAGGAAGGTGAAAGGAAACTGGCATGGATCACCTTCTGAATTTCCACCAATCACGGCCGTATCTGTAAGGGGAAATATTATATTATAAAATTTTAATATATGTATAGACCTTACTTCATTAAAGTTTCAGGGTTCAGTCTTAAGGTACGAGAGCTGCTTACCTCTATTAGGGCAGAATCCAAACTTCTTATCAGTGTCAAAGCTGGATGTAGTGGCACACCAGCGATAGCCATCAGTTCGTCCATCTTTGGTGCATGCGTCATATTTCACCCCCAGAAACTCGAAGGGGAAAACACATGGTGCGTCATTGCTGTTCCCGCCAAATGTGAAGAGAACTGGGGGAAAACAGACAGAATGTTAGCCGTGCGCATAATAATAAATAATTAATAAATAATTCTACATATTAAGGCCAAAGGAGTCCTATTTTGGAATTAAAGCCCCATAAAATCATGACTGGAACACTTACGCTCACTGGGGCAGAAGCCAAATTTCTTGTCCTTGTCGTAGTCTGCGGTGGTTGCGCACCAGGGGAGACCATCTGTGCGTCCCTCCGTGGTGCAGCTGGTGTAAGATTTTCCCTCAAACAGGAAGGGGAAGTGACACGTTTCACCTTCTGCATTACCGTAGTAGGTTTTAATCGCTGAAGGAGACACATCAATGTCATTGTCTTCTCCACAAATTTTAAGACAGGGTATACAGGGGTAAACATGTTGACCTGACCTGAGCTATATATTTTATATATATATATATATATATATATATATATATATATATATATATATATATATATATATATATATATATATATAAGAACTCATTGCATTATTTATGAAAAATATGAAGTATATACATTATAAAGACAAAATGTTTCCAAATTGAATTAATTGGCTTTTTTATTGTCATCGGATGGAACACAAAGAAAATAATATTTAAAATATTACCACAGGACCCCAGTTTAAAAACAGAGCTATACATTTATTATGTAAGGACTCATTTATACTGCATATGAATGAATAATACTATACACTCAAAACTGTAGAGGGAGCTACTGTTACACTATGGATCCTATGCAACTGTTAGATAGTATGATTCTGCATGCTGTTTAAACTACTTATTGTATATATTAAATAAATACAGTGAAAATGGGGTGAACTGAAATATGAATGAAGAATCACTCTCACCTGGCCCAGAGCCAAGGGTCCAGTATTCATCATCATCAAAATGGGCATCCCCCTGTATTCCCTCACCCGGAGGATAGGCGTGAGCCAGCAGCCCATCTTTCCCATCAAAAGGATAGGGATCGCCGTGATCTGAAACAAAAACAACAGCTCAATCCAACTCATTCAAACATTGGTAAATCTTGAATCTTTAATCTATTACAAAAACCAACTCACCTGCTTTCCCAAAGGAGATCATGATGTCAGCAGTGCCTTCAAAGAGGCGTGTGAACGTAAGAGGGGTAACATTACTCCAGACTTTGAAAGCTCTGGCAAAGGCGTCATCAATCAAAGAGGCATCCATGTCGGGTGAATAGTTCAAAATCCTGCATATCAAAAGAACACAATGGATTATAGCGTGTTTATTACAAACTTATGAGATGTGTCGATCAATAGTTAAGGTGTCGGTGGTGTAGATAATATCCAACCTGTATGTAACATTTTTGTGATTCCACTTCAGGTCTCCTGTGAAAGTTTGATAGTTGCGGATGTCTGGGACCCCACAGCGAGGCTGCTTCATGGCATCAACCGTGGACTGGTCAAGCGAGCCTGTCTCCTCCAGACCGAGCTGCCTCTGGAGCTTCTTCAGTACTTCAGGATTGGTCACGACGTCCTGCAGTTTACTCTTCTGGAGAACATCTGCGTAGCCATAACGCTTCAGGTACTCCTGGAGTCAAATATTTAGATAGGAGAGGAATTCATATAGAATAATAAAATCAACTGCAATGTACTATTTCAAAAGTAGATGCCTGAAAGGAGATATCAAAAACAAACAAACAAATGAACTAAAACTTGTTATACTCACATCTGCCAGCTGTATGTCTGTCATGTTCTTGATCACTTCTCCAGGGAACGTCACATACACAGATTTGAGTGGCGCACACCAGGCTCTTAAAGAACAGGTTCCAAGAACCAGAAATGCCAGGACTCCAAGTCTCATGATTAGTCACAGATCAAAGTCAAATTTGATAAGAAAACAGACTCTGAACTTAAAAAATGGGGAGATGAAGTACAAGAAATGTGCTTCTTCTCCTGATCTTCCTGTCTTCTCTGGTGCCCTGAAGGCAGTATTTATGTGGTCCCCTGGGCTTAGTCACTGAGCAGCCACCCACCTCCAGTAGGTCATTTTAACACTCCCACTTACTAGTGCTTGCCCACTGAAAAGGAGTGATTTATTTTTTCATCCATTCAAAAAAGAAGGGGCTTTCCAACAACCTGACATTAAGCATTTTAAGACATAAAAACATGAACATAAGTATTAATTAAAGCATATTTGATTATAAATATAATACATTTAAAAAACATAAATATATAGTATATATCATTTTAAAACAATTGGCCATATGAATATGACTGTATTTGTGTAGAAGAAAACAGTACATAAATAAATAGTACATATTTTTAGCAATTGGATTTTTTTAGCATTTGGTTGTGTGAGTATAAAAGTACTTAAGAACAATAATTATAAATAAATAAACAGTATATATTTATAAGCAATTATCTATATAAGTATAAATGTATTTATGGAAAAGGAGAATAAATAAATAAATAAGTACTATATAATTTTTGCAATTTGCTTTATGAGAAAAAATTTATTTATGGAAAACAAACAAACAAATAAACAAAAAAAATATATATTATGTATATTTAGTAGTTGGCTATATGAGTGTACATGTAAAAAAATTATATATATATATATATAGATCGATAGATAGTTTTTTTTTTTTTTTTGGAGGAAGGTAATGCAGGTAATGATCACCAGAGAAAGTTGTTTTTGGATCATTTCCTCTCAAGAACAATGGATGGGCATGAAATCATTCTGTATTAGAAAACTTCGGGAAACCCATGAACTGAAAAGGTGCCAGGTAAGCAGCTTTGTTGCACAATCTCCTTATTTTTCACCAGCATTGATTAAGCTGAGAGACGAAAACATACAAGTGTCTTGCCAACCCAGCTCTATTAACTTAAAACATTGTGCAAGTGTGTTCATCTGTGCTGTGTTGACATGCAGGTTCTGAGCAGCTTTGTGTCCAGAGGCAAAGGAAATCCTTTGGCCATAAACTACCCTAGTTTCTACAAAAAAAAAAAAAAAAAAAAAAAAAAAAACACCTTAAAAATTCAGAAGCCATCAGCTGTTAAGTTAAAAAAAAAAGTTGGCTAATCATGCTTTGCAAATCAGGATGTAAGAGTTTTGTTAAGTGATGCAAAACAAAATCTAATTTCCTAATTTTGGTCACTGATGTGTGTTTGTGTTCGTTTTTGAGAAATTCGGTTACACACACCTCACATAATGTTAAACACTGACAATATATTTGATGCCACTGTCTTTTCTAGGTATAGACATCAACAAATCCATCAGTACATTAATAAACTCTGACACAAGCTAAAACAGGAAAGACTTGTCACCTGGCATATTTCTCTTATGTCTCTATTTTGGACATTAAAATTCATTTCCTCTCTCAATGTACGCTTGATAATGAATCAGCAACTATAGTGAGGGTGGTGACTGCCTGTACATTTGCTCTTTTAAAGACATGAATTAAATTAGTAGTTTGTTTTTATTAACTTTATATTATGTTACTCTAAGAATAGAATACAGAATAAGGTAGGGAAAAGTGTTTTATAGTTTTTAAACCAAACAAACTCAGTTTATTGGTACACTAAGGCTGTGAAGAACCATAGTGGGACTAATCTGAACATTTAGCAATTGCTTCTGACACAGATTGTATTAAGACATTCTTGTGTCTAAAACACAAATGCAATATCCTTTTTAATTATTTCATCAGGAGCGCAACACAAAAGTTAATCACAAACAGGCAATAATCACTTTCAACATCATAACAACACATGCTTAATTGCACATAATTAGACAACATGAGAAACCAGGAAATAGCAGCATTTCAAAATTCAATCTGCCATCCGTTCACACATAAGTGTCAGTGTTTTCACATGCATAAATGAGCCCCAGTCTGCTTCTGAGGATTCATATGTTGTTTACTGAAATTGGTCAAATCTTTGGTCATTTTCAGATTTAGTGGATGCCAATGGCAAGGGACACATGCTTGAGTTGTTTGTGTCAAGACAAAAAAAAAAAAAAAAAAAAAAAAAAAAAAAAAAACCTTTCAGAACAAGTGGATTCAAGCTAATGTTGCTGTGTTTGACCCACAGAATTTTTTTCATAAACATGGTTTGGAACTATAATCTGTATCTACATGTAGGCCCACTATTTTTCTGTTTTACCTGAATTTAGAGTGAACTGATATAGAAAGCATGACTTACATCAAACAAATTGAGACCATTTGATCAGAAATAGTTTTACATACTTTTATGGTCCACTGTAATGTCTGTATCCTTTGGGTGGAGTTGTATTGGAAAATTATTTTGATAATTTAAAAGGATAATAAAAATTACAATATAATGAGGTCACTTTTTAACCAGTGTGTGTGTGTGTGTGTGTGTATGTCTGGGCACTGATGTGTGAGTTTAAATTTGGGGTGTGTCACTAACATAATGGTGAGTAATTAATTATTAGGAGATGTGTTCAAAATTCGCAATTCCTGAAACAATTTTGTAAGTTCTTGTCATGCATTCTCACATATCTATTCATAGTGCTGTATGAGATCTTCATTAGGTCATTTAAATTCAAATAGAAGCTTAGTCCTGCATATTTACATAGTACTAGCTATATATCTGTATCTCTATATATACTGTATATACATAATCCAAATAGACATAAAACAACAATATTTCCTAAAACATTTTTGATCATGTTAAGGTAGTGTTAGTCCTCAAGAAGACTTGTTTGATGCATAAATTGTGCACAATTTTCTCATTAGACAGCAAGGGAGTGACTCTTTAAATTTAAAGACAAAACAAGGGGAAATATATTGGCGTTTATGTTTTTGAGACATACGGCTGGCATTTGATGTGGAGAGCTCTGTTGTTCATTTAAAATTTGGTCATGAAAACCCTTCAGAGGATGAACATTTTACTAGGATGAGGAGGGATGTCAAACGTAGAACAACACAAGAAAATAATTTCAATATGAATTAGCACAACAACAACAACACACACAAATACAGGCAGGACACATTTAGAAAAGCAACCAAAATCCACAAAGCATAGCAAAACTTGCTGATGCAGTCGCATTTGGTTTTTGCACAGAATGATTTCTCATGTCATACAGTATTTTCATATTCTGACTTGCTGACATTCATGGTAATCCTGATCCTGATAGCTATTTATAAGCTGGGTTAATTTACTGGACATGTATTTACAATCATACAGGCGCTACTATTTCCATCTGTCACATTTCCAGATTTCACAAAACCTATCCAGATTGCTTATGTGGAAACATCTGTGCCTGTTTAAGTATGGCATCAAGTGAGTAATGAAATGCCACAATGTTTTTGCTATTTTACAAAAAAGGCCTAGCACACCCCCAGCATCTTCTGCTGGGAACAAAATATATCAACCTGCCTTGTTTAGCAACAGTAAATTGAGAAAACATTTCTCACACATATATGTTTCAAGAGGAAACCACAGCAGACAGACACAGGTTATTGCATTACAAGGATGAGGATGAGGTGTGTCGTCAGTGTGAATATGACTACGCAATAACACAGTGTGGTCTGAAATGATCCTGTGTGAAAACAGCACCGGCCTGAGTGTGAGCTCCTCTATGCAGTTGTTGTTCACCCGTTGAGTAGATGTAAGGAACGTCAGCGACAAGTCTGCCTCTTCTTAAACTCTCAGGGTGAAGCATGCAAATAATTATGTTTTAAATGTCACAGGCAGAGATTGCTAGCAATAAAACAACCACAGCTACATAGTCTGCCCTGCCCTGGTCTTCCAGCCAAAGCCTACACAGACACTGAACCCTCACACTTGGCTTTGTCCTGCATGCTCCAGCAGGCTGCTTTTTAGGAAAACAATGTTCTAATAACATTTTATGATATGTTTGGCCCATGGTATTTCTGTTACAAAATGGCTGAACAACCGAATAAATTGTTCATAAATCATTGAGAGTAATTTTGTATTGTGTTTATCACCAGTGACCGCTAGTAAAATGGAGGGCTGCACCCCAGCCATGTATTCTATAAAAAGATGCTTATATAATTCAGCTAATTGAATGGGAATACATCGTCCAGCAGACCAAATCGCATACTGTAATATATGATACAGGAGTTCTATTACTTAATTCTCGAGAAATGGTCTAAAATGTCATATGATTGTACTCCCACAGGAGTAAATTGGAACCCCAGAAAAATGATGTTTCCTGTGAATATCAGTCCTGGGTCAAAATAGAGACTACAAGCATATTTTCTCACAATGCAGTGTTGTATTTTTGTTGCCCCAAAAACAATGAAGTTTGTGACTGGCCAGTGATGACAACGTCTACAAAATTGAAAGGTCTTATCACAGCTCACACGATATGACAACGTCTACAAAATTGAAAGGTCTTATCACAGCTCACACGATAAGAATCCAATAGCACAAGCTTATTAGTCACATCTTAAATGAACAGCAGCTTTTATTCCCAAGGAGAGAACATAGCATTTGAGGCCCAAATGCAATTGTCACTCTCTCAAATAACCAAGCTGTGTAAACGTAACTGTATACAGCAATACAGTATTGACAACTGTACAGTGTTGCTGTGTGAACATAGCCTCTGTGAATCGACTGAATCATTTTAGACACAACATCAGCTGCAGTGTTGACATACTTTTCCAGTTGCAGGGGGAAAAAAGCAGTGCTAGATCAAGTTACTCTGGTGGTAATAACAAGCAAAAAGTAGCATTTTAGGCTCTTAACATCAAAGGCATTTGCTTTTTGCTTTGTTACTAGCGCAGCAGATGCGGACTAGGTGTTTGCATAAGACATTGAATCATTTCCTGTGGATACATAGAGTATATGATGACATTATAGGAGGTAATTGGGGATTTTTTTTTTGGGGGGGGGGGGGGGGGGGTTACAAAACAGAGGGTGTAGGATATGAGCCACCCACCAGTCAGATACCAGCACTGGCACTTCATAGGAAGCTTAGGTCAACAATTACCATGGCTAATTTCGGAACAACATGATTCCTAAAATCTACTCCCTCAATTTGAGAATGATGTATCCCGAGTCCAAGATTTCTCAACTCAACTCCACTCTTAGGAAACTGTAACAGTCACCATCCGTCAAAGTACCATTTCAGAATGTGATGGATTGACACTGACTCTCACCTGTCAACAACAATCCTTCCTTGAGAGAGTCGTCATCCTGACAAATCAGCCTACTTTCACTTCCATCCCTACCTACAATGGTTATACCCTGCAGCAGGTCCTTTGGCACCATATGTAATATTGTGCTGCTTCCACGCACTCTCTCCAGCACAGATCTCCAATAATATATATTTGCATGTAATATATATATATATATGTATATTATATATATATATATATATATATATATATATATATATATATATATATATATATTTGGATCAAATAATTGCAGCCATGGTATTAAGATTCTTAAATATTCCAAACTTCTGACTGCTTCACAAGTATATAAAAAAGGCTTAAACCAGTCTAAGGTGGTTGGCTGGTCTTAGCTGGTTTAAATTGGAAGTAGCTGGTTTTAGCTGATCTCCCAGCCTGGCCAAGCTGGTTTTAGCTGGTTGTTCCAGCCAGTCTCCCAGCCTGACCAGCTAAAGAAGTGGCCAAATCCCCGCTAAAACCAACCTGCTGACCAGCTATGACCAGGCTGGATGACCAGCTAAAACCAGCCATCCGGCTAAGGCTGGTTTTATTTATTTTTTTATTTTTTCAGCAGGAATAATGCATTCAGATCAGTATCTAACAGGGGTGTGATACACAGAAGTCACATTTCGGTACATACCTCGGTTTTAGGGTCACAGTTCAATATGAGTACGGTAGAACAGGGAATGTATTTTTTAATTTAATTTGAACAGACAGTAGTGCTATATATGTGTAGCATGAGCAGCTCTTTTTGATTTGAATTAGCAAGAAAAGAATGGTCTGACTTTAGCTGGAACAACAAACTATGACAATGATAATCTCAGGTACTGATTATGACCGACTGTATTCGTCATCTGACTGCATGAACCGAAACGTGACAGTTCGGCTCCTATATCTATACCAATAAAATACACACTAACCAAACAAACAATATACACAGTAGCACACAGAATCATGATATTATGATATCATGATATTATTTATAAGATCATGATGAAGTTCAACTGAAGAAGGTCAAAACTAAATGTAGCCATGGCACAAAAAAGCTTACAATCAAATGTAAAGCATTATTATTTAGAGCCTAAGGTGTCATGTCAAACTAGGATGAAAAGAAAAAACAACATCAAAAAATTAAAGTCTGTGATCCGAGGGATCAGTGAGTCAAAGGGCTGGTGTTGATAAATCCCGAATGACTCTTCCGTCTGGCTGGAGAGAAGTTCTGCAAATCTTTTCATAGAACAGGACTCGCTGCAATGATTCATTTAAAGCCCTAAAAAATTAGGTGTTCACTTCTCAGACTGATATTGTTTCCTGAATGAGCTGTGTGTGAAAGAGATAAGTATTAATTATATCCGTCTAAACAGCATATCCTTCGTTTGTTGTAAATAATAAAAACATTTTAGTGTCTGAAATTTTTACAACAGCAAAATCATTAGATAAAAGAACAGTAACATAATTGAGGCCAAAGTTCACAAGAACACATCTGAAGGTAAAATAAGGTGGTGTGCAAATAACAAGAGACAACAGATGTTTTTTTTTTTTCTCAGCATTAACCAATAAACTTTGTAAACTTTGCACAATATCAAGAATTTACTGTCACTCCAGAGCAACCACAAGCTGAAATCAGCAAGACCTGTAGCAAGCGGTGGTTTTATAAAACCACACTCAAAGATTTGCAAAGTGTCAACAGGCTTCAGAAAATCAGTTTAAAGGGCAAATACTGTAGGTCACATTCAAATGAGAATGAAAGAAACAACAAAAACAAAGTGAGATGGGGGCTAAATCTAAAAAAAGATGGATTATTCCAATGGGAGTCAGTGTGGAGCAAGAGAAGTGTGGTTTGAGCGGAAAGGATTCTTTAAGTTGGCAAAGGAAAGCAGTTGTAAAGCTGTGGTTGATCACTCACTGCTGCAGTGAGAGGGATGGACCACAAAGCTTGATTAACCCACATATAATTAGAGCTTATTTAACATGTTGGGATACACAGGACTACGCCTTTATAACAGTTTAAATGTGTTTATTTTTTTTCTCTGTAAGCAATGTCTGAGACGCACAACAGTCGGAGATGTCTTCTGGGAGAGAATATCAAGTATTTATAACTTTAAAAAATTGATTTTGTGAGGTTTCAGAAAACAAAACACCCACAACATTCACAATCTTTTTGACCTATTGGGTATCAACAAAATCCCCCCAGTGTCCACCACCACCACCAAGATTCAACTTTAAAACAACAGTTCCTCTCAGGGCAGCAGGTTGGGGAATTTCCTCCTCCACTTGAGTCATGAGCAGCTGCTAGCACAGCCAAACACATACAGGCCTTGACAAGACGAAGTGAGGTGGATTTTTGCTTGTGTTTGTGTGAGGTTGGATAAGTGGTCACCCAAAGGTGAGCATTTATTTGAACATTTAATTTGAAACTCAATCATTCAACACACAAATTCTCCATGAACCAACAAGAAAACAAACAAAAAACACATCTGTGTGCTGACACAACAGAAGCACAACTAAATGTGGCAGGAGAGAAGCAGGAAGAGGTTGTGAAGAAGAAATAAATAACTATAAATAACTATAGGTACAGTTATAAGCCAAAACAGGTTGATTTTAGTTTGATTTATAGCTTTTCCATTTACAAAGATAATTGCATTGTGCATTTCAAATGCAAATGGAGAGATTCGTATAAAATGAACCAACATACTGTATAAACATATTTTATAATAAATAAATAATGTTGATAATCATTTAATAATTACAATAATTTATTAAAATAATCATTTTAGTTATTTTAATAAATAATGATAACTATTCATTTTAGAGTAGGGTAAGGTTGACTAAACAAATAAATAAATAAATACATCTATTTTCTTTTTTGCCAGAAAAAAAAAAAATAATAATAATAATAATAAATCAATTTTCAGGCCCAAACGTCTGATGTCATCTTTTTTTTAGGATTTGACAGCTGTCATGTGTTGAGTGACAGCAGGATAACAGTCATAACAATCCAGGTAAATTCCTGGTTTTCCTCGTGCAACACATTATAATGAACCTCCCACATCCTGACAGGCACATACGCAGGAGTCTCCCAGTCTTTTCCTGTAAGTGATAATCAAACAAACAAAATTAAAAAATTTAAAAAAAATAAAAAAAAAAATAAAAAAATCCAGGAACATACAATCTAATGAGGGCAACATTAATTTATGCATTTAGCAGACGCTTTAACATTAACATTGTCAAAAACTGAATAGTCATTGTCAGGCCCTAATTTCATGAAAACATCTGAACATTCTGATCAAATGAGTTTCAACATAAAACTTTAAAAACAAATAAAAAGTTTTATTTGAAAACTAAAATACACTTTACACACCTCTTGTGTCACAATACAAAGGTGGTTACAACAAAAAAAAAAACACATTCTAAAAAAATCTGTTTGCATTAATTGGCCTATTAAAACTTATTTATTTATTTATTTAATGCATGAATATACCTGTAGAGGGCACTGTGTATCTCTAAATAACTTTGAGAACAAATCCTTAACACGCAAACTGCTGTATATGAACAAGCCAAGAATATTGGCATTTATTGTAACAATTTCTTTTTCAGCTATCAAAAATGTACAACTTTTGTTTGTTTTCAAAAAGCAGATTTATACAGTGTACCAAGTACCAATTGTTCAATCTGAGAGTCTCTGCCATTTGTTTCCAGAAATTCAGGCTGACACACACTAAAACGGCACATCTTTTCGATGTCAAATCACTCACATCCCACACAACTGACATGAGACACACAGTCAGTCAGAATGGTTTTGAAATGCATAACACATGAATCTTCTAAATACTTAAGTATTCATTCATTAACATACAGGTTTGTGTATGTGTGTGTTTTTGTATACTTAAGCATGCTGAGGTGCTGAAATTCCCAGAAGTGCTTCATTAAACCAACAGCTGCAACCTCACTGCCCTCTATGTGTGCTACACTGATAGCTGAAACTGTGCTTATTTAGTACTTATCATCCATTTGTGTCAAATCAATGCAAATTATGCACTATATTGTTTAAAAAAGGCTTGCCAAATGAAAACATCTACAACAAGCATGTTTTTTTTGACGATATGTTATAAAAATATTAAAATAAAAACTACAAATAAACAAACTAAACCAAAAAATTCTGAAATCCAGGTATGAACAGGAGGATTTCTCTTTCTTTATGATTCTAAAAACACACAAAAAAAAGCTCCCTTCAACAACATTAATTTTTCAAAAACAATTAAATTCCTAAAAAGTAGAGAGGTTTATTCAAGCTTAAGCCTGAATAAATTATTGCAGCTTCAAGAAACACCTTTACCTCATTCATGCCTGCTGACCCAACTGAAATAGATAAGAGTGGGGGAAAAAAAATCTTCACTGGCACTCTTGTTTGTCAGTGCTGTTTCTCTTATGCCCTACTGGAGGCCATTTCAGATTAGACTGCAGTCCTTAATTACAAAACACATGGAAGATAGTCTGAAAACCGTCTGTCTGTTCTGGTGATGAGAACAGTAAGCACCGCATCAGTCATGGATGTATTGGTAAATAAAGACTTAAAGAAATGTTATAGGTTATAAGCAATGCTGAAGCAGTGCTTACATAACTGTTTTATATTAAAGCAATTTATAAAATCCTGCCTGATAGCTATGTTGACATTACGACAATTCATGAATTTTCTCTCATTAACTCGTTACAATGTCTAGAGGCTATAAATAACCAATCATTTTTCTTCAAACCTTACATATTTTGACAAGTCATCCTGCTTCAGTGACTCACATTTAATATTATAACAAATAAATATGAAAAACATTTCATTGAGGATCAGGTCAGTTGTTCATTCTAATCTGTATTTAATGAAGAGCGGAATGTGAAACATATTAGTCATGACTAATGGCCCTGCCCTTGAAAACCCATGACAATATCTGCTTAGAATCATGTTACAGAGGTAAGTGAGTGTGTTTGGCTATTTTCAAAAAAATTTATAGACTCAAATATCGCCTTTCTTGCATATAGCTTCAGAGGTATAACACCGATATTATCTGTGTGGAACATAAGACGACTTCCTTTCCATACATTACACTCATGTCATGGATCTTGACACTGATTCCTACACATTTGTAAGGTTAATCCACTATTAAACACATTATGAAAGCAATCGACCTTGTTGACTTTTCCCTTTTAAGTATGTCCAATGGAGGTATTGGAAATGTGCAAATATATATATATATATATATATATATATATATATATATATAATATATATATATATATATATCTATATCTATATATCTCTATAGATATAAAATTTAGATTTGATGGTGTCTAAAAAAAACAAAAACTACTTCTGTATCCAAAATGTTTCAAATTACTCACAGTAATATATATTAGTACGTCAATGGTATCAAAAAAATAAATTAATAAACAAAAACATACAAATAAATAAATAAATTTGTATGTATCACTCACTTCTATGCAACAAGCACATTTAAGCAATTCATCAACACATACAAATATCTCAATGTCCAGAGGCAATGAAATTATTCAACATTTTGAGTTTGATGTCATAATAGTATAAACTAACTGTTTAAATATGGAATCTTATAGAAAAACTACATTTTATCCAAATTCTAAAAAGGCAGATTCTTCAATAATGGATAATATAAAACAATATACAGTATATGTGAACTGCAATATTCTCCACAGATCCATATTCACTCCACTGACTTATATGCAACTAAAACCATAAAATAAAATATAAATGTTTTAAAATCAAGTGTACTTACTAACAGATGGGAGTCATATTTTTCTGATGGGCAAAAAAAAAAAGATTAAGAATACAATTTTTAAAACTATTATAAAGCAGCAGGATTTAGTTAAAAGAATAGCTTTTAACTGGCTTTTAACTTATTCAACTTATTAAGTCCTCCTTTCATTATTAACAATTTCATTGCCATCATATATGTATTATGTAATTGCAAAAAGTAGAAAATGACTCATATCAAAAAGAATCTGCCACTTAGAAATCCTGTTGAAATTTCATCCCACATATTTCCATTCAACACTTCAACAACATTCACTCACTGTCATCTTAACAATACCTTATTGCTGAAATTCATAGAAATTTGTTAACACAGAGTATGTTCGAATAAATAAGGGCAATTATATAACACAATAGACAGTGATTGTGGTTAAAATTCTCTTAAACAACAACAACAACAAAAAAAAACATATCCATGATGAACTAGGCTAATTAAAGCTCAGGTTTGGAGAGCAGGTGCACCGAGAGCAGAGGGATCTTTGTTTTTCTTATGAACCATGTTCACAGCTCTTTGTGTTTCCTGTCTCTCAAGGCCGCTGTTTATGCTGCCATGCTCTAAAACAGATTTTCCCAATAGACTCTTTGGTCTCTGACACCATAGAAATACATCCAGCACTTTCATTTCACTGTGTGGTTCACTTTCAGTTCACATGTTAGACCTGGTGACAAGAGGTGTGCCTTTACAAGGAGAAACCTGCTGAGCCAGTTTGGTGAGCTCTCTGTCAGAGAGATGCTAACAGGTGCATTTTTAAAAGACGGATATAGAAAACAGAAGGGATAATTACAACTCCAGGCATCGTACAAGTACACTTACAGCAGGAATACAAATTAAGACTTAACCTGCTCTCCCAGGAAATGACAATCCGGAACTTCGCCATTGAGTATGATGCCTTAAATGATCGCAACACCTTCAGCAATGGGGATACTTTGGCGGGCAGAGTTATCATGGAGGTGTCAAAGGAAACCAAAATCAAAGCTCTGACTGTCAAGGTGAAAGGCAAGGCTGATGTGTCATGGACTGAGTCGCATGGCGATCAAAGTGTGACGTACTGGGATAAAGAAAAGTATTTCTCACAAACTCAATCTGTCTTACCGGAGGATAACAGAAATGGTAATATCTGATGTGACAGATGATGTTATAAACATTCATCTGTTCAAAACAACATTTAAATTTAAAGTAATGTAGTGTAGTGCATTACAAAGACTATATGTAGTTATAAATAGGAAAAACATAAAATACTGAACAACATTATGATTATGTAATATGGTCTGTGTATGTTATTTGTAGGTAAACTCTTTCAAAGTTTTTGGTCAGTAAGATTTTTTTATTTTTTTATTTTTTAAGTTTATTGTTTTAAAATACTTTTATTCAGCAAGGGCACATTAAATTGATCAAATGTGAGAGTAAAGACACTTATAATATTAAAAAAGGATTTCAAAAATATTTCTATTTCATTTAGATGTTGTTCTTTAAAACTTTCTTTTTATCAAAAAATTCAGAAAAAAAAATTATCATGGTTTCCACAAAAAAATGTTAAACAGCACAACTATTTTCAACATTGATAATAGTAGTGGCTATAGAGTAGTGGCTGTGAAAAATTAAGCTTTGCCAACATAATATATTAATAAATTACATTTTAAAACATATTAAAATAAAAAAAAATATTGTAATATTTCACAGTATTACTGTTTTTGCTGTATTTTTTGTCCAGTGAATGCAACCTTGGTCAATATAAGAGACTTTTTTTAAAAAACATTTAAAAAATCTTACCAAACACAAACTTATGGCATGTGTCTGTATCTTTTTGCTAGGCTCTGTAACTCTTGTGGCTGGTAGACATGTCTTCCCTTTTGCTTTTCAGCTTCCTTACCAGTAAGTCATCACATTCTTGTCCTGCAGGCTTTCAGTCTGGCTGTTAGATGTGACTTATAGACAGACAGTATATACTTATTGTTTCCTGAGAGAAGATCAATCTTTAAAATAGTCTGTTACTTTTTGCAATGTAGCCAATATTTCAATGCACTATATCTTGTATGTTGTAATATCAATCTATCATATTATGCAAGTTTTTCTCTCTGAAGACTGTTAGTCGTTCACACAAAATCTCTCTCTCTCTCAGGGGCCCACCTTCATCTTTTAAAGGTGCTCATGGTAAAATCCATTACCGACTTTTGGCCAATTTGAGCAGGTCTATGCATGCAGCGAGCAAAGCTGAAGCAAAGTTCACCTTTGTAGCCAGAGCTGATTATGATCAGTCAACACTGATGGTATGATCACAATTATTATTAGTTAGACCAGTGAAAATATTTAAAGCCTCATTGTAATTCATGAAACACAATACAGATATATGTGGCCCAATAGTAATAATAATAAAACTATTTTAACGGTAAAAGGGCCTAAAACACAGAAAATGGTTACTCTGTAAAGGTGAGATTAACATGAAACGATTAACAGATGTAACTGAATCTTTATCAATGTTAAGTAAGTTACATTAAAACATTCATCCTCTGCAGGCACCTCAACATGGCAGTAAAGACAAAAATGTCATATTTTTTGCCTCTGGAAATATTTCAATGAATATTTTCTTGCCAAAGACAGGCTACCAGCAAGGTAACCCAAGCAAAATGCCCAACATTTTAGTAAATTAATGGATCTATCAATTTAAAATAGCATCATACAACATAGATAACCACTTTGATTCATTTGACAAGCTGTAATACAATGTTTATATCTCAAACAGGTGAAAGGCTAGTCGTCAGCGGTGAGATTGTAAACAGCTCAACTCGAACAATTGTGCCAAAGTACATTATCTACCAGAAGCAAAGCTTCTTTGCTGGAGGCCATAGAGCTGTTCACACCACACAGATACTGAAGGAGAAGGGAGAGCCTTTAGTGTCCTCCACCAGAGAGAATCTGTCGAAAGTACTAGCCCTTCCTACAGAAATCAGCACCACCATCCAGAACTGCCGAATCCTCAAAGTAGAGTACAGACTGAAGGTAGATACCCGAAAACAAGACAGGCTTCTAGCATTTTTCCATTTTAGTTTAATTTTCTTTTAGCAGCAAAAATTGTTTGATGTACTTTTCATTTAGGAATGTTGCTGTTTTTTATAGTCTGCTTTTGTGTTTTCATGAAACAAAGGAATGGGAAAAAAAAGACGCTGTCACTCAAACCTTTGTCTGAGTACACGTTACTTTAAATAAGAAATGTCCATGAATAAATTATGCTTTTTTTCACTGTTCAATTTCTGTGCAAGTTGCTGTCTTGAAATCATCTACAGTATAGTTTGTTCTTTCTGTTGCAGGTTATTTTGGATGTATCATTCACTAAAAACCCTGTGATTAAACTCCCGTTGATTGTACTGCCTCTAAATGATGGGACCTCATCCAAAGAGTTTGAGGCAGGACTGCACCGAGATCTGGCCAAAATGAATATCTGAAAATAATACAAGCAATGAGCACTAGTTTTGTTTACACTTTTGTTTTACACGTATTGTGTATACAATAAACAATACAATAAACAATGATTTATTTTCAAAAATATGAAAGCATGAATAAAATAAGTAAAATTGCTATATACTTTACACGCACGCACAAACACACACACAAAAAAAAAAAAAAAAAAACACAACACACACACACACACACACATACATACATATATATATATATATATATATAGTCATTGTTTACTCACCCCTATGTTGTTCCACACCTGTATGACTTTCTTTCTTCTGTGAAAAAAAAAACACAACAAAAAAGTTTTTTAAATGAAATAACCATTTATTTAGGTAGACTATCTCTTAAAAATTCTAAGAGTTTTAGTTCTTTTTAAATAATTGCATTTAATATAAAAAAAAAAAAAATCATTTATCTTAAAACTCTCCTGGCACTAATAAACACTCCTGTATTCATTCATAATACATAAAATGCATGTATACTTTTTGCACAAATATGCCAAATACTTCTTACCATACAAAAAGTGCACAATACTGCAAAATTAAATAAATAAAACATAATTGCACGTATCCCTGAGAGTGTAATGGTCTCTACTGTTGGCTGTATTCTCTCTGTAACCTCATTTGTTATTAGATCAGCTCAGTTAATTCAACTAAAGGGTAGAGTATGTCATATTCCTTTTACAAAGCGAGCATGTGAAGAGAAATGAAACATCAGAATGGCATTTACCGTGACACTTAAGCCCCCCCGCTGACATAAATACAGAGGAAGACTCTGCCTGTCAACCTGGAGGCCACTGAGCTCCGATGGATATCTTCAACACAGCAACCTTTCTGCACTAGTATCCCACTGCTCTTTGCTGTGTGCACTAACTCACTGCTTCTCAATTCAGTGTTCAGCAGACACTTTAGTGTAGTATGAAGGATGTGGAATCAATAATACAGCTAATCTGTGACCTCTGATCCCCCAGCAAAAGATGAAATACAGAATATGTCTGAGCTTTGTAAATGGAGGACACTGAATTTATCTGTTACATCGGAAGAGCCCTTTGATATATTTGAGCAAAGTTTATTAAAAAAAAAAACACTATTCTTTAGAAATAATAAAACAAATTACTTATTTTAATCAAACATTCTTGTGACATTTTTGTAAAGGTTTTTCTCATGTGGAGAAAAACCTTTAATCACAGTTTACAACACCGACATTTAAAGATTGATTTCACTTGGTTTCTACAGCATTAATTGGAAAGCGTTTACTGTGAATGATCAGCTGACATCTTTAGATGACAGTGATTGGATGAGTTTAGTATTTCGCCTCCCCCTGCTGGACAACAAACGCTGTTACTTCTCACTTATTTGACTTGACAGTTTAATAGTATCTGTTCTCTGGTGCTCGCCATGTAATTTCAGTAATTCACTTATCGAGTAGAAATCTTTAACTGCTGTGTGTGTAGGCTTGTATCGTCAGTAAATAATGTCACAACATTAGACAAAGCTCACGGGAGGCTGAACATAGACAGTTTATTGAAAACCATTGCTTCAATCTAATTACAGGAGACGCAAGGCTGTTTTCTGTTCTATGAGAACATACACAAATAGGTTAACTGAGGTACAGTAGCATAATTGAATCATTGCATTTGTTTAGCTAAACCAGATGACCTTTAATGAATCTTTAACATTAAGGCAATGGTGGTGACATTTACTGTACAATCTCCTTTATGAAACCATCTCAAATTAATATGAGTTACTGAATGGCTAATTCTAAATTGCAGTTTCCTAGGGAATACCTTTATGTTACTGACCCAAATTAACAGATACACTGCTAACTAAATAACAACTGATCAGCTGGAATATCTAATATACTGATTGAGCGTACCATGATGAACGTTTCTCAGAAGACAGCATGGTGATTCCATAGTTGGCCTACGGCATGCTGCTTATTTTAATGTCAAAGAGACATGGGCTGTTTCTCAGTTCTAAGAAGGCAAAGAAAAGACTCGTGAGGATGCAGAAATGTTTACGAACCGTCACGTATTTGTGAGCTTAAAGCATTACATCCTCAATATCAAGAACACATCCATACTTTTATGAATCCTCTGCACTTGCGTTCTTGAGTATTAGAATTAAACTTCGGCAGTGAATGATGATGTAGAACGATAACACAAGGACACATAAGAACACATACTGAGAAATGGCCATATGTTATTTTCGGGCCAGTGCTATACTGAAACATACTGTGGTTGGTTGCTTTACATGCCTGTCAGATGGTCGCATCCTGTCTAAGTGAGTGGCTCTTGGTTAGAATAAGTTGCAGTGTGGAACAGATTTATGCCATTCAGTCAACGGACTGGCTATGTGAGATAAGTGTAATAACATAAAGAGAATTGTGACATCTTGGCAATAGATGTGAAGGCTATCAGTTTGCTACAGGATTGGTGAATTGTACACCACATGCTGTATGCCAGACTTTCTCCAGGCCTGATTCTATTACCATTGAGATTCAGATTAGGCATATTCTTTATGGATCACAAACTGGAGGAAGAGAAAGAGAGAGGTCTGTCGGTGTGACTGAGCTAGAGCGGTCAGAGCACCTCATTAGGTCCAGCATTTAACTTGTGTTTGAGCAAATCTGTGAGCAGACAGCTGTCACAGTTTGTACTTACTAATGAGAAGTAGTAATGAGCAGCTGATTTAAAGTCAGTGAACATACACAGACTGAAGGGAACTGGTATAGATTCAGACACTCAATTGTCTGTAGCCTATTTGTCCTAAAATATAGGCCATGAAATTAATAAGGTTTTACAACAACAACAATTATTATTACTTACTATTATATAATAATATCCAAACTATGATCTTTGGTATTCAGGTAATAGATATTTTCAATAATCTAATCTGATTTGACATGTGATATGATATTATATGTTATGATGATTTTTTCTTACATTTATTTAATAAAAACTGGGGGGAAAAAATCGATAAAAAATACTAATTTAAAAAAAATTACGCGTTGCAGAGAATGTTGTACATAAAAAAAAGAGCAATAAAGGAAGATTTGCTTTTTCTCAGATTGGTATGATGAACAGGGAATTGTACGATGAACTCCAGATGTTTGGGTATTACTATATAAGGCAATCAATTAAACTCATTTAAATGTGAGATTTGTACAAGCCGCTATTGAAACAGATGAATGAGAAAATCAGCGTGAAGAAAATCTAAACTATGGATGGATGGCAGTGTGAATTGGGAAAACATAGCACAGCAATTGAACACCTCATTTATCTTCTAAATTAAAAAGGAGATTTGATAACAAACAGTAACCACTAGAGATGCTAGACAGTCCCTATTTATTTCTCATGAAGATGGCAGGCCCATTTCACTTCAACTATAATTAATAGCATGTGGAAGTTCGGTGTCACACATAAGACACGCTGGGAATAAAATGTTCCCTATAGGAAGGACGCTTCAGTATTTGCTTTGCTACAAGGATTAGGATTGCTATTTTACAGCTTTACATTCAAATATGGGTGCTTTGCATTCTAAGGATTTTTACACATTCTGTAACACGGTTCGGTCATTATCTAAAGTATGGAATGACTACATGCTCTCATAAGCAGAAGAATTCAGCACATATAGTAATTCAGGAAGTCAAGCATGAACAGCTGTTTGTCTGGTTGGAGGGGGAAAGGAATTTGAAGAAAAAGTGAGAAAGTGAGGACCATCTGTTGTCTTTTTTGCAGACAGAATAAATTTTCAGCTGTTCCCAATAAATGACTTCAATTTGTTTGGTGCAATGATGCAAATCACAAGTCCTTGAGTATTTTTAGTATTTTTAAACAAGTTACAGTCTTTGCTAACTAAAAATGTTCTTGCATTCAATCATGATAAACTAAATCTTAAATGGAACAAAATCAGAATATGCATGTAAGGGTCAGAGCAGAAAAGTTTTATGAAATGGAGAAAATTCTACAAGCATTAGACATAATAATAATAATTGTGGACCATTATGTTATTATTTTATTAGTTATATTATGAAAAAAATAACTTTTCTCTGTTTGCCTTGGGACCTTAAATTGGGACAGATATTCCCATGTGGCACTGGGCAAGTTTACGCAGGTCATATGGCTTGAATTCTCTCGATCTTTGCTTGTGGGGATTGTTCCAGCATCAGGCAGCCTGGACTCAGCTTTCTGAGGAAAATCCTTGAGAAATATGTGATGTGTGAGTAATGCTGATGGCAGGTTTACAGGCTGAGTGGTGTCCAATTCTTTCACTTTCTGTTCCAGTATTTTCTCAGTTGATATTTGATGTTTGGAATGTTTTGCAGTGGTCCACATATGTGCTGTTGTCACTCCAAGTTCTGTATCTGGCTGAGACAGCTGAAGGTCAGATATTTATAATGGAATGTCTCATAAAAAAAACACATTAAAAGGGTACATTTTAATTTAAAATATAAACAATATGTTTCAATTAATAATAAATTAATTCATTTGAAATTTAAATAAATAAAAACATATTTTTTTGTGCTATTGACAACAACATTATAATAACAGCTATTCCTTTATTGCTGTTTCCTTGAATATTGGTGACAAAACAGCATGGGTAATTGTGTCACTCTCAGCATTATGAGAAGAAACTGCACATGAGACGCATATTTGTTTCTTATCCATATTTTTATCATATTTTCAGCAATGCTGCTTTTACTGTCTCACTTTTGCTCATTCGATAAACTGATGAAAGGGGTTGAATTAAAATTACAGTTAAGAGAAATATGACACATCCCACTCAGGAGCAAAAGACTACAGATATCTCTTTTGTTAACCACCCTCATACAGACTAGGTGTGATATATGTTTTGAGCTGCATGCATCAACCAACAGCATGCCCACCTACACCCATGTTAAAACAATGCTGTTTGGTTCCCCTTTAACCTCCAAGTCCTTGTTCGGCTTGCGGTTGCATACAGTTTGACTTCAGTGCTCAGCACTAGCTTAATCAGGAAACAATGAGAAGCTTCCCTCACCAGTGATGACAGAGGCTATTTAAACCAATGCTTTTTCAAGAGAAATGCACTCAATAAAAATAAAATAAAAACCTGGACATTTTGCATGCATTTGCGATAAATGAAACACTGTGAACTCAAAGAAAGAAAAATAGGAATCATAGGATTTAAAAAAACAAAACAAAGGATTTTATATCTCACAATTGTGACACACACACACACACGTTTGTTTTTGTGAAAAGAGAAGACATCACATACCATAGGACTACTTTTTTATATACTGTACAAACTGTATATTCTATCGCCCTACACCAACCCTACACCTAACCCTACCCCTTACAGGAAACTTTGAGCATTTTTACTTTCTCAAAAAAAAAAACCTCATTCTGTATGGTTTATAAGCGTTTTGAAAAATGGGGACATGGGTTATGTCCTCATAAGTCACCCTACACTTCAAAAAACTGTGTCATACCAATGTCATTATACAAAGTTGTGTCCTGATATTTCACAAAAACACGCACACAAACACACACACACACACACACACACACACACACACAGACATATATCAATGGGGACCATTTATATATATATATATATATATATATATATATATATATATATATATGTGTGTGTGTGTGTGTGTGTGTGTGTGTGTGTGTGTGTGTGTGTGTGTGTGTGTGTGTGTGTGTGTGTGTGTGTGTGTGTGTGAAAAAAACAAAAATAAAGGATTTTATATCTCGCAATTGTGACACACACACACACACACACACACACACACATATATATATATATATAAATGGTCCCCATTGACTTCCGCAGTATGGGGGAAAAAATACTATGGAAGTCAATGGGGACATTCAACTGTTCCCCACATTCTTCAAAATATCTTCTTTAGTGATCAGCAGAAGAAATACATTCATAAAAGTTTGAAACAACTTGAGGGTGAATAAATGATGACCCTTTTTCATATTTGGGTAAACTAAAACTACAAACTCACTTTAATTTCAACATTTTCTCTCCTCATTCAGTCCCCTGCAAAGCATGCTGGGAACTGGAAATCCCCTGCCCAGTTTTAGCAATGCAACGGAAATTACTAATGGATTAAGTAAAATTCTATTTCAAATTGAATGCAATCAAAATCAATTCTCACAAACTGTTGAATAACCATATTAGCACATTCTAAATAAGTACATTTTTAGGGCAGTCCATCTGCAGAGAGAGAAGAACTGATGTAAAGGTCTGCTGAGAAAAAGACCTTGGTTACATACAGACAGAAATGCAGAACAATCTAGAACAACGTGGAATCAGCATTTTAGGTTTTATTCAGGTTACTAAGGCAATGGTTCTCCCAGGTGGAAAAAAGTATTAAATGTACTAAAGATGAGGGGAACTCCAGTGAGACAGGTCACCAGAGGATTATATCAGACTACTAATGGATTCAATAAACCCCTGGGTCCTCAGGCTTGTGCTGTATCTTTTAAGGTACCTTTTCTATGATACAAGCCTGCAGATCAATGTGATCTCACTTAATGTGATTATTTTGTCTCAATTAACAGTCAGATGGAGCACAAACACCCAAGAGCTGTGACAAACAGCACAATCCTTAGGACTGAAAACATAGTAAGAACAGGATTGTTCACCCCCTAAAAAAAATAAGTTTAACACTTAAGTTAATAATGCACTATAAGATGGGTAAAGATGAGCACCTTAAGATCACAGTGCATTTACTTCTAAATTGCATAAGTAAAATTAATCTGATATCATATAAACAGATATTCTATGTAAATACACATTTTTGTCAATTTATTAAATAATTGAATAATGGCAGACAAATCAAATAATAGAATTCCAGACAAAGATAAAAATCAGATTTTTTTTACTGAATTCCTATCAATAATAGACTCAAGATACAATTTTTAAAAATAAGTGAAACCAATTCCAACAATACATGGGTGACAGATTTTAGTTAAAAGCAAACAACTTGTGGAAAGTGTGACTCAACTAAAATGATCCAATATAGACATGCATCTATCTATCTTAAAAATAAATGCTGCTCTTTTAAACTTTCCATTCATAAAAGAATCCTGAAAAAACAAAGTATGCAAAACTGTCTTCTGTTATCATTTGTTTGTAATGTTTGTGTTTTCAATCTGACTCCTGGGGGAACAAGCATTTCATATTTCAAATGTCTCTCTTGTCTCACCTCATCCGCTCATTTGTAAAGAGCATCCTGACCTGAATTGTGCAAGTCAGATTACTGAGACACCAAAAAAAAAAAAGAGCACAAATGAGAACCACATTATCACACAGCTCAGATCAGCTTGATCTCTGAAAACACAAACCCACTGTGCAAATCTATGTGATCCTGTACCTCAAATAGAAAATACATGGCACTAGCAACAACAAGGTCATGAATTTGACTACCAAGTGAGTGCACATACTGATTACAATTATAGCTTGAGTGCACCATAAATAAACTGCCATGTGCAATAAATCCTGTTTAATCTGTGCCCCCCCTCAAATTCTAATTGCCAAATATTCCTGCAATTAATTTCATTTCTCAATAGCAAAAACTAATTGAAAAACAACCTAGATGTGAGATTGGATATGCTTTCGTCAGGTCTCATATTTCATCCGATGACTCTTGGTGACACTGCATAAGCATAGTTTATCAATATTTAGGATTTTCCCAAACCTTTTCATCTTCAGTGTCATCTCACCCAGTGAAAAATAGCTTTCAGGTCACACCACAATACTCTTTGCTTTGGTGTTGTGTCTTGTGTGAGTTATAAATAACTTCCTTTCCTCCAGAGGAGGCTGAGGCTAGAAAAAGCTCTCCCACCCTCTTCCTCAAAGTGTGAAAGCTACAGCACACCCAAGATTTCACTGCAGCGGTAAAAGAACAACCCAGCCGCCTCATTCAAAATAAATCACCTTTGCCCTGAATACTGAACATTTACTAGCTACTGTAGCTTAAATTTACCTACAGTAAAATTAAACATCCTTGAATACTATTGTGAAAATGTGTCGTCTTGGTGCAGACAGGCTTCATTGGAGATAATTTATTCTGTTTTTGTAGGTCAGGTGTAAACCTACTAGAGGTGCTAGACTAATTTGGGCTTTAGAGTGAGTGTCCCTCCAGTCCAAAATAGAGGATGACAGTTAATTATAAAACAAATTTCATACTATTCTGATGAAACTAAATGTGCATAATTTTTTTTTCTTGCAGTGTTTTTATGGAGTGCAGTGTGCTGCTGTAGGCAGACAAGGCTGCATTCTCATTACCGTTTTATGAGGCCCAGGGCGCAATGAGTCTGCAGAGCTAGTGTTAGAAGTTAGAACTGAGCTGCTATCCGAAGATCTTCACTTCACACAGTCTCTCATGCAATAAAAGTACCATAAAAATGACAGTGTGAAAAAGAAAATGCAAAGTGAAAGGCCAGTGTTCATTGTTGTTGTGCAGGTCCTGCTTCACCACTGTATGAGTCAGATTCAACTGATTACTTGAAAAGCCACTCAGAGAATTTATTTAGGAAATAAATTCCAGGTAAACTTTTGGATTTATACAATTCAACTGGACTGTGTTGTTTTAGTGATGCAATCAGAAACCAATGGGTGGATATTTGCTGCTTAGCATGACTCCGTTAGCCCCTGGTGGTAGATGCTGTAACTACATCTAAAAAAAAGCATTTTTCTGTCATTGACAATCATTAAACAAAATATTTTTTAAAGCAAATATCACTAAAATTTAATTACATTTTAGCAGATGTTTTACCAGCACCAAGCTCTTTTATTATTTACAAAAAATCCCTAGTATCTGATTCGTGGAAATTAAAAATTATAATTGGATTTTTCCCATTTTAATATATTTTACATATTTTAATATATTTTACACACACACACACACACAAACACACACACACACACACACACACACACACACACACACACATCACAGACATATATCAATGGGGACCTTTTGCCTGTTTCTGTGCCAAGCTTATAAATGTTGTTGTGATTGATCTTGGAGTTGGCTGGATTGTTTCATGGCATAGAAGTCTTAAGCAAGAATTTGATGACATGTCAATGGCATGCTGCTGAAAAACTGGATAATCCCTGTATGTTGTGCTCTACTCAAGGAGCAGAAAACCTTGATTTGTTCATTGTTGCGTGTAACCAGATAAAACATTCAGAAAAACCTGCACATTACAAAAATATCTTCTGCTCTATTTTAATATTAATATACATACATAATGGATATTTGCTGGTGTTGAAAATACACTTTATTTTAATATTTCATCCACTAAGGAGTCAAGCACCTGCTGAGTTGAAAAAGAATAGGAATGCTGCCCTGGAAAATAATAGGAATGCTGATGTGTTTATATTTCCATGTATTACAGCACGCCTTGTCAGATACATTTAACAGTAAAAAGAGTCTGTTCTGAAAATACATTTTCCCTTTTGGAATTGCATGGAATTGAACAAAAATTAATCAACTACCTGTAAAATTAAACTTTCTTTAAAGAGCCGTCACAATTGACATTCTGCTACAGTGAGGCAGCCAGAGAGTAAGATTGCATTTTGACTGGCCTATTGTTGCAGAAAGCAGTGTTAACATGACTGAAAAATGCACAGCAAAGCCTGGGAACAGAGATGAACACTTGTCTTATCACACCCACTGAGCGATAAAAGCGTCACACAACTGTGTGCTCAAGATGGAGTACCTAACAAACACTGGCTAGGAACACATGACATCATCAGGGGTTATCACTGAGGAATGCACTCTCTCTCACTCTTTCTTTCTGTGGCTTTCTCATATCAAATTAGACCTGAGGCAGAAGTGCTGAGTTGTTGCTGACTGAGTGTATGAACAAATGGTGTGGAACATGTTTTTGTTTGGTTTGATATAAATTGCTATACTTGCGCCTCTAGACAGAACCATTATCATTACAAAATCACAAATCAGCTGGAGCCATGGAGCCTGCTCCATTAAAGAAAACCACCAGAAGCACTGCTTGACCTTTTTGCTTGCCGATATGTTGAAAACAAACACAGATTTATATTTTTTTTAGACAGGTTTGTGTGTGTGGTGGTGGTGGGGGGGGGGGGGGTGTGGTCACCTTCAGCCAGACAACAAAGCATTAGCTCAGCGTGTTAGAAGAAATGCTATGTAAATATGGAATCAAGGTCACATATTACTGAAGCATCTCTCAACACATTAAAAACTGTTACAGGATCCAGACTGACCTGAAGTCCTGCTGTGTTAGTGGCATCATGGCAACAGCTTTTTTTTCTCTTTACTGTTCTGCACACCCTCCTACTGAAAAGAGCATCACTGCATGATTTCAACCATCTTTTTCAGAGAGACAAAAACATGCTAGCTGACAAACTTCACCAGATTTCATATGCAAAGTCAGATTTGCATGACCATAAATGAATGAATGAATATACTTTATTGTCCCGTTTCAGGGAAATTCATCTTGGACAGTCATGGCCAGTATACAACATAAAACTCACAGTACATGACATACAATAAGTTACGCATAACCAAAACAATTAAAAGCATATACCAGTTTACCATTCTCTACTGAATAATTTAACTGCAGTTGGCACAAAATAATTTTTGTAGTGATTTGATTTGCACATCAGAGTCCTCAGTCATCTCAGTCCTCAGAGGTTAAAATGTAAAAATTCTCATGAAAAATATGTGTCATCCTTAACAATTTTCTTAGCTCGTCTTAAAACAGATACCTCACACATCTCCTGGACAGGTCGTTTCATTTCCCAACCTACATTTTTAAGAGCAGTATAAACAAGTCGAGCAAGTTTAAATTTTGATTGGACAGTCAAGTTTCCATACCATGTAGTAATACCATATCTTATCAAACCCTGAAAAACAGACTGATAGAACAGAAATAAAATCTTCTGATTTACCCTAAATACCTTTAACCTTTGCAAAAAATATAACCTCTGTCGCAATTTGTTGACTATGCTAAACAAGCACCAAGCCATCTGAGACTGTAGTTAAAATAGTTGCAAATGCTATGGATTATTAAACGTGCAAACAAAACAAATAATTTAGACAGGCAAGAAAGTAGTTTTCAACATTTATAATAATAAGAAATGAGAAAAATCTGAATAATAGACTGATTTCTGAAGGATCATGTGACATTTAAGACTGGAGTACTGGCTGCAGAAAATTCAGCTTTGCCATCACAAGATTCAGACTGACTTGCTGTGTTAGTGGTATCATGGCAATGGAACTGACAATTGTGTAGTGGCACCGCTTTATTCAAATCCTTTGTATGATTTAAAATCCACTTAACTCAATCTGAGGGGGCACATTCCTCAATCTGAATGGGCCTGATGCTTCTTGTCCCTTCATTAGATTCCTTGAATAAAATGGAAGGTAATGTGTCTGCATGTGCATGCCAGTTATTGACTGCACTGTCGGAAGATGCAATCTGATATTGAATTTTTACTGAATCACAGTGAATTATTGACTACTTTATTTTTAGGTAGCGGCGCATTTATAATTAATCAAATAATGACTGCCCATGTTTGACGCACTGGGCTTTGATGCAATTTCTGAAGGTCTGATTTCAGAGGTGCTGAACTTGAATGAATGAGAGAGAAATGCATTGTCGCTGCTGGATTAGCAGTCTTGTACTCTTCAGTACATGAAGACGGTGTCCGGCGCTCAGAAGAGGAAAACATTTCACATATGGATGAACAATTGTGTCAAATGCAGGTTTCAACAGACCCTAAAACACACTCACGCAGACGATGCACAAATGTCATGTACTAAATGCAGGAGGACGGTTCCAGAGAGGGCTTCATTTTGCAACACTCTGCTTAGCCAGGCAGACTGAAATGCCCCTCAAAGAGCAAGTCAGTCAATCTTGATGTTGATAGATGGCAGACTTAAAGAGGCATCTTGGTCTCTCAGGCCTGTCTGTCTGACACGCTTCAAGTGTGCTGATTGCAAACCTTATATTTTCACGCCGGACCTTCACTGATGTCTGATGAATATTGCACTTAAAAATCTATGTAAATCACTAGTTCCAATCAGATTGACTTGTCTAAGTATTTTCAAATCTTTAAAAGATATTTACAGTTTGTTTGAGGGACCTAGTATCATGTCAGCTAAATTTCTGCAAACAGAACTATATATTTTTCTTATATAGATTTTTTCTTGTATAGTTTTCTGAGTTACTTTATGGCTGTGTAATAATCCATTCTTTAAAAAAAAAAGTCTAGACATTTCATGAATTTTTTCTAATTTCTCAGCATAATCTGTAATGTAACTAATTTTTCCATGCTAACTTATTATTGTGATATAAGCTGCCTTCAAATGCAGAAAAATGCTGCCTCCACAGGCAGCATACGGCCGTAAAAAGGCAACAAGGTATGTCCAAAACCAATTACTGTCGCATCCTGTCTACTGAGATACCTTCATCTGATCTATTTTTGATGGCAGCACAGATGTATCCTTCGCTGCCTATGCTATCCCACTATCCTGCATTCTTATTCTGTGATAGTAGATAAAAAAAAAAAAAAAGACTGTTTGTTGGTGGTCAGTTCGTGTATAAATGTATGCCTTTGACCAACTTTTTCCAATAAATATTTGCTTAGTTATCACCAGAGCTCTCTCTCAGTTGTAGTAGATTATTAAACTATTATGCTGCCTCAGAAGTCTGTCCGAACTTAGTTTCACAAGGTACCTTTGTGCACAGATGCTGCCTGCAAAGTCTAAATACATACATCTAAATGGTATGGTTGCTTTACAAGTTAGTCAGTTAGTCTATTCCTGTCTAAGCGTCTGGTTCTTAGCTAGAATACAAATCAGGCTTTGCTGTCAAATGTCTGGTCACTCAAGATGACAAATTCAAAGGCAAAGGCCTGGAGTCAGGTGGTTAAAGTAGCAGCAGATGAGTGTTCATGGGCCCTTTAAATGGTGCTGTGGTTTCAATTACTGGAGGTCAAGAGCATGAGCATGACATGATTGACCACTTCATTAAGTGCTCTTACCTGCTTAAAACATCCTCAGGCCTCTAAAACCAACTAGCCCACAGCAGGTTAAAGGCTGTAATGTAAAAGATGTAATGCCATGTCCTATAGAACCGCTCAGAAATGGCTTGTTTTCTCCTGCACTGTTCTGGGACATGCACAGATGGCTGTTAAATTTTTAACATGCAAGAAAAGCTTCAGACCTGTATCTTATATAATCTCAGCTGCTCACTTCTTTCTGCATGTTTATAAGGAATATATTCAAGGTTAGACTGTTCTTGGGTGTAAACAATACATCATGAATCCATGAAACATCTGTTCATATTCATTATAACAAATAGCTATTCATGGTTAAACGTGTGCTGTACATAATTGCACACAGTCAAGCAAACATTAATATAACACAATATAATAAATAATATATTAATCTTTGCCTCTAAATATTTGCAGAATTTTCATTGTACTAAAAACATTAGCTCAATATTAAATTCAGCACAGTGATTCCATCATCTGAAAGAGTATCCTCCCACACTTTCATTCTTTCTTGCACTGATTGTCCATTTACTCCTATCCTCCAATCAAGAGGCTCCTCTGTCTGCTGTCTAACCCCTAATTGGACCCAGATGGGAATTTGGGTGGACACAACTGAGTACAAACAGGAAACAAGCTTTCTAGTCAAAAAACAAATTCATCAAATTTGCTCTGATTAAATATTCACACACTGAATTAACTGGAATTGTTAGCTTACAACTGCAAAATCTTTGCTGTTCATTTCAACAAGATCTCTGGTTAACCAAAAGCTACACTATCTGCAGTTCAGTCTGATTCACATCAGCCTGACACCCACAACCTTTCGTGCATTCCATGCCACAGATTTATGGAAATAAGCTTTTGCCATTGTTGGTCCTGCAAATATATCAGCATCATAGATCGTTGTTCCCGGTCTCAAGACCAGACTGCAGTCTCAGGCCGAAACCTGAATACTGATTTATAATTTTCAGATAACTATGAGCCTGGAAAGGTCAGTAACAGAATTCCAGAGTTCCAGCTGCTGTTTGAGCAAATAATAGTTCAAACAAAAGGAGAATATACTTACATTTGGCCAAAATGAGGAATAACACTTCTTAAATTAGATTTCTAAATGTTTTATTTAATAAGAATAAAGCAGAGCATTACTTCAATGCACTTTTTAAATACGTTCATAATTTATATGTACTGTAGGTGAAAAAAGACTTATTGTACACCTTGACGGCAATGTGACGAAAGATGCTTGAGATATACTTTGTATTCATGAAGGCAAGTGTGCAGTTTTCTGCCCTTGCTTTTTTCAATATTGCACAACCCTGAATAAGTCATTTCCCCCAAAGGATTAAATGTAGACCTTGACCTTGGTGTTTACATTCCTACTGATGTACCTTCCTTTCCAATTCATCTCCTGGGCAAGACACTTTACCATTCTATAATGCATTAAAAAAATCTCAATGTCTATTTTACGCTTGTGTCTATCAAAATGTTCGCTCAGGGCATCTTTTAGCTTCCCCACTGTGTGCAGTAGTTTACAAATATGAAACCCACTGTTCCTTCACCCTGGGTTTCCTAAGGCTGCTATTTTGAAGTACTGGATCACTCCTCTATGTCTTTGCTGACATGTAATCGGACAGACTGGCAGGTAGTAGCCCTGCAGTGTTGTCCTGTCAAAGTAGTGTGTGAGCTACACCATCAAGTTCTTGACATTCAATGCTTTGGGTCCATCTTGGATTCCAATAACGCTTCAAAGCTTTCAACAGCTTCCTTCCTCCCTGCAGCAACAGGGCATACATTTGTATTAATTATCCATAGTTATTATATACAGTGGCCAAGCTGAATATCTCAGTGGTAAAGAAGTTTTCTTTGCTCTAAATGTATTTGCATTTTTATTATATTTATGCATTTAGCAGATGGTTTCATTAAAAAGTGACTTACCAATGAGGAACATCACAAGCAATTTATCATAAAGAGCCAACAATATTTGCAGCACACAATGCCAATTTAGAGCAGAAGTGAGTGAAATACAGAAAAGCAGAGAGAGAGAGATTTTTCAACCACTCTTATTAAGGTCCACATGGAATTAATATAGTGCTGACTGTGAGGGGAACATCTGAGGAGCTATACACAATAGACTTATAATCTTGCAAGGCAATGTTGTTTACACTCATACAAAGGTAGATGTCATTTAAACAGAGTGTAAACAGTGGTAGATATGGCTTGTGCCTAATATAAATAGCAACAATTAGCATATTGGTTACACAAAGTGCAGTAGTGATAGGTGCTATTCACAAAACTGTAAAAATACGTAATATGTTCTTTGTACTAAAAGTGAAATATCTGAGCAATGGTGTGTGCAGTTACTGGAAATAGCCTCTGCCAACACTGTTGGCTGTTTGCACTCAGAGTAAAAATGCACTGATTAATTAAAAATGTAAAATGAGTTCAATACAACTGAAAGCATTTTCAAACATATTTCATCAGCAAATGCACAAAGATTTCTTCAGAATCATGAGGGCACAAATTCCATACAGGCTTCTTCAGATGCTTCCTATGTTATTTTAAAATGCATGAATGAAATTCGATGGAAGTTTAAAGGTGCTGTGAGCAATTCCTCTGAATTCTTCCAGAAGTTTTGTGATTGGCCTAAAAGAGTAGGCTGATCACCTGATACTGTATACAGAACTGAATGTCACAGAGACAAGTGTGATTTCTCAGGACATCCATTTCACTGATATCTGTTATATTGAACTTACAGGGCATTTAACTAGTCAGAATACTGAGGAGAAAAAAAAGTTGGCAAAAAATAAAAAAACAAGGATGCCTCACTGGCAGCAGGATTATAGTAAGGTTATGTAACCTCTGTGGGCCATCTGGGTGAGTCTAAATCAGGCAAAAATACATCAGACAACGATTGTTCTGATACTGCTGAACAGCTAAAAATACTCCTCAAGTCTTTTTGTTAAAACATTATTTGCCATCTTTTAATTATCATCAATATGACATCACAGTACATTTCTTACTCACAATAATTATGTCAAAAGGAGAAAAAAGTTTTCTGAATTATATCCATATAGGAGTGAAATAAATTCACTCTTGGATGAGTTAAAACGTATAAAGGACACCAAATTCATGAAATATTATGAAATATTCATGGAAATGCTGATGAAAGTGAGAAGGCAAATGGAGTGAGAGGTATAAAGAGAATAGAGAAAACATACATCAAAATGAGCCTTTTAGTGTTTGAGCTAATTGAGGCAGAAAAATGTGTGTTAATTTTTCCTGCTGCGTCAACCTATTTGCAGCTAAATCTATTCCAAATGAGAACACTGTGAAATTTTCTGTTTTTGCACTATACCTGAACTACCAGCTGTGCTTCCCAATAATAGAGGATTACACTCACTCCCACAATGCAACGGGGCAACTCTAGATAAGCGCCAGAAGCCACTGTACTTGAGTGAGTGAGACTAAATTAAGGAGAAAACTATCAATAGATCTGAGGAGGAAGCAAACAAGTCAAGTAACCTTATAACCTTGTTTAATCCCTGTTGCTTTGGCTCAATCATAAATGCCGTAAAACAATGATATTGTGAAACATTATTCCAATGGCAAAGCTAAATTTTCAGCAGCCTTTAGTCCAGTCTTTGGTATTACATGATCCTTCGGAAATCATTTTAATATGGTGACTTACTGGCCAAGTAATCAATTTTTAATGTTTAAAACAGTTGTGCTGTTTAATATATTTGTGGAAATTGAGATACATTTTTCCAGGATTTTTAGATACTTTTGAAGCAGAGATTTGTAACATTCTAAAAGTATTTACTGTCACTTTTGATCTTTTCACTGTGTCCTTGCTGAATAAATAATAATTTCTTTAAAAAATAAATGAACACAATAAAATTCTCAAAAATTACACAACACAGTTTAAAAACCACATAAAAACCACAGTAAAAAAAAATCTGCTTACTGACTTGTTCCTAAATTGAAATAATAACCTTTCAATGGTAGAAATGTGTAGCTATTCAAGTATCTCTCAGCTTTCAGGTTTACCACACAGTTTAAAGTACAGCACCCAGTATCTTAGTGTAAAAAAAGAGTTTTACAGCCTGATTTATAAAATTACTGCTTACTTTCGCCGCCGACGTTTAACGCCTCGTGACTAAACCGCCAAATTGTGCACACCGACGCGAAAAACGCCACGCGTATCATAAAAAACTCGGGCGTCAAAAAACGGCAAGTTTACTGCCGGGAAGAAATATGTTACACCGGGATCATATGCTCGACGTTTAACGCCTCGTGACTAAACCCACATGCCTCCACGCACCGCGTCAAAAAACTATCAAAGAATGTCGCTTTTGCACACGTGTCAGAAATTCAACACAAAACTAAGCGGTGTAGCTATTATACGCCAAGTAGCGTCAACTGCCGGGAAATAAGACGAAGAGATGCAAGGCACTGGTCTTCCTATAAGCTATAGGTTACAAAAATCTTGATAAAAAGAGAACAGTATTTCTACACATTAAGCGCCATCTTTAAAGAATGAAATTTGCAGTTCACCAGCATCGTATCGCTTGGGTGTGAACACAAAACAGTAAAAACGCCGAAAACGCGCGCCGATATTCGTCCCGGTGTGTACGGCCCTTAAGAGTTTGGTGTCGGAACACAAAGAACTATATGACAAACGCGACAGCGATTACAAAAATCTTGGCAAAAGAGCCTGATGCTGTACATTAAGCGACTTTGTTCAAAAACAAAAACAAATTACTCAATAATACTTAAATAATAGAAACTATAAACAACCAAGAAAAAAATAACCTAAAAAGTAACTAATTCTTCAAGAATAGTTACTTTAGAGAACCGAGAAACCATTAAGCTGATAAGAACTTATAATGTAACAAATAAGAATTTATGTTCCCCAAATATTTTGAATATAGTACCCAAAGAAAAACACAAGAGACAGCAAAAATGGATATTATTTACATCTAAATGTGCAAAATTAATGGAACCTGAACGTAAAACTTTATGTATTAACTAACTAAACGACCTCTATGCAGCCAGATTTCCTGTATAAAAAGTGTTTGTGTGCCTGTCACTGTGTGTGGCTCTTGCGCCAAACCCAGCAGATGTCTTTTTCTTAACAAACAATGGGTGAGTAGCATGCACCAGTATTTTGTTTCTTCATAAAAGCCTGTATTGCAAAAGATGTGCAGCTCCTTGCAGAGAGAAGATCCATTATGGTCAGATAATCTTACCATGCATGCAGATGAAGAGCTGCTAACTTGGAATCAAGGAAATTAATTGGTATCAAAGGATACAAAACATCAGCCCAGCATTAAGCCAAGGTTTTTAAATTTGCATTTGATGTCTTCTCACTGAGAAAAGAAAAAAAAAACTGAAATAACAAGCTTCCCAGTATCTATTCACATGTATCTTTAAAAATGGAGGCTACTACTCATCACATCACAAATAAATATGGCCTTCAACACACAAAGGAGAGAGACAGGCAATGTAAGATCATTCATAGCATAAAGAGATATGACACACTAAAAGTATGAAGAAAAATCAGTTCTGTTTGGAGGCCTGGGGGATAGAAACACATAAAGATTCTTGCAGCCACTCACACTGACCTCCACTCAGGTAGAATTTAGGCATGTCTAGGTTATTTAATGAGACGTATTGCTGGAATTCAAACTAGTCTTTATTCTGATGAAAAGACTCCAAGAACAAATGGCATGTGAAATGAAGTACCAGAGACAGGACAATGGTGGGATTGACATGCCAACTTCAGCTCAGAGATGCACTGTCCTATTCCAATCTGACTCAATAGACTGCTGACGACAGCTCAGGAGGATCTATTTGTCTGCTGGTTCATGAAATGAGCTTGGTGCAACCAAGCCATAAAGACAACACTGTTGAAAGGGATGGCATAATATTGAGAACATTGTCTATATGTGAAATAAGCAGCGAAATTGTGCCTAAATCTGGCTGTTTTCCCAGATGCTGTCCATACATTAAAGATGCTTTAACAGCCCTGTGCCTATAACACTTCCTTTCGAAACAACCACTTAGATGTCAGTACAAAAGGCACAAACAACACAATATTATCAAAACCTCATATAAACAAAAAATATGACAGCAATAGTTCAATCTCAAACAATTTTTGGTGAAAAAAGAGAAAATGTGCATTAAATATACATACAACATTAAGTTAATTTAGCAAAAGATAAAACAAAGAAGCTACCCCAAATGACCTACTACTACTGGTGAGATTCTGAAGTGTGTATATGATGGACACTTTACTATGCCATGAGAAGATCTGTAAATTGCAGTGAAGTGATGCAACTGATTCTGGTAGGTCACATGATAATGACAACATGGAGAACATAGAAAAGAAACACTTAAAAGAAACACTTGACTGACTGAATGACTCAATCATAAAGATCGTCACTTTCTCCATTCCTGAATGAATCAATGCTTTCGAACAAAAGGTCAATGACGCGCTTGTTGCCACCTACTGGCATAGTGATGTACCCCACACAAAGAGTCCAAAACATTACTGATTTAAGCAGACAGCCATTGTTTGAGGATTTGATCAATGTTGTGAACCTGAAAGGTGTTTTTGCCCTTGATGCCCTTTTTTTTATTTTTTCTTAAGAAAAAAGGTGGGGGGGGGGGGGGTGTTAAAACAATGGCATGTCTTTTCACTATTGGACAGCTCTGTGGTATGGAAACAGAATCCAGGAAGGCTCAATAAAATCGACTGCTATTCTTGGTCTGTGACACACATTCTCTCTCTCTCTCTCTCTCACACACACACACACACACACACACACACACACACACAGATAGTTCAGTGACTGCAGATCTCATAACTCTATGTCAGCAACTTTACATGTTGGTTTGGAATATTCTTTCCCTGCCTGCTCCAATGAGCCACTGATTTCTCTCATTTTCTCTTCATTCGTGTAATACACAAACTCATTTAGAAAACAAGCATTCACATGTTAATTATTGAGGATGTTACTGTAACTCCAAGACAATCAGCTCAGATGAACTCTTCTATTTAAAGAGCCATTTGTAACTCCTAGTTGACCCTAATAGTACTACAAAATCAAACACATCTGAACAATAGGCACATTCCCATTTGTTTCTCTGCTGACTATGTCCAAATGTCTATAAACACAAAGCTGACTCTTCAGGACTGAAGGCAGCTGTTTCAGGAAAATCAGCAGATTGTGTTGTGGTTAGCTTAGGTTGCTTTATAGAGCTGTTCTGTTCTGTCAGGAATTTCTAGTGGGTTTTCAAAATGTTTAAGTTGTTTATAAATAAAATAAGGTCTGTGGTTAACATTACGTGATAAAAATTTAGGAACATCTAGAACAAATTTGTCTATGCAGTCCTTCCACATGTCACTCTTTAAAAAGCACATCTCTGAGTCAAACAGATCTATTGTTTTTTCATCTCCCACAATAGTCTTTTGATTGTCTTAGAAGGATGATGTCACACTAACTACTGAAACAGCCACGAATGCTAGAGAATTCCTTTTTTAGAAGTAAGTCACATGTGAAAAGACTTAATGGGTTATTTTATTTCTCCCGTTCTTGAATACAGAGCAAGATGCAGGGCAGCGGGTAGTTCAGGGCCGAGTTATTTCCTTATCACTTCTAGGGTGCGTCTGATTGTGAAATGTAGTTTGCGGACCAAACAGAGTCGTCTGTAATTCTTCCTATTGTAAAGTCATGTAGTGTGTAACCTCCTGTTGCCAATCCATAGTGCAATGTACATGTACAATGTACAATGCTCTCTTCCACCTTCAATGCAATGACTGAGGTGAGACCCTTGAGCAAGGCACCAAATCCCCAACTGTTCACCAGGTGTGTGCTGCGCCACATCAAAAATGGCTGCCTGAGACATCATTTTTGGCCACACGTCACTTCACTTTCACTTGTCTAGCTTTGTTTGTGTAACCGCTGTTGGTGAGTTCTTTGTTTTTTGCTCATGTTCACATTTAACCAACCCAAGTCTTTGTTTTTGGTCTTTCTGCTCAATTTTGGATTTGGAAATTTGGGCTCAACTAGGCTTGCCTTTGGTGGAATCATTACACAAAGAAGAACCATTTTGGGTTCCCCATTGAACATTGCAGTGAACAGTTAAAATAACAATTTTCTTAGTGTGAAGAACACTGTAATAAACTAAAGAACCTTTTCACTATGACTGTGGAACCTTTTGTGCAATGGAAAATTTCCATAGAAAGTAAATGTTCTTCATGGGACCATAGATGCCAGTGAAGAACCTTTATTATTAATAGTGTAGTCCTTGTAGTATCTTGTATGCAACCTATGGTTCACAGTGGTTTTAAAATTCACATTTGATATATGATTATGTGTTATAAGCTCTAGAATAAAACAGGAAGCTCACAAAGTAATGTCAACCAATTTAATTGTTTTACTTATGAATCAAAACATGCTATATTCTATAATTTCTGTGAATTAAACTTTCATGTCAGCTTTCAATTTGACGTCATGACTGGGAATCTCCATTGAGGCTATGTTTATCACCTTGGAAGTGTGTGGTATTGTCCATTCACAGATTAGGTTCAGCAGAGAACAGCAGGACTGACAGGTAAATAACACAGATCATAGTACCCTCACTTGTAATGTGTATAATCCTGGGCTCAGTTCCAATTTATTCCCCTCAGGTGGAGAAGAGTAATTTATGGGAATCATGGGGGGTCAGTCGTGCAAAGAGTTCAAGCTTGCTGCAGTTTCCACGGAAACAACCATGTACACTCAGGCTTGGTGTATGACATGTATCCTTCATGCACTGCCATTACGATTAACCAGTTCGGGGGTCAAAGTGGGTGGTTTGTTGTATAGACTGCATTCAGATGTCTGTGTCGCTATAGACAATTGATAAGGAGATGAGATCTTAGAATCCCACATTTCACACAAAAACATTCCTAGACTCCTGCCAGTGCATTTGTCCTCTACAGCTTGGATTCTTATCGCTTTGACTAATTCAGGCCATTATGAGGATGTTTGGGCAGGAAAAGGGAGTTTAGCTAGATATAAGGACCTCAGAGCTTATTTAAATCCTATAACTCAACATACTCTCTCTATATTCTCCCCAGCGAGAAAACGCTGTAATCAAATAGTGGGTCAGAAAGCAATTTGTAAGCCGCAAAATTGATTGTGCCTTAACACAAACATTGCCTTATTTATTTAGACGTGATCTTCAAGTGCATCTTGAGCGGCACAAAGCAATCTTAAATGGATGCATAATTCATTTCATGTTCCGATCATGGTTTACTGAATGATAACAGTTAAAAAATTGTATTTCCCCACAGCCATGGAGAAGCCGCTGCATATACTTTAGCTCAATTCACGCACAGCCACAATAAGAAACTGTGGAAAACACATTTTTATTCACGCCTCTGACTCTTCAAAAGCTCAATCCATCCTCAGAGTGCCGCTTATCCCTTCTGATCTCTCAGATCTATTTCCCAAACTGCCATTTCCAGCAGAAGATACAGCAGAGGTTAAAGGGGAAGAGAGGTGTAAACATCTTTAATTTACAATAAACAGTGCAACATCATGCCCCCATGTCCCCGAAGGTATTAAAACACACCAATGTGCATTCACACAAAAAACACACACACAAATCAATAGTTTGCGGTAAAAGGGTGGTAGAGGTCATTCAGGCCTGTGCTTAGATGCAACATATTACCACCGTTTACACCGTTAATATTCAGATGCATGTTGTTAATTAGACTCCTAAATGAAGTAAGTAAAAGTGTATACATGAAAAGCCCAAGGTGGTAATTTACTGAGAGCTCTGCTTTGCTTAGTGGCTTTTAGCAAATGTAAAAGTTAAAAGGAGTGAGAGCCACAGAGAAAATGTAATTTCTTTTTGCTAAAATGACACAAGCTTTAATTAAATCTGAAACGAGCTCCACGTAGACATATTCATTTCTGAAAATTGAGTTTCAGGCACTGTTTAGTGCACTATTTCTTCTCTCCCAAGGCCATTATTTCATATGTTGTTTTGCTATAATCTCAGCTTTTGTGAGCATCAGATGGTTTATCTTAGCTGTTACAGTACACCTTATGCATCAGGGAATTACATCTTCAGCAGTGAATAGTGCAGTGGGGGATGGTTATACTACTGTATATGTTGTCACTCTCACTACCTGCAAAGACTGATAATTCACCAGATGGGGAATGCATTTCCTCTTCCATTCTTTCTTATCTTCTCTTTTCAACAGTAGGGGCTTCTGATCACATTAATAATCCATTTTTGTCCAAACACCAGAAACCTGCAATCATTGTTTACCAGAGCAACTTTCCTAAGCTCCCTCGTTTTGCTCATCTCACTTAGAGCACAATGTAATTCCCCGCACCATCCTCTGCAAAATACATCTGACCTATTTTTTTCTGCAGAAATTTTCTAATACATGTGAAAAGCATGCGAGAATGATTCGTATATTCCTATTCTTTTTTAAATGTTAAATATCACATCTAATTCAAATGAACAAAAATTCAATTAACCAAAAACAATTTCAGCTCTTTAATTTTGCACAAACTTGTGGAGTTCATGCAGGTCAAGTGCTGATGTCATTAAAGCAAAAGCAGAACAAACCAAATACAAAGACATTATAAAAGTCATGTACATTTCTGAATAACTATTCTCGATAAAATTTTCATGTTCATAATCTAATTTGCTGATAGAAATTTGTATTACATAAAATTGCAAAATAGAAGCATCTTCACTAGTGATCTCAGATGTTTGAACCCCACTGGTAATGAATGTGAGCACACATATTTATTCTCTATATGTAAACAACATTTTGAATCTTGTGTGTACGCTTTTTGTTGCTCTCATTTTTTTTCTCAACAACAATCCTCCTCAGAATGCCGTATGACTAAATTGCAACAGGAAATCCAATAAATCTCTTTCCCGACATCTGTCTCTGCTTCTGAGACACCTTGTAGCCCTTTAACCTTTCATTTTTATCTCTTTTCACTCCTCTCCTCATCCTTGTTTTTTAAATTAGCTTCCTACTTCTCTATTACTATAACTCCATAATCTCTTTATCTTCCATAGTCTCTCTCTCTAGCGGTCTCTCTCTCTAACAATACCCTCCTCCCTGCTGAATGTCCTGAAGATGGTCTGCAGGGTCCACTTCTCTCACAGAAGTGCTATAATACTCATCTGCTTCTATGGCAAGACACGACTCCACATGAAGGCAGGAACTGAAGCAGAAATGCACTGTTCTAAACCTAGCATTGTTCATTATTTCAGCCATTTTTTTCCTGCAGTTTCATAAGCAGCCAGGAGACTTAGAAGAGATTTGTTAGGTTGCTCCCATTTTGTTACATCTACATCAGATTTTTTTGCTTATAAAATGAACAGGATGACAGCTAGAGGCTGGCCTTCACAGGCTATAATGACTAATGAATCTCTTTGCAGAGAGTAACACGATGCATCTGAACAAATGGCACATATAAAGAGTGTCTGTCTCAGAGAGATTCTAAGTACATGATACCGAACACTTGTGCAGAGTGTTCAATCACACAAAATGCTGATTATTATTATTATATAAAATTATTTTAAAAAATTGTGAGCAAATGCTGAAACTAATGGGGATGCTAACTAATAGCTTTTGCCAGGTATCATAGACCTCCTTGGGTAAAAGTATATCATGCCAAGTGAAATCTGGGTAATGAGAAAAAACTCAAAATGTGCCAGGTATTGTTTATGACCTTTTCCTGATGAAAGAGCACAGTTTTATGTGTTTATACGGTCTTATACAAATAAGTGTATGATCATGCATCTAAACTATATAAATTTGCTATGTCTGCTCTGCAGCAGCATTTAAGTACAATATTTGATTTTCATGAAAAGACTGAGTGGGTGAGTGTCTCCATGTAAGCATGTTACTAAGAGACAAAAAAAAAGAAACAAAAAGACAGAAAGAAGAAAGCAGCATTGTAGACGAGGCAACATTAAAGAAACAGACCTTAAGGCAATAAGGCAATCTTGCTTGGTGAATGGTACACGATAACAAAGCTCTGCATGATGACCTACAGCATCGCTCACTCTTTTTCCCGCCGTCTCTTTGTCCTGCTGGGAAAACATGGCCCACTCATAGACCCCCAACCACGAATTATATGAATCTCAGAGATGAAGTGCAGTAATAGCCTCGAAAAACCATGTCATCCGGCTTCCTGTTATGGACAGAATGAAGTGGAAAATTGGCCATTTAGAACAGAGCCCTTTTTGACTGGGGTGAGAAAATGAAATCAGATTCAAATACACAAAATGAATAAGACATGATAAATAACAATAACAACAACAGAAATCTCCCTTTGAATGTGAAGTTTACACAGTCAAGATGTGCTTTGCATCTAGTGTGATAAGGTAGAAAATAAGCAACGGTTACCTCACAGTTTTAAAATAGAACTACAAAAAGTTGGGACTTATCCAAAAAAAAAAAAAAACCCACTGTTGAGCTTAAAAATTTATCTTTATCAATAAAACACTCTTTACAAAAAAAATCTAAAACGTTTCTTTCCCCCACTGTTGAGCTTAAAAATTTAGCTTTTTCTTTTTTTTTACTGCCACCGGTCTTGCTGAGGAACCATCTGCTGATATTTCTATCTTTAAAAATCTAAGAGTGTGATGACAAGCTGCTCTCGCTCTACGTAGAGAAGAATCTGGCAGTTCCTCTATTCAGGCCAATGGAGAGGAGAGTTGGCAGCTCTTCAAGAGGTCACGCTCTTCACAGAGGCTTCACTTTCAGAAGCGGAAAAATGGAATGTGTAATTAAACAATCATTTATAGTCAATGCCATATGTCACATCATCATACTGATTCTTAATATCAGTCACTATGGGAAAATACCCCATCTAGGAGTATTGCCAATGTTAGTTACTGTTTAAAGGCAAGTTAACTGAACGTAAAATCACACATACATAAAATTCAACATGCGTAATATAATAAAGTAAAACAACCGATCGCTTAATTGTGCATGTAAAGTGTGGTTATCACACACTACAGGAATATGCACTTTGTAAAACGAGTAGCCTATCTATCACAAACACATTTTTTTCTTCCTGTCCTAATGCCACGATTTTATGGTCTGTATAGGTACAGGGCTCCTTAGTAATGCCACGATTTTATGGTCTGTATAGGTACAGGGCTCCTTAGTGACATTTAAGTGTCGGTCCATTATGACATGATTCCCTCTTGACAGCTGCTTTTAAAGACAGCCATTCTGGGGAATGGTTGGTGTGAATAGGTCTTAAAGGTGTCTTGACTAAGAAAACTGAAATAGAACCAGCTGGCATGAGTATAATAATGTCAACTGCAACTGTGCAAAGCCCAGATGTTTGCTAAAGACAACCCGGCAGTGCGGACACTCTGAGTGGGTCATTAAGGTGAATAGGCAAATACTGCTGTTGGTAAAGTGCTGCTCTCAAACTGTGGACACAGTGAATGTTCCTTGGGGAGGATTGCAAGTGAGAGAAACACACAAAAAGCTGCACATCTCTTTGTCTGCTTAATTACTACAACGCACCCTCAAAGCATTTTGATCATGAACTTCAAAGATTTTAGGCATGCATGTGGATGATAAGGAGCTGGACACAAAATGGTTCAGCCATTAAAATCTACACAAATGAGTCTCAAAGGGATGGCCTTGTGGTTTGAAAAGTGCTTACCACATCACATTTCTTTTCAGGGACCACACTCAATCCATGCCCTATAGGGTGCAAAACTGCTACAGGGTGGAAAAAAGATGCTTGCAATGCTGGGGATATTCAAGGTGAATCAGGGACATATTCATGCCAAGACTGTGGTCAGGTTGAGTAAAATGCAACCCGGATTTCTGCTTCATTTGGCATATTAAAACAGCCTGTTTTATTCCTGAGAAACTAGTCATTGCTGTCTAGTCATCATTCTTTGGGATTGTGTATCTTACCATCAGTCTGGGAGGTGTTTACTGTTTCCTGTGAGAAGCTGGTCACCGGTAAGGTAAATGTTTAGACAATGTGTTCAGTATTGACAAGGACTACAATTGTTTGGGTGTTATTAGTTTAAGCAAATTGTGTTTGTCCTGTCTTGTCAATTAGCAGACCACATTTGAGCAAATAATGCAGATGTTTTAGGTACTAACAAAGGTTCATAAACTTTTTCTTGCAGCATAATTTTATGACATTTTTTATTGCCAAAATATTTGCAACTTAACTGCATAAAAAGAAAATGCAAAAGACAAAAGATATAGTAAATAAAATGAAAGACACATTATAAAAAACAATATAATAGTAATAATAATCATCTATATTTTTATAAAAATAATATTACTGTTTATACTGTACGCTGAAAAATTATTGGTGTAGAAAGTATTTTTAACTGAAATTGCTAGTGTTAATTATAATTTTTTTTACATTTAACAGCAAATACTATCAGGTCCATCATCATATATAACATTACGATTTAGGCTTTCTGCTTCATTCTGTGACCTCTCACCCCTCATGTATGAACTCTTGACCTGAAATCTATAACAATAAACAGTGGAACAGCTTTGATAATAGCAGGGCAGATTTTCTATTGTAATCAGACTTGTAAGACAAAACAATCACCCTTATCATCCTGAGAATCCTAAGTCTGTTTGTTCAATTGTTTGTCGATTGCTAATTTTTTTTGTCCTCTGTTGAGTGAGATCCACTGATGTGGTTCTGCTCCGACCGGGGTTTTGGTACAGTAGTAGTGCCAGTACTACGTAAAAAAAGATGTTTAGCTAGATTTCCCAACTCCAAGGGACACTGAACCTGCTCCAACACAAAAAGGGCCACAGAACATATTCAGTCATGTTATTAGTTTTATTGCAGGTATGGTTGGATAATTAGTTTCTGCACAGCTGGGTATTGATCTGACTATTGATATAATGCTCTAGAGCACATTGGAGAATTGAAGAAAACCACACAGACGTAAGTCCATGTCATGAAGCACTAACATAACAAATACACCTTTTTTGTGCTTTTTCTTCTTTAGTTAAGCTACTTGATTTTTAAAATATATAAAAAATTGTTCCATCTTCTTAATTTATGTTTTGCATTGTTTCATCTGTTTGCAGATCAGCTGCAAATACTGTTTCAGTATGAATATACAAATAATTTTCATGCCAAAAAAAAGCACCTTAAAACTGTAGGCTGCTATATAAAAGCCATTCCTGTGTATTCCTAATATATTACTTCATAATATAGGAATGTGGTGTCTCATTGCTCAGAATCGACAGGATAAATCTCACGTCGTAATTCTGTGTGAAGTGCATGAATGAATTCACCGCCCTTGATGGATCGTGCAGAAATTTCTCTTATGGAAATGAGGCAGGCACTGCGATGCAGCCCAGCTTTCTCATGCCATGAATTTTCCTACTTGCTAAATCACCTACATCTAGCATGGAGGGGTCTCTGTGCTTTGTCTCTGAGCTCACACTTAAAAGCTGTAGAGACCATGACTGAAAGCACCGAGTGGGCTTTGACCTGGACATGTCAAAAAGAGGGAGACTTCATTATGATTCACCTCAAAAATACAGGATTTTTGTCAGCCAGACAGAGGCTCAGTCACTGATCCACAATACCAACACAAGTAACATTATTTCTAGAATTTGTAATTATATATATATATATATATATATATATATATATATATATATATATATATATATATATATATACTTTAATATAAATATAATTTATGAATATATGTTTTATTACTCACACTGTGTTTGTCAAATAAATAAACAATATTTTTTTATTTGACTTTTTGCATGTTCACATTTTGCTAAAATCTATTCAGTGGTTGCAGATTCCACTGTGACAATTTATAAAAAAAAAAAAAAAAAAAAAAAAATGACTTTCAAAAATAAGCCTAAACTGAAAATTATTCAGTGGAGTAAAAACTGGGACACCTAGGCCTGGTCTCCTCTATTTAAAACCTAAACATCAAAAGGGCCTTGCAAATTGTGCCATATACATCATTTTGTTTTGCTACATTAGACTGGCTTCATTTGAGATAACTGGAGCATACTGTGATTTTTTTTTAACTGATCTCTCAGCTGGCACATTATGCTTATTGTAGATTATGAAACCTATTAGTTTCGTTGAAATGTTGCAAATATATTTCTTATTACATTTTATATCTTTCATGGGGCTTTGTTAGAGCGTTTAAATTAGTCACTGCTCATCAGGCACTGTCACCTCCTACTCCCCTCCACTCTCATGGGTGCAATGCTGTCTCATATCTTTTATAGAGCAGACTAATATTACACTAAACACAGGGGCACGTTCAGCCTCTCTCTCTCTGTCTCGAGCGTCAAAGTTCTCACTGAAGACAAATGCAATGATGAGAAAAAGAGATCGGGCTCTCTACAAAATAAAGTAGCAACGCAGGATGTCCCTCAGCCATTCTCAAGGAGGGAACCAAAATAGACGGCGCGGTGTTTGGGATGGTCTTTTTTTCTCCCGTCAAAACGGAACGACCTTCTGGTTTGACATTTTCACACACACACAAATCTACACGGGTTAGTTGGAGTTATTTTGCTCCCAAAAGTGTTTTAAATTGGTAACAGGGCGAGTATAGGTGAGACAAAGGGCTCTACCCATCGACGGATATTCCGGAGCACCGCATAGCCCACGAGAGTGTTGAGAACGACCCGCACCCCGGACAATATCTTGTTTTACATATCCAGGGAACAAATATGGTGCGTCTTCTAATTTATTTTCCGACTCTTTGGACATCCAGAGAGCTGCCTGACAGTTGTAGGTGACACGGAGAAATTGTAACGATTTTGGGATGAATAAGTGGCGCGCGCATCTCTCGCACGAGCGCAGGTGGACCAAATGAAGAAGCGCTGTGGTAAACGAAAAGAAAACGCGCAAAACCCAGCGATATTTTCAGCAGAATCTTTGTAAGCCACTCCTGTTGTTTTGTGGGGTTTCTTCTTCTCGCGTTTGTCCATTTTCAATTTTAAATAAGCATGCGTGGAATACAGCTACTGTTTTGAGGGGCAGCGCGTTAATGGGAGGATTTTTCTCTGGACTATTACAGTTTATACATCACTTTCACTTGAAAACCCATTGTCGCGTGGATATTCATCGTATTATCGATTCCAGTCGAGTGGAAGAATGCCTGAAGATCTCTTTGCGGCCAAAGCCCTTTACATGGGCATGGAGGTGGTGATAGCCGTGTCATCCGTGATAGGAAACGTGATGGTGGTTTGGGCGGTAAAAATTAATAGATCTCTGAGAGATACTACGTTTTGCTTCATTGTTTCTCTGGCGCTCGCGGACATTGCAGTGGGAGCGCTGGTCATACCGTTGGCGATAACTATAAGTATCGGACTCCAGACTCACTTCTACAGCTGTCTGCTGGTGGCGTGCACGGTGCTGGTTTTGACCCAAAGTTCTATCCTCGCCTTGCTCGCTATAGCCATCGACCGATACCTGAGGGTCAAGATCCCAACCAGGTAAACGTATCATTAATTCCCTCTGGTGTTCCTGTGCTGTAAGAATAAGTAAATACCTTTAGTTATATGGTACTGTGCATTATGTTGTCATGCAGTCTATGCTATTCATATGTCACACATACACACACAATAAGGTTTTTCTATCATTTGAGGACGTTACATATACTTTATACATTGTTTTTTTTTTTTTATACTGAGCCTAATGGTATTATCTATCCTCTAAGCCAGGGGTGTCAAACTCGATTCATGGTACTGTGCTTAAATCCCAAATTCATTCTATTATTTTGCATTTAATATTGTGATTTTGCTGGCATGATTAATTATTGGCTCCTTTTAAAGCTTTTTTTTTTTTAAAGACTTGCGGGTAGACACATATCAGCACAGGGAAGTACCCAACTGATTTTGCAACATGGAAGTAAGCTATTTTCTTTGAATGTGCAAGACTTCTGAATTATAAGCCAATTTAGGTAAATAATTAGATGAATCAGAAAGTGCAGTAAACTGTAAAATTATCTGCACTTCAAACCAGTATGTTCATGATTACGATAATAAATTTAAATAATATGGTAACAAATACCAGTTTGCAATATAAAGCAGCAAAGCTGACAATTTTTATACAGGTAAAATAACTGGATGCGACTGACACAGAAAGCCTAGCAAATTTAAGCTACAAATGGCCGTAGTTGCACTTACGTTAAAAATTAGGTGGATAGCACAAGGTGCTGCAAGGAAAAAGTTACCTACAAAACCATTTATTTTGGAGAGTGAACACAATCACATGAAACTGTCGTGAATGAGCTATAGAGAAGTGAAGGGTGTCTGAGAAGTGTATGGTTGTTGCCCTGAGTCCTTGCCTGTCAGCTCTGCCAGGATCAACCACTGTGCACAATAAATGAAGATACAAGAAACGGAACTGAAGGCTCATACAGTGGGGTCTAAACGTCTGAGACCACTGCAGTTTGCAAACTATATTATCAGCATAATAATTTGAGTGGAAACTTGAATACAGTATTTCATCTTCTGAATAAATCATCTATCATCTAACATATCCTGAGTATGCATCACTGACAGCAGTGCTGGATCTGTGTGAATTCCATCCATGTTATCCCAGCATGATCCCAGAATAATGCAAGGCTTAGTTGATGTAAAACAGACTAAAGTTTTGCGGTCTACTGGTTTTACTGATATAGAATGTAACATTGCATTACAACCTACTGGCAGAAGACAGCGACAAATGATTCCTTTTGAACGCCATTTTATTTTATTTGTTCCACTTTTCAATAATGCATATAGCTTTTATTCTGTATAAAGTGTCGTCATGCTTCACAGCTTTCCAAACACAACCATCTATTTTTGAACAATCTGAAAACTGTTAATTTAATCATAGGTTCATTCCGTGTCAACTCAACCAGAGGTGCCCATCTCAAATTTTGCCAATGTTTTTTTCTAAAGTAGGATAAACATTCATAGTGATGAAAACCAATATATGAAATGTCATGGAAGAATATTTATAGAGTAATCCACTATTTTGTAGATGGAGGTCAAAATGGCAATTTTCACCGGAGATTAAGAGCCAATTACAGGGGGTTAAAAATGAAAGATAGCAGCATCATAAAGTTACTTTTACACAGAGATTGGTATGCCTGTTAGTAAAATCTGTTGACTTTTGCATTCTTTGTCACATTATATGCAAATGGTGACCATTCAAAAATGGGGAAAGAGCACTTTTCAAGTTTTTTCTCCAAAGTTTACATGCCTGTTACTCAAGAGATATTAAAGATATCTTAATGCCCTTTTACATATTGGGTCTTAACAAACTTTCCTTTTGGCATCTCCAAATCTCAGGTGAAAATTGCCATTTTGACCCCCCTCTACAAAATAGTGGATTACTAAATATTCATCCATGACATTTAATATTTTAGCGTTCATCACTATGTTTATGTTTATCTTTCTTCCGAAAAAATATTAGCAAAATCACAAATTTGAAAATTTCTGAAATTTGGTTGATTTGACATGCAATGACCACATAGCAACTTAAAAACAAAGAAAACAGCACTTCTCTTGGACATACAGAACACTCTCAGAAAAAAGGTACAAAACAATTACTGGAGCCTTTTTTTCACCCTGAGAGTGTATGCATGAGTGAAAACAGAGTAATAGGCTGTGGTTCTGGGCTACACACAAATCATGCAAAAGAATATGAATACTGAGATGAAACTATTTATCATTTATTTAAGATTTATATTTTTACTTATTGTGGTTAATAAAAGCACATTCAGCAATTATTCTAGCAAAACATGTCTACTGAATCTTTACAAACGGGGTCTATTGGGGAAGTTGTGGCCTAATGGTTAGAGAGTTTGACTCCTAACCCTAAGGTTGTGGGTTCGAGTCTCGGGCCGACAATAACACGACTGCGGTGACCTTGAGCAAGGCACTGAACCCCAAACTGCTCCCCGGGCACCACAGCATAAATGGCTGCCCACTGCTCCGGGTGTGTGTTCACATTGTGTGTGTGTTCACTGCTGTGTGTGTGCACTTTGGATGGGTTAAATGCAGAGCACGAATTCTGAGTATGGGTCACCATACACTAAGATAACCAAATTAAACGTCACTTTCACTTTCACACTATAGACTAAGAGCACCTTTTTGTGGAGTCAATAGAGCAGTCAGACAGCTCCAGAGACTAGAAAGTCTGCCATTAAATCACAGGTGCCTTTGTTCTGATATCATTCACACAAAAGACAAGGAGTTTGGAGAGAGACCTAGAATTCCAGATGAAAGAGAGCATCTCGAAGAAGATGCAACTCTATTGAAGGATGAGACTGAAACTAGGGCTGCACAATTAATCAAATTTCTAATCTCGATTAGAATTATGGATGCCACAATTACGTATTCATTCAGAGTGGCAAGTAATTGTTCAAAGTCCACTTATGTTATTCTGCATGCTTAAGATATGTTTTTTTCTTTCTACATGTTATCTTAAGGGGTTTTTCATTGTTTTAGTTTTAGTATAATACCATTTATATTTTTACTTTTTTTATAATTGAAAGAAGAATCCAATCCAATGTATATTTGGCATTTGAGGCTTAATACTATAGAAAAGCACAAAATGTTTTTCAGTTAGTGTGTTTACTTTTATTAATCGTAATTAATAATCACAATTACAATTTCAAGGAAATAATCGACAATTATGATTTTAGTCATAATCATGCAGCCCTAACTGAAAAAAGTTTTCTGGTGGTGGTACTTTGTCACAATTTAGCTCTTAATTTAAGTTAAACCGCAGATAAAAGCAGCTGGCCTTGGTCATCCAAAGACACCAAGAAGCGCTTTGCAAAGTGCCCTTGATTCTGTACTGGTAGCAATTATACAGAATTTAGCCTTTTATTTGCTTGTAAAATTGATATTGTAGAGATACATGTGTTTTTTTTTATTGTACATTTTGGAGTTATAATATTGCTGAAATTGCAGTAATAACAATGTATATCATGAGACACTGATTTAATTTTTTAATAAAATTACAAAGAAAACTTGTTTCACTCTTGTATTTTTGTGTTGCAGTTATAAGCGAGTGGTCACTCCCAGACGAGCTGGAATTGCAGTATTCGTCTGTTGGACAGTGGCCTTCATAGTCGGCTTGACTCCCATGCTGGGCTGGAACAATTTACAAAACCTGCAACGTAATAACAGCTTAATCGGCCCTGACCTCATCGTCACCTGCCAGTTTGAGAACGTCATCAGCATGGAGTACATGGTCTACTTTAACTTCTTTGGCTGGGTACTTCCCCCTCTGCTTTTCATGCTCATCATTTACTCTGAAATCTTCTACATGATCCACAAGCAGCTTAATAAGAAGGTGTCCAGCCATTCTGAACCAAACAAGTATTACGACAAAGAGCTGAAGCTGGCAAAGTCTCTGGCGCTAGTCCTTTTCTTGTTTGCTGTTAGCTGGCTTCCTCTCCACATTATGAACTGCATCACACTCTTCTGTCCAAAGTATGAGAAGCCCATGTTCCTCATTTATATTGCCATTCTGCTCACGCATGGGAATTCTGCCGTCAACCCTATCGTTTATGCTTTCCGCATCAAGAAATTTCGTACTGCGTTCCAAAGGATCTGGAACCAGTACTTCTGCTGCAAGGAGGCTCCTCCCCCTGAGAACCAGCTGAGTGAGAGACTGGATAACAACCACTACATCGCTGCCGCCGTCGCTACCCCTCCTGAACCTGCTTTGGAACATAACATCTGACTGACATCCTAGGATTCTCTAAGGAGGTCGAATGACTTCTGCTGGCTGGACGTCCAAAGCTGTCATGTCTTGGTTTGTCTCTTTTGAATGTAAATCAGAGTAAATCAGAGCTCACAACTGACTCTTCTGGCTGAAATGTCCCTTTATTGGAATAATGAGACAGCATCGCTTTAAAAAGCACCAAGGGAGTCAAACCATTTGGAAGAGGAAGGGGAACCACAGGAAATCTTGCTTTATGAAGCAGCCTTGAATGATGCTTTTAAATCAAATTAGTTTAACAGTACATATCATACAATTAAATTATAAAAACATGAGTATTTGCTCAAATAATGAATCAAAAGGATTGCACACAATTTTGTTTTACGCAGTTATAATATATACAAATATATATATATATTATTTAGTTAAAATGGAAACATCTAATCACCAGTTACTACTTCAGTATGAATGTATGCAGAACAGATATCAGAGCGCTGTACACTCTCAGGTTCTTGGATATTCTGCTTGTATTCTGAACCTTTGTGCACAATGACAGAAAGAGTATGTCAGAAACAGTGACAAGGAGGATGACACGGATTTTTCTTGTCCTATTATGGAGTGTTTTCAGTGCAGGTCTGTTATTGTGACGGACAAAAAAAAATGTACTGCAGGCAGCTGACATTGGATTTCACTCACAGATGCAGTGAGGTTATCTTGCCTTTTAGCAAAATTGTGTGTGTGTGTGTGTGTGTGTGTGTGTGTGTGTGTGTGTGTGTGTGTGTGTGTGTGTGTGTGTGTGTGTGTGTGTGTGTGTGTGTATGTGTATGATTGAGTGCATGTCATAACCAACATGGAATTGTTTGAGGATAAGAAGATACACTATTTGTCCTATTTGTCCATAGTTTGAACATATTCAGGGTTAATGAATTATCAAAACCAATAGTGTATTACCTTTCAGTATTATAGCAGAATTTAGCTACACTTTATCCAGAATCATAATTATCAGTTTTAAAAGGAATATATGCTACACTTCTGGGAAAACATATTGTACTATATTTTGACTTGTCTTAAAGGGATAGAGCACCCAAAAACAAAAACTGTCATTATTTACACACCCTCATGTTGTTCCAAATCCATTTGGCTTTTTTTCTCCGCTATAACACAGGAGATTTTTATACTTATCTTTTTCATGCATTTAAATTTTTGGGGTGAACTATCCCTTCAGAGGTGGAGTGTGTAATTTTTGGGATGATAACATGCTTTCTTCAGTCCCGACTATATGTAAGCCATTTGTTGGTTGATTTCCCTGAAAAGTTTAACCACTGTGGCTCTGAGGCGCTATCAAATCATTGCTCTGTTTGTTTGAGCATCCTGACCAGCTTGACACTGACATCCTGACCATGAGTTTGGGGCGCCAATTGCACATGTGGCACATGAGTGTTCGGCAATTATTTCTGCAATTCTGTTTGGTCACTCTAGTGGCGCACAAATTACACACTTCACTTGTCACACTCGTGTGGGGTTTTTGATCTCACATGTGGATGAAATACCAAGTATATACGGACATCAAAGATGAACACATCTCTAATCTGTCCATAGTAATGTTATTCACTATGTCCAGGTACATTATGTTCATAATTGTTAAACAGACGGTTGTGGAATTACAATCATTTGTACATTAAATATTTGAATAAATGGGAACAATGGGCTAATTCATTTTGCCATCTAGTTTTTACTTCACTGCAACAGACAGACACAAAGTTTAAATGAGGGGTATAGCATTGCCTGAAAGAGGAAGTGGCGGCTTCCTGTCCCTGAACCCCACGCAGTTCTCAATGTGATCGAAAACAGGAAATATCACTTTACTATCAATAGAAATAATTCATCATCATTCATCTTCATCGATCATCTTAACTGTCAGCATATTTGCCTTGCTCTAGCTGTTGGTATCAGCTTTTGTTTGTCTCATACTAATAAAAGACAATTATTTAAAAAAAAAATAAACTGAAAAATTTCTCTATCGTGTTAATATCTTGTGTGAAAAGTAGCCATTTATCTCCAAATAAGCCTCTATTTTGCCATTGTTCCTCCCCTGCATGAGTAAAAAGCAGCCAAGAAAGCAGTCAAGATTCTTGGTAGAAATAACACAGGTCCCAGGGGTCCACATGTGTGGGTAGTGGGTTGGTTGGCACAGTTTTTATTTTTTGTTGAATATCTCAAGTGGAAAAAATATTAACCCAATTATGTGCAAACAAAAGTTCGTAGGTAAAGACATACACGTATGAAACATCATAAAATATTTTATAAATCTTGTTTATTCATGATGGAATTGGTTGGCATATTATTAAACAGCTATAGCTTTGAGATGGTAGCAACAACAATATAAAAAAACAAAATATAAAATGTGACTCATATTATTAATTTACAGTATGATGTTTTTTGCTCTCCCGGTTGCATATTAAAAAATTCTGTTCTATTATTATATGTGTGTAGGTGTCTCTAAGTATGTAGAGGTAAATGATCATGCTTCTACGAATGATTAATTAAAAGGAAATAATTACACATGATAAATGATTTTAGCAATGCAACATAATTTATCACAGACTTAGTTAGAGACTCCAAATTTGCTATGGTAACTTTTCTCACTGTCCTCTATCAGTGTGGCAAATTTCACAACTTTCCCGCAAGCGGTTCTATGGGCTGCCATAGACTTGCAGCGGAAGAAAAAAAATCGTGCTAATGGATACAATAGGTGCCTAAGCACCTTCAGTGCTTGGCCCCTAATTACCATTACACCACCTCTAACAAAGACGCAAGAGATGCACTTGCCTCAAATTTGCCTCAAAAAGCCGTTAAGTGAAAGTAAATAAGTGAAAGTGATGTGACGTGACGTGGCCAAGGATGGTGACCATACTCGGAATTAGTGCTCTGCATTTATCCCATCCAAAGTACACACACACACACACCATGAACACACACCCGGAGCAGTGAAATGTTCATGCTTTTTCAATAAGCCCGTCTGCTGTTTTTATTCAGACCAGTGCGAAAATCTACCAATATTTTTACACAGCGAGTTATTTAATTAATATAATTGATCGATAATCATTTACATAAATAAAATAATTTATATTTTTAACTTTCGCTTTTTCTGTCCTCTTGTGTTGAGGATGTTATGTAGGCCAAAAATAGGACCTCTGTACAACTGTTTTTGTTGTGAATTTACAGACAATGCAACTGAGGTGTTTACATAATGCTTGTCAACTGACAACAAAGTTTCCCAATTGAATTGGCATAACTACACAAATTTTATATTTAATAAAATCTTTTAAAAAATTATAATTAATTATATAAACAAATACATGAATCATACTTTGATTTCCTTCAGTAAAAAGGGAATGGACGGTATAAAAGGTGTGTGGATGTGTATTAGTAATCAGGCAGGTTAAAAAATAATAAGCCTAAAATAAAACACATTTGTTTGAATGAAGATAATGGCTCAATATGCAACAAAAATCTAAATATACAGCTCAAATATAACTCATTTGACTAAATGTAAAGTGAAAATAGTTAAGCTAACAGCACCCCCTAGTGGTTAGCTACAGAACTCAATTTCAAGAATTCATACTTGTAACTTTATATTCTTGAAATTGAGATGAGGGCAAATCATATCCTAAACACAAAAGTGCTCTTTGTGTTAAAAATGAAGGAATTCATCAAATTAAAAATTAATTAAAAAGCTACATCTAAAGGAAATCTGCATACTAAAGGCATTTATTGCTTTTGTTTTTAAATAATTTATATGGTATTATTTTAAATACATGCTCTACACTTGGAAAGAAAGAAAGAAAGAAAGAAAGAAAGAAAGAAAGAAAGAAAGAAAGAAAGAAAGAAAGAAAGAAAGAAAGAAAGAAAGAAAGAAAGAAAGAGCACCATAAACATAAATGATACAAAATAATAAATGAGCCGAGACGGCATTCAAAAGCACCTTATTAATTTGAATGGCGCTTTATCCACTGTGATCAATAATCGAATATAGATAGATAGATAGATAGATAGATAGATAGATAGATAGATAGATAGATAGATAGATAGATAGATAGATAGATAGATAGATGTTGACATGTGGAAGCAGTCGTTTCTGTGGCGATTTCTGGGCTGAGCTCAAGCAAAATAAATCTGCACACGGAAGCATGTGACGTCACATGGGCTCGTGCGCGACATGGAGGCGTGGACAATAAACGTACTTTTTGGCGGACAAAGCAGCTGCAAATGCAAGAGCTCAGGCGTGCCTTTCAAAGCGCGCTGAAATCTTTTGAATTTGTAAACGTACCGCAACCCTCGTAAGCCCAACGCGCGGGTTCAGCATGGCGCTCATCTGCACAGATACACCAGATCATCACCTGCCCAGCTAACCGGCCTGCTAACACACAGTAACGGGCAAGCTCGCATTTATGTTTTCTGACTCTGTGTGCCTTAAAAAAAGCGATGCTTTTCGTTTACTGCTAGCACTGCTCGCTTGTAAGCTGTCAGTTACATTGTTACTTTACAAACCCTTGCCTGTGCACACTGAACATTGTTTTATTTACATTTCTGACAGCGCTGCTAAAGAAGTGACGCTTTTCAAACATATCCTGTGAAGCTGAAATACAGCTTTTGTTATCAAATCCCTTTAGGAATAAGCAGTACCTTCTGAACTCCTCATAGCAGCACAAAATGAACGGGAAAGTCCTACCAGACACCCCTATAGCTGTAGACTTTTGGCAGCTCCGCAAGTGCCATCACGTCCGTCTGTTCTTCTTGTCTCACATGCACGCGGATCACACCTCTGGCCTCTCATCCACCTGGAGTCACAGGCCCTTATACTGCTCACCTCTCACTGCCAAACTGCTCCAGCTCAAACTTAAGGTGAGGTCGAGCAGACCATTTTACTGGGGTCTGCACAAGGTTTTAGGGGGTCTGGGAAAAATTAGAAAGAAAGAATTGTGTATATATGTGCTATTGCAGTATTTATTGATATTTAGAGTTAGATTATATTGTTTTCAGTTATAATTTAACTTTAACCTATTTATTTCAGTTAATTACCACATCAACATTTCTAGTATTTTTTCTTTCTTGCTTAATATTTATTTTTTTTAATAGTTATTAAATAATTTAATAATAATTTATAGTGAACAGAGCTTTACAAATAAATTTGAATCTAAATAAATAATAGTGGGGTCAAAAAATTATAGCTTCAGTAGTCAATATAGTAAGCATATGCTTTTGCTTAAGTAACCATATAAAAGCCTGTTTTATTTAATTAAAACATGTTTTATAATATCACACCTTTTCTCACTCAGTATAATTTGTCTTTTTATATATTTAAAATATTAACTGAAAATATTTAGCTGAGTTTATGTTTTAGGAATGGGTCCCACGTAAAAGTTTTAATTCATAAAGAATTCACTGATGCACACTTTTGTCCACTAAACGACTCTAACTTGGAGGTATTACTAATTGTGTCCTGTTGTTGTATTCCACAGGTCAAGGAGAAATGGATTCGTCCATTGGAGATTGGGGAAGCTCACATGCTGTTTCTTGACGATCTTGGAAAAGAACGACTGACCGTTACTCTAATAGATGCCAATCACTGTCCTGGGGCAGTAATGTTTCTCTTTGAGGGATACTTTGGCACCATACTGTACACTGGCAAGTTTGGGAGGAGGAAATGAATATTATGGAAATGTGCAATAATTTAATAGTTTTTCTTAAGACAGAACGTTGTTGGATCTCACTGTCACATACTGAGATTACATTTTAATGATACTGTTATTGTTTTATCTCAGGTGATTTCCGTTATACTCCATCTATGCTTCGAGAGCAATGTCTGAGGAACACCACTACCATTGATGTGCTGTATCTGGACAACACAAACTGTGACCCCACTCGAGCCGTACCTTCTCGTCAACAAGCCACACAGCAAATTAAAGAGATCATTAGGACTCATCCTGGATATGCTGTGGTTATTGGTGAGAATCTCACACTTTCAACATTTTATCAAAATTTAATGTGATAGGATTTAATGTGTTTTATGTTCAGACTCATTTTCACATTATCCACAAAAAATAAAGCAGAACGGCTGTTTCTACAATGACAATAAAAATGTTTCTTGAGCACCAAATCAGCATATTAAAATTATTTCTGAAGGATCATGTGACAATGAAGACTAAAGTAATGGCTGCTGAAAATTTTGTTTGCCCTTTTGTCAATTCTTTGCTATTACTTGAAGTACCATGGTGAGCATAACACCATGTCTACACTGTTGTGAACAACGCGAATCAACAAAAAAAAAATAGACCCCATTATAATCAGTGATGCTGTTTACACTGGATGTTACACGACAAATCCTTGACAGTAAACTGATTCCTGATTTATGACGTACTGACACAAAGTACAAATGATTTTCAACAGTTGCTTTGTCGCATCCAGTGTAGACACGGTGTAAGAGACTTTTGTATTTTTTTTATATATATATATTTATTAATAAATATTATATATAAGTATTTATAAAATAATTATTATTTAAAATATAAGTATAAAATACTTTTATTGTAATTCACTTCATATTTTTCTTTTTTTATATTTAATATTTATCTTATACATTTGTCATTCATGTGATTAATTAACTTTATATAGTTGTGCTGATAGATAGCATACTGTGAAAAGTAACAGTTAATCTCAATGAATCTCCATTGCAGTGATTATTAATGAGTCTGTTACCTGTTATTAGGTCTTTACTCTCTGGGTAAAGAGTCTCTGCTGGTGGAGCTGGCTGTGGAGTTTAAAACATGGGTGGAGGTGGATAGAGAGCGTCTGGAAACTTTGCGTGTTCTGGAGCTCCCAGATGTTTTCACCACTGACTCTGGCGCGGGCCGCATTCGTGTGGTCGCACAGTCTATGATCAACGCCTCCAACCTGTATGCATGGAATAAAGTGCAGCCTACCATCGCTATACTGCCCACCAGCCGCCCCATGGTCTCCTGTCACACTAATGTCTATGTGGTGGCTTACTCGGACCATTCTTCCTACCAGGAGCTGGAGGACTTTGTGTCAGCCCTGTGTCCCATTTCACTGCTGCCAATTGTAGGCAACTGTCTGCCTTATTTTTCTTCTCTTCTAAACCCTTGCAGGAAAAAGCCCAAAGAGGTGGTGATTCCAGAGTCGGTCAAGCACTACATGATGACCAATTCTAATATTCAGACCTCTACAAATGGCATAACAGACATGCTTCAAAGTACCTTGCACCCAGGGTCTCGTGGGGTGGTGTTCGAATCACCAGAGTCAAAAATAAGCAAACTTAGTCATGATGATGGAGATTCTGAGACAGATCAAGACTCCAACTGCATTCTTCTAGACATGAGTACCAACTTCTACTCTCAAGAGAATGGTCCACCCAACAAGCGTTTGAAACCCATCCAAGTTGCATCAGAAGATGTCGTCAAAATTGGCAGCAGCCTTCCTTCAGATGACAACGAATCTATTAGTACACTTATAGATGCAAGATCACCTGACCGCAGCTCTGTGTACGAATGTGAGCATGCAAGTCCAACCAAATCATCCAAGGAGAAGAGTCCTCAAATGGGCAGCACCAATTCTAGAGAGAGGTGCTCTTCGATGGATAGCATCAGTACGCATGACCAGACCTGTGTTACCGGTGCACTCACACCCCCTGAAACACGATCTGTGACCTCCACCTGGACCTTCACGTTACAGCGAGAGCAGATTGAGCAGTTGCTCCTTGAGAACTTCACCATACCTGCTGAACAGCTCAAAGGTGACCAGGTATCATGGGGAATTCGTGAAGAGAATCGCCTTACTCCAGTTGATCTTCCTAATCCGGCCGGTGATCCTCTTGAAGCAGCTATAAAGACATTCACATCTAAATGTGATTAAGCAAGTGCTTACAGTATGTGGTAGTTTATGTGAATGTTTATTTATCATGTATCATTGTATTTTAGATGTTAACAGTATTGTGGTTAAGTCTCCAAATCATTAACACTGTGCCAAGTACTAATTCTTTTCCACATTGTCATTCTGCATTTCTTTGAGCCAAAAATTACTGATGAAATCAATATGATGGTATTATTTTCATCATGTTGATGCTGAGGTTCAACATGTTTTGCATGCATTTGTTATCTTATGTAGCATCACAAAGCACCTTATTGTGTAGATTTGTTTTCACATGGGGACAAAAAAAATCCTATTAAAAGTTTCTTGTTCTTCTGGGTAAAAATTGTCTTATTTACATATCAGCTTTTTTCTTATGATACATTTTATTGAGTTTTTACTTAAAGCATATGAATTTTGTAAAACTTCTGAACATAGACATTTCAGCTTTTTGTGTAGAATATTGACGAAACATCCAAATGGACTTTTTTAATTGAATAATTAATAATTTAATTTAACTTTTTTATTTAATAAGAGAAATGTTGAAACAGATGGGCATGGGATGGAAAATCCTGTGCGTGTTGTGACGCATAACAGACCAATCATTTTAAGATTATTAAACTGATTTCTCTTTAAATTAGCATCAAATTCTTTGGAATGTTCTCTTTGAATCATACAGAGAATAGCCTGTTACTTTGTTAGCTGCTCAATCATTAATAGGAAAAAAATGGCCTTAAGTAATACTTTGATTAGTTTGCCATCTAATTTCTTATTGAAAGCTTTCTTTAGGGCAGTGATTCTCAAAGTGTGGGGAGGCTTCTTCTCTGCACTTTATCTCGCTTTATCTCTGAAAGAAAAGAAAAAAGTCCCTGCACATCATTAAAGTGTCAGAATAGAACTTTATTTTCCTTATACATTGCACCTCATATGACTTTATCATATGGGGGGGGGGGGTATGTTTTGTTTTCCTTTGGGGCTGACAAAAAGAGAGAAGCACTGCTTTCGGCAGTATAAATTGAATAGGCTCTTGGTTTAACCAGCAGGTGGCAGACTAGTTCTATACTCTAAAACGCCATTTACTGTATACAGTAATGTGGAATTAATGCAAGAAAATATACTGAATTAATCTTATTGATTTTACAATTGCCTACAAAAAAAGTTAGAAATTATGTTTTTATGATAGTACTGATTATGTGCACTATTTTTTTTTTAATAAACTCAAAATGTAATCTCATACTAAATGCTATTTCTATTTAAATTGAAATTACTGTTTGAAGTCTTTTAAGCTCCCAAGGCTGAACTTCCGTTGTAGAGGGAACATTTACACAACTGACAGTCTGATAAGCAGACATCGGAGAAGCAGCCCTTCTTCATCTTAATCTGTCAAAAGTTCATTCCTTACAGATGGGTATGAGATAAGTCTAAAAAACCTTCAACCAGTTACACACAGAGAAAAGCCACAAGCAACTACACTGATGTTCGAAGAATAGACAAACCATTGAAAGTTTCCCCTTAACATTTCCTCTGTGTGATCAGATTATCTACAAGGATTTGTCCCTGTTACTGATACCACTGCCTCATATTCAGAGACATGAATAAAATAAGAGCAGATCAATGTCTAATTTATTTCTATAGATAGAGAAGTCTGTGATTTAGTATTCACCAGCTTGTGACAATACCTGTAATACATATTTAGGTAGTCCAAACACCTGTTTACCATTGTATCCACGTACTGAGGGATTGTAAGTGATTGGGCTTGCATGGTGCTTTGCGAGAAAATATACGACTAAAGCCAGGCTGTCCTAAAGCCGTGATGTTTTATTCACCTCTGGTTCTGCACACACTCACTATGCTCATAAAGGATGAATGGTTTGATGTATCAGGGGGACTCTTTGCATTCCAGATGAGGCCAAAACCACATTAAAAATGCTCTCCGGGCTGAGCTGATCCAGCACAGGCATCCTTACAGCAGCATAACATCCTGGATTGATGGCCAACCGCTGGCTCAACCGCCAAAAGGAAAACAATAGACTGACTCACCACAGCCAGTGATAGAATTATCAGCGTAAATGTGTTATCAAGTCAGACCTTCTGTGTTGTCACTGGATGGTCAAATGTGGGATTGGGTAGTAATACCATTATCAACATCAAATCCTGTTATTTCATGATTCAAGTGAATTATTTTGTACCTAACAAGTTTTGAATGAGCAACAAGTCTGACTTTGTTATCTGGGCTGCGCATTGATTAGGAACAACTTTTCACAGCAGCAGTAGTGAGCATTTATGATTTGACTGATGGCTGGTGTGGAGTAAGAATATAACAACCAAATTTGCTTTTTATACACGGAGACTCACTCAAGCTCACACACATTAACATTTGATTACATTTACCACTATTCCCCAGACAGGTATTTACAACACTTTGGTTGCATGAACTTGCTGCGTTGACTAGCAGAAAACTGCATGGTTTGAAAGTGATTCTGTGTGAGCTTTATACATTGCTAGACCTCTGACAACAGATAAAGGCCCTTTGTGCCTGCAAAATCCTGCTGAAATTTCACTCATATGACAGCACCTTTATGCAGTTTTCTCACACAGATGCAGCTGCCTGACCTCGAGCCCATCAACCTTGCAGCAGAACCCCTGCTGACCGATTAAAGCCTCTGACATTTGTGTCTGCAGGAGCAGAAAAAAACAAACAGAAATAAACAAAGCAGAATGTAATGCAGGAGTAGGATTATATTTTCTGAGTGTCGTGGATTTTTATTTTTAATCCTTATCCATTTGTCCATCCACATAAACAGGTAACAACAACCGTTCCGGTCTTTAAATCTGATTGGCCAAGCAGTGTTTCAGTAACAGCACTGGGACTTTTTATTGTTAGTATCACTCCACTTGTCTGTGTTTGTTCCTATCAGTCTTCAAATATGTTCAATAGCGGTTGGGATTTTTAGTGCAGTTACATTGCTACACAAGTAAAGTGCATGATGACTGCCTTAATAAATGAGTCATTAGAATCACTCACTGATTCACTCATATCAAAACCAGATTGTTTTAGGAAAAAAAACAAATGATGAGCAAGCTCCACTGAATCATTCATTCAGTCGATTGGTCCAAAAACACTGATTCATTCAGGAACTAAATTCCATTACTCTGAGTTTATTGGAGGTGCAGAACTGTTTATTCTGAACTGTTTTCTTTGGCAAAGCAAAAAGAGACAAAACAATTGCTAATGTAAGATACTAAATTATAACATTATTAAATTGAACAGTTGCATATAGTCAATATCACACCCATAATCATGCTGAATAATTGTGAAAGGTTGCATATCACCAAGAAAAAAACTGGTGTTTCATACTTAAATGAATCTTTTAGAATGAATCAGTTGCCTGAACAATTCACTGATATTCACAACATCACTCTGGTTTGTGTGATATCGTTTAAACGTAACTTTTGTTGAACTTTATCATGGCAATACTTTGAAAAGCTTCAGCCTGCAGAAACTATATTTGAGTTTGTGAGATATACTGTAGTAAATCTAGGGCTAAATGCAGCTGGAAATGTGTTTGATTCTGATACTCTTCTGAACTTCCCATCACTGTTTGATCTCAATTCACAAAATCACTCTGGTCAGCATCTGCAGTGCTGGATAGAGCGTCATCACCCTAAGCGTAATACAGTTCTTTCCTCTCTAAGACAGAGTATTAGAATAGCCAGAATTAAAGTCTCATGTGATTTGAGCCTGCTTCCTGAAGTAGGCCATCCATACAGTGACTTTTACTGGGAGGTTTGAGACATGTTCTGGTGGTGCTCCTGGAGGTTTAAATTAGGCATGGAGCATTTCATCAGCCCCTGTCGGTACTGCAAAAGCCTTTGATGTGCCCCGGACAGGGTGTCCCTCCCTTTACACCAAGAGCCAAGACAGCTTAATGAGAAAGAAAAAGAGGGAGAGTATGTATGTGTGTTCGGGTGCATACGCAATTGAGAGAGAACAACTTTATTTTTAAATGGCATTAAAGACCAAAGCAGAGAATATATTCAAGTATTAAGATGAAGACACTAAATTGCTCAAAAAATATTGTATAACATGTTCTGTTCATTTCACTTGATATTGTTTTGCTGATCTTTTTATTATTATTGTTGCACCAGTGTTATTATATTTGGTACATTTCAAGTGTCAAACTGGAGATCAAGCACACTTTAGGAATTAAAAACTTTTGTCATGTCCTTCAAATTTCTTTTGACATTCTGGTATTCCAAGCTGTTCACTTCACTGCATCCAGTATGAAATGATAGCAGGTGGCCGGGGCACTATTTTTCTGGAAACTATCTCTCATAATTTTCCAGTATTGCAATTTCAATTACAAACAATAAAATCACTATGTTATGAAAAAGCTGCACCTTTACTGCAAATATTTTTTCAGGATGCATGAGGTTATTCTATTTTTTCCTCAGAGTAAAGTGAATGTCTTGTGGCAAGTCTGTCAAATTTTCCGAGCAGAAGAAAAAAAAAAAAAAAACTTTTACTGCTCGCTGCACTTGCAAATTAATTCTGTTATTTGTCTAAAATATGCCTGAAATGAACATGCAAATTAGATATTTACAAAAATCCTTCATTCGTGTATTTTTGATTGTGAATATGTAAATTTTATTCTATTTTATTCCATTTCCACATTTCGGGGAGATTATTTTGATCAGCTCGAATAAACTGCAAAAGGTGTTGTTACTTCTGTATTGATGAAACAAAGATGAATATCAAAACTGTACACTGCACACTTATTTAAAAATGTGTAGCCTATTAGGTGCAATGAAATGTGTCTGAGGACTGGATTTCTTCTAGATTTCTGATGCCCCAGATTTCAGATGGCATTTGTGAAAATGTTCCCTGGTTTCTCTATTTCGGGCTCACGCTTTTCACTGGAGTGACTTTTTGTATTGTGTTTTAAAAGCCAGGCTGGCTTACGGCATGTTGACAAAGAGCATTAGTGTTTTCAGCATGCTGATGACCTCAGACCTGTCTCCCTTTAGCCATGTGTCTTATAAGGGGACCTACTACATCTCTACTGATATGGAGACAGACAAAAGCATGATAGCTACACTAACAAACAAATCTAGAGATGCTTTCTAATAGCGCTTTTATCAGTACCACTGACATTTTAACATAAGTGGAGCTATGACTCGTTTCTGCAAAGCCCTTTAACGGCCAATGCTTAATTTGCCAGTAACTAATATTATTTAGCCTATTCAGCGTTAATTAAATAAAACAAAACAAAAGATTGGGGAGACCCATTCCTTTCTTGCCCGCGCGCCACTAAATGAAAGACTTTCGGCGGTTTTCAAATCAGGTCGTTGTGTCACTCAGTCATACTGTAAAAAACAAAGTTCTCAAATGAAGTTGACAGGTTTTAAAGAACAGTCTATTTCAGCCTAATCAAAACTGACCACACACTAAATAGCAATCATTTAGCATTTAGAAACTAGCAAGTAAACATAATGAACACAGCATAGATTGGAACTTTTGCAGTATCAGCACATGAAAACAAAAACAAACAAAAGACTAGCTAATGATATTTAATGGTATTTTTACCCTTTGAGGAGAGGAAACTCACCCATGTAGCTAGCTACATCATCTAAACACTGTGACCAGAGAGACTAGTGACTAATCGCTCAGAATGAATGTGACAAACCCAAAGGAAAGCGAATATACTTATGTAAATGCACACCTGTCTCCGGAGGGCCAAGCCGTGGCATCTAACATGAATTAATGAGAAAATCTCTCTGCTCTCCCATTAAAGGCTGCTTCGGTTTGTAATAGACTGCAACAGTTTGTAACTGATGGATTATTCATGAAGAAGAAACTCATGCATACAAAAAAAATCTCTCTGATCTTCTCGAAAAACATTGTCATTGTTTTATTCATTTTCATTTTTAAGGCAATCATTACCAATTTCACAGACCACAGGAATGACAACAGCAATGTTCTATGTTCGGTTTTAGAAATAGCTCACCATGCATATCGACTGTGATAAAAAGAGGTAAAGAAGAAGAGAAAAAGGGGGGAGGAAAAGGAATCCAGCAAGGATGGGATGCGTCATGCTCTGCATTTCAGTTATGAGGTGAGCAGCAGAGGCTAAACACAGAGCAATAGGCCAGTTTGTCACTGAACCCATCTGCCATTTTGGCACAATCATGCATATCTCACAGAGGGAATGCTGGCACTGGACAAGAGCCATATCTTTAACACATAATTTACACTTTTTCTACTATTACCTCTTTGCAATGGTTTTATGCACTATATGACTTACTGCCTTTATTATAGTGGGGAAATAACTGTATTTGCTAAATTTACACCATGTCATAAAATAAACCCATTAACATTCTCTGGATCGTGATATACATGTGTTTCAGGATGCTTGTAATTTGTTCTTCAGATTTACAAGCCACCTAGCAGCAATGCATTCATAAATATTAAATAGGATTAAAAAAGGTTACATTTATGCAAGTAGAAATTCCAGGTTTACATTTGAGAAACAATACAATAGAAAGCCCCTTGGGGAAAAAAAAAAACACTTTAAAAACAAAAAAAATCACATGAAAAATAATGTTCTTCTTAACAGTGAAAGGACTATTATTTAGTAGTTATTAACTAACCATTAACAATATCCAGTGAAGAGTAAATAATCCTTTGAAATCAATTCACCTGTTAACACTCTCAAACAGACCCTTTCACCCAATGCTTACTTTCCAGGCTTAAAGTGTAATTCCACCCCAAAATGAAAATTTTGTCATTAATCACTAACCCCTATGTTGTTCACAAACCCGAAAATGCTTAGTTCGTCTTCAGAACACAATTTAAGATATTTTGGATGAAAACTGCGAGGCCTGTGACTGTCCCATAGACTGCCAAGTACATTACAGCGTCAAGGTCCATAAAAGGTATGAAAGTCGTCATCAGAATACTCCATCTGCCATCAGATGTGCAATCTGAGTTATATGAAGCGGCACGAACACTTTTTGTAAGCAAAGAAAACAAAAATAACGACTTTATTCAACAATTCCTTTGTCAACAGTCTCCTCTGTGTCTCTCCATATCACCCTGTGCTGTGTATGCTCTTCTGTATCATCCGTGCCACAAGGATTCTACGTGTATTTAGCTTTGATTTGAAAGAAAACAGCGCATCCTTGTGGCACGGAGGATACAGAAGAGCATACGCAGCATATGGAAAAGCAAAGTAATTGTTGAATGAAGTCGTTATTTTTGTTTTCTTCGCTTACAAAAAGTGTTCCATTCATTTCATATAACCCAGATTGCACGTCTGATGGCAGATGGAGTATTCTGACGACGACTTTCATACCTTTTATGGACCTTGACACTGTTATTTACTTGGGAGTCTATGGGACAGTCACAGGCCTCCCGTTTTCATCCAAAATATCTTATATATTGTGTTCCGAAGATGAACAGAGCTTTAACGGGATTGGAATGACATGGGGGTAAGTGATTAATGACAAAATTTTCATTCTCAATAACTCTAGTTGTGCTAATAACTTGTGGTAAAAGAAAGGTGTGTTTAAAAACATTGTCTTCTAATCTGGGAGCAGATTTTCTAAATTGAACAATCTTTGTGAAAGAACATTCTCATTCATGTTGTAAAAGTGGGTTAAAAAGGAGGCAATCACATTTTGTAAACATCTGTGTTCACTTATAAATTTGTAGTTTGAGGACCAGTGGAGATATAAAAAAAATGCAGATAATCCTCACAATTCATAATCTACATTATATTAACAGATAGATGTTGTTAAACTAAAACACTGGTACAACTTGGGACAAACAAGCAGAGATGCCAAAATTTACTGGACAAGGAGAAAATTTATCAAAACTGTGGGTAAGAACAAGTATAAACGGCCCTGCTGTCCAAAAAAAGCAAGACAGTCAGTATTTACTGATACATACAGATTTGTCTGAGAATAGTGATTATTATTCATTTTCAAAATGGACCTCAGACAAAAGAGGCTGTATACAAGGCTATGTATTCTAAATGAGTAAATCTTATAGTTAACATTTTTTGAGACTTAACTGAATATTTTAAACCTTTTACGGTTGTAAAATTAGAAAGGAAATCAATATGCGCTTCCTTAGTAATAATACTGCATATAAAATACTGTTTCTATTTAATGCTTGCTATCAACCTTTAATGTAAACTTACTGCATGTAAGGCAAGTTTATTAAATTAATTGTGTTCAGTGCTTATCCTGTCAGTATGCCAATGCTATAAATGATTCAAAGGTAGAACATTTAAACAAAATGGCATTATGTTTGCACTGTGGGTAATGCAATTTCAGCTGCATGCAATGTGTCTTTCATCTTTTGAAAGCGGTAAAATAATTCCTGCCAGGGTGAAGAATAGAAAAGTGTTTTAAACTCCACCGAGAATCCCGGAAATGAGAGGGCAAAGGTTCAAGCTGGACACGGGGAGCTGCTGAAAAACAGCAGACACTGCCTCATCCCCAATCATCTTTAGCAGCGAGCGATGAGGAATCTCTCATGTTTCCCCTGATAGCTCACGTGACTGAGGAGCTGCTGTACAATATCAAGATATACCAGCTCCAGAGCAAGGAATTGGAGGGACAAATTAAACTGTGCTGGAAATTAAATTTGGTGTTCTTGAGAGCTAATTGTGACTGAAATTTCAGTCTGTTTACAGTGTAATGAATCTGAATCTGTGACCACTTATTAACATTTACAAATTTTACAGATTTAAGAAAATATTTGTGCTTTTCACTTTTACACTGGATTTTTCTTAACTGATTTCATCTAAAGTATGTAAATACATTTAATACAATGTATTAATGCAATGTACAATTGGTTTTACCTGGATTTCATGCTTAAGGATAGAAAATCTTGTTTATCATAGCTCTTAAAAGCTATGAATGGGAAACCGCAGTGGGAAATATTACTTTGTACTAAAAAGACTTTCCTCAAAACCCTGTGGAAAAATAAAACCACCATAAAACAAACCATCTACAAATTCTAGAAACAAATCAAACAGTTTCACTAAACAAATGACCCATTCAGGGTATAATATTTCAAACAACCACTTACAATTTCACTATTATCTTTAAATCACACTTTCTAGTGATGCTCTTGTTTACCTCCTCTGGTGGATATGAGGAAGATTTTCCTAATATAATACACAGTCCTCCCATGCTGACGTGTTATAGCGTTTTTAGATGTTGAGATGCTAGAGATATTAAATAAGCAGAAAATTGCATTGCTTGCGCAGATCTTCTCCATATATTAAGCACAGTTGGACGTATGAATCTGAATGAGACTGATCCAAACTATACATTTTCATAGTGTTGGCTAATTTGTAAAGAAATTATGAGGGTGGAAACAAACTCACAAACCTATTAGAACCGTCCTTTACAGTTCAAACTCCAGAACACAAAGTTTTCAATTTCTCCAGTGTATTAGATCCAAAAAAACTGGGGATTGAAACCATCCGCTTTCCTAGATGCCTCACACTGAATCAGTTGTACTGGCTTTGAATGAGATCCAGATCGGTGGTGACATAACATCGCCTGTTTTCTTTCAGCAGGCTGGATAAACTCATACGGTGGGGGTTGGGCTGAGCCCAGGTGGGCTGTAGTCTGGTGGTGTCTGGTTCGGCTTGATGCCCCTTGACTTCATATATAAGATTAACTGATCTGGGATCTCGGCCAGGACATCCTTGGCAAGCCGTGCCATACTCAGGACATGGTTTCCCGTCCTGTCCATGTAGTCTCTGAATGGTACGAACTGCAGGCATAGATCAGATTAGAATGTAGTTAGTTATAGGTGTTTATTTATTCCCTGATTCGTTTCCTCTTGTTTTTTTTTTAGTGTAGTTAACTGATATACCCATGTAAACTTAATTGTTTCATTTAAAATACTCTAGATTCTTTCATTATTTACAAGCTGCACAAGCCTTGTTGTTTGTTAGCTTGAGTTATTTTTTTCAAGTGTGATGTCTCAGTGTTCTCTAAATCTGAGATGCCTGTAAATGTAGGTCACCAAACGTTAATCCTTAAGAAACTTCCCCAAACAATTATATTAATTTGACACTGCTTAAGCTACATAAATATTTTGCTAAGATGAGTGCATATTATATATATATATATATATATATATATATATATATACAGTATGTGCATGCGTATATGGTGTTCTGGACTGAATCTGTGTTTTTGAATGAATTGAGTGAATGATTTGTGACTCAGTCATTGTTTTGTTTCTGATTAACTGACCACTTGTCACCACCAAATAGTGTGTGTGTGTGTGTGTATACAAACATACAAACATGAATAGAGATACGAACCTGTACAATATCCCTCTCTGCCAGCTTTCCTCTGGAGGATATTCTTACATCGTCACCGTCCAGTTCTACCATGGCTAAAAAGTGAGATCATCATGTTATCTGTCCTCCAGCCAATAAAACAATCTGGAGCCTTTTGCCCCAGCATGACACCAACATTTACCTCTTTGCTGGAACATTATGAAAGGCCCAACACAAATACTAATAGCAGATGGTGGGACATGCTAATTATATTGAACAGCTGTGAGATCTGCGTGTTGACATCTGCTTATCAGTCCGAAACCCTAAACCTTCCCAATTAGGTGACTTTTCATCCAGAATCTCTACTTTACATGAGTGCAAACTGTGAAGTTGCATTAATGCATTAAAGTTTTAACCCTCCATATGGGAATACTATTAATAGCTGAGTTGATGGTTAAGAAACAGTTAGGAAGATGCTGAGTACAATACAAAAAAGCAATAAAGGGTTATGCAGTAAATTTTCTTTTTATGATTGCAGTACATGACATATACTACATCTAATTAAACAGAAAAGAGAATGAGGATATAGAAGAAGATATAAAGATGAAACTAAATAAGATTAGATTCAGGTCTTACCATCAAATTCAGCTTGGCCAACTCCAACAATAATGATGGACATAGGTAATTTTGCTGCCTGAGAAAACAGAGAAGACTAATTATACGTCATGATAAACAGTTCACATGCTCTGACATAATCCAATTCCTGTCTGATAAGATTATTCAAATTTACTGTAATGGTGGACTAACCTATATGTTTTAAATTTAAGATTATGCTTAATTTGATTAGTCAAAGAAACACATCGGACAGTCCAAAAAATAATAATAATAATAATCTGAAGAAAATTATACCTTTCATTTACATTGGCTTGGTATTATTATATTACAGCAGTTTTACTGTATTATTCTGTAGTTTTACAGCCAGTTTTTGATAGCGGTAACAAAAGAAATTGAGTTATTCTGGAACATGTTAAGAAAAAACATGTTTGAAAAAACGCTAGGACTTTGACTGTGATTTTGACAGTGTGATTTTTTCACATACAGTACAGTGAGGTGAAAGTTATGCATTATTCAGACCCTCCTGGATCAACATTCTCTCTCCTATGCTAACTGTCCCTGTTCCTGATACGATGCCTGACTGACAGGTCAAAACCCCTTTATCAGAGAAGTAAAGAGTGAGTCTGTACTGAGCTAGCTCAGAGGCTGCTTACCAGTGACAACGGATAACCAGAAATCCACAGGACATTCAGAGAAACAAAACTCACTTTCTCCCCAAAGTGACTTCCCAGTGGTTCGAAATGAAAAGTAATTGCATTTAATGCATCACACACATGATCACAGCTGAAAAAGACTAAAATACAAGAAATACATACAAGGGGAAAACATAATTTCTATGAAATGTTATCTGAAGAGCTTACAATATACCTTTAATATGTCAAATATATAATGAGAGAAATTTTAAAGGCTCCTGAGGGTTTGAATTTTGAAAGTACCCCCAGAGGGCCTGTGAAAGCCTGTTGAGAGGAATGAATAATTTAACAAATAAAGCTGGCTGGACACACAGCCTCAGTCACAATGATAAGTTTGTGGGCTGTAATGGAGTTAGAATTGGAATTTCACCAGGGGCCACACAAAAACACATCACACAAGATGAAAAAGAGCCACACACACTCACTCACTCACACTCTCACACACACACACACACACTCACACACACACACACAGACACACACACACACATAGACACACACAAACACAAACACACACACAAACACAACACCCAATAAACTGTGGGGCCTGGAAAGCTAATCAAACCAAATGAGTGAATTAGATCATTAATTACTATGATTCAGAGATCGATTCCTTCAATAACCCTTGAGCTTTATGTGGGAAACCAAAAGATGGACTCCATAAATTGTCAACAATACTAAAGCAGAATCAGCTGACTGCTTCTTTCAGAATTTCAGACATAAATATACTGGAAATCACTATGAACAAATAACATATATTTATATTGGTTTTAACAGTCAACTGACTCTGATTTACTAGCTCTATTTTTTTCTTCAATTAATAATATATTCAATTCAATTTAAGTTTATTTGTATAGCGCTTTTCACGATACAAATTCTTGCAAAGCAGCTTTTCAGAAAATTTAATTTCTACAATATATTTAGTAGTAGCTTATCAGTGGTGACATTTAATGTACATACTGTATGGCAGAAATGTATGGAAAAATCAATTATAGACGTAATCAAACAGATGATGAACACTATTAATAGCAATTATTATATGTTGCAATCAAACTAGCTAACTAGCTAAATTTGGTAGTTCTGTATGTTGTTTCAGGATTGGCATCATCTGAGGTCTTCTGAGTGGTTGGCATCATCTAATATTAATTTGTATATATATATATATAAATATGTGCATGTTTGTGTGTGTGTGTGTGTGTGTGTGTGAGAAAAGCAGTGTGCGTGCTCCTTAAGTGAAGAATTTAAACACTAAAAAAAACAAGCTACAAATAAAATAAACAGCATACAAATCAAACACACCAATGAATTTCTAACATTTACAGATAAGGATAGAATAAAAGATAAAAAGTTATGAGCTCTGGAAATCATGTCTCAAATGCATTAAGCATCACAGCCAACTTACAGGAGGAAGAAGCCACTGTAAACTGTATGCTGAGTTAGTTTGAAATTCTTAATATATCACCAAAGTATATCAATATAAACTGTATTGTCCTATATCTCTTATAAATTTTTGTTATGAATATGTGTTTCTTTATACCCCTAATACAAAGGCAATAATTATTCTATCCACTTGTGTTGTGATGGGGATGGTATTGGATCCAGGCTGATTTTGTCTACCAGTCCATCCCTGTCTGTATTCATTGTGCAGACAGGACATTGAGTGCTTGGTGCCAATGGGCAAGGATTATAAAAACATATTTATGGGTTTGGAAGTAGGTCAGCATTCCCGGAAATGCTCACGGGGGACAGAGGCAGTCATGTGTTGAAAGAAATAGAGCTGGGAAGATGAGTCTAAACAAACACATTTCACACACACACACACACACTTCATGTATTCACTGCTCTATTTCCTGTAGGTCTTTCCTTCAAGTGATTCTCTCGAAATCTCTCTTGCACACTTGTTTGTGTACTTTCCCTCTCCCTCTAGTTTCCTGACTTTCTTTTATTTTTTTTCAAATACCTCTCTCAGCCATGAAATAAGTGCAGATTACTGTGAATCATGTGATGTGACATATTAGCAGCTAGCCTATAATAAACTCTGTGAATTACAGTGTTCTCTTGTCCGCTGAGCCACATACACCCTTGCTTGGCTTCAGTGTATTCTTAGATTCTAAAACTTCTTTGGAGTCATTTAAAAGATTTATTAAATATTAAATACATAATTTTTTGTATGTTTAAATATACACTGAAAAAATAAAAACAGAAACAATTTTCACTTTCTGTAAATATGACACTGAAACAAATAAAAAAACTGAAAAAGAATTTTCACTCAGATATCTTGAAGTTGATGGCATATTTCTAACAAAGTTAATTACAACTAAAAAAAACTGGCAACCCTAGAGAAAAAATAAATAATATCTTAAAGGTATTTTTAAAATACATTTCAAGAAAAAATTATTTAAATTGGAAAAATTCATTCAGTACTACATTTACATATTTATGTACTTAATAAAATACCCTGTAATTGTACTTTTGGTATAATAAACTGGTATACTAAAAGTCTGCTAAATTCATTCAGTACTTAATGCATTCTGCTTTTGCAGAAGTAGTCCTGAAGTCCAACTAAAGAAATGCTTAAGTATATTTGATTGTGCTAAAGTGGAACTATTGCAAGTACACAATTTAAATATCTTGCATTTAAAAACCGATATTAGATCAAACAATCCTCATCAATAGTGGCATTAAAACACATTTTAGTCTTAATATTAAGAAATGTGCATTGTGCACAAGTAGCCCTCCAAATAAAGTTTAGAAAAACATTTAACTTCAGGAGGTCTAAGAATACAGATCTAGGGGACTTAAAAAAAAGTTAATGGGAGTGGGAAAAATTAACTTTTGCTTCTTAAGTTTATTTATTTGAAGATGATTTTTTTTTTTTTTTTTTTTTTTTTGGGGAACCAAGACAAAAATAATTACAGGAAATGGTTATTACAGAGTAATTACTCTTGTTCGAAAAATACCAATGGTCAAAATTAGTGATGACAAAAACCAATGACCATTCAGTCCATGGAATTAACCTACATTTCGCTTCAGCTACTTAAGCTAGAATATATTTAAAAGGCCAAATTGCTGTGAGTGCGGAGAATCAGCAGTCAGAGTAAGAGAGTGATATGAGAAACACTTCAAAGTGCTCATTTTTATCTAATTATTTTAAAAAGACCAACAAAAAAAGAGCACATGAGTGGAATTTCCATAGCGGGCTTCAATAAAAATCACTCAGGGCATAGAAATGAATAATGCACATGAAGTGTTCAGTCATTCAAAGTGCATGAACCCATATCAGTCAGTGCAGAATTGTTTACCGTGTGACCGAGAACCAAGATCCAAAGCATCATGGGTAGAGGGTGAAGAAGAGACAGAGCAGCAGGCAAGATCTTAAAAGGAAGGTGTGGCTGTTTTAATAATGTGACTAAACAGTCGCAAATTCCCTTTAAATCCAGTCTGCTGGGTAACCATAGCAACGGTGACAGATGAATCCCATTAGGTGCAGAGAGGACCTCCGGAAGACCCAAAAAGTACCTTAACTCTTCTTAGGCTTTGCCTGGGGGGCTCTTGTAATGCACCAGAGTATGATGAGACAAACTATTTTTGAGGACAGTAGGCTAGAGAAAGAGAGAGAGAGGTCAAGGATAACTCACATTGACGATGGCTTCTTTAGTCTGAGCCATATCTGATATCACACCATCTGTGATGATGAGAAGCACAAAGTACTGTGAGCCGTCTTGAACTGCTGCAGCATATCTGTGTGTGCAGACACACACACAGTCACCTTTTCATATTAACAAACATATTAGCAGAAAAAGTTATGATCCAAATCACCCAAATGAACCATAACCCAAATATGAAAATCTCTTCATGCTGGTACCGTTGATTGTTTATTTTAACATGGAGGATGAATAATGAAAAAATTAGCAAATGATGCAAAACACTTTACAGAAGCTATGACAGGAGATCTGGCCTCTCTGAGGTCCACACACGGTCACAGCAACAAGAAACAAATATTTTATGCTTGTTAAATCATCTATATGTTAAATAACAATACGTACAATCACTACCAGATTAGCTATAGTATTCATGTATATAGAAGCCTGTGTCTGCCTCAGAATACGGAAAAAGTCAAGTGCGTCTCTTTTCTTGTAGTTGTGGCTTCTTGTACTTTTGCTCACAATTATGAATTTGTTTCACATTATTGCAACTTTATAGCTCACAATTGTCTCATAATTGCAACTTTATATCTCACAATTCTGACTGTTTCCCAAAATACAGTGACTGTTTATCAACTGCAACATTCTCATAATTGCAAGTTTTTCTCACAGTTTCAGCTTTGTTTCTCAATTGCAATGTTATATCTCATATGTTACGTTGTTTCTCACAATTATGACTATGTATCACATTTGTAACTATTTTGCACAGTTGCGACTTTATGACACAATATGGTTTAATTTCTTATTTTAATTTTTATCTGACAATTTTATTTTTTAATCTAAGGTCAAAATTTGCTTTAAAACATTAGTTCCTGGGACAGCCTAAAAAAATATGCAAACAGAAGCAGCACCTTAAACAGTGAGCTTAAATGTAAGTACAAATGAGTGAATGAGTAAATGAGTGACACTTTGCTGAGTGACAAATTATTGTGACCAACTTGAACACATTGTAAAATCTGTGTAGGAAAATCTTTTGCCCTCAAGCGAAGTTCCGGATTCTTACCTTGCTACATGGTTGATGACAGGAGCAAAATTGGTGGGTCCGTAGAGCTGGACAGTCTTCAGACTCTCGTGGTAGGCCTCTAGGATGCCCTCCATCCCATTGCAGTATGGGTTATCTACATTACCATTCTTCAAAAAGAACAACAGATTTCAATCAATACTGTGCCTCTACTGTCAAAGCCAAATCAGAAGATTAGATTAGATTGATTGTTTCAAGATGGCGCCGCGTATGGCTGCCTCGGTGAGGAACTCACAAGTTGTTTTTTTGTTTTCTTTACTTTTTTGTTGATTTTTTCTTTCTGTTTTTCAAACACAGTAAGTTTTACCAGTGATGAACTGCGAGCATTCGGCAGTACACACCACACAATCTTCTACCGGTTTTTGATTACTCTGACATTTTACTGAACATTGCAGTTGGCGGAGCAGCGGCACTGTTCAAGCATTTTAAGACGTGCAAGCGTGGGAGGCGGGACAACACCTAGACACCCAGACTCTGTTAATCATTCATAATAATCAATAATCATTCTCGGGGTCTTAAATAAAGCAAACCTCACACTTGAACTGCCAAAATACAGACAGCACATTATATGTCCTACCAGAGTCAGTAATATACTGCACCACTGTTACACCACAATAAAGGATGCATATCACTCTGTCCCACAGGCAGCTCTGATCATTGTTTGGTTCATCTTATACTGACCTACAGCTAGAAGCCAAAATCAGCTAAACTTGTAATAAGGATTATAAAAAGATGGACTAATGAAGCAGAGCGGGATTTACATGGTCGCTTCAACTGTGTTGTTTGGAGTGCTTTTGAAGCTGCTGTCACAGATCTGGACGAGCTCACAGATTCTATAACATACGTCAGTTTCTATAAGGATATATGCATCCCTACCAGAACTTATTTAACTTTCAACAACGACAAACCGTGGTTCACTGCAAAACTCAGACAGTTCCGTCAGGCCAAAGAATATGCCTACAGGAAAGGGGACAGAGTCTTGTATAGACAAGCAAAAAAGTGACTAAGAGGAACTACTCTGAAAAGCAGAGAAACCAGTTTTCTGCCAATGACCCTACAATAGTGTGGAAAGGACTAGAAGACATTACCATCTACAAGACACCATCTCCAGCATTATAGAGAATCAACAACTGGCCGACGATTTGAATGAGTTTTACTGCAGGTTTGAAAAACACTGTCACACACCCCACACCTGTTCTGACCTTCTCTCCACAAATCATGCCAACAGCCATATCGCCCTGCAGCCCAAGACTGGTTGCCCACAGAAGCTAAGCAGGGTTTAGCCTGGTCAGTACCTGGAGGAAAGACCTGGGAAAACTACAGTAGGTTGCTGTTGGAAGAGGTGTTAGTGAGGCCAGCAGGGGGTGCTCACCCTGTGGTCTGTGTGGCTCCTAATGCCCCAGTATAGTGACAGGGACACTATACTGTCAAAAAGCACCGTACTTCAGATAAGACATTAAACTGAGGTTCTGACTCTCTGTGGTCATTAGAAAAATCCCAGAATTCACCCATTGGTCTCTGACCATCATGGCCTCCTAACAATCCCCATATCTACTGATTGGCTTCAACACTCTGTCTCCTCTCCACAAATAAGCTAGTGTTTATTGGGCGTTCTGGCGCACTATGGCTGCCGTCGCTTCATCTAGGTGGATGCTGCACACTGGTGGTGGATGAGGAGATACCCCCCTGCCCACAATGTAGCACGCTTTGAGTGCTTAGAAAAGCAGAAAAGCACTATATAAATGTAATGAATTATTATTATTATTATTATTATTATTATCTATTAACACCTCCAGCAGCCCCCCTCTCCCCCTTCCTGCACTTCAGGTCTGTGTAAAAGATGTGTGTCAGGGTCTTCCGGAAACAGAAGAGAAAGAAAGCACCAGGCCCAGATGGTATTACACTAGCCTGTCTAAAAACCAGTGGCGGCTCGTGGGTCTTAAAAAAGAGGAGGCACACTAATTGTATTGGTCTGGGATCCATGCCGATTATTATTATTATTTGCTTACCCACTTTAAAATGGGTTTTTGGTTGCTTTTAGTCAGAAATGTAAAGAAAACGTCACACAAGATAATATAATATCACTTACAGTACCTGGCCTATCACTTGAAGCAAACATCCATCCCTTCTTAAAAGTCTGTGTTAAAGGAGAGATGCCTGTTGAGCCGACTGCTGTAGCCTATATCCAGCTTAGGCGTGTTTTCCCTTTTTTTAAATTTGTATATATAATGTTTGAATGACAGCTTGGTAAATCTGTCAGTGATCAAATATTCAGTATTGCTACTCATAAGTACTTGGATCATTATCAGCACAGCGGGAGACGGGAGATGATTTGATAACATCAGAAAGGATTCCCTCCTCCACTATGATTATTATCTCAACAACACTCATCACCGAAGAAAACAACCCATGATGATTACATAATAATTTTTACCAACTAACAAACGCACTAAAAAGCAGCTCTGCCCCGGCCTCCCCCTCCCCTTCTCTATCACCTAGCTGTTGTAATTACATCAGCAGATTCGGCACTTTCCAACTTCACTAACATGTTATGGTTTTACAGCGGTGAAATTACAAACAAAAAATACACATTCTGAGACATGAACTGAAATGAACTGTGAATTTTATTTACATTAAATAGTCCTCCTCTCATTTTCACCTCCCCTGACGAGTCGCCACTGCTAAAAACCTGTGCTGACCAGCTGGCCCCCGTCTTCACACAGATATTCAACAGATCACTGGAGCTGTGCAAAGTCCCTTTCTGCTTCAAACGCTCCACCATCATCCCCATCCCAACGAAACCCAAAATTACAAGACTAAATGATTACAGACCTGTGGCTTTAACATCTGTGATCATGAAGTCATTTGAAAGACTGGTGCTGGCCCACCTGAGGGACATCACTGGACCCTTGCTGGACCCCTGCAGTTTGCTTACTGAGCAAAACAGGTCTGTGGATGATGCAGTCAACATGGGACTGCATTACATTCTGCAACATCTGGACAGACCACAGACTTATGTTAGGGTTCCTGTCTGTAGACTTTGGCTCTGCCTTCAACACTATCATCCCAAACCTCCTCCTGTCCAAATTAACTCAGCTCTTTGTGCCCACCTCCATTTATCAGTCGATAACCATCTTCCTGACGGACAGGCAGCAGCTAGTAAGGCTGGGGAAATTCTCATCCAGCACCCGCACCATCAGCACTGGTGCCCCCCAGGGATATGTTCTCTCCCCACTGCTCTTCTCCCTGTACACCAACGACTGCACCTAGCAAGGCCCCTCCTTTAAGCTCCAGAAGTTCTCAGATGACACCACACTTATCAGCCTCATCCAGGATGGAGACAAGTCTGCTTACAGAAAGGAGGTTATAGAGCTGGCTGTCTGGTGCCGTTTTAACAGCCTGGAGCTGAACACACACTCAAAACCCCCCTGGAACCCCCCTGCACTCCCCCCACTCACCATCATGAACAGTACTGTAACAACAGTGGAGTCATTCAAGTTTCTGGGCACCACCATCTCTCAGAACCTGAAGTGGGAGCTCCACATAGACTCCTTTGTCAAGAAGGCCCAGCAGAGGCTGTACTTCCTTCCCCATGAAGGGAAGCCGAAAAAGTGTCATACAACCAAAAACGGGTTCTTTCTGCATACTAAAATCCCATTTTGCAAATTTCATATTTGTCAAACCTAGTGTCAAAACTTTTACTAGCATTTCACCCTTAGGGATCTCAGAATCTGTTCAGTATTTTATGATTGATCTTCAGATAATTATTCATGCTCTAAGGACAGTGATATTTGAAGAGTGAAGCAGCAAGAATGAATAGTCATGATCCTAAGTTCTAGCACAAGGAAAAAGAGGTGGAAGGAGGAGTAGCTGATGGGGGAAAAAAGAGAAAGAGCGGGCAAAAACTAATTAAGAGACTCAAAATGCTCAACGAGATGACGGTTTGGCACACAAACATCATGAATGCTTGGGTAAAGTTAATAAGCAGGAGTGTCAGGAGAGCCTTATTTACACATTACACAGATATAACCAAGCATTTCTAATTACGATATCATCAACATATGAGCAAACAACAAAATAAATACTTCAAAACAACCATACATACCCTCACAAATTAAATTTCACAAAAAGGATAAAGCAACGATATTCAGAGTGTTTGAAAAACACGGCATGTATTTTTTAGAATTCAAACAGAAATGACTCTGGATATGTGCCAGCTAGCTGTGAAATCCAAATAATCTATCATATCTAGAAAAAGGTACCAGGGGAAATTCATGGGAAACCCGGCCATCAGGAGGAATTTTGGCTCCGAAGCCCAATGCAGGAAACATCTTATCGCTGTCATAGTCCTGAATGATCTCTCCCACGGCCTTCAATGCCATGGCGTATGCGTTCATCTGATAGGGGTTCATGTAATGCAGGGAGGTAGACTGAGAAGGGTTCCCTAGGGTTTAAAGAGAGGGACAGATCATAAATTAAGGTTAAATTCTTATTCAGACATGTTGGTCGACAGCATGGAGAACAAATCCAAAACAGGAAACACAATCAACTTAAAAAAAAAAAAAAACCTTACCATTCGACGCAGTGAAATCAATGGCCACTGTGAAATGGATCTGAGTGCTAGAGAGACAAAGAGAGAAAGTAAGAATGAAAGCATTTCAATTTAAGCCAAATTTTTCACACATTACAGATGTGAGAACCTGACGGTGAGACTCAACAAAGGTGATGGATCCTGATTCACCCCAAACTGTGGCACAGATCACATTTCCAGCTTCAAAACACTCATGCTGTTCAAGAGGTTGGTGTAATTACCATCTCCAGCCCTGCATTGTGTGGTTCTCTCACCTGACAGGCAGACAGCCAACCTCCTGCTCAGAAGCCAGACGTTCCTCACAATCAACTCTGCTTGGTGGGCAGATCCAACATCTGTGTAAACCCACTTCTTTTTCCACATTTTTTTAATTAGGGCAACAGTGAAACTGGTCTCAGAACAGTAGTCGAGGAAGACTTCCACATACAAAACCACCAAACATCAAAGATTTGTTCACAACTGTTTTTATACTGAATTCAGTGGGAACTCCAGCTTAGTCCTGGATTACTGATGCTTATCGTGCAGAGAGACTGGCTGGAGGACAGTACATTCACCGGACACAGTATGGAGCCAGTGATTACCCACTGATTCTGATAGCTAGAGTTCAATGGACATCAAAGCATCCGAGTCTTTTCAATAACAGTCCTGTGAATGACAATTTCATTCAAATCAAATTAATGAAAAGTGCTATACAAATAAATTGAAATTAAAAGAAAATAAACCAAAATCTGTTACAGATTCTAATATGGGCATTTTTAAATGGCCATAAAACATCTAAATGGACTTTTTTTTTTTTTTTTTTTTTTTTTACGTTTTACAAGAGTTTAGTTTGCTATTGTCTATCTCCATTTAAATTAACAGAAAGCACTGAGCCCACAGAAAACAAATGGCTAATCTGAACACCTGCACAATGGAACGGATTATACGGGAACAAACAACTTTTTGCTGCTGATGGGAGTGCAGAACACTTGTACAGATAACATCTGAAGCACTGAAACATATCATAATGACATCTACTATCTGAATCTCAATGGCATTCCCTTTTCAGCATGAACTCTGCTGTGCTCTCAGTGTAAATGAGAAATGAGCTCTGGACGAGAATCTCGGAAAACATGGAGTATGAGGTCAGTGAATATTTATAAAACATTTCCACACAGACAAAGAAATCATCCTCTGATGCAAGTGAGTAAAACACAAAAACGAAATGGGGGTAGGGGGAACATTTCAAAGCAGGCTCTTATCAGCAGGCGGCTACAGCTGTCATTCATATGTAACCCCTGCGGTGAGATGTTTTCCTAAGAGCTGATTCATCAGTGATGGGTCAGCAGAGAGTAATTATGTATTTTAAACATCCACTGTACATCTGCAAACATGACCACAAATGAGTGATTCAGGCCAAATCATATTCATACAAAACAAGGGTATTGTGTTTATGTAAAGACCTTTGGTAAGGACCAAAAAACTGAACCCATTTTACCAGCCATTTTATATTATTATTTAACTCAGCACAACATTAAGAGGAAGGCAGAGGGAGCAGCACAATGGTGATTAACAAGCTCTGTTTATGCTCCTTTATCTTCATTCCTTTTTTCTGCCCATCTTGAGGTCTTTTTGTTTTTTGTATTTTTTTGATTATCACTAATATCCCCAGGCACAAAGTCGGGACTAGTGCATTAATCAGCATTATACCGGGGACCTCAACAGCTACTTTGGTGGAGACAAAAAAAATTAAAGAGCTTTTGGACCGGAGCTTTTATATGAAGAACATTTATCTTAATGGTGGAATTCTGAATGTCATCTATAGGAGTGAAAAAACAGCTAGAATAGAATGATATAGAATGATGGGATTGTGACTGTCACATTAGCAACAGTGCAGACAGATGTATTTTACATTCATGACAAATTAACACTTTTGATCCAATGAATGCAAAAAGCAGTGACATTATATATGTATATGTATATGTATATGTATATATATATTATGTGTGTATGTATATATGTGTGTGTGTATATATATATATATATATATATATATATATATGTGTGTGTGTGTGTGTATGTGTGTGTGTGTGTGTGTGTGTGTGTGTGTGTGTGTGTGTGTAAATTAAATATGCCATCTACCTTTCGTAAATTTACTAATCTGCAACTTGATTCAGGAACACACACGTCTCTGCAATGGAGTAGTTTTGTATTTCTTGTGTCTTTCTAAGGCTAGATTCCCCTTATGAATTCTTCAATGACATTTTACACAATGTCTCATTCTGGCCCAGGATGAAGTGCAATCTGAAGAGTTCAAGAGACCTCTAAAGATCTAATCACCTATTAAAAAAAGTTCTTCACTAAGATTAGTTGCAGAAAATAAGAAAGAACAAAAGCATCATATTTCTATAAAAAGGTACTTATGTTTCTTTCTACTGTATCTCCCATTGGAAATGAATCACAAATCTCATCTTAACGATTTCACCTAGAAGGCAATGAAATAGGTAAAAAAAAAATAATGGAGATCAATGGAGACCGTTTCTCAGGTTTTACTCCTAAGAAAAATCCACAAATTCTTGTGTGTCTCCTTCAGGGTTTCAGAGGAGATCTCAACAAAATCACAAACTGTGCTTAGTTTAACTCAAAAACTGCTCAAAAGTCAAAGATTTCAGTAAAAACACAATTATTTCTCAACAAATTCTTCCAAGACTAAATTATCTAAGCTATACTACTGTAAACTGAAATCTGTATTATTTAGACTTTGTCAACAGTTGTCTCATTGTGTCTATTATCTAAAGAGTCTTCTGTTATAAATATAAAAATATATTTCTACCAATAAATGCTGAGCTTAATGTAAATGTGAATAACTAGACTGAAATTCTTCCTGCAGTCCGTTTCTTTTCAAAAACATGATTAAACATTTAATAAGGTCCTCAGAAAAGGTTTTAAATTTTACATTAACTCTGAGAGCTACCTTTATGACCTGCACTATAATTAACACTTCTCCCTTAAGATATGATTCTTTCACTCATTCGCAGAAGTAAAAGGAGAATCCATCTATCTCTGAACCAGGATATGCTGATTTAAGAATGAAGAGGGTTATACATAGTCCTGTTTATGAAGAGAAAAGTAAGGAAAGTGAAACATGTAGCAATGGGAAATCCATACAAAGGTCTGCTTTCAGCGTCAATATTAAAGGTCAGAGTCTGATGGAGAAAAATAACAAAGGTGAAAACCTGACAGAAAGCAGTTTGAGTGTGGACAGAGTGATCTGACTCGGTGTGAACTGAACGTGGCACACAGGGTGATGTCAGAGTGATATAGATTACTCCGGTGTGAAAGGTCAGCCACGTCTTTGGATAGTCACAGATAATAGACTGTTTACACTCTCGCCTTCTTTATTATTCTGCCTCTCTGTTTTTTATTTTTAGGCATTTGCCACATTTATTTTAAACCCTAACTCTTGGAAAAAAGGTACAAAAGCTGTCACTGGAGTGGTTCCTTAGAATAAGGTACACCTTTGCACCTTATTTACCCCTAAAGCGCACATATTACTACCTAAATGATACATTTTAAAAAAGACAACTTTTGTACCTTTTTTCTGAGAGTGTAGAGGCAAGGAAAAATATCACTTTGACTGTACAGATATATATATATATATATATATATATATATATATATATATATATATATATATATAATTATCAGACGTGCAATCTGGGTTATATGAAGTGGCGGGGGAACAATTTTTGTAAGCGAAGAAAACAAAAATAACGACTTTATTCAATAATTCCTTGTGGCGCAGCTGATACAGAAGAGCATACACAACATAGGGTGATATGGACAGACACAGAGGAGACCGTTGACAAAGGAATTATTGAATAAAGTCGTTATTTTTGTTTTCTTCGCTTACAAAAAGTGTTCCTGTCGCTTCATATAACCGAGATTGCAAGGCTGATGGCAGATGGAGTATACTGATGACGACTTTCATACCTTTTATGGACCTTGACACTGTTATTTACTTGGCAGTCTATGGGACTCCATGTTTTCATCCAAAATATCTTAAATTGTGTTCCGCAGATGAACTGAGCTTTTATGGATTTGGATCAACATGGGGGTAAGTGATTAATGACAAAATTTTCATTTTGGGGTGGAGTATTGCTTTAAGATACAGTATTTGACGACCTATGTCTTATGTGGGGTTTTCCTCCAGCCGAGTTTGAATGTTTTCTGAGGACACCTGTTATTGACTTCCGTTTGGGCTTCTTAAAAGAAGCAAGATGACTGGATACAAGAGAGCTGCACATTGGACTTGATTTTGTTTGGTTTCCTTTAAGTTTGTTTCTTTTGTACATTGCTACACTACATTAAACCTCCACGCATTCATTTAACTTGACACCACTGATTCCTGACTGTTACATTCTACATTGTTCTTCTTTTTGTTATAGTTTGATATTGTTAATAAATTTTGCATTCTACTTTTGGCTTTCTGGTGTGTAGCTGTTTTTGCTGCATCCCTTTTGAGCCATGGGCCATAACACAGTACTATTCATAGTTTTAATTTCTGAAAAAAATTAATACTATTATTCAGTACACTCTCAGAAATAAAGGTACAAAGGCTGTTACTGGGGTGTTACCTTTTCAAAAGATACACTTTTGTTCCAATTAGGTTCTAATATGTACACTAAGTACTAATATGTAACTTTAAGGTACTAAAATGGACCCTTTAGGTACAAACATGTACCTTTTGAAAAGGTTCTGCCCCAGTGACAGCTGTTGCACCTTTATTTCTGAGAGTGCAGGGATGCATTAACTTGATCACAAGTGACAAGACATTTATAATGTTACAAAAGATTTTTTCAGCCATTATTTTGAAATGTAATTTCTTTAAAAAATCTTGAAAAAAATTATCACAGTTTCAACAAAAACATTAAGCAGCACAACATGTTTCTTGAGCAGCAAATAAGCTTATTAGAATGACTTTTGGAGGATCATGTGACACTGAAGACTGGAATAAGACACAAAAACTGTATATATATATATATATATATATATATATATATATATATATTAAAAAATAAATCCTAATACCAAAAATACTTATACTAGCCACCCAGACCACAACACCAAAGTCAAGTCTTGAGCTGGAGACTTTATCATTCCCTCTCTCAACCTCTTAAACAGCACAGCCTGACTGACAAAGTGAGAGATACTGGGTGATATCAGTCTCCAGCAGGATGGGACACACTAGTATCTTTAGACGTGGGACGGGAACCATGGCAGGAACTTATCAATATTGGATAAGGGTTGAGAGAGCTGAACATTCAAAACATTAAGCAAGGTTATCAGATTAATTACCTGCTGTTGTAGTCACACATTACAGCTGATAAAGCAGATGAGGCTGATTTTAGGTTGATTGTTGAAACTTATCCTTGAACCAACCAGAGAACCAAAAAGAGAGCCAATCATTACTCACTCAACACAAAAAACAGGTTGCAAATCACCGTTTTCTTGGTAACACTAGATTAGGGAACACTATTCACTATTAACTAGTTGCCAACTAGCATGCATATTACTAGCATATTGGCTGTTTATTGGTACTTATAAAACACATATTAATGCCTTATTCTGCATAACCATATTCATGATCCCTTAACCTCACCCCATACCTAAACACAACTTAAACAACTACCTTACTTACTATTAAAGGGACTCTTTGGTGTGTTTAAAGCTGTTCGTGCATAGATCCTAAAGTTGCAAAGACTAAAGTCTCAAACCCAAAAATATATTCTTTATAAAAGTTAAGACTTGCCCACGCCTTCATAAAACGCCTCGTTTAAACACGCCCCCACATGTCAACGTCACTGTGTGGGAAGATTTGCATAACAACACCCAAATGTTTACACAAAGAAAGAAGGCATAACTTTGATTCTCACTGTAGTATTGTTGCCACCACCGCCATGTCGTGGAGACGCTGTGTGTTTCATTGTGAAAGCGAAACTACTTTGTTTGGCCTTCCAAAAGAGGACACAACTAGAAATCAGTGGTTAAGTTGTATTTACAACACTGTTCCAGAACAGTTCAACCCAAATATTCAGATGTGTGCAGCGCATTTTACAGAGGACTGTTTCCTGAACCCGAGAGAGTTGTTTCTACAAAGTGGGGCAATTCCAACTTTGCAACGACAGTCTGGCAATTCTCACAGCCTGTAAGTACGTTTTCATATTTAAATGTTTTCATGTTTTCATAATTTGCCACTGATGATTCAAACGCAAGTTTTGAGCAGTGTAGAGTAGTGCTTGTTGTTTGTCATTTCTCAGATGACAAATGCAGACATGGTTTTATGTTTACACGGCGTGATATGCAACGCAACGTGTAAAAAGACAGTATAAGTCATTATAATCAGTAATTATGTCCCCACTGGATGCACCAAATGCCTCGTTTGTAATGGGTTTTATTGTTTTTGTCTCGTAGTGCCAGGACAGAGCATCACAGTATGGGGAGGGCGTGACATTTCCGTCACACGCTTGAGGTATTCGGGCCAATCACAACACACTGGATAGCTGGCCAATCAGAGCACACCTTGCTTTTCAGACCGATGAGCTTTGTAAAAGTCGACGTGTTTCAGAAAGGCGGGGCATAGAGGAGCAACAATAATGTACATTGTGTGGAAAATAATGTTTTTTGAACCTTAAACCTCATAAACACATTGCTTTACACCAAACACACAACATGATGTTCTTTTTAGCAACGTCATATGACACCTTTAATAAGTATTAATAAGCAGTAATTAGGAATTTATTGAAGGAAAATTCTTAACTAATCAGAAATATGCATTCCCTAGTGTTACTGTTTTCTTTCTTTAAACAAATATTGCCTAATAGAAAGTATGAAAATATAATGAATGAAGATACGTCCAAGGAACAATAACATGATCTACAACGAATTTAAGAATGCTTTAGAAACAATCAGATATTTATTTTTGCTTCTCTGTAAAAACATATTATAAATTTTATTATTATTATTATTATTATTATTATTATTATTATATAATTATAGTAATAATTATATTATTAAATTTCATATAAATAGACATTCACACTAGCATTCAAAAGTTTGGGTCAGTAAGAAATCTCTCTTATTGTCCCAAGGCTGCATTTATTTGATCAAAAATGCCGTAAAACATTAATATTGTGAAAAAATACATTCTAAAACCATGCATGTGTGTGGGATGGGGTGGGGGTGTGGGTGCGTTGGGTGCTTTTCCCCTTGATGCCCTTTTGTCAAAGCAATATTTTTTGGGTAATTAAATGCCCTTTTGTGAAGGCCTGCCCTATCTAGTTATGATAATAATGATAATTTAGCCGTAAATAAAATGATCCACATGATGACCTGTCACCTGACGATCTCATCCGGGATGATCCCTCATGTTAGCCCACTATCAGGATGCCTTCAATAACATCCGCAGCTGCCAGTAAGTGGAGTTCTCAGTGGAGTGGTGTGCTTGTTTTCTTAAATTATTAAATTATTATTATTTTACAAGAACGACATGTAGAGAGCATGCACAGTTTATACTGTTGTTGTATACTAAAATGTTGTTTATACTGCTGTGTGAGCCTGTGGAAGTAACGTTAGCTGCAGCAAGGGGCTATAATATTTTATTTCAATATCTTCTAATGACAATTTTATGATTGGTTTATAAAGGCTACTATGAACACCTTTTCCCCATTTTTATCACAGAATAAGGTGGGAAATATATTTTAGTTTCTATACTAAATGATATGTCAATTAATCAGTACTGCATTATTCATATAGTTCATTTATTACCTGTGGATAATTTGAAAAACACACATAAACCATATATTTTTGCTATCGTGTGTTTATTGTTCTCATTTTTCATCAGTAAAGATGTTTCTGCTTTTTATTCAGCTCAGCTACAGCGATATCTGGATGCTTTTGTCCATATTAGGCATTTCCTGCACGTCATAAGTTATTACTTCTATGAGTCTGTTTTGGACTTTCTGCGCGAGAGTGCCTTCTGGCTTCAAGTATGAATGAAACACTGCATGAGAGTGTCCAGCGCTCCTGATATTCTCCTTAATTTAATTATGAATAAAATATCAGGTCATGCAAAGACTATCGATACTGTCTCTTTGAATTTAAATCTAGAAAACTCTATGTGAACACACCAGCCTGAATAAAGTGCAGGGGATGAATTTCCATTTTATTAAAATTATATATTTATTAAATATTAAAAATGCAGCGAATGTAGTTCTACGCACAGCAATAGCCTATAAACAAAGGTGCCTGTTCTCTTTTGTTCTTGCTGTTTGATTGGGAAAAGTTTAAAGTGTGTTGAGGGGTTTTATGTTATCTGACTATTCCTATTCCTATTCAAACTATTCCTACTTTGAACTATTATTATTACAGTAATTATTAAGAAAAACATAGAGTGCCTTTTAAAATAATTATCACAACACTACTGATTTTCTCATTATACCCATCTCATTATACTTATCAATCATGTTTTTATGATCATTATCATTCAAAAAATTTATACATTCAGAACAGGATTAGAAAAGAATTCTATTTTAAATAAGACAAAAAAAAATTTATGCAACAGTAGTGTTTACAACAGCAAAACCACCATTCCCTGTAAACTCAATAATAATAATAATAATATAATTCAGTCTCTAATTCCAGAGTAATTAAGAGGTACAAAGAAAAACGTATTTTATGTTCTGATTCACTTGCATACATTTTCAGCAGCCAATTTTTAGTGTCACATGAACTTTTATAAATCATTCCAAGGACAGAATTAATTTTAAACAGATTTTTTGGTAACAATCTTAGTCTTCATTGTTATTTGTAAACAATTTAATGCATTTTTGCTGAATAAAAGTAATTAATTTCTTTTTAAAAAATGTGGTGTAATTAATATTATTTATTTTAATATTGCAAGGACATTTATCAATACACATTTGCTTCGTTTAACCAGTTTTTTGTACATCACTAGTTTTAAAAATCAATCAGATGGAGGTATCTTAATAGGGATTTTATTCAAACCTTGGATATCAATGGATCAGACCACAGTATAAGGTCGAAGACTCTGAGATGTTTTCCACAATACTGGCATCCATGCCGAAGGGCAGCCTTTCATCAGTGGAAACTGAAGAGGACCTGGCAACCCCTGAATGCTGATTACAGTAACTACTACAATAGCCGTGTCTGTTGTTCTAGTTTAACATTTAAGTGGTTATTCAGGTTTTGTTTACCGGAGCTCTTTTCCAAAGCTGTTTGACGCCATTACTGTGATAACATCCTGATGGCTTCAGCAAGATTCTGACCTTTACATCCTCTGAGAATGTTTACAAAAATTACATGTTGTGACGCTGCAATTTCAGAAGCATTTAGAAAAGTCTAAATACAGTACATACGCTTACATGAGGGTGATTGTGTGTATTTTCGTCCGTACCCTGCTTTGATGTAGTCCAGGAACGTGTGTTCGGCTTCCACCAAGAATGAAAGCAGTGTCACCTGGGTAATTGAGCAACAAAGAACAGATGGTTTACACCAGCATATGAGCACAAACCACATCTGCCATGAAACAATCCATCATGGCATTATGCAAAGACTCTTCTCTCAGCTGTCAGGGTCACACAGTCTTTTTCATTAGTACTGTCATTAGAGAACCAGAATCTTTCCATGTTGGGAGGAAGACAGGTGACGGACTATTCATCTGAGTTTTGATTACAATCTCAAAGCCAATTCATGGCAGTCAATGCGGAGAGACTTTGTGGCTCATCAATCACTGTTATCCACACGGACCTCCAGTATTACTTCTTCACTGCTCTCCTTATCAGAAACAGAAAGCACTATTCAATCAGGGGACTTGGATCTCAGATTCTCGAGTAATTTATCTGAATAATATCCAGACGTTCAGAGTCCTTGTGGAGTACAGCTGGACAAAATTAATCCATGTAAGAATGCAGTGAATACAATGAAAAAAAAAAAAGAAGTAATTTCTTTCAGTGGTTTTGTCTAGGGAAAAAATATCTAAACACCCTTAAAACACGAATTAAACAGGAAACAGGAAATAAAAACATATATATACATATATTAGATATAATGTAAAATTTGAAAAACTTGAAATGTTAGAACTGGCAACTAACTGAAACAAAATGATTTATTAAAATTACTAAAAATAAAATAAAAAAATAGAGCTGAATAGAAATATAAAAAAATAAATACAAATGACAAAACATAATTACTAAAATAAAAATGAAAAGTGACAATATAAAAGCTAATTTAAAATATTAATAAAAACATACTATAATAGTATAGAAGTACTAAAATAGCACTGTTGTTAAAGAGAGAAAAGCATTTTTCTGAAAAAGGAGAACATGCTTTCAGAGAACATCTCTTTAATCATTTTTATTGTTAATGTTTTCCAAATATTTTTTTCTTCTTGCTTTAGGCAAGAAAAACTATTTGACAGTGTCATAAGAAATGTAAACTTAATTTAAGATATATTGAAAATAAATCGTATTATCTTATGCAGTATTACTTTTAAGGTAAATTTAGCGTGTAAATGTTTATACTGGAAAACAAGACAAAAAGTATTGATTTGTGCAGGATTTTAGGATAGCAAATTCATTACTCACTGTGCCAGAGTTGATGTATCTTCTCTTTTTAAGTTTCTTTTTAGGATTCACCACCTTAAATAGAAAACTTAGAAATGACACATCATTTACACGAAGAGTGGGAGATACAGAGAATGAGAGAAAATGGTTCTCATTAGACCTGTAACTTCAAATCCAAAAGAAGAGAATTTGAGAGCACTGCTACTGGATCATTTCCAGACTGCTAGTCAATTCTGTTCCACTTACTTTCAAAGACACAACTGATCTAAGTGTTCAGATGCTTTGAGAAATCCATTTCAGGTCGGTTACATACGCAAGCTTGGCTAACAGTTTGGAAACCAGGACACAGATGATGTGATTTGTACGGATTGGGGTTTAACTAAACCAACACCGCAGCTTCTAGTGTTGTTTGTCCAACTCAATCCCCAGGAAACCCCAGATCCTTTCAGCACACCACTGGGACTGTCACACTCCTGTAGAACATCTCACCACCCCTTCACCCCACCACTGGGCTAATGCTAGGGTGAATACACACACACACACGGCACATTTATACACACTTCTCACCTCCACATAGCTCTCTGTTACTCTCTCTCTTTCTTACATAAACACACGCTTTGTACCCTGTCATTCATTTTCTCATTGTCTCATTGCCCTTACTTTTTTTTCTTGCTCTCTTCCATAAACACTGAAAAAACAATCTCTCACACTCATTTGCTGCTGCTGTACTTGCTGGCAGACAAAGTGTGATAATCACGAAGAGCAAACAAGGGAGACTTGAAATGGTGCAATTTTCATTGCTTGCTGGATCTCTCATGGAATAGATATTTAGAAAATCCAACTTAATGCAAATGAAAGCTGAAGTTAGACAAAATATTCCAACGTTTTGTTCATTATTAACTAGGCTGGTCCATATATAATTAATAAATATATAATTTTTTAGATAATGTATATTTTAAACAACAACAAAAAATTATAACACTTATTTGAACAAAAACTCTGAATAACAAGGATATATTCAAACTAAATGCAGTCTCGGCTATATTAGTCAAAACTGACTGACTGACTGACTTTATTAATTTTTCTGACATCATAAATTCATGAATCTAGAATGACTCCTTTATCTGAATACAAGAGATCCTCTGATGATCAATGGATCAGTATCTGCTTCAGTGAACTCACCTCGTACACGTTGAACTGACTCTGGCCGCGAGACAGCTCTCTGTAGCTGGTGGTGAACTCTCCGATAAAATCGTGACTGAAGCACAAAGAACGACAAAGAGACTCTTACTGACTGTGATGATGAAGATAAATGGATTTGCACTTCTATATGAAATCTGGAGTGATCAGTATTTGTTACTGCCAGGCATTTTAGAGCAGAGCTGACAGTACTGCAGGAAGCTAGAAGGAATTTTTTTTGCTACGTTATGAAGGAAAAATTATGATTTGAAAAAATAAAGTGCCTTTCTGTAGGGTGTACCAAATGCATACATAGGAGAATATATTACATAAATGTGCAGTGTGAAAAAAAGCAAATGTGTGTTTCTCTACCTGCCATCTCTGTCCCAGTCGTACACCTCCACTTTAATTGACCTGAAAGATTTAAAACAGAGCATTTAGAAACATGGTTTGCAACATTTCAGACACCGAAAAGAGAGTGGCAGCTGAACTGATGGATGCTTTCTGATTTAAATATGCCTGAGAGACGCCGTCTCACTGCGTTTTTCATTTCCATGCTAAAACCAACCAATTACAGGCCATTATCCAGACAGTGCACTCGGAATTAAACAACGGTCGGCAGGGACTGAACTCCCGGGCTGTGACACAGAGCAGCCGTGGAGCGTCACCTGACAGGACGCAAGCGAGTTTCATTTAAACATTAATTACATCTGAAGTTTTGAATAATTAGAAACTCATTCTGTTCAAAGCAAGTTAACGTGATCAATTACACAGAGACAGCTGAGATTTGTAGCCTCATTAATAAAAATGGCTTTGGAGGGTAATAGCTCTAAATGGCATTTGGCGTCGAAGCATGTCCCACACTTGTTATCACAAAATGCAGGGATGTGCTTGAATTTACTGTTACGATGAAAATTAATGAACAAAAAAAGGCAACTGTAAAGATTACACACAATTCAGGCAATCATTCCCCTTCCCTTTTAATAACTACTTTAATGTATGTTGTGCTTTGGATGCTGTTGTTCCTACTTCAAGGGACAGTTCACCCAAACATGAAAATTGTCTTCATTTACTCACCTTCATTTTGTTCCAAAATCTATATGGCTTTCTTTCTTCTGTAGAACACAAAAGATGCTATTTTGAAGAATGTTTTAGCTTTGGTGTCCATGCAAATGACAAAACAATTTTTTTAAAAAACTGATACATTCTTCAAAATATCTTCTTTATTTTTAAGAAAGATATCATAATAAATGTTGACAGATTTTCATTAAGTGAACTAGCCCTTTAACTACAAGATTAAACAGAAATCCTCCATTGGTCAACTAGCTTCACCAGAAGTACCATGCTGGCTGATGGAAATACATTCTGGTCTTTTCAGCAGACCTGTTTAATTTTTCACATGATTACACTACAAAAAGTGGAAATGTGATGGTAAATCAGGAAATATCCACGGTCGCAGTATGAGAATTATGATTTTGTACAGTTGCTTGATTAGAATCGTTCTCTGGTTGTTTACTCTGCAAAGGTATTAAGGAAATTTCAGTGGCACAAAAACATCATCTGAGTTGGGATGAAAGAATGGACCTAAACACAGAGCCCCTACTGAGTAATTCCATAGAGTACATGGGAAAACTCTCCATCTGTTGGTAAAGCAGACTGGTTCAGCTCTGGAGTAAGAGAACAGATGTAGCAGATTCATCAGAGATCATATGGCACACATCCTGTCTATCAGTATTCAGATTCCCTACAAATTTAACTAAATAGCAAAAGGTCCAGTTCACAAAGAAACTTACTGACAGAGTCTGACTGACATGTAAAGTGTAAAGTGACATGTAAAGTGTCCAACCACAGTTTATTTTATGTTTACTCTGAAATATATAGTGAAACCACAATAATACACTGGAGAGTTGAGATAAATTATATTATATTAAATTATATTATATACACTACTGTTTTTACTATTTTTTTACTCTATTATTTTTTTAAGGAATTAATGTTTTTATGCAAGGATGCATTAAATTTATCAAAAGTGGCAGTAAAGACATTTAAATTGTTAAAAAGATTTCTATTTCAAATAAACAGTGTTCTTTAAATTTTTTACAGAATCCATGAAAAAATATCATAGATTCCAGAACTATTTTTAGATTGATAATAAGACATTTTTCTTGCACCCCAAATTGTCATATTAGAATAATTTCTGATGGATCATTTGACTTTGAAGACTGTAATAATGGCTGCTGAAAATTCAGCTTTGCCATCACAGGAATAAATTACATTTTAAAATATATTCAAATAGAAATCAATACAATTTCGCAAAATTAGTTTTACTGTGTTTTTGATCAAATAAATGCAGCCTTGGTTAACATATGACACATAATTCAAAAACATTCAAAAATCTTCCCAAACACAAAACTTTGAACAGTAGCGTATATTTTAAAATATTTTTAAAAAAGTTACAAATATTTTAAATACATTTTAAATATAGTAAACATTCTTCACAATTCAAACCAGAAAACGCTAGAAAAAATATAGGAAAATGTGTAATCTGATTAGAATTTCTGCACACATTTATACAATAAAAACTGCAGTGCTGAACATAACTTATTTATATGACATTCTACTGGAAAACAACATCCACAACTTTCTACCAACCACCTAGAGTTGACCAATACATCAGAAAGCCCTGCAGTAATTTCCTCTGTAAAGTCTGAGATGTTTCCCTCAGGAGCGTGGCTGATTGACTGGGTTAAGTGCTGTTCCTGTCTCTCCCCAAGATCACAGACAGATACAGATCAGTTGTGACACTATGGGCAAATTATGGCTTCCCCTCATGTCAATCAAACCAAATTTGTCTCATTTGTTTAAGACCCCTGAAGGAGGTGCCACCCTCTTTGCTAACTCGATGCACAAAAACATTTGTCTCTGTGAAAAGAAAGAGATAAACACCCAGAAGATGCACACTGGTGGTCACAGCTGCTAAAAACAAACTCAACTTGAGCTTTTGAATCATATCAGCACAACCTAAGGTGATAATCAGTATGGCAGCAATACTTCACATGTGATGTTTCTTAAATGAATCAAATAATGACAAAATATCACACTCTCTGACACATTAGTGCTTGAAAGTCTTGATTATTTGCTTTTTTCAGTCAATCCATGGCTATTTTTTCCTGGTGTAATACATATGTAAATGAAGAAGAAAGACAAAATAATAAATGCCATGGATAAATATGGATAAGTAATGCACTATTTTGTGAAGGGGGTCAAAATGACACTTTTCACCTGAGATTTTGAAGCAAATTACAGAGGGGAAAATGACTTTAGAAAGATGGCAGAATCATTTCATTTTTACAGAGATTGATAGGTATGTTAGTAAAATCTGTTGACTTTAGCAATCCTTATTGAATTGGAAAAATGGGAAAAAGGATTACTGATACCTATAATACTTGTTAAATTAGGCTCCATTGAGTGAGGCATGGAAACTGCATGAACTGTCACCATTTAATGCAACAAAGATTGCTAAAGTCAACAGATTTCACTCAGACCAACAAATCTCTGTGTACATATAACATAATAATGATGGATGCCATCTTTCTAAAGTCATACCAGCCATATTCATCCATGACATTTCATATTTTTAGTTTCTGAAATTTGACACAGACTGACCCTATTCTGACTTCAATCCAATATATCAGGATCTGTATAACATAAAACTTTCATTACAGATATTATTTGTTGAGAAACATATCCCAACTGCAATTAGATTACTCCTCTCTGCAGGCATCCTTGCAGCAGGTAATAATTAGCACAGCACCACAACAGCTGGAGTTTCCCCTTTTTTTCTCTCTTTTGCTCGGTCTCTCTCACACACACGGGATCAGAGGACAGGAGGGGACTGGGTGGCAGGTGCTTCTGTTCCCTGTGTCCTGATTGGCTATGACAGCTCTCAGACGACACACAGCTGCCAACATGTCTGCAAGCCTCACCTGGGCCATGAAAATGAACACACACACACACACGAACACAACAAACTGGATAGTGCATAGGCCTATGGAGACCAACAAAGAAACAGTGCAGTGCAAACACACAAATATCTGCAACACAGAAAATACAAAGCAAAAATAATGTGTCCTTGTGGAGCACATAAATCACAACAGTGCAGCACCGTGAACAGGGCTGTCCGTGATCCAATAATGCTGATGCAATGAGTACCAGCAGTCTGGTTTCAATGTGCGACTGAATCAAAGAGCACAGGGACACGATTCCTCTCAACACACACATACACAGGGTCTCGTTCAGGTACAACAGTGCTCTCATGGTAAAATTCTACAAGATTCACAACACTGCATGCACACAAATGGTCTCTTATCCTCATTCTAATGTTAAATCCTCATCCCTAAAATGATTCTAAATAAAGGAGCTTGTGCCCACAGATTAATTAGCATAATACAAACATATACTTAACACCTTTATATAGTCCTAGACTACATGTGATCGACTGCATCGAACAATAACACAATTTTGTTAACTCTAAAAGAGTATATTTTTATTCATGATATGACAAACATATATAATATAATGTTACTAATATTACTTTTTAATATCTTATTTAATAAAACAAGTCAAAATAAAGATTACAAAAATATAATTAATAAGTAACTATACAATACATAGACGTTTCTGTGATTTGTGTATGGTTTTATCTAAAAAAAAAAAAAAGTCCTACTACATTTTGAAAAATATATTGACATCAGTTACTGTGTGAAAGCTTTTGCACACAGGTTTTACGCACACGCACTGTTAGTGAATGTGACCTGCAAACACTGGCGACAGGCATACAATCATCAGTACATACTGACATGCATGTCTGTGTGTGTATGTGTAAGTGCACCTGTCATAATCTCCGTTGCACAGTGCTCTGACAGGAATGGTGAATGGCTGCCAGACAGGGTTCAGCGTATTCTTTACCACCTCAGTTTTATGGCAGATAGTGAACCTAAGAAACAAAAAACAAAGATGTTAAACTCAAAAAAAGCAGTATGCATTGCATAATTATATTTTTCTACAGTCAGAATATTGCTTATTGTACACCTTAACTGAGTTAAGATTACTAAGTGAAATTTATTATCTAGAACAATTTCAGTCATTCTTTGGTCTCAGACCAATTTTCTTTACTTTTCCTTGGACATTTCTTTACAAAAAGACAACACACTTTACAGCCTGCACATCCGAGTGAGAAAAACAGCTTACTCACGTTCCATCCTCATTACTTCTGTAGAACATCATAAACGGGTCAGAGCGGCCAAAGAAGTCTTTCTTATCCAGCTTATTGGCACAGAACTGCATTGTTGCACAGTCCTGTGAGATTGAGAGAAAGAACGAAAGAAACAAAGAACAAAGGAGAAAGGGAAATGCAAGTTAAAAGATAGAAATAGCATGGAGAACAGCTAAATCTAGTGAAATCAGAGACAGATAGGCTTTTTCTTGTGCAGCTTATATGAATGACGAGATTCTGGACCCTCGGGCACAATTCACCCCCAACATGTCTACACAGCACAGCCGTATACTGTATGTACACACATTTTATAAAGTCATATGTTTTAGACTCCTGCGTCTACACTTCATTCACAAGTTTTAAAGGTCAAATAACTCTACTCTGAACAATGCTGAAATAAATAATTTGCTAATGAACAAATCCTCCCACAATTTCCACTGACCCTGAATGTGGCTCAACATTTTGCTCTCAAAAAACAGTATTCACAGTATTTCACACTATGTCAATACTGACATCCCCCTACAACACTGTGACTTTTTGTGATTTTCTGTCTTTTTCCAATGGCTCAATGGTAGTTGATGTAATGTAGTATGTAATTATATGCAGATTTATGTTTATCATGAGGTAGGGTTATCTAAAATCATCTTTAATGATGAAAATCGTGGCAAAAAACATCAATAAAAATGTGGAATGACTATCGACCATAATATGAAATGAATTATTGTTGTATTGTATATAATATTGAATCGAATTTCATTTGATCATTACTGCATTCATAACAATTATGCACGTCACTGACACATGAACAGTGTTATTGTTAAACCAAAACTAAAACTATTAAAAGTTGTTTTCATTATTTAAAATAAAGCTCAAATTGGGGGGGGGGTGTATTGTTGCCATGGCAGCTAAATGTCAAAAATACTAAAATGTTAACTAAAATAAAAAAATGTTTAAAAAAAAGCTAATTCAAAATATAAATAACAACAATGTCACGAACTTCACAGGGACACGAAGGCTGAGGACCCAAGTACAGTAGTTTATTAGAGGGATAATCCCTCTAATAAACTACTGTTAAAATGATCATGGACTCCATCCACCCCAGTAATCATCTTTTCACTTTGCTGCCATCTGGTAAGCGCTTCCATAGCCTTAGGCAAAATCCGAGAGACTTAGGAGGAGTTTCTTCCCCCAAGGCCTTCAGGCTCCTAAACTCAAAACCAGCCTCTTAACATCTTCATGTCTCCACTTAATATTCACTTTATCAGTAAGATAGTCATCATTCACTACCTCACACTGACATACTGAAAGTGTCAACCTGTTTGCACATTTGCCTCTTGTACATCCCTGTGTATCTTAATATTTAAGACTACAGTTTACTTTCATGCACATTATTTTCCACTATATATTTAATTCTACAGTATACATCTTTTTTATATTTTATTCTTATATTTTTATTGTTTACTTTTATTTCATTCTTTCATAGCTATATTTATGTATATTTTCATCAGTGTTGTATTCTTTAATAATTGCACTGTCCATGGAGCGGACCTGATTCACATTTCACTGCTGGTTATATATGCTCTATATAATTGTGTATGTGACAAATAAAAATTCTTGAATCTTGAATCCACAATTGCAGTCAAAACAGGCGTGAGGCAAACACAAAAAGCAGTCCAATCAATGACAGATTTCAGGGCTGAGGCAAACAGAGTAATCCAGATAAAGCAGAATATCAAGAACTAGGAAAACAAGACACAAAAAAAAGGCTTAGACCTGCAGAAGTGACACATGCAAGACTTCACCGAGAGTGACTGAAAACACCAGGCTTATATAGGCAGAGGTAATGAGCAACAGGTGAAAACAATCAGACATGAAAAGTCTGGGCAATGGGTTATGGGAAATGTAGTCAAAGATAGAGTGGCAAAGGTATGGGATGGAGTGCCCTCTAGTGGCTAACAAGAGCACTCCAGCTGTTGATTGTGACAAACAGTAGCATATAAATAATACTAAAATAACAGTCCACATGAATCAAGATACCAATATAATTTTTATTATGACCTGCAATTTCTTGGGATAAAAAAGAAAACCCGTTTGAGGCCCCTAAATGGTTATTTTATGGCCCAAATCGTTTCTCTGTGTCTGGCATCAACAACCATCAATTCTATTTGAACCAATTAGCTGCTAAACACTATCTTGCACTGAGAGTGCCATTCAGAGAATGATGAAATTGTAGGCTGGAGTCAGTTAGGAGAGAGGAAGAGTGAGTGAGAGAAAAGACTGAAGGAGAACTGGACCATTTCCAAAGGAATCATTCACATGATGTCCAATGTGTAGTTGATACTGCAAATTACACTCCAGTAATGACTAACATCATCGTAAACCTGCATGCTAGGGGCTTCTCAGGCCAGAGGGATGTTATCAACACAATAGAGACAACCCTCATTAGCCATAATGGTATGGTGTGAGGTCTACCTGATACAAAGACATTAGTCTTAATGGTATATCTACTGATGAACATGCAGGGGAATGGCCAGGGGAATTTTCACGCTCTAGGGACAATTCACCTTATATTTGATGGCCCAGGGAGCACCACCTTTATTATACATTGCCTGAATTGTTTTTTGACTGAAGCTAAACCACAGTGTGTGGAGGGCTTTGCACGTGATTAACAGTCCCCTTCAAACCAAGAATTCACAGCGATTATGATCCCATGAATAGGACCTTAATGGCAAGATCAATTCAAGCTGAAAACAATTTGAGCAGAGAAAAGCGAAATGTCAACCTATGCTTGTTTTTAAACCAGCCTCTATGAATTGAGCAATCGAGCATGAGTGTCTTCTTGCGGATTGCAATTCTTTCTTTAGCAACAGTAAAAACAACTTATATGACAGCATAGTTAAGTCATAAAAATGTCAATCAAAGTGCTTCACATCACAGCTAAAGCTACCTGTCTTTGGCCACACTGTACTTCAGAGATGAAACATTTCACTCATTATTTTGGGTTTGCAGCCTTTATCTGGTTTCTAAATGGGATTCATCTATGTAACTTCTTGGAAAGAGAGACTTTTGAAGATATTTGCAAACCTCATTCTTGCTATTAAGCGGAGGGTTCCTCTCAACATGGTTCATTTCCTCGTAGCTGTTCTTTGCATGTACCTGATCAAAACCCAGCCTTTCATAGCATCCTGTAAAATCTTTTGCTCTACCATGTGAAATATATATAGATCAAGCAGATGTACACAGAGGGGAAAAGCTTTTTGAGCATTTCAAATGAGCTTAAGTGAGGCTGTGAGTGTGTGCAATAGATGGCTCAAATGAGCAGTCCTTGTGTATCTGAACCTGTATTCAACACAACATAGCCATTTACAACCCGGAAAACCTGTAATTTACTCTGCACTGCTATCTCAGCGATTTAATGAGTACTATCACCAGTGACAGAGTAAACTTTACTAAACAGAGGGACGAAACTGGAACATTCCAGTGAGAAGACATGATAAAGAGATGGGAGGGATGGAGATAGAAACTGTTTTGTCTGACTTCCTCCACCGAATCTACAAATGGAATGGTTATATTTTACCAAGCAGTCTAAAGAGAATATGATGAAATAAAATAACTGTGGACTGCAAAATAAAATATGATTTTCTTTAACTTTAACTTTGCTGGTTAACAGCTGTAGTCAAAACAAATGTGTTCTTTTAATGAATCCCACAAAAGGATTTAAAACAAGTTTTTTCAACTCCTTTACCCTGAACAAACTGAATGAATCCATCAAAGAGGATCCCGAATTAACATTCGTCTGACTTGAAATGAAGCAAGAATTCAAGAATTTCATGAAAATTAAATGATTATACTCCCTGAGGATTCATATAATAATGCATAGCAAAAGATACTTTTTTTGGCATTTAATGATAATTCAAATGTTATTAAATCAAAACATTAAAAGTTTAATTAAATATTTAATTATTAAATGTTAAAAAATAATATTTTATTAATAAATAATATAAAAATATATAACAAACATAAAAAATTGCATACATTTCTATATTGTTTTGTATATAAAAGTAAAATACTATTCTGTCGGAAAAACTACATGGTCTGATACCGTATATGTTAGGCAATCCATATGAATGTCAACAAAACCAGATATCTTCAAATACCTCTTAATAAGTATTTTATTAGTATCCTTTTTCCAAGCCATCACTCCCATTTATAAGAATCCTCTCATCATATCCATCTAGTGCTATTCACTAATAATATCTCAGACCCTTCAGTATCCAGCAGCAATCAAGACTGAAGTCAGAACAAATTCAAAATGCATGAGCAGAATATTAGATGCCAGATGCATGGTCCTCTACAGATCCTTAGGACCAGACAATCAATGCAGCTCTAACAAAACATTTTATGAGCACACAGGTCTTAGAAGGGGACTTCTAAGGGGACACATCATCACCCTTGAATTGGTTCAGAGAAGCCACACAATCCATATCTCACTTTGATTTTTTAAAGCAATTTTAAGAACTCTTATTATTTTCACTCAAGCTGTGACACCAGTTGCTGAAACTTTACATTGTGTGTTTGTTCCTCCTTGAAAACCTTGAAGCCAATTCCATGATCCTTTGGTTTAATAAGAGCTGGTCTTAAAATACCAGCTGAAAGTATTCAGAAGAACAAGGGAAACAAACAAAGCCTTCACTGTGTTTTAAATCAAAAGCTCTTGCAGTACCCAATGGGCAACGTTGCAGTGATCTTCACTACTGAATGCTCAGTCATTTTTCAGCTGCTGCTCCATCAAGCCTATGTTCTGGTCTTTATTTAGTTAAACAAAATGTAAAAGGCCAGTGTAAAAGACGGTTTTTAATGCATGTGGGTAATGATGCATGTTAGAAGTATTAAATAATGATGCAAACATGTGACTACAAATACCATGGCTTCTGTTATTCCATTATTTAAGCTTTTAACATTTTGTCAGTAAATTGGAACTAAAAGAATTTAAAGATGACTTTGGTTTTCAAATGGTTTTTGAAATTGTTTCCCTTTTGTCTGTGGAGATAACTTATATTTCAGACATAGACACAGTCCCGTACATTTTTTCTAGAATAATGTATTTGGCTGCCAGCCAGTGAATGGTCTGATTTCAAGAATATAACAGTCAGCTTTCTTATCAAAGTGAATTATTTCAGTAAAGGTTTTCACTGCTGAATAGTTGCACGCATTTCCAAGACAAAAGGGGTTGAGAAAACAATCATTTCAGAGTAAAACTATTCTGTGGAGGATAAAGTAAAACTGCTGACTTACCCGACAGTTTCCGAGTTCCTCTGCAGTGAGAATAATGGTTCCACAATTCTTCCCAGGGATGCCACTGAAAAAATAACATATACAGTGAATTAGAGTTATTGGGAACAGTAGGGCAGGAATAGTGAAAAAAAAATCCTCCCGATAATGAACTGATTCCCATAAATTAGAGTTAAAGAAATTTCAGGACTGCACAGGCTACATGCAACAGCAGCAGCAATATAAGAATAGTAATATCAGAAGCATTTTAAAAGCCAAGATGATATACTAGGGAGCTGGAGATCATAGTCATGTTGTGTGCTGACAAAAACTGGATATTTCAGTTCAGATCATTGTTTTTGCCCTGAATGCGTCCTGTGCACAGTCAACAAACAGCAACCATCAAGTGTTAAAATAAACCTCTGCCTCAGGATGTGTTCAGGATGTTGTAAAGCTTCAATCTTTGGCTGATTCACACCAGTTTATCTCTATCAATCACACAAGAGCCTAAACTTAGATGTCAGCTGGTACACAATCAAGTAGATGACTTTATGCTAACCCCTCTATGTGCAAAGAAAATGCATTCTCTCGTGTATCTTCAGGGTTACTGCCAACTAAAGATGAACAAATAAACAATGTATTAAAATGCTCAGGTGCAGAAATGCCTCTCAGTACATTTGCATATCTCCTTCATGTTATGTATTACTATAAAAACTATGTGAAATAGCTGAAAAATATGTGTATACTGTAAAATGATGTAACTTCCTTTTAAATTAATTACTTTAAACCACAGTATAACACATGACAGTACACACATGCAGCATATTAAAGTTCAAAAGTTTGGGGTCCATAAGATTTTTTAATGTTTTTGAGAGAAGGCTCTTATTGCTCACCAAAGCTGCTTTTATTCTATCAAACAGAGAGCAAAACAGTAATATTGTGAATTATATTTAGAATAAAATAAAGGTTTTCTATTTGTATATATTTTAAAATGTTATTTATTCCTGTGATGGCAAAGATGAATTATCAGCAGTCAATAATCCAGTCTTTAGTGTCACATGAACCTTTAGAAATTATTCCAGTTCAACTGATTTGGTGCTCAAGGAATATTTCTTACTGTCATGATAAAGATGGTTATGCTGCTAAATATTCTTGTGGAAAGTGGGATACATCTTTTTCAGAATTCCTCGATGAATAAAATGTTCAAAAGAACAGCATTTATTTGAAACAGAAATCTGTTGTAACATTATAAATGTCTTTATTGTACATTTTGATCAGTTTAATGCATCCATATTATTTATTTATTTTAAATAGCTCTGAGTTCAAAGGGCAAATGGAAGACAAATTCACAATCTAAAGTTGAAACAATTAAAAGCAGGCAAGTTCCACTTGAGTTCTGAAAGGATGTAAAATGAGATTAGTAAGGGAACAATTTACCCTCTGCCTTCAGGAGACACTTCTGTAAAAAAATTACACACAATGAATAATTCAGATACACAATGGATTTCAGGCCAGTTTTCCCCTTAACCTTCTGAAGGTGCAGGATCACCATAGTTGTTTTGAATTGCGTCAGTCTCACCTCCACAATGTAGGTTAGAAAGGTCAGTGTTTGCTGCTGCTCATGTTTTTCCATCAGGTATTAGAGAGGACTTGTTAGATTAAACCTATTGTTTTAGAAACCACTTCTTTACTAAAGAAAAAATTGTGGTTTGTTCTTACGAGTTCTCCAGTGACTTTTCTAGCATCTGAACAAATTACTCTTGAATCACTGACAGAGTGGCAAGATGTTGAGCCAAAAAAATTCTTAGATCCAATTTTTGAACTTGAACCAAGTAAACGGGTTAACTGATGGAGATCAACTCATTTTCTAGGGTCATACGCCCTGATTAGTGCTCTCAGAGACAGGCTTCCAAAACACCAAAAAGATGAAAGCTAACAACTGAGAGCAATATTAAAACATGTTGCACTGTAATTGCAAATACATGAACAAACTGACAACTGTTACACAAGTGGAGCTGTCTTTTATCACCATATTCATTCACAGGTTGTTGTACATTCAGTCATTCATTGCGACAGGAGAATAAAAATGATGAAACTGTTTGAAATGAGGCAGTGTTTCCTATTACAAACCCCACTGGTGTGGCCATTTGTTTATTTGGAAAGTGGCTTTTAACACTGTGTGTTAGCTGTGCTCTACAGAAAAGCAAAATCAATGGTGCTCACGCCTCTCCCTGCTGCATTCCCAATTGATTAGCGTCTGATCAAACACCTGAACCCCTTGGTGCCTTCAGCTGACATTGAACGCAGCACGCTGTTATTCTTATTAAAGCAAACTCACCAGAGTTTAATTTTCCTTTCATCTAGCTTGAATTGAAAAAGCTATAAAAATTTTTAACTACATACAGTATTGCCAATGAAGCAATATCATGACCTGGGACCAAGCCAAAAAATATAAAACTATTTAAGTATAAATATAACATATATATATATAATATATATATATATATATAAGATTCTCATATATATAAAACATAATAAAAATGAAATCATAAAAAAAATGTAGTTATTAGTTATTATACAATGATACTGTCAGAGTCAACGGCAATACCAGAGCCATCAGTCCCACCAACTCGTTCACAATCACCAGAGTTCTGATTCTCCTTGCCTGTCTGCACTAATCAACCAGCGTATAAAGTCTACTCAGTCCAGCCACCATGCCCAGTGGTGCATACCCTTCAGTTACAACCTATGATTGCACCACTGTCATGCACTACCGTGCTGGTAACCTCTACTCACTGATCTGTTTCAGTACAAGCCCTTCTCGACTCTGTACTAGAATACTGGTGAGATCCTGCAATGGAGTGAATGATTTCAGAACTGTGTATTGTCATTTACGAAGCCACCTGCACTTCCTTCATCCACACCTAGTAAGGTGGCCCTCTGTTCCACTTCGATTGAGAGTCCAGAAACTCCAACAACTCCAGAAATACCTCCTGACTACCAGCCATTCCAGGATGTTTTCAGTAAACAGGCAGCCATTGAGTTTCCACCTCACCAACCATGAGACTGTGCCATTTGATTAAAGATAGTTAATCAAATTTTGATTAGTTTGATAGTTATTAGTCTATATAAATTTAAATAGCAAGTTATACTGTAAAAAGAAATCTCCACTGACTCCTGATTTTCTTAGCTGTCAAATACTAGACAAATGAAAAGTTAACTTTTTGACATTTAAACTGTACACAAAAAAAAAATATTTTCATTTTTATTCATATTTTAGCTAGATACTTTAGTATGCAATAATTAAGTATATATTAGACACAAACTGATTTGACTATTGGCAGATTCTGTTGGCATTTACAGCATTGCACCTGCCAAGGGAAAGCTTGAAAATGTTGACATAAGCAATAACAATGATCTAGAATGCACACCTGCATGAAGAGTGAGATCAAGGCATTTTTTTACACATAGCCGAGAGCTTGATATCAACTTTCTAACCTTTAACTGGAGCCAAGGGAGATTCAGAGGATCAATGATACTGTCCCAAATCCGCCATTCAAAGCCAGACGACTTATAAGTCAACATCACACAGCCCAACCTGTTTGCTATGATCAAACAGTCCTTTAACAAAGTATGCGCACCAAGTCCTGTCCTTAAGGAACAGGTGGAATATTTTTACATACTGATCACAGATGACAGAAAGTCGGCCGAGGAGTTAGTATTATGCAGAATATTTTCAGACTTTGTTGCACTCATTGTAGCCTTTTCTTCATCATGGTAGCTGCTCAGCATCCCATTCCACACAGGCAGGCCTGATTTGATAAATTTGTGTGAGAAGAGGAGGTGATTTGTGGAGCTACTTGTCAGCCTGACAAATTGTTCACTACTTACAGCTTATGAGGTAAATTCTACATACTACATCAGAAACTATTCATCAAAGTGTTGACAAAGAGTCCAGGGTTTACAGTAAAGGGAGATTTCTCTTCATATTCGTCCTTTAATGAGTCAAGGAACATTGTATACTGTACAAAAGAATAAAATAAACTGCATTGTAATTAAATGTGGAGTCCCATGATGTCTTAAACCTGCCAAAAGCCCCCTGGGTAATCGAAAATGCTTAAATGTCATCCCACATGACTGAGGAAGATGCATAACAGTATTTAACGCCAGCCAGTATTGTTATTCGACACAGCAAGCAGTGAGGTTTGTGGAGATGTTTGCACATTTCATCATTAGGATGAAGAATTATGTTGTTATTTAAGCAAACAATGGGTTGACAGGTGAGAGAGGAAAAAAAAAAGAAATGGACCAGATTCAGAGAAGGAGAGGAACAATCATGCCCATCTTGGTGCCATGAACACTGTCCCGGGCCTTATAATGAGTGGCCAACTAATGTACTCTATAGCAGGGTTTTCAAACTTGGGTCTGGGGACCCACATGGGCTCCACAAAATGGTTTAAATGTATAAGATAATATGTATTGAACATGAGAAAGAAAGTAGAATGAGAGAAAATGGAGAAAGGCAGATTAAATTATTCATGTGTCTCTGAGTATGTGAGTGCGTATGTAACTAGAGGACCTGAAATAAACAGCCCTGTTTGGAAGCGATAAGCTGTGCATTCACAGACCACTGGGCTGTTAGGAACATTTACATTCATCTGTCTAACAAAGAGATTAAGTGAATAAGTTTATCCAGACTCATTTAATGTGAAACTAAGACAAACAGAGCGGAGGGTGAAATATGACGGATCGCTGATTTACTGCGTCAAGCGAGTTGTAGTCAAGCTGCATTACATAAAGCTCCAGAACTCCACAAGGGGTTGGAATGAGATTATAACTTAAATCCAATTGCTTTTTTTACTTAGATAGGCATACGCAATCCTTAAATTCACCCAGATTTGAATTAAGATTGCTGCACCATTCTCCACCACTTGTAGATTTTACTGTTTCAATGACCTGAACACAGCAAAAGAAAATATTCTAGCAGTCAAAGAAACACCTGCAAAATGGCTTCAACCAAACCAGAAAATCGAAGCTCTGCATATGATTAGCACATGACTGTATAATTCATAATTAATATGAACCCTCCAGGCTAACTGACCATTTCTTTACCACAATGAAGACTCATTTTCAGCATCCAGAGCTACTTAAGACCCATAGCAGTTGAACAAGCTTCAAATTAAATATTATTGATTATTGTGCGAGAACGCATGCATGTCCACAATTAAACGTTATTCATAAAACAAATCTTGTATGTGGCAATCAATTCAACATAAAGATGGAGCACAGGGTCTATTTCTGCTAAGCGTAACCAATTCATCTAACAGGAGAGAACAGGATGTTTGTCACAGACCTGAAATTGTGCTTACTCTGGGTATCTGGCTATCCGTGAATGAGATATTCTTCAGTGAGTCATTTGTGAGTCGTACCTACCTGACCGTGCATAGTGATTGATAGCAATCATATCTATTTGATTCTGTTTGCTTCTGTCCTCATGGCTATGCTGCCATAATAATGCTGCCGTCTATAGTGGAGTCTGTTTAACAATATGGCACCATGAAGCATGTCAGAGTAGTCAGAGGAGGAAAGTCAATCCTTCTAGAGGTCACTGAGATGGCAGTGTGCTTTTGTGCCCTCCTGAGACATTTGATTTGCCCTTGTGTTGGCCACTAAGGGAACAAATTAACTACTGTCAAAATGACAACAGGAGGAATGTCCATGAAGTCAAATTTGCTTACGGCACTGGAGGTATTTTACATGGCCTATCTGCAGTTTAAAACTTCAGCCGAGCACTAAATGTGTACAATATTATAACAACTGCCTTTCATAAACAACCCTAGCCTAGAGTGCTGCACTAGATGGAATGGAAAATGCATTTCCTGTCCTGAACACTTTGAATGTGACAGAACGGCTTAAAATTTCATTTTGTGATGGGGACCTATAAAAAATGCACTGAAAAGCCCCATCATTCAGTGTGAATGTTTGTGTATTTGCATAATATGGAGCGGCTTAGACCATCATGGTTTCCTGTGCTGAAGGTGTAAACTCCAATTTAATTCATCCAAGGTGATGGATTAAGACTATTTCATATTCAATATGACTACTTAGATGGGACATGTACTATATTTAAATATTCTCCCATATATGATTCCTTCCGTTAGCTCAAACTATAGAGCAAGGCAATAGCAACACCAAGGTCAGTGAAAGTAAGAACTGAGAAAATGTGTACCTTGAAAAAAATGTATGTTGCCTTGGATAAAAGTGTCTACTAAATGCAAAAATGTAAGTGAAAATTTCTACGACTCCCTTTGCAACTTCATATACTGTGGCTTATGATTTGTGATTTTAAAAGCAATAAATAAATAAAAATATGTAAACAACATATTTAAGTAAAAAAAATTACTTGAACAAGGCTAGTTTATTATTTATTAATATTTACTATTTATTATTTATTAATATTTAATAATAAAAAGTCAGTAATACTGTAAAATATTATTGATTTAAAGTAACTGTTTTATATTGGAATATATTTTAAAATGTAATTTATTCCTTTTAACTTATGAGCACAACTGCACATATATATATATATATATATTTAGTGCTGTCTAACAATTAATCGTGATTAATCGCATCCAAAATAAAAGTTTTTGTTTACATTATACTGTATAAGTGTGTGTACTGTGTATATTTATTATTTATATATAAATACACAAACATACATGTATAAAATATTTATATGTATATACAGTATATATACTGTATATATTAAAATATAATTTATATTATATATAAATATAAATATTTTATATATAAACAAAACATATTTCTCTTAAATACATACATGCAATGCTTGCGTGTGTATTAATATATACATAATAAATATACACAGTACACACACACACACACACACATATATACAGTATACATATATATACATATGAAAGTGAAAAAAAGTGAAAGTGACGTGACATACAGCCAAGTATGGGGAGCCATACTCGGAATTCGTGCTCTGCTTTTTAACCCATCCAAAGTGCACACACACAGCAGTGAACACACACACACCGTGAACACACACCCGGAGCAGTGGGCAGCCATTTATGCTGTGGCACCCGGGGAGCAGTTGGGGGTTCAGTGCCTTGCTCAAGGGCACCTCAGTCGTGGTATTGAGGGTGGAGAGAGCACTGTACATGCACTCCCCCCGACTTACAATTCCTGCCAGCCCGAGACTCGAACTCACAACCCTTGGATTGCGAGTCCAACTCTCTAACCATTAGGCCACGACTTCCCCTAATATATAAATAAATAAATAAATAAATATATATAGCAGTGTGTGTGTGTATTTTTTACTTTATTTTTTTGAAGCAGTTTTGTGTTTTATATATGCACACACACACACACACATTTCTATAATCACTGCTTACATTTGAGAGAGGACAGTTTAGTAATATATGAAAGTATAACTGAATGAAAGTAGACTGTAATAGTCAGATAGGTAGAAATACTTCCAGTGTATCAGAGCAACATCACAACACATTTTTGCGGTTTGTTTTTCATGGGGTGATTTTTTTGGGGACTAGGTCCATCAATGAGGGCAAAAGCTTGCAATTTAATTCCTCCACCCTGTCTGCTGTTGCACTCTACAGCTCAGAGCTACTTGTGCTTTCTGTCTGGTTACCATTTAAATCTGAAATACTTTTTTTCTTCAGTAAAAAGCTAAAACAGCCCGCAGTCAGAAACACATGGCTGTGATGTCCCACCAGAGTATCGAATCTGAGGCCTAGATAAGACTCACTGGCCCATATCTCTCTCTCTCTCTCTTTTTCTTTTTTTCCACCCGATTCCTCTCTATTTGTCAATGCAGCTCAGCATAATGCATTTCCAGAGTCAAAGCATACAAGTCCTGTTTACTGCTGATATAAAGCACAGGCCCAATCCATCAGCATGACATAATAACCTAATGCCACAGGGCAGAAGCATCATGACCATTTAAACTGAGTGGGGCACCAAAAAACAAATGTCAAAGCTGCCTTTTACCATACAATGAAAATGCATAATAAGCAGAAATAAGAAACTTTTTTCTTATTAAATACAAATAAATAATTTTATATATACTGTATATATATAGTTGTAAATAAACTAATAAGATAAAACACCTTACAGCGGGGTCAGTCTGATTGAACCAGCATCACTAAAGGCACAGCTTTTAAGGCACAGATGGGCCAAATGTACTGTATTCAATAAGGCTTATGTTACTTCCCTTCTATATCCCCTATATGAACACTAGTCAACTCTAATTGAATCTAAAACTGGGCAATGCTTTGTGTTCTTTTGAAGTGAAGTGAAGGGGAGGTGATGAATTAACATTGCTGAAAATCATATCCAATAAGACTAGTTTTGCAGTGTTTTTAAAGCAGTTTAGCCCACGGCTGAATTCTCCTTACACCCTGTTTATTGCCAAACATACAATTCTCTGTATTCAGCTGCCAAGTGTAGCTTCTGATTTACTTTTTTCAACACAACGGATACATTTCAAGAGATGACTGCATCTATATCAGATGCATAGGACGAATGGAGGGAAAGCTATAGTCTGTTTCCTGCAATAGATACACAAAGACAGCTCCATGGCTATGGGGATTTACTGAGGTGTGGAAAGAGGACAATATTAGAGAGTCTGTGTGTAATAAAGATGACAGGCATTTTACACAATTTTGGTATTTTTTTTATTCCTTAATTGCACACAAAGTACAAAGTTACTTTGCTTCAGTTGCTCTCTCCTTCCTTATGTTTTATATTCAAACAAATTAAACCAAAATCAACTGCTGCATTTCAGTTTGACTACTTATACTATGCCATAAAAGTACATACTATTTCGGTAAGAAAATGAACATTTTAGAGTGTACAGCAGAAGAGTACACAATTTTCGGGACGTACTAACACATCACATTTGTGTTATTAATGGACCACTCTGTTGAATAGTTACATGGCCAGCCAAACAACTTATCACAGCTAATTTCCTCTTATACACACTCCACATTTCAGTTCGTTTAATTTACTCAAGTCAGCTATTCTTACCAGATTGAACAGAAAATAGCAGCATGTTGATCTGCCAGTTGGGGGTCCTCCATGTGAAGAACTTTCGTTGTGTTTTTGCATAATAATGCATTTGAAAGTTAATGGCCCAGCATATCTTTATAAAAGTTCACAATATTTTTGCAGATGTAATTTTTCATTAAGTTAGATATTATTAATCACTAAATCCGCTTCACCTAAAACTCTCTCTTAACCACTGGTCTCACACATCTGCCCTGTTTGTGGTTTTTCTGTTTGTGTTTGTAGTTCTGAACTGAATCGTCCAATTTTACAAAGTACAGTGGGTTGTGGGCAATATTAGCCTAGAGCTATCTGAACTTCGAATTTCTGCCAAAAATAGTAGACTATCTGGGTATTTCTGGGATACTCATTTCAACATTATTTGGGACAAACTAATTCTAATTTTGAATAATATTTAGGAGAAAAAAGAATCTTGAGATAGCGTTGAATAATGCCTATAACCAACAGTGAAGGACAACTATAGATTTTGTATTGCGCATTTCTTTTTTATTATAAACTGTTTTGGCAAACTCCATAGTTTTTTTTTTTTTAAGGGGTCATATGATGCTGCTAAAAATAATTTTTTTTGTGTATTTGGTGTAATGAAATGTATTTATGTGGTTTAAGGTTAAAAAAACACATTATTTTCCACATACTGTACATTATTGTTTTTCCTCTATGCCCCGCCTTCTAAAACGTGTCGATTTTTACAAAGCTCATCGTTCTGAAGAGTGAGGTGTGCTCTGATTGGCCAGCTATCCAACGCTTTGTGATTAGCCGAATGCCTCAAGCGTTAACATATTGTGATGCCTTTTCTGGCCGGAGCGACGAGACATAAACATAAAACCCATTATAAATTTGATATAAACATGATTTCTAGTCGTGTCTTCTTTTGGAAGGCAAAAGCAAAGTAGTTTCGCTTTCTCAGCGAAACAGCATCACACACCCCGTCCTTGAGTGAGCAGGGGTCTAGAGTGAACCACAGCCGACTTGAGTGAGCAGAGGCAGGCGGCTTGAGGCGGATTCTACGAAGTAGCGTACCTTGTGCTTGCAGCAAACACATGTGACGACCCCGGGCTGGACTCCACTTTGTCCACAGTGAAAGCCCATTCTGAGTTGATGTATTTCCTCAGCGACCAGCACGGATCAGCTCCAGGCATGATGAAACAGATATCATCCTCTTTTGGAAGGCCAAACAAAGTATTTTCTCTTTCACAGTGAAACACACAGCGTCTATACGACATGGCGGCAACAACAATACTACAACGAGAATAAAAGGTATGCCTTCTTTCTTTGCGTGAACATCTGGGCGGCGTTATGCAAATCTTCCCACATACTGACGTAGAGATGTGGGGGCCATGTTAGAACGAGCTGTTTTAGGGGGGCGTGGACGAGTCTCAACTTTTATAAAGAATATCTCTTTGGATTTGAGACTTTAGTCTTTGCAACTTTACAGATCTTTTTTATATACCAAGAGCTTGTAACACTCCAAAGAGAAAGGAAAATTTTAAATTGCATCATATGATCCCTTTAAATCCACTCTGACTTCCCAAAACCAGATAATAATTAAAAAATAATAATTTTCTCATAAGCATTTTTCAAAGGTTGACAGCCCTAACATTATCAGAACCACAGCAATATATGTGTGCCTCATGTCATATGTACAATACTGTGCAAAAGTGTAGCCACTTATGAAATAATGGCAGTATTATTATTTTTCTATTAAGCTGCTATGAACTAATCAAATCAATATCTGGTGTGATAAACTTTGCCTTTCACTGCTTTTTACACAAGGAATTTGCAAAAGGAACATTTGGTAAACTAAAAACACAGTGTAGACTTCGTGAAACTTATCAGAAGAAAATAAATATTTTTGTGAAACTTTTAGATTTTTAGACAGTATTGTATGTCAGTGACACTGCAGAAAGTAGTGATTGCAGTGCTGTTCATTCTATCCAACACACCTGCTCTCAGACTTTGTTTGTTGGTCCTAAATATTAAGACAGTCACTTCATTGTAGAAACCAGTTGTTACTCTGACAACTGAATTCTGTGCGAACACAACCATATTTAGCTCTCTAAAACAGGACTGACAAGTGTTTTCTGCTGCTGTGTAAAAGCAGCCTCTGTGTTACAGCACTCACTCTTCTTTGTCTGTCATCTAGTTTAACAGTTTGGGGAAACTATACAAAGATCAGGGGCTCAAATTCACCCCTAAAGCTTTTAAACTCCCACAGATTTTGAGCAGAACAGCTCATCATTACTGGGCAATCTCTTCTCCACTACCAAATACCTCCAATCATACCCTCCTTTCTGCACAGATAATGGCCATAAATGAAAGCAATTCATTCGCCTCAGTGCAGTATGAGATTGAGTGGGTGTTTGAGGTTGATCAATAGGGTCTGCTCCACCCCTAGCACTCACTCAGTTTTGTGCTGTATATAGCGGCTAACTAAACCCAGCAATTGTTACATCTACCTCCTAAACTTCAGCTCTAGTTTATTCTCTTAGCATTGTGTCCAAACAGCACCGATTTAAAACAGTGCCAGCTCATGGAGGGAAAATGTGTATCTTTAATGTAGACTAAAACAGTGTGTTTTTCAACTAGACGCATTTTTACATTTTATGGGTGGATTATAATTAAAAATAAGAAATGTATGTTTCTTAAGTAAGTAAATGCCAAGTTCTGTCATGAAAATCTACATGGGTCCTTAGGGCAAACTGATGATTTTCACAGCATTAAAATACTTGACTGGTCATGTTGCATTCATAGCCAATTAACTTGCTGCTTTACATTTTAATGGCTGGCTAGCATTAGAGCAGTTCACGGCACGCTTTCAGAGTTCCTCTGAAACCCTCCACCTTCCCCAGCTCCACCTGTATAGATCTGCTACGGGTTATTTTATACACTATTTGTGCATCAGCAGGACATCTTAAATACTAACAGCACCATATGTATAGGCATTAGCAAGTTCCTGTACTTGTTTTGCAGCAGCAGCAGCAATATTCTACAGCAACAGCAATAACCAACAGTAACAGTGAAGCAGATCTATTCCACCCAGACCAAACACATTAACATTGTCATATATATTACCATGCCATGAAATTAGCCTTAGCAAAAAAAAAAAAAGTATCAGTCAAACACAACACATAATTTAAGATGAGGTAGAAATAATGCAAGTTTTTTCACTGTATAACACCGTTGGGGATCAGTTAAATAAATAAATTAGTTTTAAAAGTTTAAGAGAGTATTTTCAGAAAACCCATGGCCAGTAGGTAAAGAAACCCCTACCTCTAGGGTTGCATGACGGATACTTCAACAAAAAAATGCAGAATGGAAGTCTCTGGTTGTGTTCCATTAACGCTTACAATCTGCACCGACAAGCCTAATCTGCTACAGTGACATAAGATACAGATGGTGAGGGATAGATGGGAGTATCCATCATCATTCCACAGCTATAACACTCTAATCGACAACAGAACACCAGGCTCATTTCAGAAAGACCTGAACAGAAAGATGGGTTAAACTGATCAAGTGAAGTGCATGACAGCTTTTTGGCCAAGGCCTGTGTGCATCATACTATAAAATTAATTTTGAAAATTCATGTTTATTACTTAATTGGCAAAAGATGACTCATTAGTCAAAGAAACCTTTTGTTGCACACATAATGTAGCTTTTTGGGGGGGGTTGGGGGGTGGGGAGGGGGTCAAAAACATCAATATATACCAATATGCTGCATAAAATGTAACAGGGTAGATAGATTCGATAGGCATTCGATAGGAATAAAGGTGATCTACTTAAGAACAGCTGCACAGAAAGTGATTTCTCTGATTCATTTGGCCAGTAATTTATCTGAGATGGCTTTAGGTACAGCTGCTGAGCTTCTCTAACTATGAATCCATCCCAGTCTGACTGAGAATGTAAGCCCGGCTAATTAGCTTCTTACCCCAAAGGCTTTTCCAGATGACTGCCTGGTGAACCAACTATCTCACCCAGAGTGCAGAAGGTCTGACCCAGGAAGTCCTACAGAAGGGTGGCCCAGACAAAGGAAGTAAAGAAGAGAGAGCACAATGAGTCAGGGTGGTTCTGGGTATAAATGAGTTGTACAGGTAAAGAGAAAAGTCTAGGAGTGCAAGGCAGAGACGTACGTTGAAATCGGAGGGCTTCCAGTAGGGAGGTAAGGCCGCAAATATAACAATAACAACAGAGCATATCATGTAACCGAAAAAAAAAAAATACAAACGAATTGAAGTCAGGCCAAAGAGGATAGAAGAGAAAAAACGAGAGTTAGAGAAAGTGAGAAAGGATCTTGGAGAAGAGAAACAGGAAAAAACACCCACGATGATCACTGATTACAACAGAAAGTGAGAAAGCCAAGTCTGAATTTCACTGAAAAATTAAAATGAACAGACAGACAGACAAACACACAAAACATTCGGGTGGTTCTATACAAACTCACAATTTTATAATTTGCCCCTACTGAGAGTTGTGTATTTTCACACTGTCTGCATAGTTTTGGTACCTGTTTTATTGTATATATTTATGCAAATCAAGTAATTATGCAACCTATTATTTTATAATACTTATATAACTTTTATATACTATAAGAAGATGAAGAAGAAGAATTTATGTATATAATTACTTTATAATAAATTATATTTTTCATTTATCATGCCAAGAAAATAGTTTTGCATAGAATTTGCATAGAAAGTCTAATTTGCACAGAAAAAAAAGTTTTGCTAAAGAGAATGACTTTTTTTTTTTACACTGAAGTGTTTAGTGAAAATATCTTGTCACTATATATTTTTAGCTTGCCTTTTATCAGTTTAACAGGGAACAAGTTGTCTGTATTTCCCAATTTCAAGCCCAATATAGAATACATTCAGAACTTGTTTTCTTGTACTATCATAAGCCAAAGAGAGATTTTAATCTCACTTCTTCAGATTTGAACAGCTTTGATAATGATACAAAATATGACATCAGTTTCAATCATATTAGATTGCATAAAACCAACCGCAGAATGAAGATCATGCATGTCAAAATGTGAGTGTAATCGCCAATGAACACGAATAACTTTCATATACACCCAAGCAAACACACATGCACATACATACAAAAAGAATACACAGAGTGCCTTCATATACTCACATGTTTGGCTAGATCAGGACTTTTGGAATCAATGTCATATCTGAAATCCAAAGAACAGCTTCAGTCGGTATTGTTAGGTGATGGCATATCCCATTTTCTCTTGGGTGACAATAACAGCTCCATTTTATGTGTTATGAAGAGGAGTGCTCAACCATCCTCACATTATTTGATCTGGGATTCCTATGAACTAAGTCATCCATAAAGCTAATATTTGGATTTCTTGTAGAGAACATTTCTTAAAGTCAGCATGAAATGAAAATTTCCCCTATTCACATCTATTTTCTAAATGCATATCATAGATATTGAGAACAATTCATCTGTGAAGGTTTCCTTTTTTTTAAATGACCCCGTAATATTTAATGAAAATGTCATAAATGTCATAATGATAATATGTTACTCTCGGATGTACGTCACAATAACAGAAGAAAAGTTCATTGTGACTTTAACAATCAAAACATCTGGTTGCCATGATAATTTTGTCTGAACAATAGAAGATACTGTAATTTTTTAAATTTCATTTCGCTACTAGTAAAAATAAAATGACACATTTCCCTTTAAATCAGATCATCCTTAGTCTGCATTTAAATTCTTGATGCTGCTAAAATTTGAGTGGAAGTGCTGTTCTGGGGCACAGCTGGTTGGCTCTGTGAATATTTGCATTGGTATAAGCAGGAATTGGCATAAACGTGGAAGGTTTCTCATTGACATCACTCTGAACTCTCCAATTAAGTCCAGCCTGCAGTGCAGCAGGCCTTTTTCAACTCAGCAGAGCCCATTTAAGAAGGTGAATAAGAGTGAGATGGACAGTCGGGTGCAGGAAGGGAAGAACATGTTGTAAATCATCTGGGATCCCGCGTCACACGTTCGCGTTTGAATGGCTGCATGAAGATTGGGGATAAAACTCATATGAAATATTTATCACCCTTTCACTGATCCAGCCCCTTAAACATGACAGCCAAAAGAGATGTAGCATCAATAATTACCGAGGAGGACGCACTGGGAGAGAGGGAGACAAACAGAGCAAGAGCAGAAAGACCAGAGTGGGACAGCTCATCGGAGAGCGAGGCAGATTCCTGTGTATCAGCATCAAAAGGAATAACTCACATGTCAAAGCGCAGATTCTGCTTCTCCTCAAAGAAATAGTCCAGGATGTACTTTCTCACAAAGTCTGGATTCAGGGTGTTGTCAATGACTTCAGTTCTCCCAAACTACACAAAAAGAGAGAGAACAACTACATGAAAAAGTGCAACCACAGACAAACCTAACTGCCCTGTTCCTGTGACTCTGCAGCCTTAGGAAAAACTAGGACAGCAAGAGGTGATATTTTGAGAAGTGAAGTATCTCTTCTACTAATGAACAACAGGAACCCCTGCCCAGAATCAGTCATGTGTACGTATTTGTGGCACATATTTTTTGTGTGTGTGAGTGTTTGAATGCAAATGAAGCAATAAATATTCAGGAATATTCATGAGTTCTGAACTTGCTTGGGATGTCACTTTAATGACAGTCTATTCATCCACCAGAGCACATGCAATACTGTAAACAACTGTGATTTCTATTTTACAGTAATGCACAAATAACAGTTTGGCTCCAGCTTTCTGTCCTATATCTAAATGACTGTACAACCATAAACATTAGCATTTTAATACATTCCTTGTGTAACATCTTCTAGAAATGCAAAAGGCCTTAGATCCACTAATGATAAAAGCTCCTCTTCGTCTTCTACTGTCTTTGTAAGGATGTCTGCCTTGTTGGTTTTATGTAAAAAACGTAAATCAGAGTTTGGAATTAGATATGGTGGGTGAATGTTTTAAGATCTTCTGCCAGTGGACAGGAAAAGGAAGATGGAAAAGGAAACAAGAAAGATAGAAGGAAGGAAGGAAGGAAGGAGGAAAGGAAAGGAAAAGGAAGGAAGGAAAGGAAAGGAAAGGAAAGGAAAGGAAAGGAAAGGAAAGGAAAAGGAAAGGAAAGGAAAGGAAAGGAAAGGAAAATGCTAATATACGATACAATATGATAGGCTACTATACGAGAGGAGAGGAGAGGAGAGGAGAGGAGAGGAGAGGAGAGGAGAGGAGAGGAGAGGAGAGGAGAGGAGAGGAGAGAGGAGACGAGGAGAGGAGGGAGAGGAGAGGAGAGGAGAGGAGAGGAGAGGAGAGGAGCTAATTGTGTTTCCCATGAATAATTAAACAAAATGAAGCAGATAAGAAATGCATAAATAAATGATTCACTAGAAGGATGTTACAACACCCTGGCCATGCAGAAATAAAGGAGACGGCTTATGAGCGATAAAGGAACAATAAGGTGATTTAAACATACTGTAAAGACTGTCCCACAGTGCTCTTGTTAGTGATAAAGAGACAATGAATCACCACAGACTGACTCACAAACATTCAGAATATATGGTTACAGCCTGAGGCATGTCTGTCTGATGTTCTCAGCTGTAGTCAGTGGCGGAGGTAACGAATTAAACTACAAACGTTACTGCAAAATAGTTTACTTGTTACTTTTTTGAGTATATTTTTAAAGCACTAATCCAAATTAAGCAAAATAATCTACTTTGTTACTTTTAAATCATAGTTCGTTACTGAGTACGCCCACAATTTGAATTGTATTGATTTGTGTTGTATTGATATTCAAACTTTTGACGGCACTTAAGTAGCCAATAAAAATATCAAATCGTAAAGGGACCAATAAAAGCCCTGATATCTGAACCGGGAAAAGCACCACTGCAGCAGGTGAAGAGCTGATCAGACAGTGATGGAGCTCAGCGTAATTTATGGACTCAAAGCTTGGAGAAACAAACTACATGGTAGTGTTATCATAAATATCTATATTTTGATACCAATTCTGAAATATCTGACACGGTTCCATTACTCATTTTCCATAGTATCTACCAAATATACACCAATACAAGCTGCGTCTCTCTCCTCTCCGACAGTAAGTTTGACACGCATCGCCTCCGGCAAATTACAGAGTCTGAATGTCTGCACAGGATTGCTGGTATACCGCATAATTTTAATCATTCCCGTGCAAATGTGGCGAGCGCTTTATTGTAACATGAGAACACTGTCATGTAATCGCAGAAAACTGAATGCGAGCTCTCAAATAGGCCTAACATATACAAATGAACTGCTTGTGCGCAGACTGTGTGCAGTCGTGATCTATCCGTGCTTTTAAAGTAGAAATGATTACTCTTTGCTCCTGGATTAAACTTTGTCAAAAGTTATCAACCATTCAGAATAGATCCACACCTGACCGATAAAAATCCTTCTAGAAATTGTATTGGTTGTAAGTGAAATGCACCAGAAAGTCTTTCAACAATCAAAGATGGAACTTTAATTTCTTTACCATGTACATTTATGCTAGAAATGTTTTGAAATGGGATATTTGTCTTATTTGTACATATAAATATTCTAGTCTGCCTAAATCATTATAGGTCAAAGCCATCTGATGTTCCATTTATCTAAATAGGCCTTATATACTGTATATGGCTTAAATCACTGCTTATAAAAATTCAGTGTTGTCAGATTTTGAATACCTCAAACTGAATTGAGGTAATTTGTTTTGTTCAAATTTGAAATCAAGCTTCCTTGTGCTATAAACTTTTGTAACAAAGTCACCCTATTTTAAAAGACACAAATACACAGAATGAGCAAATGTTTAAGATTGAGATTTTTGTAATGGTATTTGATCTATATTTATATGAAGTGCTCTGATGAAGTCAGTTTGATGGCTTGGGGAGACGTGACGCAAGTCATGACGTAAGGACTGCTGTTTCTGGGTCCATGCCTCTACTCATTTCACTTGTGAAAACTATCTCAGCAGCCATTTATGAGCGCTATTTGATTAATATTACATATTTAAGCTAAGTGTTTAAAAATTTGCTGTGCAGACTACAGGCTCCGTGCTCACAGTATCTCAGGCCATCTGGGATTTCAGTATGGAGATAAAGGTTAGGGTTATAATTTTTCAGTATTACATGATATCATGTGTGTATATGCACAGTTTGTTGTTTTTTGGGGGGCGTCTGGCAGAGCATAAGGACCCAGAGGCGTTGAAGCATGATGTCAGACGTAACAAGCAGATATTCTTAAAGGGGTCATATTATCCTTTTTTTATTTTTTGAATTTTAGTCAGTGTGTGGTGTGTATGTTTGGGCATAAAAAAGGATCTTACAAAGTTAAAAATCTCAAAGTCCACTCCAAAGGGAGATATTTCATAAGACGACGACAAAGAAGTGCTGCTGTAGCATCAACAAGACTTTCAAGTTTTGAGGGGAGTCATAAGGGAGTACAGTGCTGGTTTCGCCAAAAAGCTTTTGCTAAAAGACGGAGCAGTTCCCACTTTGTCAGGAAAATCTGCTGTATCTGCATCACAGCCTGTAAGTGTGCTGCTTTATTTGTTGTTGTGTGTGTTATTTACGTTTCAAAGTATAAGCTGAATGCCGTTTCTGCGATGTAACACATATTACCGTTGCACTTATCTGTAAATAGTAAAAGCAGGTGTTTTTAAGCGATTGTTGACATCCTATCAAAAACATGATTTAGCCAAAAAAACAACAATAACGCTAATATGTCTGGCAATATCCGTGCGTGCAAAGGTTCTGCATGATCCTTTTGTTCAATATTCTCAGGGTCTGAATCCGGCTCAAATTGATATGGCAATATCGATGCCATCCTTAACTTTACCAGATCAGAGGGAACTTGCTGCTTTGGCAAGGGGCGGGGCAGTACTGAAACACCGTCTGAGTTGTTTGCCAATCACAACACACTGGGACAGCTAACCAATCACAACACATTTAGTTTTTCGGAAGGCAGGCCTTCATCAAACCCAGAATTAATCGAGCCATTTGTGCCAGGTATTGTAATAATGTAAATTATGTGAAAAATAATGCGTTTTTTGAACCACCAAGCATGAGAGCATGTTCTAGTACACCCCTTAAAATGAAATCAAGACTTTGTAAAAGAGCATAATAGGACCCTTTAAAACTCCTATCCAATCAAGGTATTGAAAATTCCTGTATCATGACCACTAATTCACATACTTTGTCAGTAAGATAAAAGTGGGTTTTGTTCAAAGTTGCTATTATCCACATAGATCTTTGATATGAATATTTTTTGGTAATTAAATATCGCCGGCTAAGAACTTGTACTCTGAGTAGTTTTTGAGAGGAGTACTTTGTACTTAAAAGTTTTGACACCAGTACTTTTACTTGTAATTGAGTATTATTTCAGCAGTGTAACAGTAATTCTACACAAATCCATAACTCTCAACAATTTTTATTCACAGGATGTAGTTTAGAGACGTGTTTGGTAGTAACACATTACAAAAGTAACAACATTACAGTTGTATATTTCTTTTTCCTGTAACGCAGTCATATAACGCATTACTAATAAAATTTGGGTAATATTTTACTTGTTACAACCTCTGTAACGCACATTACAACAACATATTTTAACTCAAAATTAAGTAATAAATTTACCAACACCGCAAAACAGCACCAGAGAAAAATTCCCGGGTAAAAGCTGCTGGAATCCCATAGTTGAGATGACTGCAGAGACTGATTCTACATCTGTGACACAGACACAGTCCCGTTATTTTCAGTTCAACAGAAAAAAGGACAAGAAGGCATAGTCAAGTGCAATCTATGTGCGATACCGAACTCTCAAAATCGAGTAACTGAAGAAACACCGGGACTGGTGCCCCAAACACTAACTGCGAGAGCTGCAGGGTCGGAGGAGAGAAAGAATGTGGCAGATGAGCTCAGACAAGCAACAGAAATTAAATTTAACTAAAAATAACAAAATCTGTTTTTATTAAATTATAGTCTATATATAAAAGGAATGAATCCATGAAATATATTTGACTTAATTAACAGATTAATAAAACGAAAGGAAAAGACTGAGTGTATAAGCTGCTGAGTTTGGGTTATTTTTGTGCGGCACGGTGCTCTACAAACAATTTCACGGAAAAGAAAACCGAGATGACAGAAAGCGCATCATAAAATAAAAGTCAACACATTGCAGTTTCGAATGATCTGTATGATCAAAAACTACAGCGTATTTTCCGCTGTTCTATGTCAAAGGTGCCTCACGCACACACAGTTCAATTATCAGAAGAATATACAATCAAACATATAGATACACCCGTTAATTAAAATAGTCCGTAGTAAGTACAGAGCCTGGTTTACATAATAAATAATAGTTTAGCAGTCAAATATACATCATACTACCACAACAAAATTAACAACTGTTGTGATGCTCTCACTCTCACACTCTTCAAACTTTCTCTTCTCTTCTTAGAACTTACAGCTGACGACTTTGCAGTTTTCTTCACAAATAAGACAAGAACCATCAGGACCAATCTCCACACCGCGAATAAACTTCCACAACGATTATGGCACACTCTCTCTCCTCCTTCTCTTCTCAGAGACTTAAACTTTGTTTTCCGTCATCCTCTATACTTGTGATCAAAAAACTCACCTAGTGATTTATTCTTCAGTTATACCATCACTTAGGAACATTTTTCAGCATTTAAGCAGGTCGGGTAAGCACACAGTTCTAAATTAGCATTTAAGAAGTGAATTCATTGCAAAGACAATGTGTTCAACCATACTTGTTGGACAGCCCAATCTGGCTTCAAACTGAGATGCACCGCTTTGCTCTCGGTTCACTGAAGCCGCGAATTTTCTGTAAATAAGCCTGGACCTGTCTGCTGCTTTTGACACCGTTAATGCATTTCTTGTCCACATCAGAAAGATGGAATCTCTGGAACCGTTGTGGTTTTTAGTCAGATCCTTCAGGGTGTCTTGGAGTGAAAGTTTCAAGTCAAACAACGTGCTTAAAAGGGTCAACTTGGACCAAATCTAATTTCAGAATGTATTCCTATCAATACGTGAGAACTCAACTTACTTCTCATTCCAACCGGTGTAGTTGCTTTTTCAGCTGGCTCTGAGTGACATTTCTAGCTGGAGACCATCACCTTCAGTAAGACAGAACTTCTGGTGGTTCCAGTTAACCCATCGTTTCATCACAACTTCTCTATAAGCTGGGTTTCGTCAACATAACTCCTTCCAGGAAACCAGAAACCTAGAGTTGTGATGGATCATCAGTTAGCTCACAGACAATATTGCTATTAAACGACCCGGGTCCTGCAATTTGCCTTATACAACATTAGGAAGATTAGACCCTTCAAGCCACCCAACTTTTTGTCAAAGCTTTGGCTAGACTGGGACTAACTTTGCATGTTCTATCAAGCCTCTGATCCTGATCCAGAAATTAGGGATGAATGAGCCAAAAACAGCTCAATTATTTTACATGGCAGACAAGCCGCTCGCATCAAAATTTACTGATGCTTGCCTAAAGACGACCACTGGCAACGGCACTGCTCAAGTTCAAATCTTATGTGCCTCCAGAAGGTCAAGTGAACAACGCCTTGTGGTGCCATCCCAAAGAGATTCAGAATCACTCTCATGCAGTGTTGGGAGTAACGGCGTTTAAGTATAACGGCGTTACTAACAGAGTTTATTTTTTCAGTAACGGAGTAATCTAACATTCCAATGCCGTTATCTTTACTGAGAATGTTAAGTGTCGCGTTACTACAATTTGGTTTGAATTATGCTTTGGCTACACATCAGCTGCCTGGAGAGAGCAGGGGTGGAGATGATACATTGCAAATGTGATGATGATTGGCTGGGTGGGCGGTGCCCCTCTCACACTGCACCACCTCACACAACTAATACCTCTAAACACAAGTCAGCGACAATGGCGAAGAGCCGGGGAAAATTCAAAGGTATAGCGTTGTTGAACTGGAAGTACCCTTGAATTCAAAGCCTATTTATTTTCGTTACTGTACTTATTTCAAGAGTTGGATAGTGTTCTGTTTATTGTGCAGTAGGCCTAAGACAGTTAAGAGATTTTGCACTAATGGCAGGTTTTCCTTTGTTTTTTTTACCCAAGTTACATTTTGTGTCTTAAACTTGAATTTTATTTTCAAATATTAATTTTTATATGTTTTTTATTTCTATGCATATCAATATGGCAGGCTCAATCTATTGAGTTCAAATAAATACCAAATGTTCTTAAATACTGTATATAGTGTTTTTATTCTTCAATCAGTTAATATAAACATCTTTGATATTAAAGATGTTATAGAATGTAATTGCGTTATAGAAACATAAAAAAAATAACGTCACAGTTAGCTGAGTAACTAATTACTTTTACAGTGTGGTAACTGAGTTACTAACTCAATTACTTTTTGGGGAGAAGTAATTTGTAACTGTAACTAATTACCGTTTTTAAAGTTGACCAAACACTGCTCTCATGGACCTTTTCCTGAAAAAGCTGGTAGAATAACCTCCCGATCTCAATTCGAACAGCTGAGTCTTTACTCATTTTCAAAAAACATCTAAAGACTCGTCTTTTGCCAACTTAAAATACTAGCAGTTTTTCTTTTCTTGTCTAGCATATCTTCTTAAAAAAAAAAAAAAACCTGGCTACGTGTTCTGTACTAGACTAACTGAGACTTGTCATGGCGCTTGTATACTGTTGTTGTTCTCTTGTTGGTCTGATTGCTTCTATTGTTCTCATTTGTAAGAAATGCTAAATAATTAAATGTAAATGTAATGTAAATAAATCCGAAATTAAGAACTAACAGGCTTTTTCATAAATTTTTGCATTAAATTAATTCATTTGGACTTGTTTAGCAACTTCTGTTTTTCATTTGTTTTTTTCTGAATACTGTTAAATTTAAGTTAAGTTAAGTTTAAGATTTGTTGTGGAGTGAGGAGAACTAAAATAGCCTATAGGCTAGCTGTTGTATTTATTGTTTGTACAATAGGACTTATAACATTCCGCTTTATTTACCGCTATAATTTCTGAATGTAATTGCGGTTTGTGCATGAAAGAGAAAGTAACTCAAAAGTAACTCAAATGTAGTGTAACACATTACAATTCAGAGACAGTAATATTGTAATGTAACTAATTACTTTCAAAAGACAGTAATAAGTATATGCAATGTATTACATTTTGATAGTAACTTGCCCAACACTGTTAGAGTCACATAAAATTTTGTATTAAAAGACAATTTTCAAATCACGTAGCCTGCAACCACAAATAACACTCTTAAATCTGTAAAAATTAGGATGAATTTATATTTTAGTGCCATAAACATTGATAATTGCAAAGGCTAAGAATGACTGAACATTCTCAAGAAAAGCTGTGAGAGAAGAGCACAGAGTCATTAGGATTCATAACATAATGCTTTAAGTAGCCTACTGCTAATAAGACTTCACAGTCTGACTTTACATCTGCTATAAATCATTCTGTTGACCTGCTGCTGTATATAAAACCATAAAGCCTTTTATGGTTTGTCATATATGGTGCATTATACTGTAAGTATTGCATTGGTTTCCAACCCTTTTGTCAAAACTGCTTTTTCACTGAAATCCCATCGGAGAGAGGAGATACAAAGAAAATCATCAAACTGCTTTTGAAAAAGCTTTACCTCCCATGAAGTGTTAAAGAGGCAGTCAAGGCACAGTGAAAAAAACCTGTTGTTCAGACTACTGCTGTGCAAAACAAACTCTATGAAGCATTAACACAAGGTCACATTGAGAAAAGAAGAGAAGGATAAAACACACCACTGTCTCATTTGGGGCAGCTGACATTTGTAAAATTTTGAACCTCACAATAGCAGTGATGAGACAAGAGTGTAAATCCCAACAGGTGCATAAGTTTAACCTAATTATGACGCACAGAACAGGAAAAATGGATCTTATGCTAAATAAGATAAACAAATTAATGACTTTGATTAAAAAATGGCATGAATTGAAACTGACTGCGATTAACAACCGTTCAAGATTTAAGTGAAAATAATTATTATGTTTTGACTCTCAGTAGTCACTAATACTACAAGGGGGAAAAAATTTACTTTCTCAAGTCACAGATATTTGAGATTTCTAGTAGTTTTTCAGGAATAGTTTTAGATTTTATGTTAAGGCCCATTCACACCAAGTACAGCTATATTAGCACCCACACTAAATAAACATGGAAGATAACCATGACTATAACATTTTAATATTTATTCTAATTCTGTAAGAATAGGGAAGTCTGTGGCACAGCAATAACAATACTGCCACAAAAAAAAAAAAACCGGAGCAATATTGTTGAAATCACTTTCAAAAAGTTTTTTTCCAGCTGATGCCCAATAAAAACATTGACAGCGAATCAGAATCCATCCAGCTTTAAAGAGCTTGAGTATTTAATGAGGCAGGCAACATTACAGCAGAGCGAGCTTAAAATAAACAGTGTTATCAATTACCATCATTAAAGTTATAGTTCTTGGTGAATAAGCCTTTAGATTTGAAATATTTACAATTGCAAATCATGTTAAACTGTCTTAAAGGTACTGTATATTATTTTTTTAACGGAATGACACACAAAAAATATTCCAATTAGTTGGATTTTTTGTTTAGCCAAAATACATTAATGCATTTTCCACCTGTCCATCAATCTGTGCAATCATGGGCAGCTCATATATGGGAAGCAGGAAACTGAGAGCATGGAGGTTGAAGCATATCATTCATGTTTGGCACCATATTCAACTTCATAAAATTTAGTGGTTAGTTGCTAATTAATGTGTAAACAATTAAATATAGAGAAAAAAAACTTAGAAGAATGTAAGATACAGTAGCTAAACCATGGACACAATCACTCAAAGTAAGGCACTTACAGTATGCTGTGTTAGTAACAAAGAGAGACACACATACTCCCAAATCTCCAGCTGAGAAAGAAAAATGCACAAAGGAAACTCCATCCTTATCAATCCCTTACAGCTTGACTACCTCTTTTCCACAGCAGTTGATATTATACCCAAACAATAGGCATCTTACATGGGCACAGGCATGAAGAAAGAGTCTACATAACTAATCGGAGTGAGCAGCCTGCTCAGTGTTATGTAAGCTTTCGTCTTTTATCTTCGGAGAAAGGTGTTTCATCAAAACCATCTGCAAAGAAGGACGATCAACACCAGTATGGTTTTATTTTGGGTCAAATTTTTTTTACAGCTCCTCATGTGCACATCTTGACATTTATGACCGCTTTGCAGCATTCACGTTGGCCTTGAGAACACCTGCTAGAACAACTGTCACCCGCTAATAAGGGATTCAATTAAAAGGGTCTGAAACACAAACCAAGATGTGCAAAAGAGAACCGCAATGCGATTTTTCATACTGAAGGGCTTTGTTAGCAAAGTGATGGATATGATAGCCTGGGGATGTCCGATTATCAGCTGATTGCAATGACCTGGCAAATCCAAGGGCTGTGTCCTCCAGCTCAACACAATTTAAGTGTGAAAAATCACATTCATTGAGCTGGGAAGCATTACAAATGCACTGGCCTGTAACTTTAGAGCCAGATCGACTTTAATGCTAATCGCTAACAGAAAGTGTACAATCATCTTAACAGTCAATCACTCTGGGCCATGGGGACTGATTTATGAATATTCAATAGGAGAATCAATGAGCAGTGATGGGCACCAGAGGGCTGCGGAGAGAGTGAAGTGGGTGGAGAGACAGAGAGGATATGCAGAGCTGATTAGGGCAAATGAGGGAGTCTCTGTCAGAGCTGATTGTAGGTTTGTTCCCGAACGTGGACACTTACCTCACGCCACTGCTTAGACTCCACTCCCTGAGTGTACAGAACACACACTGAGAAGATGAGAGAGAGAGAAATCAGCATCTATTTCATTTTTAAGAAAAAGCTTTTATGTTGCAGTTACTATAGATGCATCTCTGAAGAAAGGCTGAACAATGACAAGCTAAGTAGCCCATAGAATGTCAATGTCTTAATTGTGACCCTGGACCACAAAACCAGTCTTAAGTCGCTGGGGAATATTTTTAGCAAGAGCCAAAAAAACATTGTATGCTCAAAATTGTTGATTTTTCTTTTATGCCAAAAATCATTAGGATATTAAGTAAAGATCATGTTCCGTGAAGATATCTTGTAAAATTCCTACCGTTAATATATCAAAACTTAATTTTTGATTAGTAATATGCATTGCTAAGAACTTCATTTGGACAACTTCAAAGGAGATTTTCTCAGTATATTTTTGCACCCACAGATTCCAGATTTTCAAATAGTTGTATCTCGGCCAAATATTGTCCTATCCTAACAAACCATACATCAATGGAAAGCTTATTTATTCAGCCTTCAGATGATGTATAAATGTATGTATATGTATAAATTTCGAAAAATTAAGACTGGTTTTGTGTTCCAGGGTCACAATTGTCAATGTCTTAATTGCTTCCTACAGACAAAAGGAAATGGAGAATTAATGGAGTCTCCTGTTTACATTTTTCTCATGTTAAATAAACTTTATAATTTCCTATAATTTGTGTCTAGAACTTTGGAAGGAATCACAATATTTCTCATTAAATTCTTCCAAAGCCAAATTATTTGGCTTTTACAATATTTTTAAATTATTTTATACAATTTAGGGCTGCAACAAATTATTGTTTTGATAATTAATAATCTTATGATTGTTAGAATGATTAATCGACTAAACGTTGATTATTTCACTGATTAATCAGTAGACTTTCACTGATTCAGTTTTAGGCTTTGATTCATTCAGCTTTTGCAATTAGTTAAAATATTGAGTTATCCGTATTTTAACTAATAATAAAACAAGGCAATCACTTCAGCTCTTGAAAATGTAAAAAAATTACACAATTACAATTATTTTTTACAATATAAATAAATATATTTGGCACACAAAATGGAATGACAGACAGAGAGACATTCTCATTCACCATTTAATTAATTGTGTGAAGAATTAACTGACTGACACATCATTTTGCCCAACATCGTTTGTTAGTCTGTAGATATGGAACAAAATAAAGATCAATGATAACACTATTTATTTTTGGGAGAACTATTTTATTCACAACATTATCTCTTTAAAAAAATATATATTTTAAATACCTTGCATTGACCAGCTTCACACTGGAGAGCTGCTTCATAAGTCAAGCTGTACAGTAATTCTAACTGAAAGCGACACTGACCCTTCAGTACAGTAAAGCTGCTTGAATAAAGCATTTTATACATTGTTATGATAAGATGCTTTCTTAACTGCTGTTTTCTCTCCACTGTAATTTTTGTTGTGTTTATTTTGTAATTGTGAGGGAAGTGCAGCACATATTTACATATTCATCTAAAGGCCACTCTCAGCAGTGTGGGCAGCATCAGGATGTTTGCTAACAGTAAAGCACTGCTTGCAAATATCAAACTTATTTTTACCCCTAAACAAATAATGGAAAAGAACTTTGCTGTGAGTATATCCGAGCCAAAAGTTCATACCCGTTTTAGGATTCAACATAAGTTTAAAGAGTCAATATCTACATACTATGTTTTTATTGGGTCAATAGAATATAAAAATGTTTAAAAGGAAAATAAAAGGTTCATTCTAAAGTTATTACAAGTTTTACACATACAACCCTTAGTGAAAAATAAATATACTAATATGTATTTGAAATATATTTATTTTATGCTAAGTATACTACAAATACATTTATATATTTATGTACTTAGTAAAAATACCCTGTAATTGTACTTTTAGTATACTCTACTGGTATACTTAAGGTCTGCTAAATTGGAACAACAAATTTTGTACTTAATGCACTTTAATTGCGCGGAAATAGTGCTGAAGTGCAGTTAAGGTATACTGAAGTATATTTGATTGTGCTAAAGTGGAACTTTTGTAAGTATACTTTGGGTACAATTTAAATATCTTGCATTTAAAGACGGATATTATTTGATGATCATATAATCTTTATTAAAAGCGATATTAACTCTTTCCCCGCCATTGACGAGTTATCTCGTCTTTTAGAAGACAACTCTACCCCGCCAAAGACGCCAGCTCTACCCCACTGCTGACTGAAAGTGAGTTTTGAGCTCAACTTATTTTTAAAAGTTTTTATTGCTGATGTTATAGCTGTTAGCTTTATTAAATTATCCGCGGCGCTGACACTCTCCAGACACGGAGAAACTCCGCCTTTGTTCATAACCACTCCTCTAGCCCCAGCTGGCCCGCCTTGGCCCAAGGTTTTCGTCGGGCCAAAAAACCCTGGCCGTTGGCCACGAGGAAGCCCCGACGAGGCACGATCAAGCCCCGGAAGTGACAGTGGAAACGCGACTGGCCCTGGCACGCACTAGCACGCCCGCTTTTGGCCCGACAGTGGAAACGCGGCTAAGAATTACCAACAAGCTCAGTTCTTACTTGTAATGATAACTTTAAATGAACATAGCTGATACTTTGATAATGACATTATTTTATTGACATAAACATTATTTTATTAACTCTTGACTGCTCATGATTCAACTGTCTGTTTCCACAGGCTCGTACTTATATCAACTCACTTCCTCAGATGCCCAAGAGAAATTTTTCTAAAACTGGCAATGTTTTGGCCACAGAAGACTGCATTTATTTTATCCAAAATACTGCAAGAGCAGTAATAAAAAAAAGTTGTCTATTTTAATGTTTTGTTTTTTTAAATCAGTGTATTCCTGTGATAGCAATGCAGCATTTTCAGCAGCTGTTTTTGATGAAACGCTGAAACCTTTTTTTTTTTTTTTTTTTATTAACAAAAAGTTCAGATGAACAGCATTCATTTGAAATAAAAAATATTTTCTAACATTCTAACTGTTCTTTACTGTCACATTTGATAAATGTAATATGTCCTTGCTAAATTTGTAGGATTGTTGTATGGTAGTGCATTTTGTTGATTTTGTAGGTTACTTTGAACAAATATTTTAGAGAAAAATATGCTGGAGATATTTAATTTTGATTAAATTTGATGCCAGCTGTTATCTTGAATAATAGATCTGTTGACTGTTATTTCTGTCCTGCAAATGAAATCACAGCAAAGTGTTTTGCTGAGGCTTATGAGGCAAGCCCATGGCCTGCCATCATTGAGGCTTCTGGATCCTCTCTAGATATAGAGGAACTGACTGCTGTTTTTAATTCTATATGTGTGGACATTATTAATGACGTGGCTCCACTTAGACTTAAAAGGTCTAAACCTCAGTCTCAGCCATGGTTTAATGAGGAAACTCATGCTCTTAGACAGGCCTTTAGGAAAGCTAAACGCAGATGGACAGGTTACAGATTTCTTATGAGATGCTAAATGGTACTCTTAGCACTTACCAGCGTGTAGTCAAACTGGCAAGAACAAAATTTATTTCATACTTAATTAATAGAACTGCCAATTGTCCAAAAGCTTTGTTTGGCACAAGAAACTCTTTGCTAAACCCAGCTGTAACAGCCTCTTCAGGTTCCACTTCTCTTACTTGTAAGGATTTCTTGAAATTTTTTGAGAGAAAAATTGACAATATTAGAAAAGAGATTGTCCCCCTCCAATATGGTTCTGGATTCTCCTGTGCAAGTTATTGTACATTTGACTGTTTTGATCATGTCTCCCTTCCGGTCCTAGCAGACTTAGTTAAGCACATGAAATCATCTTCCTCTCTACTGGATCCCGTTCCACCACAGTTTTTAAAAGATTTGTTTGAAGCCATGGGCACTAGTATACTTTCCATTGTGAATAGTTCCTTATCCAAGGGTTGCGTTCCACCTCGGTTTAAACAAGCAGTGGTTTCTCCTTTAATTAAAAAACCTGGCCTCGAGGTTACAGAACAATTTCCATCTCATTTCTTAACTTCCATTTTTATCTAAAGTTTTAGAGAAGGTAGTTCTGACTCAAATTACCCCATTTTTGTTGGAGAATGATCTCCTGGACAAATTCCAATCTGGTTTCAGAGCTGGTCATTGTACTGAGACTCTGCTAAAAGTGTTAAGTGATTTATTATTAGCAGCTGATTCTGGGATGGTTGCAGTTTTAATTATGTCAGATCTCAGATTCGATTCTTTCAAAATGGTTGGAGTGTGAGGTGGGGTTTGGGGGAATTTTTTTGTTTAAAAGTAGAGGCTCTGATCTTTATTTTGGTGTATTGCATATTCAAATATTCATACGCAAAATATACTGGAGGCCATCAAATTTTAGTGAAAATCATCAAAATCGCTGGCTGTGGCTGGCAACTTTTTTCAAAAATGCTGGCAGGGAAAGAATTTTTAAACAAATTTTAGGCTTAATAAGAAATATTAATAAATTATATTAAGTAGCTCTCCAAATGAAGTTTAATAATAATTTTTATATCAGTAAGACTCAATCAATTTGAACTATACTTAGTATGAAACAAATGTATTTTAAATATATTACTTTACTAGGGATTGTGGAGCATGAGGGTTAAATCAGGATTAACAGAATTCTAATAATTTAATAATGTTAAACATTAAGTTTCCTTGACGAAAGAGCAATATCTAAGCAATAAATGTTCTTCCTGCAAAGATTAGAATTGCAAAGGTGGCCAGACTATTTGACCCATTGCTCTCTGTTTCATAATCTTGTCTTCAGCAAGAGATTTACTGTACACAGGTCTGAATGTCCCCATGACTCATGAAGTATTTGTATTCAGGGGGCCGAGCTCATGCTCTGCATATATTAAGCACTTCTGCATTTCTGTTGATAATGAGGAAAAGCTGTCACATTGTGATGCAAATTCTATGCATGTGTTTTAGGCAACTTGGAGAAATAGCAGAGTAGACAAATTGCAGGCAAAGTTTTTGAATGTGTGTAAAAAAGAGATATTAATGAGATTTTAGGTTCAAAAACAAGTGCTTCAGTTATGTAAAAAGAGAAGTACTTACAAGGATCAGACTTGGAGAATGTGTCTCGATCTAACAGATTTCTGTGGAAACAGGAAGAAAAAGAAAGTCAATTAAGGGCTAATAAACTAGGTTACTTCTGTCAAACAGTTCAGGCATAAAATGATACAAAGGCCTCACAAAAAAGCTAATGGAGCTCTCAATTACATGTTGGGGCCTTTCTAGCAGAATAATGTAAAAGGTACAACTTAGATTCCAGGTAGGGGTCCATCACGAACTGAAAATTTAGTCTGATCATCTCCAATGTCTCCTTGATTAATGAACCTGGGTTCAAAAGTGAGTTGAAATGACAGATTCTCAGTCCACTGCTGTGATTTAATTTAGCTGCCCAGTGAAAACTAGTGAATTAAACAGTCTGCTAAATGACAAGTAATGATTCAAAACATAAAGACACAATCTTTACATTTACAAAAATATGCTCAAACTGTATCTTTCACAGAGTTTAACAGTTCTGCATCTCATTCAGCTCTTGGCATCTATTTAATTGTCATGAATTGGATTGTTTAATCACAGCAGATTGAATCAGAGAGTGATTCTGGCATGCAGGTTCAATAAACTCTCTTAGAGTCTGAAATCACTATAAACAGATCATTGTACACCTAGAAAACTGAGACAGGCTCATAAAAACAATGAAAAAAACTTTGATTTGATTTGACAGGCTTCTGCAGGAAAAATATTGAATTTCTGTCACAATATCAATGTCAGAGACGCTGGCTTTTAATTAAATTTTATGTCTGGTTTGTATATTTGAAAATGCAGAAACTGTGTTCTCTAACACAGATGAGTGTCAGCTACACATTGTTAATGCATGCTGTCATATCAAACCTCCAACAGACACGGGCAGAAAAAACACTGTCACTTCTCCTATTAAACATTTCTGCAATTGTAAACATTTTAAATTAGCCTGTCAATCCTTCGACAGTGGAATACCCAAAAACAAAAAAGTTCATATAGGGATAGAATCTGCTGATGTTAATGTGAAAAGCAAAAATTCAACTGCACTGAAGCAGCGTTTTATAAAAACAGGATAAACTTCAAAATTTACTTGAAGCCATGTGAATTATTGTTTTATTTTTTCTGTTCCGTCTATGTTTTTAAAAAGGCCTGTAATAAATTACACAGACATTAGAAGGGTAGAAAAGCTGAAAATGTGTGGTAAGAGTGGATCAACAATGTTCTATGATTAGTGACCTACTGTTAAAACTGTTGAAATAAAGGCTTCTGAAGAGCTGTTATACTATTCTGCTGAAATGGGCTTAACTGTCTGAACGTATAGAGGCTCTGACAGATCTGTGATGTTCAAACACAGACCGCAAGTTCAAATTAACTCCTTTGGGCTTTGAGGCACGACTACATCTTAAAAGGAATCCTAGAACACTGCGGTTTAAATGTGAGAAGTTTGTAAGAAAGGTTTAAATTTACCCTTAAAAGACAGGATATTAATCATACATATACACATAAATCATTAATCAATGCTTTGCTTGTCATGCTTTCATTCTGAGGTCTACATATACATGTTAGTAAAGCTACTAAAGAGACTAAATAGATGTGTGTGTGTGTGTGTGTGTGTGTGTGTGTGTGTGTGTGTGTGTGTGTGTGTGTGTGTGTGTGTGTGTGTGTGTGTGTGTGTGTGTGTGTGAGTGTGTGTAAATATATATATTTATATGTACGCGCACACACACACACATACATACATACATACTTGAAATATATATATATATATTTATAGTATACAGTATACAGTATACAGTATGTGTTGTTATTAGCCTTTCATTGTATGGACAACCATTAAAACATTAAAACTTTCTTCAAAAGAAAGAATGGCAGAGTCATCTCAGATTTTAAATAAAAATTCAAATGATTTATAATTAGTATACCTATTAATGTGCTAAACTCACATTCATCTAAACAAAGCAATTCAAAATTATAGAAAATAAAATGAAAATAACCAAAAAAAGAACAACAGAAAGCAAAAAAAAAAAAAAATAAGTTTCTAAATAAAAGTTTCTAAATTCCAAACAAATGTTTAAACGTGGCTGCATATACTTGTAAACATGGTTTCTGCAGCTTAAAATTAGTAAAAGGTGATTTAGGGTTCCTCGTGATTTGGCCCTCTTCTGTGTTCATCTCTGATCAATAAACATTCATAGTAAAGACTTTCCTGAATGCACTGGCTTGCACTGGATCATAGTGTTCTGTGTTGATATTTGTGATGCTATAACACATCTCATTTTGGTGATATTAGCACCACAGTTCAGTTTTTTCTCTTTGCTAAGGAAGTGGTCTGACACTATTGGACTTGTGATCCAATCCCCTTCTAACCCACACTCTCCCAGAACCCAGTGGCACTGTAATTGGCACCCTCATGCAGGAGAAGCTATTTCAACCAGAGGGATCAAAGTAGATTCTAAACTCCTCAGCCAGCCAATCAATCTTCATTGGTTCAAAGAAGCAGAAAAAAAAGTAATTCAAGTTAAGTAATTGTGGTTAAGAGGGGCTAAGAGAAATTTCAGAGCGCATCTCAGCCCTGGAGGTAGAGGAGAGGAAAGGATCATGTTGCTCATCATGTTGCCAGGAATGAAAACTTGTGTAGTCTGGCCATCCTGACAGGGGTATTACCACGTGACAGACTCTCGGGTCAATGGAGAGTGCTTATCATCATGGCTATTTTATGAACTCTGAACAAAGCCAAGAGCAGGACTGAGTTTGAAAAACACCAGGCAAAACATACAGCAGCAGGGTGTAATTTAACGTCCTAGGGCTCCATCTAACTGTCACCTTAAAGCACAGTGGGCACCGCCAACCAACCAGAACATTATTAGAATGTCTCTCAAAGGTCCTGTGCCACTTCTAAGACCTAGGAATTCCTGTTATAGTGTTTCATTAAATGCAATATGATCTACAATCCCTCTGTCTTCTCCTCGAGGAGTAATTACAGAAGAACAGGAGTGTCAGCATTTTTCCAGCTCGTCAACAACAAAAATGAAACAGCGTAATTAAATCCTGGCAAGTGCTGTTCATAAACCAGGCATAAATCTCCACAAAAACCTTTAGTGAAGTCAGAAGCCACAGGGCCAATGATCTCGTTTTGCATGTCTCTCGCTCAATAGCTTGTAAATGAAACTAATGTGATGGTTAATCACTGTTACACCGCAAATCCTGATCTATGGTCCTCATTTAAATTGAGTTACCTCTTTATAGGATAGACATGTTGAGTATTTAATTACAGAGGACAGCACAAATAATAAAACACAGGTTCAGCAGGTCAGATATTAATGAAGTGACATATTGCATAATAGAATGAAAATCGCTAAAGAAACAAATTATTTAAAAAAAAATCGCTAAAGTGTTGGTAATTGTGTGATTAAGTAATTAGAGTGGCAATACATTAAGTTTCAGCATACACCACTTGTCAGGACTATATGACTACAGGCGTCAACACTGAATAACCAGCAGCTCTGAAACAATATTTATACATTTTTTTTTTTTATAATTTAATACTTTTATTCAGCAAGGATGCATTCAGTTGATCAAAAGTGACAGTACTAACGGCAGCTGCAGTGACGCGCAGATTTTACAGATTAGCGATTGGCTCCTTCATTCAGAAGGCGGGGCTTCCTGCGATTGAGCGGCCATATTGAGCATTGCATTTTTCTCCATTCAAAACTATACGAGTGACATGTCTTGGGTATTCTATAGTCTTTGGTGAAACACAAACGCATTTTCATCAAATAATACGTAATTTATAGCGTTTAACTTCCGCAATTTGGTACGATTATGTTCACATCAGCAGTGAACCGTACCAGAGTTCACATGAACCGTACCCCAGACCACCCTTTTTAAGTGGACTCGGGTACGGTTCGCAGGTACGCACCAGAGTTCAGAAGACAGCGTTCATCATCAAAACGAACCAAACTCTGTCATCAATCGAACCCGGGTCCGCACCAAAAGTGCTAGTGTGAATGCACCCTTAATCATGATCCACATTAATTCACTCTTTGACAGCAGGTGGCGCTTATGGAAATGCAGCGATACAGCCAAGATTACAAAAAAAAAATCTAAACTTTTCTGAAGACAGTCAGTCCCCCTACATTCATATAAACTACTCCTAACTGTATCTCAATTCATTTGACATCTCAACCGATTTGAATCGTCACATATTTGTATAAATTTTAAACCGGCTCACGGTGCACGGTTACATACCTACAAAGGGTTAGAATAATGCAAATTTATTATTTACACAGAAATTGTTATCAGATAACATATACTGAAAAACTCTTTGAAAATGGATCAGAGTAAACCCATGAGTAGGTCAAAAAAATGAGAATTAAAATAAGTGATGCATGAAAAAAACTGACCAATATTACAATAACATCCAAGAACAAAATGGTGATAATAATAATAATAATTATAATAGTCACGTTAAAGCATCAATGCTGATATTTAGCACATCACAATGAGTCAGCTGATGTTTTGACTATGGACATTCAAAACTGTGATGCCAATCAATGTGTTTTCACTCCAATAAGGGGTCAGCTGCACTCGACTGAATAAGCCCAGTAATGATCAGAGTTGAATTGCAAATATAGGCAAGCCTCTTGTTACTCCCAGTATCTTTGTCACATCACTCGATGCTCACAAAGAGCACACAAGAGACTTCTGGGTTTGTGAGACAGCCGTTTTGAGCTCTTTGATTTGACACCATCCTCTGTCAAAATGCAGGCATACCCACACTCACTCTACTAACACATTTATATGCATACTAAATCAGCAAGCTCAATTAACAACTGGCCAAGCTCTCACCCAGCCCATCCATCCGTTCAGCAGCTGTTTTTTTTTCCCTCAACCATCTGTTAGACTATTCACCATATTAAGCGCTTCCCTCAGTGACACGCAGAGGTCAGACACTCAGTCCCTCCACCAAAAACTGTTTTCTACCAACCTAAGATTTCATTTTAATCACATGTTGGCCATATCACAGACTTGTTTATTCTTGAAGATTCAAAATTACTACCACATTGTAATATCAGTCAATTCCTCCAGATGTCAATTATGTCAATCAATCCTACAGAAAAAAAATCACTACAAAAACAGGACAAAAAGATGTGAATAGAGACTGGATGAACACAATGCATAAACTAGGACACACACACGCACAACCACTTCTGCAGTAGAATACAGAGTGAATACATAATGATTGTAAATCTCATTAAGCCTCTCACATCTTTTGCCACTGATTCCACATTATTATCACACGCTGAAGACCTCACCATCCATCAATCTAACCATCTATCCAGTCAATTCATTCCATCCATCTTTCTACATTTCTCTTTTTCTCAGTCTCACTTTGAAGTTACTTCCTTTATCACCAGGAAGTTGTTCTTTCATTTTGGTGGCAGAGTATTTAGATGAATAGTTCACCCAAAAATTTACATTTGCTGAAAGTTTTCTCAACTTCAGGTTATCCAAAATGCAGATGTGTTTGCTTGTTTATCAGAACAGATTTAGCTAAATTTAGCAGTACATCACTTGGCCACAAATGGATCCTCTGCAGTGAATGAGTGCCATCAGAATGAGAGCCCAAACAGCTGATAAAAACATCACAATAATCCACAAGTAGTCCACATGATACCATTCCATAAAATAATGTCTTGAAAAGCTAAAACTGTATTTGTAATAAATAAATTTATCAAGACATTTTTAACTTCAAAAAATTACTTCCAGCTAAAATCCTCTAAGTCCTGTATCCATAATATTGCAGTGAAAAAGTCATCTTGTCTTAATCAAGAGAAATATGCACAGATCAAGCACTGTTTACAAGAGAAAACAGTCCAAAACAGTACTTCTAAACAAATATATGGGTGGATTTTGAACAGTGGGGAACTTGTGGCCTAATGGTTAGACAGTTTGACTTCTAACCCTAAGGTTTTGGGTTCGAGTCTCAGGCTGGCCATACCACGACTGAGGTGCCCTTGAGCAAGGCCCTGAACCCCCAACTGCTCCCCGGGCGCCGCAGCATAAATGGCTGCCCACTCCAATGTTGTGTGTGTGCACTTTGGATGGGTTAAATGCTGAGCACGAATTCTGAGTATGGGTCACCATACTCGGCTGTATGTCACTTTCACGTCACAGTGGATGGATTTTTCATTGGAGGAAGTATTATTATGGATTATGGATTCCATTTTGGAAGCAACGGTTTACAGATTGGAGTCGTGTGGATTATTTGTAGCTTATTGTGATGCTTTTTCAGCTGTCTGGACTCTGATGGCACCCACTCACTGCAGAGCATCCATTGGTGAGCAAGTGATGAAATGCTAAGTTTCTCCAAATCTGTTCAGATTTAGAAACAAATTCATCCAGTTCACCTGAGGGTGAGCAAATTTTCATTTTGGGGAGAACAATACCTTTAACTCTAGAAAAGAAGACATGTTGAAAGCAGGACAATATATATTATTATAATAATATAGATATATTGGCCGATATTTGGCATTTTTCAAATATCGGCATCGGCCGATAAGTTTTTCTGCTTGGCCGATGTGTTCGAGGCGGGACTTTTATTTTGCGCTGAGAACGGCAGCAGCGCCTGAGCACACAGTGCTCACATTCTCCCTCTTGTTTTATATTATTAGTAATAGAAGGGCAAACATTATAATACTTTCTCGTTTGCCGTCAGCATTAAGCAAATATGCATTTATGTAAATTAAACAAATCTTTGAATGACTAATGACCATTTAATTTCACAAACCTTGCAAATTTAGTCAAATCCAGCTGTGAGATCTTGTGAAGTGTGTATTTTTATCCAGCATGATCTCGTGTTCTCTGTATGACGGTCGGTCCGTGTGAATTGAATGCTTTAAACTTTAAACTTGTGATTTCAAATTATGCTGCGCTTTATGCATTTGTCCACTGTCATATTCATGAGTTTTTCACTGCTGTATGTAAAATGAGTGTTACCTTGGCTTTATTTAAAACATATGATTCCCAATGCACACAAACTTCCCAGAATACTGAGTGCCCTGTAGGTTACAGTGTTTACTTCCTTTTTAATTATATTTTTATTAAATATTTATTTATTTGTGAAAAATACTTTGTCGTCTAAAGTAAAAGTATGTTTATTTTACATATTTATTTTTTAATCCATTGTCAAATTATTTCAAATTTCTTAAATATTAATAATAATAATAAAATAAAAAAATGATATTGGCTTTATATCGGCTATTGGCCCCCCCTGCTTTCCAAGATATTGGCATCGGCATCGGCTGTCAAAAAAACAGTAATGGTCGACCACTACTCTGTTGTAATATTCACAGCTCTGGGACTAAAGGTGCTCTGCTATTTTAGCATATATAACCAGACGAGGAAATCCAGCAATAAAAGGCACTAGAGCTGAACAAATAGCAAAAGAACAATAACGGCTTACAATATACCACGGCTCCATTTGGAATCAAGTCACATGCTGAGAATGGAGCTGAACCCCAACCGTAAATCATCTCCAGGTTTGCAAATACCCACCAGAAAGAGCCCTTCTCAGCAGAGTAGAGCCTAGAGAGTTAAGCAGCAGAGGGGTGCAGAGTGAATGTTGATGTATTCCATGATCTGGTTCCTCACCTGCAAGGTCAACCAAGAGGAGGACGTGGATCTGCAGTGAAACTGAAGCTTGCCAACAACTGCAACTTTATTCCTCCACTTTTACAAAACAGAGAGCTACTCATGGAGGACAGTAACAACAGGGACACATGGTTTTTGGCAGGAAAACCCTTGCTAAAACCTCAGCAGCAAGAAGATTTGTTGATGTCCAAAATATTTAGGATTAAACAGTTTGCAAGTTAAAATGCATATTTGTTATTTGAAGCATTAAAACGTGTTTTGTTCCTGGCAAAGCTGAATTTTCAACAGTCATTACTCCAGTCTTCAGTATCTCATGATCATTCAGAAATCATTCTAATATGCTGATTTGCTACCTAAGTAACATTTCTTATAAATTTCTTAAAAAAAGGAAAAAGAAAAAGAAAAAAATCTTACCGACCCCAGAATTTTGAACAGTAGTGTATAACAAAAAAAAAAGTATCTTTCTTAGACCCACTTAGTATATCCGAAGTACTTTTTTTCTGCGTTTTGACCATAGTAAAACAAACCAATCAAAACCCAAAACGCAATTAGTGCCAGACAACTGGATCAATTGCGTATCTCTCACCCACAGGACAGCTTTTGTTTGTGTACTTGTGATAAGGGTTATCACAAAGCCTCTGATTTGTCAGACCAAACTTTCTGCTCTCCAAGAACATCAGCAGGTTATGAGAGAGTCTGGAGGGGGAAGTGAAGCGATTCAATTCCATGTCTGCCACAATCCCCTGATAATCAGCCCAAACTAAATCAATTACAGAGAACAAACGCAGGTGATGATTTCCACCTCCGCCACACAGAGTCTCATCACAGACCTGGAGAGAATGTTCTGCACTGACATAGAAGGCCATAACTGTTCAGGGCCAATAGATTTACTTATTCATGTATTCAATCACAGGCGCAAGAAGGTGGCAAAAATCTAATTCAATTAAAAGTAATAAAAAATTTGCTTTACAAAAATCTATAATTAGATCACATATTTGATAACACTCATGAGGTTTTATCTTTGTTTGATTATTGCAGTTATGGGGATGTAGAACCGAGAAGAATGAAAAATCCTATAAAGCAATGCTGATGGAATTTCATAATAAGATCTGGGAACCAATCCTAATCAGATCAAACAAAAATCTTCTAAAAATTCTCTTAGAATCAAATCAGGTCCTACAGGACAAACTTATATTCCTACTTTAAATTTAATCCACTTTTTTTTTTATTAGAATTTAATTTGAACCCATTCTATATACAGATATATCATATAAATCCCTTTTTAATGAATAATAAATCCATTAGCATTCCTTTAGGATCTTTGTATTTTTTGTAGTTTATTTATTTATTTGACAAGGAGGATAAAGAATGTAGAAACGGGTAGAAAATGCAAAAAATATGCCCTTATATATATGTGCATGTTATTTAAGAACCTTGTCAAATTCATATCCTGTCAAGTTCAAATTAAAATCCAATTTATATGAAGAATTTTTGTGTAATGTATAATTGGTACTATTGCTTGTATTTTGTTATAATCATTAAGTTGCAAATGTATTTCAATTTTAAAAGCAATTTATATCTATTTCATTAAAAACATTTGAGATCACATTTAGCTAATGTGATGAAGTCTTGGTCTTTAAAAGAGAAATTCATTCAGCTAACAATCAGACCAAATTACACCCATAATCAATATTCTTTCTTTCTTTCTCTATGCAGACAGCAGGCAATATTAACTTGCAGCTGAGAAGTTGGCAAGCTTATGGTTATTAGCTACTTGCACAGGAAATTGCTCTCATTAAATAGATGGTCTGACTGTCAAGTTGGGAAATTCAGTACAATCATTTTGTCTAAATTGGACTGGAGCGTGTATAATTGACTATAAGCGACTATTAAAGACATAGCAGATGTTGAGTACGCCAGCCGTATCCATTACTCCTCAAGATGATTGAAAAACCAAACCAATAGTCCTCCTATCAGTCTGAGCAATGAACCGGCTGTGGTCCTGGCTGAAATTAATTTTCACCACATCTCAGAACCAGTAGCTGCATTTTAGTGATGCATTCTAAATAAGAGCAACATTGTCTGCTCTGAAAGTAAAGATGTTGATAAGCATCAGCCGAAAAAACATTCACCCATACAACAGGAATTATGTTGCATGCGACATATAAAAACTCCTTTCTGCTATTTTGTACTGTAGTGAAGACTATATCCATTGACATGAGGACATCTGGGTGGGGTTTTTATGCTTCTTCTCATGAATATTCTTTTTTTGCATCAGTACTACAGTACTATGATTTGGTAACTAGTAATATCACATTTTACAAGCCAAAAAAATAATAATTAGATGAAAAACTGAAGATGGATTTCCTCTAACAAACAGTTCACGTAACAAAATACACAAACATGACATTTATTATTGATGCAAAGCAAAGATGATGTTTATAGGGGACTGTCCCTGATGTTCAGGACATCTGACAATTTATGGCATCTCTATATGGAGACAGCTGAGCAGCAACCTGAAGTACTTTGGCCAAGCAGCCTATATAGATGCAACTAACCGGATATATTAGATATTTACGTTCATATCAGCATTGTAGAGTCAGAAAATCTGAATCAAAATTGTTGCATGTGAATGCTACTTCTAAAACTTTATTTTGATTGTAATTCATGGCAGCTCATAACCAAAAATGTATTTCATTAACGGTTAGGCTATAAACTCTGAAAATCATGCTTAAAATAAAGTCTCATCCCAAAGAAGAACAATTCTATGCTTCTTTAGACAAAACCCATTTACATACTGATGCTTCTCATGCTCTCAATTAACAGAACCAGTATGCTGGTTGGAAAAAACCCATAGAAAGAAGAAAAATCTAACTTTTCCAAAAGAACCAAATATTCAACTTAAAACCACTAACACACGGGAAAATGTGAAGAATTTTTATAAAGTCAAACTATTGATATTATGTGGTTAACATGAACTATAAACGCCATGAAATCAAAGTGATTTCAACTTGAGTGAGTCATACCTGCACGAGACGGTGATCTCCACTTTGGTGGCGGGAATACTCCCCGTGATAGGGTCGAACTCGCACACTGAGGCCATGTCCTCTAGTTTATCCATAACGTCGCATTCCATGGGCGCGTGGGACAAGAGGAAGCTCTCTACTTCAAACAGTTTTGCAGTTCTGGGTCCTGTGGTGCTTACTGAAATCTCCCAGCTCCAGCGAGGCGCGTGCGCGGGCGCGCGCAGGACCGCAGCAGGGTGACAGAGAGTCAGCGTTTGTGCTGGTGCTTCGCGGATGCCCTGTTATGCGCTCAAAATAAGAAATCAGCAATGTTGTAAGAAAAAAAAGAAGACAACATAAAGGGTTTGGTTTGGTTTGCTAAATGAAAACCTCAAGGAAGAGTACAGGTGCGCGACTTCTGACAGCGGTGAGATCTCTGTCTGCACGCACTGTGTGGAGAGGAAAGTAAAAGAGCAGAACTCCACCCCTCGCGCATTCTTTCACATATTCGTGCTTTGCTCTCTCTCGGCGTAGCATCACGCTATTGATCCATAGATATGGCTCATTACTGCCTGAGCTATTTCTCACGGCGGTTAACTTCTGAAATACAACCCTCAACGCACACTGTAAAAATAACGAGGGGAAATTAACGCACAAAATGCTACGTTAAAAATCTTTTAGTTGGTTAACTGTTAAGTCATATTTATTTACATAGCGCTTTATACAATACAGATTGATTCAAAGCAGCTTCACATTAATATGCAGGAAAATAACAGTGTTCATGTTGTAGATGTTGTAAATGTCAATTTCAGCATCTCTACTATAGTGTTATTCTGCTCCATTTTGCGGAGCCCTGCACATGGCATGCAGGAAAATATAGTAGTCTAAATCGCGTGCATGATTTATTTCGTTCCCTCGATTTATTAATTCTGCACACGATTTACTTATTCCTTCCCTCGATTTGCTAAATTGTGCGCACGATTTAGCAAATCGATGGAACGAAATAGTACATCGAGGGAACGAATTAGTAGACAACAAATTGCATTACATTGAAATAAATGTGAAATTTTAAAGCAGAAAGTCTGAAAATGTATTTTTTTACAACATACTTTAATCCTAATTACCCATTCTTTCTAAAGAGATAATACATATATTTTACTGTAAAATATAGCGAAACTACCTTATAACTTACGCAGAAGATTAATGTTATTTTTTGTAAACTTTTACAGTATTATATTGTTGGACATCTGTTTTTATGAGTAATAAGGATTTCTTCGTAATGTACTGTATGGAGAAATGTGCATTATCAGAACTCCCTTCAGGTTTTAATAGCAAATAGGATTCCTAACTTGACATATATAGGAAGGAACTGTCAAATACAGACAAAACGCTGTCCAATAATTCTTGTAACATACTTTATTTTTTATTGTAGTTATAAGTAATTATTACAGAAAATGTTCAAATTTGTTTTCACTAGTTGAATCAAAATTAGTTAAAACTATTTTCTAGGCAACAGAGGCTTTTGTTGAAAAGACAACATTTCAGACTTATTTCTGCTGCTGCAAATCAGTGATTTGTTATCAGCAAATATTTTGAAAGGACTAGAATAACTATCACATAAAATGCCATTACATCTAGTGGGTGACAGGAATGTTAAAGCTGATAAAAAGCACAGCGTGAGAGGCCCACCCAGTGTTCTTCATGCTGCAGCTGCGTTTCAGCACCACATTATTGGACAGCTCCGTCATCCCTTTTCCATCCAGTAACACTAACTGAAATAAATAAATACTGGTACAGACAAATTCCTACCAAAGTTTCTTAAGTTCTCATTTGTCAGATTTAATTACAGCTGCTGTTGTCCACCCTGAACCCAATAGCCCTGCTGACCCATTTCAGGGCGTTTTCCCCACACACCCGACTTCGTCCAAACCACCCAGTGGGTAATTATGGCTGTTACTAGTGGAGGGCTGCATTCTGACAGGACAACATGCTGGAACACTATATAGTCCCACTGTCACAGAGATCCAGGCTCCAGTCGGGGGGACACTGATTGACACAATGGTGTTGCACTGGTTTTGAGGCTTGGATGGAATATGTGTGAAAAATAAAATAGAAACACTATAAAGAGAGAACAGAGTGAATATGAGACAGAACGAGTACCCTCTCAAGCTCTTGAATTACTCTGCTGCTCAGAATGCGTATTTCATATCAACTGCATCTGTTATTGTTCCTCTTGAGCTGAGAGTGAAAATGGAGAGACACTTCATTCAGAGTCTTTCCCCTTGGTTTAGATCCAATTCCACAGAGGACTTCACAGATTGACATCCAGCCCTGCCTTTCAGTCACACACACAGACGCCTCTTTTCTCACTGCCTCCGTTAAATTTCCATCTCCAAAAATCACTCGCCACAATAAATCAGAAACCAAATTGAAAACAAGGCACTGTCACTGAACCAGCCATGGCTATGTAATTTCATGGCTTTATGCATGGTGGAAACCATTAGACAAGTGGCTTCCCTGAACGTGACATCATTTATCCACAGGCCAGCCCACCTGGACACAAAGTGATGGGAGACTGTGTCAGAGGGTCATAATGGCGTGATATTATGTTCCGGTGCTATGAGCGAAGCATAGTTGCACTCTCTGACATCTTAAACCGTCATAATAATTTGAACCTTCCTGATCAAAGAACAGTGCGTTCTAGAAGGTTCACTGAAACTCCACAGAATCCTTCTGACTTAAAATTGGCTGAAAACTCTGTAGCAGGTCATCCCTGCCATATCTGCTCACAGACCCTCTATGCAACCCGATTTCATCCATCACTTCCTAAAAAAATACAGGCTGCATATCCTTTATCTTCGACCTCAGGTCATGGGATTCAGTATGAGGTGGGTGTTTATACTTATATAGTCAGTGGAATTTTTAAAGCGACTCCAATTCCAAAGTTATTTGAAAAAAACATGTTACATTTTTTTTCATACATTTTGTGACGTAAAGAAAGTAACAACTGATCTTTTGTTCCACACTGTGTCATAAATTCAAAATTGTCAAAAAAGTAATACGATGTAGGGCGGGGACTGCATCGGTTGTTCATTGGATTTTGAAATGTGAGTATTGTACCCAAAATGTGAAAATCTGACTAAATGATTGGAGAAGTAATATTTTGATTAAACATTACAAAATGAAACATATGCACGGATGAAGTGTCTACAAAAATGATATTTGATATTTAACCATGTTTCATGTTCCTGTCATGTGTTTCCCTACCCTGTCATGTGTTCCCAGGGGGCAAGGAAGTCGACCGGAAGTTGAAGTCGGCCGGGTGCCGCCATCTTGTAGCAGAACTTCACTTGCGTTAGCATCCCCATTGACTCCCATTCATTTTGGCGTCACTTTGACAGCGAAATAACTTTGCATCTGAGGCGTTTAAAGACTCCATTTGTCCATTATTTATTTCTAAAGATACACGACAATGTATAAAGGGCTCCATTACCTTCTATGTTACATTATGGCCCCGTAGAAACAGTTTTTGTAAAAAATAGGCTAACTATTGCGTCATAACCACTCGACTCTCTGTCGCACAGTAGAGAAATTACCGTACAGACAGGAGGAGAAGCTCGCAGGCAATCGGGGAGACGTCAAGAGATATGGCGTACTGGCGTTACATTTTAAAATACTATACAAAATAATTAATCAGAATACTTACTCCTGCTCACTCACGCCAAAGAACTCCCCGCTCAAGCTCGCCGTCTCTGCAAGATTAACGATGGCAGTTTGCACGCACAGCTACTAGAAGATTTACATCTGTCACACAGGTTGCTGACGTCATCAAGTTTAGTTTGAGTCTGCGCGTCAGAAACGGAAGTGCTAAAAATCGCTAAAAACGGGCTTCACTTGTCTCAATTGAGTTCCAATGGGGTCGCTGTGTCCATTTCTTTTACTGTCTATGTGTGTTCCTGCTATTAGTTCCTTTGTTCAATGGGTCATGTTGTTATTGGTTGTCGTAGTCATGTGTCTTGTTTCTCATTGGTTGGATTGTGTCATGTGACCTGTATTGTTTGGTATAAGTAGCCCTCTTGTTGCCACTGTGTCTCGTTGAGTATTGTTTGTGTAACCTTCTGTTGATGAGTTTATGTTTCGTGTTAAGTCAAGTCTTTGTTTGTATTTTAGATCTCACTTGTTCAATGAACTGCACTTTGGTTCATTACGCTCACCTTCAGTAGATTATCTTTATAGGTCATCAAGATTAATTTCACAAATGCACATGACTTGCTGAACCTGAAGTGCTAAAATGCTAACTTGTTTCTGGGTTTTGGCCTACAAAAGTACTCTCTATACTCACTCAGTATAGTAGTCCATGGAAAGTATTTTTAAAATAGTCTGACCAAAGTTAAAATTGTGATTTCAGCTGAAAACACTATATTCCGAACTGCTAAAGCGTTTTGTTTTTAGCAGTTCATCGGTCTGTTATTTTGCCAGAAACTGAAGAAAACAGCTGTGAGAACACGGTCTATCTCCTCTGCACAGATGATTCCCTCTCTGGATTCCTTCTGGGTTTGGCCACATGTTGCTTCAGTTCAATGAGGTGGATTCTGTCACCGCTGGCTCAACGGATACACAACAGCTTATTTGTTATTAGTCAAATTGAACTCAGTCCTCCTCGGGCAGGAGTCTGTTTAAGAGTTATATCTTCTCTAAAGCTTTTGCCATTTTCCATTTGAGAGAGACAGACCTACACAAAATAAACACAAAATAAAGCCATTGGTTTCTAGGTAAAAAAGAAGTTTAAGAAACGGATTACAATAAGCCTACAGACTGCAATGTATTCAGTTTGAAAGGTAAAGTAAGTGTTAAATAAAAGAGTGGTCTATGAGAGCTTTTAGATAAAGTTATAGTTTTGTAAACATCATTTATTGTCCATAGCACTTTGGCTGTCGCTCTGTGTAGGGATCTAAAAATTCAATATAAAAGACAGTGAGAAAGATAGTTCTCTCTCAGACGACAGATATGGTGACACATGCTATAGTAGCAAGTAGGTTTGGGGGTCAGGTGATTTGCTCTGTGCCAGGAGGACTGTCTCCTTTTCTAATATTCTTATGTAAAGTCATTTTTTTACAGTTATAATCAATTCCAAACAAAATAAAATCTCTGAGCACATCGTGGTTGACTAAGGCCCACACCATTTACTTACCCACCCATCATTTACTCACACTTATGTCGATTCACACCTGCATGACGTTCTTTCTTCTGTAGAACAAATAGAGATTTAATAAGTATCACCTTGGGTGAATTTAATCCAAAGACAGTAACCTGTGGCTCACTTTAGCGCTTAATAAAGTACCCAAACATGTCAGCAAAAATTACATGTGGCTCGATGATCATTTTAAATGTTGACCGGACAGTTTTGGTGAACACAACACAAAATTAAAGTCATTTAAACAGTAAAATTGTGGCAGTCAGCATCTTGTGCTTCACACTCTAGTCCAGTAGACATAAAAAAAAAAAAAGTTAACCTGGCATGCCTTCTGGTATTTTAATAGTAAACATAAAATATGCAAATGTAAAAAATTAGGGGGTGAACTATTCCTTTAAATTTCATTCTGTGAGATAAACAAAGAAACACTATAACACAAAAAAAAAAAAAAAATACGTTTTTTGAACTTCACCTTGCACATCCCTACCTGAAGAGGCTGAGTAAATTTTCAGGACCATTCTCTGCTGAACAGTTCTCTAAGAAAACCATTCAAAAATGACCTTTGATAACAAAAGAACAAGCCAAAGCAGTGAAAATGGAAAAGCGAGAGCTGTCAAAATAATATTTGGGCTCAGAGATGATTGCCCTTTGTACTTGAAAAACCAAAACAAACATTCTGGTTAGAAGTCAAGTAACATTCGAACCTTCAGAAGTTTTCTGCACAAAAGTTTAGATCATGCTCCTTCTTCAAACATCTGTAATCTTTGCCAATTTTTTACATAAATGTAGAAGACACATTAAAGCTGCTTGCTAAATTGAAAAAATAATCAACTAATCGATTAACTAATCAGAAAAAACATTCTCATTTGATCTTATCAAATCTTTTTATTTTATTGTAGCACTGAGTGGTCCAACCTATCATGGTCATGTTAAGCAACCAATAGCCAATCAGAGGCATTTACCTCAGGATCCAGTGTATTACAAAAGAGTATTTAGCACACACACACACTGACACAGTTCTTCACTCTCACAAATGCTCTCATTATGACCAATGAAGTGTAAAAAATGTGAAAATAAGAGGTTTATTGCACAGAGTAGACCACTTTAATGATTACAACTGAACTGAATGATTGAGAATGGAGGAAAACTGCACAAATAATTTATAGATAAATATACAAGTAAAAAAGAAAGAAAGAAAATTAAAATGTGTACAAAAAATAAATGTGCAAGGAGATATATAAATACTAGAAAAACAAATAAGATAAAACAAATAAATAAATAAATTACTTTATCAAGGACAATAATAATAATTATAAAAAAAATATGATTTGTCAAAATCATGCTGTTCTAAGAAACATTAAAGGAAGAAATTGAGGTTGGTAACATACATTCAGTTCTTGCAAAGTAAATGCAGGGCCCAATAAGGAACAATGTGTCAGCCAAGGAGTATTCCATAAATATGGAAAAGGCGGGTGTCCTTTAACATAAGATTGTAGTAGCCAATTTTAAGTCAGAAGGATTCTGTGGAGTTTCAATGAACCTTCTAGAACAAACTGTTCTTTGATCAGGAAGGTTCAAAGTATTATGACGGTTTAAGGTGTTATAGAGTGCAACTATGCTTCGCTTATAGCACCGGAACATAATATCACACCATTATGACCCAATTTCAACCTCTTCTCTCAGCGCACATATACATATTCATGAACTCACTAATCAGAGACCAACTATATGCATGCAAGAAAGAGGAGATGTTAATTATTACCAGATGACTCAAAGAGCACAGAGTACTCATTAAGCGTTTGGTGCAAAATAAAGAGATGTATGTGTAAGTGCTGAAACTATGTTTTTATATTTATTTATTTATTTATTTATTTATTTATTTATTTATTTATTTGGAGGGAGATACCTGGAGAGATAGGAAGAAAATAAAGGAACAGTGCAATAAATTGGATTTAAAATACCCTATCAGTGTAAAACTAATATTGAAATATTAAATAAAGATGACAAAGATTAAAAAATATTCAGAATATGAAATAATGTCACATGGGAAAAAACACATACATACACACACACACATAAACAATATTTTTCCTTAAAATGCTATATATTAATGCATGGGACTAAAACTTTCTGATTTTGCTCACACTGGGTATAACAAATTATATTTAATATAAATAATTTTGATCTTTTTTAATGATTTTTTTTCTCTCTCTATTTTGTTACACTTGTGGTGTTCCAAGTCAAAAATTACTGCTCTATAAAAAAAAAAAAATCACTTGTACATTTTTTATTATGCTATATTATTACCCCATACTGGTTTTAATCTAATGAGAGATTTACAAGTGATTTTTAAAAAGTCAGGAACAGGAATTAGATAAAGGATTTTCAGTACAGCACAAGCAGAATTATATTCACTATAATAATTTTCTTTTTCAGTTCCATGAGGTGCCAATGCACACAAACATTCACAAAATCATTACTTGTTTCCCATTCAATGCCAGCTGCCATTCTACAGCGGATATGTCATATGCAATGAAAAGGGGCAATGGCAGGAAATAGGAAGTTGGAAGCTTTAAAAAAAATTACCCATTTCCTTGAAAGCCTTATGCGATCTCCTATGCAAAGTTAGAAATGTCAGATGTTCCTTCATGTAAACAAACACCCAACATCCAAAGACTATAAACACACACTGCACCTTTTGCAAACTGTGGACTTATTCAAATCTTTCATAAAATCAGTAATGTTTTACATTATCTTTTGCATTCTATCATTTTGTATTTCAACGTCTTGGAATTACAAAAGCACAAAATGTCTAAAGCACAACTGTTAAGTCATTTAATTCCTAGTTCCTCTACAAACCTGCTGCTGTCAACAACGCATTGAGCCGCTATGATAGAGGAATTATCCCACAGACAACAGCGAATCCTAATCCTGTTACTCTGGGATACCAACCGATGCTAATGTGGTTTGATGTAAACTCCTTCCCACAAAATACATCAAAAGAGATTTATGAAAAGAATATGAAGCAATTTAAAAGACAATATTTTGTTATTGATTTACAAAGGAGGATTTCTTTGGATAACTTTTAGATTCATGTGTGGAACCAAATAATAATCCTGTAAATAGAATTCAGTCTAAGGCCGGGGGGAATTGATAATTTAATGGTTGTATAGAATTGTTTAGTTTCAGCTACTGAACAAAAAACAACAAGTGGCACAAACTAACATGACTAGTTGTAATATAAACATGGGTGGAACTTTTAAACGATGACTATAAATTTAGGAAATTTCATTTGTTTACTCATTCATACAAAAACAGCAAAAAAAAATAAATAAATAAATAAAATTGAAAATGCACTAATGTTCAAATTTTGTTGCTCAAAAAAAGCATCTTATGCTCTCCAAAGCTGCATTTATTTGATCAAAATACAGTAAAAACAGAAAATAATTAAATATTGAAATGAAATATTACAATTTAAAATATAAAATATATTTTAAAATGTTACTCATTTGATGGCAAAGCTGAATTTTCAGTAGGCATTACTCCTGTATTCAGTGTCACATAATCCCACAGAAATCAAATTAGGTCTAAAACTCAGCTGAACTGGGATTTTTATTTTAAAGTTAAAAAAGGGATATTTTATTCAAATACTTAAAAGTATGTGCTGTATTCATGAAACAAGGCCACATACTTGTACCAGACATGTGTAAATTGAATGTGAAAAAGCACTTTAAAGCTGTAAACATCACAAGACTATGTTTAGGATGAAAACAATAAATTTAGTTATATTGGTAAAATCACAAGAAGCATTAAAATACATCAGCACACACTTTCTTTTGAGGGATGAATACACTCTGCTTAAAATAGACTGAAAGGTCAGATACATATATATATATATATATATATATATATATATATATATATATATATATATATATATATATATACATACACATACACACATATCACTCAAGCCTCGATGACAGTGTAGACAAGGATGTGAGACCTGATATCAAGTGAGCACAATATCATAAAAACCTCAGGCAGACACACAGTCCTAGGCTATATCAGCATATAGTATTATGATCTCACATCACTGCATATGAGCAAACATTACTGTACATCTATGCACATGTGCATAGGGACATCATTAGGGGAAACAACTGAGCGAATGACTGTGTGTGTGTGTGTGTGTGTGTGTGTGTGTGTGTGTGTGTGTGTGTGTGTGTGTGTGTGTGTGTGTGTGTGTGTATCCATATACCTCACAGAGGTGTGAACTAAAGAGTTCAACTCACAAAGCTCTGCTAACTTCAGATCCGTTTCCATCCAATCGGGTTCTGAGTAGCTATAACCTCAGGGAGCTTGAGCAGCTCCAAAAACTGCAGCGGGGAAGATAAAACAGGAATTTGTCTAGTTCACTGACTGTATCATCTTCACTGCAACCATAAAGAATTGGAATCTGTTGAACTGCATCAGTCACTGCCAAATCCTTGGCTTTACACCCTAAGGAAATTCACAATAGCGATCAATAGCGACCGAGTGGCGGGTCAGGTCTATAATAGGCATCAGCTGAATATAATAGATGAATCTGAAGATGAAAGTACAGTTTCACTGCTCTTATGGGAGGGATTGTGTATGATTCTTGCACATTCTCCAGTTTGATCGATGCCATCACAGACATTACTCATTTTCTGACCCTACTGACTGCTCCACAGGGCACAAATAATAAAAAGCCCTCTGGGGAACCGACCGCTAAATAACGACTTATCCTGACATCAGTTTCCGAACTGAACACATCTCTTAATCTGAGGTCCACACAATGGAGAATACATGGGTGTTCCAGCAAGGGTATACAGTAATGACAAAGGTAAATAGAGTACAGGCTGCTGCAGAATGTTGTTTCTAAGAAATATTTTTCTGCTTTTGCTCTGCAGTCGATAACTCATGTTAAATAAACTTAAACATTATTTATAATGTAGACAGTGCAAAGAAATTAAAACTAACATCACAAGTGTCAGTGCAAAGGATGCAACAGAGTTAAAAGTTGTTGACTTTGTGTCTTCAGTTATCAAATACCCACAAAGCTAACTCAAAAAATAGAGCGGGGTAAAATGGGTCACCGTGTTAATCCAGCACTGAGAGATGTACTTCAGAAATACATTAAGAACTTGTTTTAAGCCAATAACTGTTAATAACTGTTAATAATAACAACATTTTCCACATGGCATTTGTCCAAACAAATTTATCCCACTCTAAAAATTTTGACTTGCATTCAAAATCCTGGGCTCAGTAAGATTTTTATTTTATTCATTTTTATTTTTTTTATTTTTGGAAAGAAATGTATACTTTTAGCAAGAGTGCGTTAAATTGATTTAAAAAAAGTAAGACTTTTACATTGTTACAAAAGATTTCTATTTTAATTAAATAAATGATGTATTTTTGCAATCAAACAATCCTGATAAAAATGTACCATGATTTCCACAAAATTATTAAGCAGCACAACTGCCTTCAACATTGATAATAACGTTTCTTGAGCACCATGTTAACATATAAGATTAATTTATGAAATATCATGTGACACTGATCAGATAAATGCAGCCTTGGTGAGCATAAAAGATGTCTTTCAAAACTATTTTAAAAATCTTACCGACCCCAATTTTTTTGACTGGTAGTGCTGTTGAATCGCCAGGATATAAAACACTGTCTTTTGTTTTGGCTACAGATTAGACATGAATTATTCAATAATGCATTTCTGTTTAAATGGTATCTGTGGGATACAGCGTGCCAGATCCTTCAGGGTAAGCGGCTCCATTAGTGAGCTTTGCATCCAAATTCAGGAAATGTTAAATATCATAAAATTATGAAAACTGTTTAAATATATTCCAAATATTTAAACTTTTCAGACTGGTTTATAATGCTTAGTAAAATAAGACTTGGTAATGAGAATTTACATGTAGCATAGACTTTTATCCAAAGTGGCTTAAAAATGATAAATAATAGAGGCTGAGGCAAGTAGAATCATGTCATTTTTAATAATTTTATTGAATTCTCTGTAGCTAAAAGGCAACTTAAAACATTAAAAAAGTACTCTAAAATGATTGATTGTAAATTGATCTTTTCAGCATTACATTGTTTTTAAACGGTTAAGTATTTCCTAAGTATTTCCTTCACTTTCATGAAAAAACGTTATCAGCTTCAAGTGCTGGGAATTCACAAAAAAGCCCAAAAATCTGTGCAATTTCATGTTGTTTGGAATGGCTGTGCCATCAATACAAGAAACATCAGGGACAATCACCAAAGGCAGTGCCACAATATGAATGCTGCATGTGTAACATTTGAACTTTTCTTACGTCAGCAGCATTCATGGCTGGATATGCTAATGAAGGGCAGCAGTAAAGCAGGTGAACAGCATATGTGATAATGGCTGTTTACTTTAATCATAGCAGTGCCCTGCACTGCCCGGACAAAGCCCTCCACTTAAAACCCATCAGCAATTATGCTAAATTGCTTTATTTTCCAAACCAGCAGTTGTCTATAAACAGGATGTGCTGCTTTTTCCCAAAGACCTTCTGTAGAGGTAAGGGATGTCCGGGCACCAAGCCCAAACTCAAACAAAGCCATTAGCAAACTCAAAAGAGTTACACGTGCCACGAAAGAAATCAACACTAATGGATAGCCAAAGAGCAGCAAACCATTTCCTATTAACTTCTCCTATTATCTCTGTTAAGCCAGAAATAAAGAAAAAGAGGCAAACAAAAAAAAGAAATTATCACTGATGTGTTCTTAATTACTTCCTCATATTTGTGACTAATTACTCCGGACAAAGCCTCAGCCTCCACTCCAAAAATTTATGAATGAATGAATGAATAAATAAATAAATAATATATTTTATGCAGATTTGAAGGTAAATGTAAGACTTTAAGACTTTTTTATGACCAAGTTTTTTTTTTTATGTTGGGGATAAATTTAAAGGAACACAATATGTCAATACGTTCTCTAATGTAAATGTCTGGGGAGCTCTGCTCCCAGACACTACAATATGGAAATAACTTTTATTGTACTTCTGACCAGTGATGTTCTTCCTTAGTATTTCTGTCTTGTTTTCTCATGCAAACGTTTAAAGATTCTAAAATCAAGATTTATTTACTTGAGATGAAAAAAATACATAAGATAAGTAGTCTTGTTTTCTGTGGAATTGATTAAAATTAAATGAGTTTATGCTTGAAATGAAATGACTTAAAGCTTAAAATGCTTGAAACAAGAACAAATTTCTGCCAATTGGCTCACAAAAAGCAACTTACATCTAAGAAAAAACACGTTTTTACAGTATATCCGACTGACAATTAATTGTTCTAGTTTTAAACATAAACTAACTGTATTTTGGTCGATTTTTAAGCTACATTTACATGAGATGCAAATGTTAAACAATTTAAGGATGTTTAGGTATTTTTATTCAAAAACTTTTTTGCAATGCATGCAACATTTAATGCTATGACTTAATGTCATGACACAAATTTAATTTACTTGCTCTAATTTAAGACTTTTTATGACCTTATCCCATTTTAAGACCCCCTGAAAAAATATAACTGGAAAATATCTACAGTACTATAATGAAATATGAATGATATACTTGTTATGTGCAAAAAAACTGGGTCAGAAAAAATGATTGCTTCTGAATGGGCTTCTACAGCATGGGATAAATAAGTCATGATAACCAGACAAACCTTGACCCCTTGATCCCTCCAAACAAATTTATCATCTTGAAATCCAACAGAGCAAAGATCTCTGAATTTCCTGGTGTGGGTTTGATGAAGAGAGGCGTGCAAGTTCGCTCACTTCCTGCAAGGTGAGAAAAAATCGTTCGGCGCTTAAGAAAACAATGCTGCAATCACACAACCGTGAGCTGCAGCAGAGGTCAGAGGTCAGAAAAGATGATGAGAGGCAACAAAACATTGGTCTGAGTGAGGAATAAATTCCTTTGACAAAAATCACAGTTGAAGCCTTTGATTTGCTCTAGAGCAAGATGACCTGTTGTTGGTTGTGTCTTTCTTTTTGGAAAATTCTGAGGAGGTGGCACATAAATACAGTGGGCCCCAAAAAAGTATTTTACTTTCAAGAAGCATTTAGGCATTTATGAATGGCAATGGCAATGTGTTATATAATGAAATATGAAACCATATTTCCAAATAAATATAGCACAAACACATTTCAAGCAAAACATTTTACAAAAGAAGTTTGTTTTACATCAACAATAGAGATGCTGTTCATACAGTAAATTATTCAAAAAGTATAGTACGTCCAGATTATATTCATACTACAACACTTTTATACTATACAGAATGTTCTTTTTTAATGGTTGCAAAGTAATGACTTTTTCAAACAAAATACCTCCTTAGAGAGTATGTGATTTTGGATGCAACCATGATCTTAAAATAACCAAAATGGCTAAGAAAAGCGAAGGCACTTCTGAGAAAGGTCAGTCATTTGTTAGCAGATGCCATCTGGTTTGATATTTTGCAACTAGCGCAATGACATTCATACATTTTTATGTGTGTCTTAAGTGTCTAAACACTTTTTTGGGGACACAGTATATTCACTGGGGAGACAGAAAATCTCCAGATTTCACTGAACAGACAGAAAGTGCTCAAACTGATCTAATAAGAAGGTCTGTAAATGACACTGGCTGTACAATCACATTAAAGTAAGCAAAACCAAAGATATGCCATAAGTGCACATTTCTTAATGTACACGTCAGTTTTATTTGAAGTAAGCAATGAACAATCTCAAATATACTGCTGAAAACTAATTATGTTTACCATGTGTCAAGTATGACATACAGTATTATTACATTCCCAATCAAAAACAAATAAAATGAAAACTGAAATAATGGTTGCATTGAAGATTAAAGCTGGTCTTAAATTAAATAAGGCACTCTTGGTAAAGTGTTTTTTTTTTGCATTTGTGCTGTTACTGTGCTAGGTTACTTTATAGCCTATACTCCAACTAAGATTAACAGCCCTCAGCAGTGCTTTTGCTACAGATTCATAGGCCTTCTGTGGTGGCAGTTTGCTTATCAATGGGCAAACAGGTTATGGGTTAATACCATTATTTTCTGAGACACACTTTTCTGAGATGACACTTGCTGGATTAAACATGTAACAAAATAGGGTCACAACAATGTAGCATACTGCTAAGTAGTCTACATTTCAAACTGTGCTATATATACAGTACTATTCCATTCCCACAAAATGCATTATTTTGTGGAGGAATGAACTTAGAAATGCTTTAGGTCTGTTACATTTAGTAATCAATAGATGAGATAATTTTGTTAAAGCGATGTTGTGAATTTTGAGTAAAATGTTAGCGAAGTTTGGCAATTAACATAAATGTTGCAAATGTTCTCTATGAATAAAAACTTAATTAAAACTAATGAGTTTTCTTGCTGCTTCTATGCACATCAATTCCAACTGAAACCCAGAGAAGGAGAACCCGGGCTTTTTGGTTATACGGCTTAAAATATAGATTAAGTCCTAGTAGTCTACCAAGGTGTTTTTTTTATTTTTTATTTTTTTACATGTAAACTACCATTAAACCATAAATGTAATAAAAAAAGAGATCAGATCTTAACTATATTTAAATTATAGGAAATCTGTCCAAATCGAGGCGTTTTTGTGACACGTTTTATTTACATTCAACACCATCATTATGCTTATAAATTAAGTAAATAAGTGAATTTCAACACCATATATTCCATATTCCGTGTGTGTGTGTGTGTGTGTGTGTGTGTGTGTGTGTGTGTGTGTTTGATGACAAACTGAAGAGCGCAGAAGAGCGGCTACAAAGTAAACAAGATCAATCATATTGCATATGCAAAAAGACAGAGCCCAGGGATTTATCAAGTACCTTTACAGCACACTGCTGTGTCTGAGTAATATATTCCATCCATTACTTCACACGTCAGGTTTGGCCAATAAACGACATACAATAAATCAATGGACTATTTTGATAAAAAATGCAAATGCCGCGGAATTTCTTATTTTTTTAGGCAAGTTTTAGATTAGGCCTGTGAAGCACAAACATCACATGCTATTTTCCAGAACAATGGAAGTGTCCTAGTGGAAGCTGATTCTTCCACGCCTGCTGTGAACAGACAGCCTCATTGAATTCTCTGCTGGTGTGTTTTGACGATGCTGTGCGCTTAGGAAAAATTAATCTGTCATATTTACTGCTGTATAATTTTATTTATAAGGCATACTACATTATGAGTTCTGATGGGAGGCAGCCATCTGGTGGTGAAGCTCCTCACTGCATACTTAATAACAGCACTTGATAAAAAATACAAAAAGCAGCCTACATGCACATATTGTGAGTGTGTTCAGCGTTGACAGGGGTTTCCTTTAAAGCCCCAGTGTAATGGCTTAACCTGTGCCATTTTCTTACCTGTAGGTATATTTCTTATTAAACCAGAGAAATTTGTGGTGGGACAAATTAAAAGGCTCATTTCTTTTTATTTTTTATTTTTTACCAAGCATCCATTAGATAAGTCACAACCGCAAACCTGTATTTGATTTGCCATAGGCCTATGGTATTGCTAATCAGAGACTGACCAACAGAGCACATTTACTGCTGGTTTGCAGAATGTAGAATTAGATGTGAGTACAAGGTTTGTGGTTAACATTACATTTTATTCTATTATATGAATTAAACAATGACATAAGTGAATTTTGATGTGTGTGTGTGTGTGTGTGTGTGTGTGTGTGTGTGTGTGTGTGTGTGTGTGTGTGTTTTAAGAAGCTGTGATTTGCTACAACCGCTACCACAGTGAGAGTTAAATGCTTGTCGATTCAGGCAGCCTTTCTAGCAACTTATTAGCAATAGTTTTACATTTGAGGTATTACTCTGTATAATTTATGTTGCAGAACAAAATGTTAAAATCCTAAAAGCTAAACCAAAATTCTGAGTTCTTTAAATTGTCATTATTGAGTGAAAAAAAAAATATTAACATAAACAGAATAAATTTAGAGGATATACATTTAAAGGATACATTTGAAACATTATACCAAAGTGAATGCAAATCGTGAGACCAAAAATTTATTATTTTGAGTTACTAATATCTAATAGCTTAATGATGTATTGTTGGAATTAATGTTAAAGGGGTCATGAAATGCCTTTTTCTTTTCTTTTTTTGTATTGTTCTCTGAGGTCCACTTATAGTGTTATCAAGTAATAAAATCAATAAAAAAAAATAAAAATATATATATATATATATAATCAATCAAGAAAAAAAAAAAAAAAAAAAAAAAAAAAAAAAAAAAAAAATATATATATATATATATATATATATATATATATATATATATATATATATATATACCCCCTCATCATAACGCCCTGTTTGAGGCGTGGCGGATTGTAGAATCGGAAACACACCTATATTATTTTCTGTCCTGTTTTGACCCCCTCATCATAACGCCCTGTTTGAGGCGTGGCGGATTGTAGAATCGGAAGTAAACGCACACTGCTATGTTTGGCTAACAGTTGTGCATGTTTAAGACGTTTTAGGTTAAAAACCCATAAATACTCAGTTCATATCAAACGATCTGTAATAACAGACAAAGCAATAGTGATCACGTAATAAAAACAGTTACTCACACTTGTGTGGTGCCTGTCGGATACAATATAGTCGGCACAGCATCGTCTTTTTATTTCAGTCTTTCAGAAAATCCTGCGTTGATTTGTCCCTTGTTTGTAAATGAATCCGCGGTGAATTGAAGTGAACAAACGACCAAACTTTTACTGACGCGGTCTGGAACTTTATTAAAAATAAAGCTAACTATTTCCTAATGTTAGGATCTGATGGAAGGCAATGCAAAGACTGGGTTTGTCCACAATGTGGCAGTGCAGCATCTTGTTGTCTTCGGAGCATCTTTTCTTTGTTTTCTGTGTAAACCTGCGTTCCTCTCTCTCACTATTTACACTACATGCGCGAATCAGTGGGCGGGGCTAAACAGGCAGTGATGTAGAAGCAGGTGTTGATCATCTTCTAATCAGAAAGTTTTGAGTTCTTAAACTTACATCATAAACTTAAAGAATACCTCTTACAATTAAAAATAATAAGTCAAAATCATTTAGGGAATTCTCAGTTCATGACCCCTTTAATATAAAATGTAAATCTAAAAAGTGTAACGTTTTGTGTGACTTACACAGCTCTACATGTACTTGCATTCAAGTTTATCATCATAACCCACCTTTTTCTGCATTTCTTTGTGCTTTGAGATGGTCCAGCACATCTCCACTACTCGTCTGATGTTTCACAGTAGCAGAAAGGCAACAGAAGCCTGACAATAATCAAAGTTGTGTCACAGAAATGGCATCTGGCTTGTATTAGCCAGGCCAGTGGTCTTTTTCATACATACATGAAATGCAGAAAAAATATTTGAAAAGACACGCTTTGCTATGTATACTTTACAGAGGTCCGTAATAGAAGTTCACAATTTGTCAAGAAATGATGCTGTAAAATGTAGCTTGTGCATTGTCAAAGGTTTTGTTGCATAACTGAGGAAAGGCTTCCAGGATAACATGTTTTTCAAAAGTAGATGTAAATCTTAAGATCTTTTTGTGCACTATTAAAAATCTATCGCAGTTGAACAGATGTTGCATTGCTGTTACAGCATTGTGTGATGCTCAAGGGTTCTGTTTACATTATCAGGCTCGCAATGCATTTGATATCTTTGTAATTCTTGACCTACAAAGCAAAGGCTTCACATCACACCCAAGAGGAACACAAACATCAGAGTGCAGTCTTTATTGTTGACAAATTCCCTTCTGAGCAATAAATTCCTGACAGAGATATATTGTTTATAACACTCATGAAACCTCATTAGTAATGATCTCTCTTTTATTCTTTCTTTCCTCTTGTCCTGATGGACATTCTTATTTTTAGAATTTAAACTATAACTTCAAAAAAATAAAATAAATAAATAAATAAATAAAATATGTTTTTTATATATATATATATATATATATATATATATTATATATATATATATATATATATATATATATATATATATATAGGATTGCAAGGGACAGCAACGGCCACTAAGCACAGAGATATCCATAAAAACACCCTTCACCTTATGTTTATGTCAAAGGTCCCCATACACAGAGACTGAACAAACTGTTCCTGCATTTAAAAAATTCTGCTGTGTTACATAGATTTGGTAAGAGGTGTTGACTACAGCTTTTTATAAATATAAAGAGTTTGTGTTGTTCCTACAACACAATAGCTGTTCTTTTACTGTGAAGTAACAAACATATCTGCTTACAGCAACTAAGAGAACAGGTTATTGTTGCCACCTTATTCCTCATCTTAATTTACCATTAATAATTTAAAAACTGACACCTTTGTTGGCAACAATGTTATTTCAGACACTATTCCAGTGGTGACGATCTCCCTAGCCTTTGGACTTCTTTGAAAAAGGCAGATTTAATCATTTTCTTTTAACTAAATGGCTATTATATAAGAGCTGTCTGTAGCATTGGATTCTGAACTAGCTTTTCAATTGGTCTGGTTTTTTTTTTTTTTTTTTTTTTTTCTTGAAAAACATCTACAGACTTCTAACCTTGCTGGATATATGTAAATTTAATAATGGTGAATGAGAATATGCTTCCAGCCCAAGAGGCTGCCAAAATCTACCACACCAACTATGTTAGAAATGCCAGGGCCATCGGTGTCTTGTGGGCCGTTTTCACCATATGCTTCGCCATCATTACCGTGGTGGTCTTCATTCAGCCCTATTGGATTGGTGATAGTGTTAACACCCCGCAGGCAGGATACTTTGGGCTTTTTCACTATTGTATTGGCAATCCGATCACCTCCGAATTGGTCTGCAAAGGAAGTGTGTTTGATTTTGGTTCGATCCCCTCCGGGGCTTTCAGGACTGCTATGTTTTTTGTAGGCACCTCAATGCTCCTTATCGTAGGCACCATTGTGTGCTTGGGTCTTTTCTTCTTCTGCAACTCTGCAAGTGTGTACAAGATATGCGCATGGATGCAAACATCTTCAGGTGGGCAAAGTGTTTACTAGGTTAGCCTTGCTAATAAGCATAATTTAATTAAAGCAGTTTAAAAAGATGAAATTAGGCTACAAAATAAAAAAAAAGTGAAATATTTTTATAAATATATTTACTAAGGGTAGACGCCTGAATAAGGTTAGACATTTGTATGTACTTATTTATTTGCTATTGATCACGAGGCTGTGAGGGATAGTCGCACGTTCCATTCAATGACGTGTACTGTCATAACAGTCTCCTGCCGTTCTTGTTCGATACTAAAAAATGAGTTAAATTCGCACTGAGCCGCGGAAGAGACTTTCCGTACGTGTGCGCGACTCGAGACGGACTGATTATAGGCTACTTATATAGGCAACTTTTCCTTTATATGTCAAAATGTCCGTCTGGGTGAGTTTTCACTAAACAGTCAGTTACGTCTTTAGTAAAAATAAACAGTTTGAAAGGTATTTGAATGCTAGTCAGTAGCCTATCTGTGCATTCCGTGACAGCATCATACCTGCTGTTGTCTGTCAGCATGTAAAAGCATTATCACCTTGTGCGTCTATCATTCACAACCCCGTTTTCATTCGTGAAAAATTCAATATTGCCTCTAGTACTACCCTAAATAAATGGATATTGTAGGCATTTAAAGGAAAAAGTTATAGAAAAATGTAACCTTTGCACTTGATGTTGTAGCTGTGTTGATGGTGATGGGTTGTATGATTTATCCGGACGGCTGGGATGCTCCGGAGGTGAAGCGGATGTGTGGTGAGAGGACGGACAAGTACACGCTGGGGAACTGCACCGTTCGCTGGGCTTATATTTTAGGCATTATCAGCATCCTGGACTCAGCGTTACTGGCACTGCTTGCTTTCACTCTGGGCAACCGACAAGACAAACTGCTGCCAGACGACTTCGAGGTGGAGGGTAACGGTAAGAGAAGTACTAGAATGATTGGGAGATTAATTAAAATGTATTCACGACTCATAATTCAGAGCAGAACATTAAGTTACACTGGCTGTGAGCTCGACAGATTCCCACTTTGAAAACCCAGAGTCAGAATGTGCCGATAAATTGATTATTAATGTATCAGAAGATTAATAATATAATAATTATCCATAAATAATGTCAAGTTTGTGTCCTACTAAATAATTCATGAATATATTTAGGTTGCAGTAACTTGTAGAATTTTTAAATGCACAATTTTAGTGATGTTGTTGTTTCCTTTTGTTTATAGATAAAGCCTGAATCCAAAAGATCTGAACTGCAGTGCTCATGGAACTGGACATTCAAAGTAAAGGAAATTATAACAAAAATTCCCAGATTGACAACCCGTTTCACTGTACTAAAATGCTATCGAAATAATCATTTGTTTTTCTGGACTTTTTTCTATTATTTTGTTCATATTTAGCAATACAACAATTATTTAATCTTTACTTTTATCTGTCCAAAAGGTCAGTGTGCATTACAATGAAAAGTACCCTGCTTTTTCACCTCCAATTTATAACATATCAAGGTTTTTGTTTTGTTTTTTTGTTGAAAAACGCAAATCAGACAAAAGGGTGCACCCATCTTCCAAATGCTTTATTAAAACACTTCTATCTGGCTAAATAATCTTAGCTTAGATGCAATATTAGGATTTCTTTTAAAAACTGTACATGGCTGTAATATACAGATCAAGGCAAACTCTTTGGTACACATATATACAGACACACACGCATGCACATGCGCCCACACATAAACCATACATACAACACACACTCGGACAATAAATTTTTTTTTTTTTTTTTCTTATGGTGGTCCTTGACAGATACTCACTTTATGTGGAAACATCATGTACACAAAATGTACTGACCATGAGTGAGAAGACGTCAGCTCTTTAAAATCTAATCTGCGGCAGACTAGATCAAAACCTACTGAATTAATAAACACAGTTGAGAGAGGTGTGGCAAATCTTGACACAGAACAGAAACAATCTTAATTTATACTCTACACTCATAAAGGTAAACCAAAAAATTCACTTTTCATAAACCACCATTACTTTCCCACTCAGAAAACTACAAGTAACAAAATTATCTCTTTTGCATTGCACTGGAGCCTGAGTGGTCGGTACTCAGGAAGACTGGACTGTATCTCATATTAGTACTGCAAAAAAAAAAAAAAAAAAAAAAAAAACTTATCAGCCATTGCAATTTTGTATGTCTTCAGAAAATACCCCAGATACCTAAACAGGTCTAGATTTCTAAATCTAGCTCTAGATTTCATCCTTTGCCAAAATAAGAGGGATGGCAATGGGATTAAGGCAGGAGTAACCCTCACAAAAAAACCTCTCAACTCTGGGAAGAAAAAAAAAAAAACAGCTAAAACAAAACCAGGCAGGTTTACTATTCCTCTGATGAGCCAAGCAAATGAAATCACTCAAGTTAACAGAAGAAAAATAACTATGCCGATATGCTCTATAAACTGGAAAGTGATCTGTTGCAGTCTCTTGAGTTCAGGGCCTGAAGTATGTGCAGTGACAGCAAGAGGACACTAAACGGCAAGCCAAGGGTGTCGCAGACAGTCAGCAGCAGTGGCTCTTTTCTCTGGCAGGAGTTCCAGCATTGGAAGCAGGAAATCAGTGAAGATCTCGGCCTCCTCCCGAGGCCACTCGTATTTATCCATCAGTACTTCCAGTAAACCCCACGGCTTCAGTTTAGTGATGTGCTTCAGGTCACCTACAGAAGACACACACTTAGAGACCAGGCTTCTCATTCCATGCAGTACTCTAGCACTGTTTTTTCTTTCCTTGCAACATTTTGGCAGGGTTGCTCTGATGAGGATTTTTGCAGATGATACAGAGTACCCATTTCTTATCATGGTGATCGGCCAATCAATTTAACTTTAAAATAGCACTGGTTAGTCTTCAATGTATGAATAAACAATGACAGACAGCAGCAGGTTTTTTTAGGTTGCTGTCTCTTTGAGACCTCGTACACAGGTCTAACTGTTACACAAGTTTTGTTTCTCAACTGTTTACATTCACTTAATAGCCTATATATCAACAGTGTTAAGTATAAATTGGTTTACGCAAATACTCATCAAGATGGTCATTTTGACATAATTTTGTATGTATTTGGCCATTTACGCGCAATAAGGCGCAACACAACTTCATTCTGTGTCCGGCCGGCACCATCCCGAACAAGCTTAAACACCATCGACAATGGTGGATGTTGCGTTGCTATTGATGTTCATGGCTTTAAGAACCTACATCAGCATCCAAACACAGCGAATCCAACATGTTCGTGTTTAGCTGTTATTTCAAATATGGTGGTTAAAAGTATTTTGTTGGTCACAGTAACCCCGGCCCCAGCCCCTGCCACAAGCAGTTCTTACTTCTAGCCCAGCAATGTTTTGGTGCTACTTACGAACCATTTTTCCTGGTTCAGAGCTGGTGTTTTGGGTGTCGAAAGACAAAGAACCAATTTGAAACCAGGCTCTACCATTCAAAAGTTTGGGGTCAGTATTTTTTTTTTAAAGCAGTTACTTTCATTCAGCAAACTAGCATTAAATTGATCAAAAGAGACTTTTACATTGTTCCAAAAGATTTCCATTTCAAATAAGTGTCGTTCTTTTGAACCTTCATGGTTTCCACAAAAATATCAAGCAGCACAACTATTTCCAACATTGATAATAAAAGTTACTTAAGTACCAAATCACCTTAAGTACCTTTAAGTAATGCTGCTTTGGTGAACACAAGAGACTTGAAAACATTAAAAAAAAAAAACATTTAAAAAAAAATGTTATCAACCCCAAACATCTGAACAACATTTAACACACAATGAATATTTAACATTTAAGTTTACAATGCAATTTAATCATATGAAGTGAAATCATGATGACTATATATAGAAATGTATTCATAATGGCCACATTACCTTTCTTGGAGAAAAACTCCTTGGAATATTTTCCGGTCAATATGAGTTTGCGTGGGACGGCTCCCAGCAGTTCAATGACCAAAGCAATGTGGTCTACCATCACACACAGAGAGGATTGGGTGGGGGGGTGAGAAGGAGGGGAGGACGAAACATTGGACAACTTTATCAGACAGTGTTAATACAGTCATTCACCCATCCTGAGAGAACAGAGATGAGAAGGAAGGCAAGGAGACACAGCCTTATCCAGCACAGACGGCGATCACATAGTGAAATATTTTCACATCAGAGATTCAGATGAAAGATTTTGAGAATTAGACTTGTGTAAGTGTAAGTGTTTTTGATGTTCTCCTGCCTCTTGTAGCGCTTCAAGCTAATTCAGCCGAATCATGCCACAATTCTGTGGCTTTGAAGCTACAACAGTTCATCTATTGTTATGAGGGCCCCCTCAAACTTGTAAGAAAAGCCTCTTTGTGAACAACTGGATTGTTGTGCCTCTTTGTGAACAAAACATGTGCTGTCAATGGAACTGCTGGATCTCCTCTCTTCCCCTTCAAAACGCTCCCTCAGGGCAGGGCTCTTCCTGACTGACAGGCATACCTTTATGGCTGAAATATTCCTGTGAAAATTTCCCACTCAGAGCATAGTGATGGGGGATATTCCCCAAAAGCTCAATAATCAGAGCAAGGTGGTCTGAGAGAGAGAGGGAAGACAGAGACAGTAAGAGAACATGATCATGGAATGGAGACAAGCAGAAAGAACCTGGACAGGATCTAACAACAAAAAAAAGAAAAAGAAAAAAGGACAAACTCAAGGCAAATGACAGTGGGCCAGAATGACAGATTACAAGCTTAACAGGGCATTTAACATCAGTGTCTCCAGTCAGCATATTAATGTTTATTACATGGCTCTATGGAACACAATAATGAAAATTATGAAAATTTAAACAACAATCATTTTATCTTAATGATCTTGTTTTCATAATTGTTGGAAGCCAAAATCATAACTGAAAATATCATTTGAATAATTACCCGGCCTGACCACAGAGACATGACTTGGTGTCTCCCCGGTGTACATAAACAGAACTGGAATAAGCAACGGATAGAATAGTGACTGGAAAAAAAAAACCATGAGACACACAGAAAGGCAAGGTTCTCTGCCGATAGGAAAATTCAATAACTACCTTTCTCTTTGACATGAATTAAACTGGAAGGTTGAAGTGTGATCTAATTCTGCTCACTCCATTTTAAGGAAAATTACATCAGCTGATTCAAGTGCAACTGTGGTCTATCACAAGAGTAAGAACACAATATGTTCTAAGCAGAAGCATAATGAATCATTACTGGTCTCTCCAGTTTGACTTCTGGTCTGACCAAATCCTGCTAAATACCTTGCATATATACAAAGTGAAAGCATAGCAAGGCACTATTTACAACCAAATGCTTAACCTCTGTAGCCTTTATACTTTGAGCGCCATGAAATTATTTGCCTTTGAAATCAATAGAATAATCTGAAATTTCACTTGGTAAGTATTGAGTTTCTCATCGCTTTTGTGTATTACACCTAAAGCAACAACCACACAGTGGCTCAAAGCATGCAAATTCTGCTCATTACTAACATAACTGCCAAGGTCTGTTTAAACAACATTTCCACTCCAGTGCAAAGACAACTAGATCACAGATGACAGAATGCCATAGAAACTGTTAACTAAGCTTGACGGATGGATAATAAATTAGGTTTCACGTTTACAAGTTCTTCCCACACACAATTTCTAAGGCATGCAAAATTTGCATCTTTCTGTCTTAGTTTATTTAGTTACAGCATCAACTAACAACAGAACACCAGGAGGAACAAAGAAACATTGGTCAAAAGTGGAGGTGGAGGAAGTGAATATCAAGAGGTTAAAAGAAGAGACAGGGTCTCCCATGCATTTTAACAGCAGGCTCTGACTGTTAGCAGGGAAATAATCACAGGATTACAGCTATTGAAGCACTGTAATATCAATACATATTAAGACAGAAGAAAACAACAAACAATAAATAATTAAGCAGGTATTTAAATTATATTGCATAGTGGCTGTAGTGAGACATTAATATGATTGTCAGTTAATCCCAGTAAATTGTCAGTCACATTAAAAATTAAATGATTGGGTATGTCCTTCACTGTAGGCATGTACATGCATCTGTAATCCAGATTAATTATTACTGTACATCTTTCCTCAGTAAATGTAATGGAGGGAACATTCATCATTTTTTTGTATTTCAGGCAGAAGGAAGAAATATTGCATTACCTTCATCTCTGGAGTAATCTTCACCAGAGTGGGGCTCAAACAAATAATCACCAGTGGCCAATTCAAATGCCTGAAAAGAAAAAGAGCCATCCAATATCAGGTCTAAACTCTAACCAAAGTGATTTACCTGTTCCCACAAGGATGCCTGTGGATTTATGTAAAAGTAAAGCTGATTAACAAACTGATGAACGACCATGTGTAGCTTCTCACCATGCAGGCTGTGCTCCATATGTCAGCGGGTGTGCTGTACCCTGATCCCAGCAGCACTTCCAGAGAGCGGTACTGTCGGGTCTGAATGTCTTCAGTAAAGTGCTTGTGCTGAAGAGCAGAGAATTCATATCAATAATCATATAGAGTATTTGGGAAAAAAAACATGAAATCAACTTCTATATTTTCTTTCTTAATAAATGTCTGTGCACCATTTATCAGTCCACACTCAACCAAATAAACGCACACTACCGTTCAATAGTTTGGGGCCGATAAGATTGTTTTAATGTTTTAAGTTTGAAAAAAAAAAAAAAAAAACCTAATTATTTTTTTCATGGTCACTAAGGCTTAAAAATACAGTAAAAAAATAATATTGTGAAATATTACTATTTTAAATGACTATTTAATTTAATTAAAGCATCACGTGATCCTTCAGAAATCATTCTAATTTGCGTTTTTAGAGATAAATGACTACAATTTGGATTCCATCGCTTTAAGATTCTAAGATTCTTACCACCCAGCAGGCGTTGCCAAGGTCAGCAATCTTGACCTTGATCTTGTCTGCATTAAGTGGGTCCAGTGGATTGATCAATAGGCTTCCAGACGACAACTTATCTGAAAAAGGAGGAAAAAGCTAATCAAAAACAACCTTATGTGGTCACTATGAATTGTCATTGTAAAATGTCTCATCAAAAATGCTCACTATGTGTTTACATGAAAATAACAGTATTGCAGGTTAGGAACGAGTGTGAGCAAATAATGGCACTTTTCATTTTTATGTGAACTACCCCTTTAATACAAACAGTTACCAGCATGTAAAAATAAAAATCTCTGAAAAACCTCACTAAAAGAACTAAAAAGCCATAGAAAATAGGGATGTGCAATTAATCGCATTCGATTGTCATGCGCATCTCATCATTAAAGCCGGTCCCGTGATTAGTAGTAAATCACCATCACCTTCTTTCAGACTGAGCAGCTTTCACTAAAGAGAGCCGTAGTTCACTGAAAAGCTAGGCCATATCGCGTTCGAAATCGAATACAATTCATCTAAAATTATGAGGGCAATTTTGCCTAACTGTCAGTGAACTACGGCTCTGTGTAGTGAAAGCCGCTCAATCTGAAAGCAGGTGATGCTGATTTACTACTAATCACGAGACCGTCTTTACTGACGAGATGCCATGACAATCGAATGTGATTAATTGCATAGCCCTAATAGAAAATTCACCATTCTTTAGCTTATCCTTGTTCTGTTCCCTGGCTCTGGTTCTAGTCTTCTGCTGATCTTGCTCTCCAGGTGGCAGCACTCCCTCCTCCGGCTGCTCTCGGCCTGAGGTGCCATTACTGTAGCCGGCCTGGTCCAGTTCAGGGGACTCTGCCCCATTACAGTACTTGTACATGCTTTGAGCTGTGTCCTCTGGGCCTGTGTTTGCATTATGGTGGTCCTCTTGTAGCAGTTGGCCATGTCGCTGGTCTCCTTGATCGTCCTCCTCAGGCTGTGTTTGACTGGAGTGCATACAGCCATTACAGTTGAGCTCAAGTGAAGCATCTGAGGTTAATCTCTCTCTAGTCTCCACTATTACACAAGAGGCAGAGAAACAGAAATATAATGGAGATGTGTTAATGGCAGCTAATTTGTACTTAATAACAGGTTGCAAATAATATCTAACTCTAAGCAACTTTAATTAACACTAGCACTATAAGAAAATTATTGATACAAATAGAAACTAACTTATTGTGTCCTCATTAGCAATGTCCTGCAGTGATGCCTGTCTTAGTGGGACACAGGAGGGGGATTTGGGGGATTCTGGGTCATCCTCCTCTTCCTCTCTGCCTTCAGGCCCAATCTCCATCTCCTCCAAGTCCATAATGCACTTCTCTAAGAGCTCCGCTTGACGCTTCTGCTTCTTCTTTAGCTTCTTTTTCTTGTTTTTTGACATTTTTGGAGCCTGAGGAGAAAATTCTAGGTTATATGACAAATAAACTTACACTACCATGCAAATGTTTAGATTATTTTTTTTGTCAGACGTTTGTCAGATGAAACAAGACTCTCATTCTTAACAAGGCTGCATTTATTTGGTAAAAAATAAAAATAAAAAAAAAACCGGTATTATTGTGAAATATTACTCCAATTATTTTTTTTTTTAAATGTTCAAATGTAAATAATTCCTGTGATGGCAAAGCTGAATTTTCAGCAGCCTTTATTTCAGCCTTCAGTGTCACATAATCCTTCAGAAATTATTCTAATATGCTAATTTCCCGCTCAAGAAACATTTATTACTATAAATATTGAAAACAGTTGTGTTGCTTTATATTTTTGTGGAAACCATGACATGTTTTTTATCAGGATTCTTTGATAACATTTATTTAAAATAGAAATACTTTGTATCATTATAAATGTCTTCACAATTACGGTGGCAAGATTTTAAGTTGTAAATAACCCAGAACATTCCTGGAATTGGGAACAGCAGCTCAAGATTATATTCAGAGGGCTACAGAAAGAAAGAGAATGATTGAATAGTTTTCTTCAGGACATTAAAATAATAAAAATGAATTGAAATGAAATGTATAAAAATATCTGCTAAAGAAGGCAAACATACCTGTTTAGGTGCTGGGGCAGTGCTCACTGGAAGATAAAGGTCAACACAAGTCATTGTAACTCAATGACGGCTTGCAAAGTAAACCAACTTTAAGTGCAGAATGCTAGAGGGTAAGAAAGCTAACCAACAAGTTGTGTTAACGAGAGAATGTGAAAAACTACTAGCTAGGGAAAAGTTTACACAATCAATTGCAACTGGTTGAAGCTGTGTAAAAAGTATGCTTCACTGTTTGTGTCTGTAAGCAGAGCTGTCGTACCTGCTGACCCAGAAGGAGGGGGAGCGCCTGCTTTCTGCCACTCAGTGGCTTCTGCAGCCAACCGCCTGATATACAGCTCATCCACGCTCATGAGAATGTTCTCTGGCTTAATGTCTGTGTGGATGATTTGACACTTGGTGTGCAGGTAATCCAGACCTTGAATAACCTGAGATTTCAAAAATGCAGAGACTCAAACAACTACAGAAAATATATATTAGCACCTTTCTAAACATCCTGGAGCAACACAACATATAATATTCAACAAGCATATAAATCACAAAACCAAAAGGTACATAATATAACGCTGAATATTAACAATACAGTACTTTTACAACAAAGCAACACAACATTATTACATTATTATTATTGGTTATTAACAGCTCTCTGAAACAGATGACTCTGACTGCTTCCGATTCTAACTGAGAAACAATCCCACAGGATTTTTTTGTTTGTTTGTTTGGTTTGTTTTTGAAAGAATGCTCACCAAGTGTGCATTTATTTAATTAAAAATACAGTAAAAACAGTAATGTTGTCTTCAGTGTCACACGATGCTCATTCTAATATGAAAAAATTCTTATCAATTTTGAATACAGGAATTTTTTTCAGGATGTCACTTGATGTCACTTTTGATCAATTAAATGCAGTCTTGCTAAATAAAAATATTAAATTCTTAGAAAAAAACTTCTGGCATTCATGCACATTATCCCTTACAAACATGTCTGTTCTAGTGGTTTCATTAAAAAAAAGATGTGACAAAGTAAACAGGTTTTTCATTATCAAATCATTCTGAATTTTTTATAAAACCAAAAACGTTAAGCAAGACTGTAAACCCATAATAATACATCTGTAAGTGATCCACTGAATCCAGGACAGCAGTTAATTAGTCAAACTGTAATTATGTTAAAACTGATCTGGTTGTGCGGTGATGTGCTGACTTACCTGTCGAATGATGCTCTTGACACAGGGCAGAGGTAAGCCTTGATAGTTGGACTTGATAATCCATTTAAGCAAGTGGTGCCCTAGAACCTCAAACACCATGCAGACATCTGAAAGGTCAAGTGAAGGTCCAACGCTTTTAAAATGGAATCCGCTGTTGGTAGGAATAAATGTAGAACTTCTAACTGAAAAACATGTCTAATCTCTGCTAAGCTCTGTAAAATCGCTACAAAGCAACAACTCTTTCAAAGTCAGCATTCACAAGTGCCCTTGTAAAAGTATTTGCAGTATCTAAAAATAGCACGAGACACCTGCTTTAAGACTTATTGACACATTTTCTCTCTCACACACAGATACACACAACATTCTTCATATTCAAGGATACGAGTCCCATTGACCCCTGAGACCTTGAAGTCATCCAGTAGCTGCACAACCATCTCTCTGTTTGGATCATCAGGGTCTGTATTTCTGACCTGAATACAAAACGCAAACAAATAAATAAATAAAATTAAGCATCGTGGTTCAGTGATATACCAAAATATGCTTGCCTGGAAAAAACACACACACACACACACACACACATACACATATATATATATATATATATATATATATATATATATATAAAAAAAAATTGTATATTTAGATTAAAAATAATTAATATAACTGATTAAAAATGATTTAGACAATCTATGTGTCATCTTCATTGTTTTAACCTTTCCTTTTTTCTAAAATAATTATTTAAATAATTTCAGTTTCAGAAGTTTCTTTGGATACTTACAGATCTGAGTAGCTTTATTTCATCCAGAGCTGTTTCAGTGTAATGCTCTGCACTCTTTACAACCTTCATGGCAACAAACCGCTTCCCTCTGCAAAGAAGAAAAAAGGGAAGAGAAAACCTGGATCATGCATTTGCAATTTTGGCACATTATAATGTGTCTCATGTTATTTCAAATGACAAAGCTCATACTGGATGTCCCAGGCCAGCCACACAGTAGAGAAATGCCCCCATCCCAGCTTCCGGATCACGTGGTATTTGCCATTTAATAGGTCCCCTATTTTCACATGGTGATATCCTCCTGAACAAAGCAGAACAACAATCCTTCAGCTTGTATTCAGAAAGCTCATCGATCGTCATTTTGTTAGGGACTGATTTTGAGCAATCATTTTAAAGTACATTTAGACAAAAATAGAAATTAGAACTTGACCAGACTTTTGACATTTTAAAATAAGTAAATAATTAATAAAGTAAAAAATAATAAAATAATATAAAACAATAATAACATCCATTTTACATTAAATAAATAAATAAATAAAAATCACAGATATCTGAAACACGCAGAGAATGATGACATTTCTTTATTTACAGCACCAAATATCCATTTCTTTTGCAGTTTACAGTAATTATGCACTTTTAGGAAGAATTTTAGTTTCACCAACAGATACTTGCAAGAAAAAAAAACTAAAACAACAACAACCATGAAACAAGGAAGTGCCTCTAGTCATGTCAGCAATTTTAAGTCTCGTCTATATATCAAGCTGTAACTTCTGCTGTTAAAAAGAACGTATAGAGCTTTGTCTCCAACCTTTGCAGTAGTCATTAGGATCTTCTTGCTCTTCATCGTCAGAGCCCAGGATTTCCTCATCAGGCTCCTGTATCTGGGTCTCTGTAGGAGGTTGCTGCTGTTGTGATGCCCCACGTGGAGGATGTGCTGGCCTGAGGGATGATAGCTCATTTCATTTAGGTCAATGGACAAGCATTACAGCACATTCTATATAGGCAGGTCCTCTTACAATTTTAAACTCTCATAAAGCAGATATCTTACATTAAAAACCCCATGATGCTAATTTTTACAAGGTATAAATATTCTGACAACCGTTTCAGCATGAGATTTTCATTTCTGACATGCTACAATCAAAGGACCTACATAAAAACGCCTTTATTTATTCAATGAGCTCACTAAATAGCCAAACTGAACTGACCTGAATAATGCAGCTATATAATCTTTTGTAGAATTGCTTTTTAGGTTAAACAGAAGTTGTAATTATAACTAAAATTACTGAATCCTGGTCAAAAAACTTGCTGCTAAGCTGCTTTAAAATAATCTGTATTATAAAAAAAAAACAACAACAACAAAAAACACTTCATTCTGAAAATTGAAAGTTCTATATTTTAATTGTTAGTTCCATGAAGAACTTTAAACATTCATGGAATCTTTCCAGTCCTAAAAAGTTTCTTTACAATGAAAAAAGGTTCTTTAGATTATTAAATTAAATTAATGTTCTTGACAAGAAGAAAAAAAGTTTTATGCCAAAATCCCCATGGAACCATTATTATTAAGTGTAAATAAATAAACTTGACTTTTTGACTTAACTTGACTAAAAAAAAAACAACAAAAAAAACTCTGCTAAATGAAACTTCATCTGTATCAATCAACTGAATCTAAATCCAAGAAACACAATGTGCACACAGCCAGTGTTCCGTTTTCTACCACATAAACTCTTTCAATAAATACAATGCTGACACACTATTGAGTAAAAAGTCTACCAGGGTTTGAATGCATTTCACTAACTGCATGTATCCATGCTTGGTTTAACCCAAGCAAGAAAATCACTCGTTACATCATTTTAAAAACTGAAGTGAAAGTAAGTGCAACTAGATACTGTGCATGCCAAAAAGATGACTTCATTCTGCCAAAATATTATCAAATGAACCTGGGTTAACAGGTAAGACTGAATAATCAGAGCAAACTCGAGATGACTCATTCTGTACACATTAAAACAGTGACATCTAAACTGACACTGCATTTAACAGCCAACTCTGCAACTTCCAGGACATAATTAAAAACAAAACAAAAAAAAAGTCTACAGACACAATTGTACACCATATTATGGTTCCTAATATCATAATGTCCAATAATCACATCCCAGAAAAGTGTTTAACTGTGCATGATCCAGTTTACATATAGGCAGTCCTTCTTAGGTCTAGTAACATTCAAATTTTAAAAATCCAAATGATCAGCCAAATAAAAACTATTAGGAAAAAACAAGGAAATAAAGAACAAACTCACTTCTTGGTCGACTTCTTGGCTTTGACCCTTTTCTTCCTTGCCTGAAGTGCCAGAACTGGTGTGACAAATGAGATCCAGCATATGACAATGAAACTATTAATAAAAATCACTTAAACTCAGTTGCTCAAAGGCAGTTAAACATAGCCTGACCATAACACAGGGGAGACACAGACCGGTTATAGTGATCTTATGTAATCTTATATAATGCACATAAACAATACACAGCGGGGTGTTTACATTGTGACAGGAACTGAGCGCTTAACATGCGTGCAGACGTGGCTCTTTAATAACATGAATGTTTTTATCTATTCTCACAGCGCCAGAAACATGGATGCAAAAACGAGGCTGAAGGAAATAAATTCCTGAAGTTTCCACGACAGCAAGGAGGAAAACACAATCTTTCAACTCTCATCCAGCTGATACGTGCACGCGCCTAACGTTACTCATCAAATTAACGTCTATTTAAAACAAAAAAAGGGATTTGACATCGCTTAAAGTGAAGCAGATACAAACCGACAATAAAACATGTTTTTAGGGCGTGATGAAAATAAATTTAGCTCACTTCAGCTGCAGACTGAGTGGCTAACGTTACATGCTAACGCTAAAGACACCAACCCATGCGTCCCAATACAAGACAAAATGCGCCTTTTTGCTTTAATATTACACTCTTCGTTTGAGTCAGAATGGAAGTTAGTCACCTTGCCTCATGTATAATCGCTATAGCTTCAAACAAGGCAAATATTATTCAGAGAAAGTCAAGGAAGAGATTACCTTTTCTCTCCATGTTGGCCCCTTAGTTAGCGGCTTGGGTGGCACTGCGCACGCGTACACCTCCGGACACGCGCGTCTTGACTCTTGCACGGTCACGGTCAATTTTTTTTAATTTGTCACAGTCATTTTTTAATGTATGTGCTTGCGCAATTATACATCGAATGAAAAGAGGTGACAGAAGTAGCCAGACGTGCGCATTTTAAACTACCAAACGATGATTTCGATAAACACAAAAACAAAGCACAGGTTAATCCACGGGACAAAAAGTATCATGATAGCCATAGTTACAGCGGTTACTATGGTAAATTATGGTTACTGGGTAATTTTTGTAAGAGATTGCATCTTATCTCTTATCTTGTAAGAGATAAGAATTGACATTTGTCATAAAATGCTTTTGAAAACACATTTTAAATTAAATCCAGACCCAAGGTGTTGCATAGAAAAGGTCAGTAATGACCTCACACTCTTTTGTTCAACCTAAAACAAACATTCAAAACAAAGAAGCAGAAGTTTCTGAAAAATATCGGCCTTTATTTTCAGTAAACAATGGTGTGTTTGATTCCGTGTTTTCTGTCAGGTGCTAAGGGAGTTGCAGCTTTTCAGGTTCATAAATACCACCTCAACAGTACAAATATCTTGCTCTGCTTTCATATTTGAACATTCAATTAATAGCATTTTAAAAAGAGCTACTGGAGGCAGAATCAGATCGAATATAGTTCATAGTAGCAACCTCAGGTGGACACACACACACACACACACAACCTCACACTTTCTCTCCCCATGAAACATACACAAACAATGTGAAAAAGATCAGAAATAAAACAGCTACAGATTCCAAAAGCTTTATGAAAAGAATAATTTACAAATAGCCTAAACTTATCACCGATATCCAATGCAACAATTTACATGTTTCATCCTAGCTCTACCAAAGGAGCCTCCAAAAAATTCCATCTTTATGAAAACTGATTGAGGAACACTGTAAATCGTTAAATACAATGCCCATTATTTGATTGGAAAAATATATATATTAACAGAAACTAAATGAAGAATGTTTTCTGAACGTTTTAAAAATACTGCAAATGTGACGCATTGTACACAGAAAGAACAGCACAACTAAATACTACGAAATTTCAGGGAGATATTACATTTACAAGTAGACTTGCATGACTGTCATATATGAATACCTTGGAACTGACCAAAGCAAATTGTTAAAAAATAGTTGTTGATATTATTACCATCACATTCTTTTGAAGAGATTCAATGTGTAAAATAATATTTTCTGTCTTCCATCCTGTTTGGCCCAGAAGACAACATGAAAAATATGAAAAGAAACAGTCAAACATTGTACTGACTGGCTGATTACAATACTGCCAAATGACAGCATTACTGTAGAAGCAGTACAGTTGGTTTGATTGCCATCCAGAAGAAAAGGTCAAGATTCCATTTCATCTCCGTCAAAGACTGGCGGCTCAAAACTTATCACCTCTTCATATGTCTGACCTGAGCAGGAACAGAAAACAAACAATAAAGGTTGTGATTGCAACATACATTAAAACATAAATCTAGATTATCCTAAATAATGGCTTTATCAAAACTGAACTGACATAGCCCCTTATTTTCGTCAACTAAAACATTTTTTATTAACTGAAATAAAGCTGGGGGAAAAAAGATATATACATATTAGATAAAAAAAAACTTAAACTTGAATTAGAAATATTGCCCAGGCAACTAACTGAAATCAATTTTAAGCTGAAGCACTAAAAATACTAACCGGAAATTAATAAAAACTAAAATGAAAATACCTAAATATAAATATTTTAAATACAAAAATTAATAAAAAAAAAAGAAATGACAAAAATTTTATTAAAATTAAAATAACTATAAAAATAAAACCTAATTCGATTAGTAATGGTTTATTATAAAAATAATTGTAAATTAATATAAATATAGTATAATAATATATAAGTATATAAATGATACTTAAAAAAACATTGGTTCAAGGTGGGAGGGAGGATGGGGTTTTGGAGAGAGAGTGTGTTGTTGATGGGATGAGGTGGTGGTCTAACTCAAAGCCGCAAGTGAACAAAACTGCTTAAAGCACTTGTAACTTGTGCCAACTGGCATTTTTTTGTATATAAACAAACCAAAAATCCTTGACTCACGTTTCCACTCTTCAATATCAAGCTCTCGGCTCTCAAAGCTCTGGTCGAAAGGCTCTGCCTCGGGTTCATCATCTGGGTCATGGTACTGAGCAAAGTAAGGGTGAGCCAGAGCCTCCGCCGCTGTGATGCGCTTATCTGTGTCCAAAACCAGCATCTTTTCTAAAAGGTCCACAGCTAAAACAAAGAATCAAGTATTTTATCAAAATTAAATATTTCCAGCTTATTTTTCTCTAAAGTATTTGTTCAAAGTAACCAACAAAATCAACAAAATGCACTACCATACAAAAATCCTAATAATTTTAGCAAGGACATATTATATTTATCAAATGTGACAGTAAAGAAAAGTTTGAATGTTAGAAAATATTTCTATTTCAAATAAATTCTGTTCTTCTGAACTTTTTGTTAAATCAAAGAAAAGAAAAGATTTTACAGTTTCCACAAAACAGCTTTTTTTTGACAGCTGCTGAAAATTACAGGAATAAAATGTGTTTTTTTTATACATTAAAATAGAAAACAGTTCTTTTAAATTGCAATAATATTTCACAATATTACTGCTCTTACAGTATTTTTGATCAAATAAGTGCAGTCTTCTGTGGCCAAAACATGCCAGTTTTACCTTGTGGATTAGCCCCGATAAACACTTCAGAAAAATTCCTCTTGGGCATCTGAGGAAGTGAGTTGATGTAAGTACGAGCCTGTGAAAAATAGACAGTTGAATCATGAGAGTTAATAAAATAATGTCATTATCAAAGTATAAGCTATGTTCATTTAAAGTTATCATTACAATTAAGAATTGAGCTTGTTGGTAATTCTTGACCTGATCACCATGATAACTGCTTGTGTTTTGCACAAACATTGCTAACACTGTGAACCCTAACATTGTGGTGTAAGCATGCAGTGCCATTTGAATGCAGCAGCAAACAAACAGCTTCAGAAGCCAGAGGGGTCTGTGCTGTGCTGGTGATAACAGACAGAGATTTCAGCTCACACAGATCAGTAAATATCTTCACAACGGCTCAGCGGCAAGCAGTGAGAAAAGGAGAAAGTGGAGAAGATGGAGGAACTAAGTTGTATGCAATCTATTATCACTATTACATTTGCTTACATTCTCTACATAAATTTTAAGCTGACTTGAAAATGTTCTAATTAATATTTTAACGGTTTGTTTTGTTCTCCGGATTTGATTGGCTGAGTGGGTTTTCAGTCCAGTGTCGCTATTTGTATCACTCAGCTTTTCTGAGTCTCCGATGTTGAATTGTGCAGTATTTTTTGGAAGTCAGAGTAGCAGTATTTTCTCTAACTTTAGAAACACTCTGAAGGGTACTGAGGGGTATTCTGCAAACAGGGCTGGACCACAGCGAGCTCACCTCATGGCTAGGCATCCTGCTTATTAGAGAGGCAGGTGGAGTTCCTGTAAGTCGCATTATCTGTTGAAGCTGGTTTATATCTTTGAAGGCCGGGTCAAGGAGCTCACGGTCAACACATTTATTTTAATGCATATATATCAAATGTTATCTGGACATTATATTGTGGTTCGCCACTGCTCTAAGGAGGAAGACAGGATCAAACAAAGAGGGAGAAGGAATTGGCATGCAATTTGTGTTCATATACAGCAGAGAGGAATGTCATGCTTTGGATAGTAAGACAAGGATTAGAATCAGTTCAGAAACACATCAGCAGAGCTGGAAGACAAAAATTAGGCTTGTCAATTTCAGTTTAGATGTCATGATTCAGTCCCAAACAGAACCTCAAATCAGTCCTTCATCTAAAAGTGAAGCCAAATGCTCAAAGTTTAGTTAGAAAATACTGGAAAAAAAATATACTTTTTAAATTAGCGACAATCAACACACATTCACAATAGTAAAAAACATCAAAAACCCTTAACTGTATTCATTAAAATCCCAAAATATTAAAAATTACATTAAATACATCAAAAAAACCAGAAAAATATATTGCAAATAAAAACTTTTTTTTTTTTTTAACTTCATATTGAAAGAATCCTGATCCAGCCTGGACCAGATAAAAGCTATAACAGCTGCCAGCTTAAAATGGATTTTCCACTTTGAAAATCAACACAGACAGGCGTTTTTAGCAAGTACACACTTCCTAAATATATCAAACTCACAGACTCCGATGATATTTTCATTAACAGCTCAGGTCCTGGAGTTCCAACCAGAAGCATAATAAGCTTCAACTGATCGATGTCTAGTAAAATAAGATGAAGGAAAACTAGTGTGGCTCAACAAGGAACAGGCCACAAAAACAAAGAAGGAAACGCTTATTTTGGTTTCATGTGTACTTAAAGAACAGGAAAGCATAGATGCTTTGGTTACATCTGTGGAAAGGTGAGCAAGCTAGTAAAGATATAACAGGTTGAATATTTTCAGCCTGCCCAGCAAAAGCAAGTTAGAAGTAGCTGCACAGGTGTGCTCTGCCTGTGAGAGGGGGGAAACATTTGGCAAGTGTTTCTGTTCCATGGGTTGTGGAGCCAGATGGATTTAGAGTAGCAGTCATTCAAGATACAGAGTGTCAAATATGCAAAGACAGAGGGAAAACACACTGCAAGAGCTGAAACCTGAAAACATTTGGCATTGGAAATTAGGAGCGAGATAGAGAGAAACAGGCATGTCATTTCGTGCAGCGCAGTTTATTGTGTTATCATAATGATGGATGATATTATGTTTCAAATCACTGTTGCGTCTTGGGGCACAGATTGTAGGCGGAGCTTAAGCGAAAGGACAAAAGTTCAGTTTAAGACAAGAGGCAGACAGACCTGCTAGCTTCTGCCATAGCACAAATACACAGAGAAAGAGGAGAAAAATGAAAAAAATAAACTAATGTGACTATCCATAATTTGTATACATATAAATCAGCATGAGAGCAAATACACACTTAAAAATCATGCATTTTCTGGCTTGGAGCCATGGTGCAATTTACAGAGAGTGTTTTGCAGGTCAGTGAAGGGGAAATGAGAGGAAAAGGATACGATCTGTGCCAGGGAACAGAGTCCTGCCTGTCAACAGCTCAGCCATGATGCAGCCCACTGACCAAATGTCCACTGAAAAGAAATCAAGAAACAACATTAGTGGAGAGGCAGCAAGCACATGTTCCCTCTCTTGTGTCCTGACCCAGCTGTCTTGTCACAGAAGGCTGTAAAAATTGCATGGATCAACAGCCACAATCCAACATTTACACCGTTACAAAAAAATTCTGTTCAAAATAAAAGCTGTTCTTTAATATTTCTATTCAAAATCCTGAGAAATAAAAAAAGAAAGAAAGTATTGTGGTTTCCAAAAAAATATTAAGCAGCACAGCTGTTTTCAAAATTGATATTATAAAAAATTGTTACCTGTCATGTTGTAGTGCATCCAGTTAAGCATGATCTCTGGAGCACGGTACCACCTTGTGGCCACATACCCTGTCATCTCATCATCTGTGTGTCGAGCCAGACCAAAGTCAAGGATCTGAGAAAAAAATAAAATAAATAGGTGTCATTATTATTTACAGGATGTATTGAGTAACCACATTACAAGCAAAAGTATAACATCTAACAAAAAAAAATAATAATGACATACTCACTTTAAGTTCACAGTCTTCATTTACTGCCAGATTACTGGGTTTCAAGTCCTGGGAAACAATTAGTTAATATTACTTAACAGTTTCTTTATACTACTACAACCAACTGTTTTCAAGGAATATTTGCAGCTATTTATGAATTAAATATATAGATGTAACATCTTCTTACATTTCAATTATCACTGACAAAAATTTCAAATTTCAACTTTCAACCTTCAAGTTCATACAATTTTTTTTTTTTTATTAAGCGATATGAACTCATAAACAAGAACATTTTATAACAAAAATAGTTATGTGAGCTGTAATGTTGTCAAAATCTTTTCAAGATGGACTACTTTCAGATTACCAATGTGACTTCTGTGGAACATTTTTTCATTCTTTTCTAGAATTCATTTCTGGCCATTTCTAGCTTTAGTCTTTGCACAACAACAGGCCTGAGCATACAACATGGTGATGCCAAGGAGAATTGGCTCCACGGGGCAGCACACAGTTTTTTGAGGGGACAAAAAGCCTGCAGGCCATTTTTATAAGCCTGAATAAACACTTACCCTGTGAATTATGTCAGCCGAATGGATGTACTGGTAAAATTAAAAGAAAAATCATAAAAAAGGAGAGTTAGGCTATACGAGAGAATCAAATTCCAGATAAATTCCAGATTAAGTCTTATTTACATCAGATTAAATAGATTCCTGTTTGTGTTCATTACAGGATTGAAAAAGGGCAGTTTCACCTTAAGCCCTCGCAGGATCTGGTAAATAAGGAACTGAACATGATCGTCGGTCAGCTTCTGACACTTCACAATATTATTCAGGTCAGCACCCATTAGATGAGTCACCAGGTACCTGCCAAACAGAACACAAGAATGTTTAACCTGGTATTGGGAGTGGCAGCATAGCATGAAATGTAGGGAACATTTAATTCTGTTTTGATAAAAATCCATTAATCTTGTTTTGCTTTGAAGGTTGACTGTGCTTCCAAAGTGAAGCAACAGCTTAAGCTTTGGCCATGGAGGAACTTCTGACTACTGTCAACATCAGGATTTGCCACTGGATCAGTTTTCATGTAAATATCCTGGGGTAGCTGCTTGCACATATTTTAATGCTCATTCTGGGACTGTGAGAGAAGAAACAGGAAACTAAAGGGAGATTTAAACTAGAGCTGTGCTTATACAATCATATAATAAATATTTCGCATTTTATTATTATTTTATTTATTGGCATTCATAGAATGACCTCAGAATATAATTACACTACTCTTAAAAAATAAAAGTTTGGTGCCACTGCCAGTTAGATTTTTTGTTTAAATAAATAAATGATGCATTAAGCTGAGCGAAAATAATTGATAGTAAAGACATTTAAACTGTTACAAAAGAAGTTCTTTGATCCTAACAGAAAATGTTTCTAGAGTACCAAACTGAATTATTCCTGAAGGATCATGTGACAATTACTAGAGTAATGGCTGCTGAAAAGTCAGTTTGCCATCACAGGAATAAATTACATTTTCATACATATAATACAGAAAACCTTCATTTTAAATTGTAATAATATTTCACAATATTACTGTTTTAACTGTACATATTAAAAAAAAAAAAAACCATATTATAAAAGAAGAGACTTCTGCCAAAAAAAAAACATTTTTAAACTGTAGCATGCATATAATAAGTGATAAATAATAAATATATATTATTACTTAAGGGCTGTTATACTCAAGTGGTCACTTAAAGGTAAAACCAAAAGAATAGAGATGCAAGGGTTAATTTAAGGGAGTCAATGCTTTGATTTTGCTGATTTGAAACCGTACTGACCATTGAACCTGGCCAGCTGCTCACAGTATATTCAGGCACATTAACAATCATTACAGTCTTCAACCTATTAAACAAATGCCTCAATGGTAACAAACAGCAGAGTCTAAATAAGCACCGACTCTTAGCATGAAGGTGGAGCTACAGGTCAAACAGAGCCACTGTGGTGTGACACACAGCAGAGCTTAAAATAAGCCCTACTTAATCCCAGAAACACTTTCCACCCAATAAACACACTCAGCATTAGAGATAATCAACAAATACATCCAACCCCCACAAAGATTTGAGGAGGAAAACAGATTAGAGACAGTAAACAAACATACATCACTTCTACTTGCACAGACAAATGAAAAACTGAAGCAAAGTGCGAATGCCCTTCATCAGGTCTATTTTTGGCAGTTGAATCGATGTGAAGTCACCACAGCATTTGGTTTTACAACCTGGCTGTGTCCTTAGCATTCCCCACTAACCCACGGCTGCTAGGCTGGAGCCAGGCAGCACAAAAAGCTGTCACTGTGCAAACCCGGAGCTCCATAAAACCACAAGAGCCCGAATACATGCTTCTAGTCATGTAACAAATGGCACAAGATAAATAATGCATTATTCCATTTAGTGTATGAGAAATTAACGCTGCACACACAGGAGTGATTATATTAAAGCTGTACTAAAGGACGGGTAACAGTGCATCAAAACCAAATCACTAATTGTGATCAACACAGTTGCTTCCACAGGAAGCATCTGATGTGGTGTGTCACACCTTCAGTCGGCAGACAAAGACTTTCTTTTTTTGAGGTGTGGTAGCCTGTTTGCAATAATTTTTTTTTTTTTTTATAATTTATACTACCAATCAAAAGTTTGGGGTCAGTAAGATTTCTTTAATGTTACTGAAAGATGCTCACCAAGGCTACATTTATAATTTTAACAAAAAAATCCAGTAAAACAATATTACTGTGAAATTATTACGGCCTTTTAATTTTCAGTCATTACTCCAGTCCTCAGTGTCACATTCTACTGTGCTAATTTGGTGCTTAAGAAACATTTAATATTATTATCAATGCTGAAAACAGTCGAGCTGCATAACATTTTCATGAAAACGGTGATGCATTTTTTCCCCCAGATTTGTCCAGGATTCTAAATAGATGGTTCAAAAACACAGCATTTATTGACTCACACATCATTAAACTCCTCCAGGCTGGTGGCAGGTGTGAAAACATCCAGCAGGCCGATCACCTGCAATCACAAAGTGCAAAGAACGCATATCAGAATCATTTAGTACAGCGTGTACAGTCTTGCATTAAGATCTCATTGCATGACCTCACAGAGAAATCTAGAATTAGGCAGTTATAATATATGCTGTTTTCAAGGATACAGCCAGAATAATGATGTTCTAGAGCCCCTGGATCAAACAATAGCTCAGTGACAGGGATTGATTTAAGGGTATAATAACCCACATTTCCAGTTGCACATCACTGCTATTTTACAGTAAACATCCTATTATTGAGCTATTCTATTTTATAATTTCCAGCAATCATTGTGAATTATGTTGGGAGACCCAACACAGAAAGGACTTTTGTCTTGTGCAGTAACTTGTTAACATCTAGGGATGCACGATAAATATCGCGCAATGCGTATGTCATCAGTAAAGCCAGTTCTGTAATCAGCGGTAAATCTCTACACGCGCGTGCTTTCACGTGAAGCAGCATTTACTACACAGAGCCGTTGTTCACTGACAAGCTGCGCAAAACATGAACGTGGTTTTGCGCAGCTTGTCAGTGAACAACAGCTCTGTGTAGTAAATAAAAGCACAACACTTGTAGAGATTTACCGCTGATTACAGAACCGGCGTTACTGACGAGATGCACATTAAATATCGTGCAATATTTATCATGCATCCCCTATTAACATCCTATTAATTTAGATATTCTAGGTTGCCTAATTCACTGATGGTCATTATGTTGCCCCATAGACCTTAATAAGGTTAGAAGCCATATTGAACGTTAGCCTTTGGGACTAACCATTGGGATTACCATCCACTCCTCTGCATATTAGCCTTTTCAGGTTGATAATACCTATGATCCAAACTCACATTCTCATGTTTCATATGCTTGAGTAGTCGCAATTCCCTGTAGGTCCGCTTGGCATGGATGATGGATTGAAACGGCCTTGACAGCTTCTTCACGGCAACCTTCAATCCTGTCTTTTCATCATATGCAGAGCTGAAACACACGATTCAATCATGTTGTCACACTTCACTCTGTTGCACAACCGAAACTCCAACATGCTACAACAGGACCAACCAAAGTAACAAAGTTAAAGACGGTTGGAAGTAAAAGTCAACATAAAAGGCACTGATTTAACTGGCCATACATTTCAGACTGAAACAAAAACCGACCAGATTCTCACTTCCTCATGGAAATAACTACCACGGTTTACAGAAGGAACTAAACAGCAAAAAGTACCTATTGCAACCAATCACAAATTACCTTTCCAAGGACAAATTTGTTTAAAATTGTTTAAGAATTTGTCACACAATGAGCACTACAAGCTATGCAGTAGTCCTAACAGTGAGGGTCATGATAGAACCTTTTAAAAACCATAGGATTTTTACATGTATAAGTAACTTGACTGAGAGAACTAGCTAATAGATCTTTTTAAAGAAAATCTCAGTGCTTCCCTTTTTTGAATACACTGCATGAGCTGAGAGATGAACCTGGCACTTCAAACCCAGTGCAATCTGTTCATCAGATATTCAATTACACAGACACAATAAGCGGGCCCATGAAATATAATCTAGATTGCATGGTTGCCTAGCATCGCAACTTCTAACAGTCACTTTGGTGCATAAACAACCTGTCTGCCCTGAGTAGGAGTAATTTAGAAAATGAGCCTGGCCTTCAAACACCTGTCTGTTTAATATCACAGAGACCTTTCTGAAAATCATTTGCAAACATTAAAAGAGTGAGATAACGCTTGTTTTGAGTTTAAGCAAGAAACCAAAAAAGTCTCTCAATGTGCACAAACATGACTGGTTAAAACAAGGTCACATCTCCTCAGAAAAACATTGTGTCTTGACAGTGTGTTTGCTAATTACAACAATTTAAAAGCTTAATTGTTATGCAATGTAAAAATATTTTCACTTTAATATACAGAAACTATTTGTAGGTTGATTCCCTGAAAACATTGTGTGACATCCCAGAGACAATGTGTTTGTAGATGGCCATTTTTAAAATAGAATTTTAATCATTTTTGTCTGAAATGATTGGCTCATTTATTTATCTGTAATGTTTTGTTAATTGGCAACAAATTACTGAGTGCACCTTTAAGTGAATCATAAATCCAACTGTGACCGAGAACATCAGCACAAAACCACAAACTTCCTCATCGCAGCAAAACAAACCAAACGAGCAATCCAGAGGAATTAATCACGAGATTAAGATATTAACATAAAAAGACAAACCCAGTGATTCACCTCATCCTGGGTGTTACTAAAAGCAAACGAGAAAATTAAGTGCTACGAACACTGACAACAGTCTTGAAATTACAAGCAGCTCTGGCTGCGTTTCAAAACCTATCGAGTTTCCTACAGAGACAGCAATTTTGCGCATCAAGTTGGCCAAAACGACAGCTGCCTTGGTTCTGGGACACAGGCATGATGCATCATCTGTGGGGTGACCTCATTCAGGACAGACCCCACCAGATGTCCGCATTAAGACCACACTACAGCACGAAGTAGGGCGAATGAAGAAAAGTGTGGCTCTGTTTCATAAATAATAAACAGCTTTGCAGGGCATCGAGTTCATATCTTCGACCTGAATCGCTAGTTACAATTTTAACGTATGCATCGAATTGCCCATCCACCGCAAAGGTTTATCACTTTGCAACTGAAGTCGCATGCATGCGTGCGTGCACGCGATGTGGCATTCGCAACATACGCGGCTTTAAATGTTTAGAAAGCGTAAATTAGACGCGATAAAACACTTTGCAACACTACAAGCACTTTTAACCCGCTTTTTGTAACTAGCAATCCGTCTTGCATAACAAACTACGGACTTTGGTCTTATTAGCAAGTTTGCTAACACAGTGCAATGCTGTACGGGCCTCTAAGAATGAATGGGACACATCGTTCCGCCATCAAAACAACAGATAAATACACAAAAAAAAAATCAATACACACCAGAACCGACGGGAGACAAGTTCTGATATCGCACAGGGACCTCCCATATTGTCTTGTTGACCTCCTGTCGATGGAAAGTGGGTCTTTCTTTCTGCGACATGCCTGCAGAACGAGCGCCCGAGGCGAGTTGAGACTTCTGCTTGCCTTGGCTTGCCTGCCTGTGATTCAAGGCGGTTGAGTTTTCGTGCAACAATCAAAAATGGATAGTAAACGACCGATAAAGTCGAGCGTGCACGCGGGTACTAAAGACCGAACCACATCGATGTGTTTAGTTCATGCCAGTCAGCGGCTCCAGATATTCTTGGAATGTGAGTGAGAAGTTGCTCAGTTCCGGGTCGCGGTGATTTCGACCACTATCCCGTCTGGTCTCTCCCTGCTGCTGCAAATGAAAGTCACAGTAAAAAAAAAAAGCGCGCCCCCTGCAACACATTTACACATACACAGGAGGATTTAACAAGGCAACACACAGACTGTTGATCTACTACAACGTTTAATGCAAGTCTCTGAGTTCGATATATACCACCCTAAACGTTTTAGGTGGTTTGAATTTTACTTAACTTTAATGTATAATAACATATTGTTATATAGAATCGTGATATAAAAAGAAAAACAAACAATATAGCCACAGAATGCAGTAATGAGCAGAGAAAAAAGATCATAAATTAACACTGCAGTCTGAACCTAACAGAGCAATAACAAAATAAATCAGTGGTTAGAGCAAGGAGAGAAGATATTTGTCTGAAGATGTGTTTTTAATTGTGCCTTAAAATCTAAGATGCATGAAATATATTTTGAAGATTTTACTGCACTGAAATCCATTACAGTCTTGTCCTATATTTATTAAATTAAATATTTGAATATAATAGGCGAAATAAAAAAAAAAAAGTATAAAAACCTGCTCGTATATGGAGGAATTATTTGGTCAGATTATAAACTAAAAGTCTAAAACTAAAAGTCTTAAACCAAAACTAAAAATCTAAATTTGAAACTTAAAGTCCAAGTCGAAAATTAATTTGGTATTTAGGATTGGGCATTTGGTATTTAGGATAGGGCATTTTGTATTTAGGATTGGGCATTTTCTATTAAGGGTTGGGCATTTGGTCATTTAGCCATTTAGGATTTAGGATTGGGCATTTGGGGATTTAGGATTGTGAATTTGGTATTTAGGATTGGGCATTTAATCATTTAGCCATTTAGGATTGAGGATTGGGCATTTGAAGATTGAGGATTGGGCATTTGAGGATTGAGGATTGAGGAATGTATGCAAATTAGGAGGCGTGGCCCAAATACTGGAGGCTGGGTTTGAAATGGCTGGTGCGCAGAGGCACCTTATGGACAGCAGAGGGAGCTCCCAGTGCTAAGGAGCACACTGTAATGAAGCCAAACGGAGCGAGTGAGCGGCTTGAGCGAGGACTGTGTGATAACTTCAACTTAATGACAGCTTTGTAACATTTGTGGCCTCAAACCGAGCGTACTACTGATGCTTGCGCGCGCGGTAAATCACCTCCGCGAGATGAATTGAATGAGATGAATGTAAATGGGCATTTCGGTCTTTTTCGTGAGCCGGCTCGTTTGACTCAGCTCACTGAAAAGAGCCGACTCTTTTGCCTCACAAACGGCTCTTTAAAAAACAATAATGTTTTGACTATGATAGGTGTGAAAACAATTCTAGTAAATTATTAAATGAAATCAAACTCACAATGTCTCACAATTTCTTTATAAATGCATTGATTTGTTATGAAAAAAAGAATACTATTAAACATTTGCATTTAAATTACAACTTTTTAATGTATAGAAACAACAACATTACAAAACAAATACAATCTGAATCTGAACAACATAATAGAACCCATATTAAAGAAAAATAAATAACTGAAAGGATTAAACTGGTCCATCTTTTTTGGCATGTTATATAACCAGCATGAACTATCTCACTAGTTATGTTTTGTATAACTAGCATGAACACACACACACACACACACACACACAATGCTGATCATATTTTTATTTTATGATAGATTTGCATTCAGAAATGCAAGCTGCCTTACTTTCGAGGGGCTGATGCGGTTTCTTCTACGAGTTTGACACTGTGTGTGTGGTGTGTGTGTGATGGCCCGGCCCCTCCCTCATGCCATATAATTGGTTGACCTCGTGTATGATTGACAGGAGCAGAATGTGAGGCTGTTCAGACGAATATGTGCGCCTTTAGGCCTATATAATTTTTTTTTTGTTCTTTGAATTAGTCAATTATTTAAAAAAAAAAAAAATTCCTCCATTATTTCATTATTACATAATGATTTAATTTCTATAGGTTATATATATATATATTTTAAATAGAGTCGGCTCTTCAGATATGCGAGCCAGCTCTCGTCGTTCACCAACAAGAGCCGGCTCTCAGAGTCGGCTCATTCGCGAACGACCCATCACCACAAAGAACATTTACCGCGCGCGCAAGCATCAGTTGTACGCTCGGTTTGAGGCCACAAATGTTACAAAGCTGTCATTAAGTTGAAGTTATCACACAGTCCTTGCTCAAGCCGCTCACTCGCTCCGTTTGGCTTCATTACAGTGTGCTCCTTAGCACTGGGAGCTCCCTCTGCTGTCCATAAGGTGCCTCTGCGCACCAGTCATTTCAAACCCAGCCTCCAGTATTTGGGCCACGCCTCCTAATTTGCATACACTCCTCAATCCTCAATCGCCCAATCCTCAATCTTCAAATGCCCAATCCTCAATCCTAAATGGCTAAATGATTAAATGCCCAATCCTAAATACCAAATTCACAATCCTAAATCCCCAAATGCCCAATCCTAAATCCTAAATGGCTAAATGACCAAATGCCCAACCCTAAATAGAAAATGCCCAATCCTAAATACAAAATGCCCTATCCTAAATACCAAATGCCCAATCCTAAATACCAGATTAATTTTTGACTTGGACTTTAAGTTTCAAATTTAGATTTTTATTATAATCTTAACAAATAAATCCTCAAAACTCTAAATTATAAACTAAACAAACAAAAAAACCATAATCAAAATTACTGGTACGTTTTATCTATCTATCAAGGCTATCTCTATATTTTGCTGCACGGAGCGTTCCTTCTACTCTGATGAGTCCCTCAGTCCCTGCCACTGAAAAACAGCCCCAGAGCATGAGGCTGCTACCAGCACACTTTACTTTTGGGATGCTACTGTGCAGGTGATGAGCAGAGATGGTTTCCTTCATACATGAAGGAATAATTGAGGTTCATCAGGGAGAAGTCGTGGCCTAATGGTTAGAGAGTCAGACTCGTAACGCAAAGGTTGTGGGTTCGAGTTTTGAAGGAAATGATCTCTCTGACTCCCTGCTTACCTTTTCTGTAAAGACGTAAAGAGTGAAGAAAACTAGAGAAAGCAAGGACGACAAAGGCTGATTGTATATATCACCTGAAACAACATCGTTCATCCATACCCTTTTCCCTTGCCCTTGTTTCTTTTGTTATTTCGGCATCTTCCGTCGCTTCAGACAACTATCTTATGATTTTTGAGCTGCAGGGGCTCATATTATGTTTACGTACGTTACTAATGAAACGGTCACTGAGCCACTGCGCTTACACAGACACAGCAAGAGAAATTATTTTTAATAGCAAATAGAAGCTAGACATTTGCGTTTTTATTCTTGTCTTTATTGATATTATTTCTTATTGTAGTTTGGTGTAATCATAGTTAATCTCAAGATTTAATAAACAATGGACACATTAGCTTTATCAAGTAGGCTATATTCTTTAAGAAACCCATTACAAACAAGATGACATTTCCTAAAGTACAAATAACATAACAAAAAAACTGTCCGCACAACAGAAATGCTAGTATGCCAAAACATTTGAATGGTTAAAAAAAAAGCAGCATATTGCAAGCACTTGCAGGTGTAGCTGAAAACATCTCACTGGCCCAAATGAAGAGAAAAAGAAAACAAATTTGATATATATCACAAAATGGCATGTCAAACAAATGCAATATAATTTTTCCAGCATTATCTTTCACAAACATATGTGTTTAGTATAAAAAAATGTGTAGGCCAATATACACAATGATTTAGGTCTTTTGTGTGTGTGTGTGTGTGTGTGTGTGTGTGTGTGTGTGTGTGTACATATGTGTACACACACACACACAAAGCATAAAAAATATTTTTAAATCTTCTTATGCAAGTCTTGCCTGGAATCCAGAGGAGATGCAATTGAAACAATCACAGGTTTATGAGGTGACTTGAATAAGGCAGACTTGTTTTTCAATATTTTTTCTTCACTCAGTCTCTTTGGGAATAAAAGTATTGATGTTATATTGTCAAATATAGCGTTGAAGATGTCTAGTGACAGGCCAAACATTTCTTGCTGGCTCTCCCCATATCTGAGAAGATCTAGTTCATCTCCATCTCCAGTGCAGCTGATGATTTTAGAGGAACAGAATCAAAGCCATCTGATGTTCTCTGTAAAATAACAGAACTTTGTCAAGAAATGCCTATTAATCCTAATATTATTGAAACATTAAAAACATGTATAGTGTCCATCACATCAAGAATATAGCTATAGAGTTTATAGTATACTATAGTATACAGCCAAGCTGAAGTCTGTCTTGTGACCTCCTTACCTCTCTGGAAAATGACTTGATCTTAGTGAAGAAAGACTTTTTGGAGAGGTAGATGAGGTCATCCTCTGCATCTTCTCCTTCCATGATGGCACAGCTATCTGCAGCTGGAAGTTCACACTCCTTATCTCCTGCAGTCATCATTAGCTTTGAGTACTTATACTGCAGCCTAAAGAGAGGGCATGAATACACTTATACATAGAGCACCCTTCATTTATCCCCAATTTATCTACAATTGGGCTTATAGAGATAAAAGGACACTTTCATATACACCTGTGTGACAGCATGAAGTTGTTCTTTTTGTCTAATTTCATTGGTTCACAAAGTCAGTGTTGTGCAGTACAGTTAGCTACTCAGATTTTACACTTAAATTCATGAAATTATGAGATTGAGCGCTACACTTTACTTTCGAGTGGAGATGAATTGATCAAAATATGTTATCAATATGATATAGTCTTGGCCAAAACCTAAAATTCCAGACGCAATGGGCTACAAAACGAAGAAACAAATAAATATTAACAAAATAAAATAAATTGAACAACATCTAGGCTATATATATATAATATATATATATATATATATATATATATATATATATATATATATATATATATATATAAATATATATATATTTTTTTTTTAAATATTGCAGAAAAAAAAACTTTTGCATCAATAATTCATCAAACTTCATTGCACATTTTCATTAGAACCAGTTAAACCTAGGTAATTTCACATGTATGTTGCTTTGTTTCCCACTTCAACAGTTTTATTGCTGGATGTTAAATAGCAATTTTTGGTCTAATTTTTAAATATCACTGGATGTGATTCGGTAATGAACTCTCACTTGCGTGTCCTTTTCCAGAAGTAGCAGCTGATGGTAATGAGCAATATGGCGGCAACTGTTCCGATAGAGACACCACACTTCAGCCAGAAGTCTAGTGTCACACAGGCACTGATCTTTTGAGGAGGCAGTGACACCCCACCTGTACACCTCAGAGGTTGCTGCCACACATAAGTAGTCCTCTGAGAAACATAAACACATTTAGCTAATAAATGGTCAAATAAAAGCATTCAGAGTGGGAAAATAGTCTCATTCAGAATCTGTGTGGTTTATCATAATGTGAGTTGACATATACCTGAATTCCTTGAATACAAGCGCTCACAATCTCCTTAATGTTCCTCTCAGAGCAGAGAGGACAGGCATACTGGGAGCGCCACAGGAAATGGAAGGAGCAGCCATCACAGGTGCCCTCTGAGCAGTTACTATAACAAACACACACACACACACACACACACACACACGGAAAACAACCAATAAAGACAGATATTAGAGATAGAGATTGATAATCACACTAAGCCATATCGCGATTTTGGTTTTGTGTTGATTCAACACGCAGACCTTCCCACAAGGAAATGCAATTTTCATATTTACCTTGGAAGCGAAACATGGTTCTTCAGTGTTACAGTTGGATCACATCGGAGCCTAATGGAGGCAGATCTTCCATTTTTACATGCTTGTGTAGTTTCTCTAGATCTGATGACACCATAATGGGAGGAACATCAGATAAGTCTGAACTAAATCAACTAAAGACTTGAATTTGAGGTTCACAAAAAGTGTTTGTGAAAATAATAAAAGCATTAGAATAAACTAAACACAGATCATTGTAAGCAAGTACACTCACCTGTAGTAGAATATGACATCAGGCAACTCTGATTCAACAGGAAAGTTGCCATCCAATGATGAGATGTCATCAAATTTAAAGTCAGTAGTCACTCCTGAGTATAAAATTTTTCCATTTGATGAACCCACAGGACCCACTGGGATTGATGTACTTGATAGAGATTTCAAAGCATTGGTAGCACTCACCGATTAAACTCTCTCCAATACTGAAGGGCTGAGAGGACACAACACTCTGACCCCTGACCTCAGAAGGCACTACAGTAGCCTGACAGATGTAGCCTTTTACATCCCTCTTGCTTTCAGTCACATTTTCCAAACAGGATGCAAGAGCCCTGTTCTAAATGGCAGAAAGACACACTTTAATGCTTGATTCTGAGTTTTTACAAGAGTTTTTTCAGACTTCACTACATACTTTACACTTTAGTCATTCATAAAAACTGAATGTGGTCTAATTTATTCTCTCACTTCTGTTCCACACAGTGCCACACTGAAATGGTGGAAATACTGTAGCCCTTTACTGGTGAAGCGTGGGCTGCTCTGGAAGCCTGTGACATTTGCCAGCGGAGAGAAATCATAATTCAGCATCTCCCCTTCATGATGCAGTGCTAATGTACAGTCACTCATGCATGCAGAACGGCCCTGTGAACACAAGCATATGTAAAAGAAGTGAATTGATATATAAAATAGTTGGAAAGTGCATGATTTGTGAAAATCAATATAAAGAAAGTTACTAAAAATATGAATACACACTAGTAACATATACTAAAAAAAAAGTAATCATTATTAAAAAATAAGGATATTCTTTATAGTAATATATTGTAAATTATTTATATATGCTATATTATTTTATAAATATACTAATAATTTTGAATCTTTATTAATCATTTCACTTTAGTAAGTATGCTTGATGGAATGAGATTTTCATTTTATGTAAGAAATTCTTCAATATGACTAGGATTTTTATGCAAGCAGCAAAAAGTACAGTGTATGAATAAGATGCATTGCAATGATGTGATTATGCTAGGGGTGTTTAACAATCATTAAAACACAAAGTCTAAAAGATTGGAAAAAAACTTTGAGTTTGACTATTTATACAAACAGTGCAATGCAGAATTATTACTTCTCTTCACCAAAACTGCCCAATAAATTATTATTTATTCTTGGGGTTTGCCACCCTAATTAATTTTCAAATAATTAAAAATATTAAATGAATGATTGAATATTCTACTACACCAATGCATTCAAGATGCATTTATTGCAATTTATTTATTAATTTCCTGAAAACTATAGAGTTACAAGGTCACAATGTAAACTGTGCACAATTTATTAAGCACAGGAGTTAGTCATATGTCCTCAAGATTGCTGAACAGTTTTATTGTTACCTCATCAGCGCTTTGAATCAATGTTTACTGAAGCCTGTTGACTGACAACAGTCCCACCTACTGGCCAGAACAGGTACTAAGCTTGCTGTATCAACAAAGGCTTTAAAACTGCAGTGAGCTCAAAGAACAGGGGCCATTCACAGTACACTTCTGTGGAATGGAAAATAACACTTGGACTAGAGACGAGTTTTGAATTTCTTTTGTTTAAAAAAAATAATGCTTACTTCATTACTGTAAGTATTGGGTCCACAAGGTATGCAGGCTTGCTTTCCGATTGGCTGCTCGGGCCTGATGATGGTATTTGAGGGACAGCTTTTACACACTCCAGTGCCATTCAGCATGTAGTGTCCTGGAGGGCAGGGCACGCAACCTGAGTCAGAGTCAACGGCAGCCAGAGCACACTGACGACATTCTGAAGCCACACCCCCAATCACATTAGTGAGGTGAACAGAGTAGATCTTAGCATAGTCAGAGCTGTATTCATTTTTCTGTAAGACAGACACATAGCCATAGATCATCAAAAGCTTTTTCTAGAGTCTAAAACCTCAGTAAATGGTTTAATCTTACCGTGCTGAAGATCCCAGTGCGCTGAAAACCCCAGGTGAAACTAATAGTGTTGTTACTTTTAATAAGATAAGAGTAGGATTGCTTCCCCATAGTGCCAGACCAACTCTCCACAATATTACTCCATTCATTTTGCCCCTACAGAGAAATGTCAACAAATCTTAGACATTAATATTATGTAAAATAAGGCCAAAACATTATTATGATTTTACCACTTAAAGATGTGGGATAAGTAGATTTTTAAAAATATACTTTCATTTATTCATCAAAAATGTATTAAATTTATCCAAATTGACAGTAAAGACATTTACAATGTTATAAAAGATTTCTATTTTAAATTAATGCAGTTTTCGATATTGATAATAAGAACGATAATTATTTGTTATTAAGAATACAAATAAAATGTCATATACTGTATATACAATGATATAAAATACAGCCGAACTCACTGCCAGGAAATACAGTTTACAATCAGCTGTACACTTTGTTTCAAACACAAATGTTATTCTGGAAAGCTGAACTCTCCCATTGTCTTCACTCAGGGAATGAGGCAGGCTGGGAAAAGGAAAAACCAGAATATACTGAGTAAATTTTTAGCCCATGTTTACATCTCTTGTATTAGCGTTAATGTTGATGAGGTCTTCATTTGAGGTATTGAGACCATTAATACAATGCAGTTGCTGTTTGTTAACATATCTGTGCTCACCTGTATCCAGGTACTGTGAGCGTCAGCATCATGTAGTCAGAGTCCTGATTGCTTGGTGTGGTGTAGATGTACTCACCCGCAACCTCCCAGCCTGTTACAACAAAACCCCCATAACTCACAAACAACTCTGTCTACAAAAACTTCAGCATATGTCCTAATCAATGGCTCACTTAAAATAACATATTAAATTATATAGAATTTACATCAAATTGTGTGGAGAGCTACTGATGAGATATTTAGGCCTACCCGTGCTCCTCTCAGTGCTGCTGTATTCTGAGCTGAAGACTGAACTCTTCATATTGCTGGGCATTTTGTTCCACCATTTATATTCAAAACCCACGACTGGTTCTGTTCCAGCGGGACACTCTGAACATTCTGAACACATGTAACATGATCATTTCTAATAGTAAGTTCTGTTATTGATGCACTACAATAATATATTAAAGCATACATTTAGTGTTATATACACATGTAGTGTTGTCATCTAGAGATATAACAGAGATGCATATGCTGTCATAGTGAAATCTTTAATTGTTGTCTGTTGGCTTTGTCTGTCTACCTGTCCCATTTGAGTAGAAGCCATGTGGGCAGGGTTCACAGGTGGAAGTGTTGCTGGAGAAGAATCCTGGATTGCAGGGAGGGCAGGCCATCATCTCCCCTGAGGCCGGAAGCTGCACTGCCCCCTCCACAGTCTCACTGCAGATTTTTGGCTCGATCCACTTATACATCAGTTGCGTCTAAAGAAATAAAGAAAGAAAGATAAAACAGTCAGTTGTCAGCGGGAGATGTTACATCAAATAAAAATAAATAAATAAGTAAAATCTCTTTAGATTTGTTGGATTTTTCATGGTACCTGACCACTGGAGTCACATGGTGTGTGAGTATAGAAGTAATCTGTTGTCTTGCAGGGCAGTCGCTGTAGACAGGTTCCAGATCCAATTCCTGGAGTAACACACAGGAGAGAGGAAAACGCCCATGGCATTAGGAAAAACACACACACACTTGTTTAGATAAAGTGATAAAACACAGTAGGCAAATCCCATAGAGTACAGGCGCTGGGGCGTGCAGGTCATTTACATGAACATTTACTTTTATGTGCTTACATTTAAATGCTTGATCACATCTATGCAGATGTAACGTTTAAAGCCCTTTACAAGGCATTTGTTGGGTGACCACCAGTCATTAAAAATAACTACGCTTAAATGCATTGCGAAATAAGCATTTTATAGTATATTCAGTTCAATTCAAGTTTATTTGTATAGCGCTTTTCAAGATGCAAATCATTGCAAAGCAGCTTTACAGAAAATTAAAGTTTCTACATTATATTTGACAGTATATTTGTTAGTTTAACCACAAAATCATTAAATTATTATATCAACAGTTAAATATATTTCAATATATATACACACACATACATACATAAATTTAGTTATTTATTGACAAGCCTAAGGATAGTTTATGCACTTACATATTATTCCAATATTTCACTTACACAAAACATCCTGTAAACACTCACATACATTTCTAAGTACAGAGGGAAAATAACAACTATGAGCAGAAATGAATGTGAAATTATGACAATAGCAGCCAATGACTGACTTGAATTAACATTAACATTGCTTTAAAAATTCGGAGACACACACCTGAATATTTGTCCGCCTCACAGGGTTGGCACGCAGTGGCTCCCTTATTAGAATACGAATTAGCAGAGCATGGGATACAGCGGGCAGCCCCTGGTTTATCACTATAGGTACCAGGCTTACAGTGAAAGCATTCAGATGTATACGAGACACCTGAAAAAAAAAAGGTCAAGTGTTATTCCTTAAGTAAATTTTTTCATGCATTTTAAAAGTAATCCATGCCATCCTTTTTAAGGTAGTGCACAAATAATAGTGATGGATAAATACCTGAGATGGCAATGTTCTTCAGTAGAACCGGTTTGGCAGTGTTGGCAGCCAGAGAGAAACCTGTTGTTCTCCAGTACAAGACATTGTTACCACTACTCAGCTGTACCTGATTAGATAGCAGAAAAGAAAAGGTTTTGAGGACTGAGACTTCTACTTTTGCTCAAAACACACACACACACACACACACACACAGACTTACATAATGATAATCCCAGTCACTTTCCGATATCTTCATCCAGCGACTTTGAGATTCTGTAGACTGACACTGGTCATTCTGGACCTGTTAGCACATGCATATCATATCCCATATCATGAAGTATCTAACATTATCAAGGGAATATAACACCAGAAACACATTTGTAGTGGTAATAAAACTCAATTTATTATTTTTATATTGCCTATTATATGTTATTTATATATTAAATATGAAAATGCACTATATACAAATACAGTTTAAATAACCTTTTTTTTTACTCTGTATACATATATATTTGGGAAAAATGTAACTGGCTAAGCCCCAGTACTTACATAAAACTCAAAAAACATGTGGTTGTCTGGATAGAAGTATTGGAAGGACACAGATCCAGGCTTCTTTAGACTCACAGCATAGGAAAGAGTTGAAGTGCACTCATCTGTGTTAGAAGCAATATAATCACCTTTCGGGATCCATGTTGAGCTGAACAAATGCAAGAGACACATGCAATGCGTCACCATTAAAGCAAATTTCCACAAATGTCTATTCTTCAGTTTCAATTTAATTCCAAATAATTCAAGGTCCTGACTCGTCAAGCACTTTTATGTAAACATTGAGTGCATGCAATTACAGTTAAGTGAATATTGAATGGCTCCACTTGATCTTGAATTTTAAGCACTAACACCAATTTGCATATCCTGAATGCAGTAGCTCAGATTTTTCATATACTGTATATATACGTTTCACTCACTTGGAGCAATTTGTGTGAGTGTATCCAGAGTTAATACTAATGCCATGGCTGATAAAGCCAGTGGGCAAAGTGTCCCACTCGTCAAAAGCAACACCCGTCCCAAGAGAATAGGTCCCTGCGACGCATTTCTGACACTCTTGAGTCCTCATGTCCAAAAATTCGCCGTCATTACAGCTAAACGCTGACAAAATTAAAAAAACACAACAAAGATTAAAGTATCTTTCTAGATTTGAAAACATTCACCTGGTAACATAGCATGCTAGAGACCATTCTATTATTTCTAGTGTGTAGTGTGTGTGTGGTAGCTACTTACTGCAATGGGTGCCTTTGACTGGATCAGGTAAGCCAGTGCAGGTCTCAGGCTTGTTAGGTATCGCCACTCTCCATCGAGAGCCCAAAACATCACAGTCTGTGTACTCAAAATGGTAATCAGACTGCAAAATAATGAAACATACAACAACAACTGCATTGAAAAGTCTTTCAGTCTCATTCATTTGGAAAATAAGACAAAACTAGGACCACTGTAAAACTGAGTTTTGTGCAGGGTTATACATTTGTTGGCATAATTAGAGATATCCACCACATCAACCTCACCACATCAAGTCATCCAATTACTGTAGGAAAAAACCCAAATCAGATTCATTGAAAAAAAAAAGAAAAGAAAAAAAAAACGTGGTTTGTTTAATAGGTGGTTACTTGCCAAATAAATAAATAAATACATGGAAATGAAATGTTGACTTGAGTAGGAATTATTTCATATTATGTAATTTATATTATCATAAAGCTTCCGCTAAGAAAAAGCCTTTCATTACAATACTATGTAACAGCAAAATTAAAACTGCAGTGGTCCAAAGTCTGTCTTTAAGTGCTTTTAAGTAATTTTCACTACAGTTGAGAGCTGAGATACACAACTTGTCATTTTGTGCTTTACAAACATAATACAAAATTCTAGTTACCAACATCTTGTTTATAATGTTCCTCTGGATTACATCTCCTTTTAAAATACTGTGTCAGATCAATATTTGCACAGTAGGCGGATCTACCCACTGGAGATCACCTTTAAGGAAGTCTTTGTAGCCTTGTCTAAACAAAAAGTCTTTAGCAGGTATTATTTACTCACCATTATGCAAAGCAGGAGATCCCGATAAAATAAAATCTTGAGTATATATTAACATCTCCAAACATCCTGTTTATCAATTTATCCTAATTTAACTAAGGACAACTGGTAACAAAATACTTAAATGCTTAAAGGTGTGGTTTAAATGAAACATTTATTTAAACTCAAAGTGGTTTGTATATGTTGAAACCTAACTACCCTAAAGAACAGGCAGCTGGCAAGAAACAAGAACCTAAATTACCCCGACTGAATGACACCTGAGGTAATAGCAGACACTTCACTTTCACAGAGCAAATCAGAATGACCCATGTGGAATGAAAGAAGATTAATAGTTAACAAGACCTCAACATGACAAGTGGTAGTGCTTCCTAAGTGCTTTGTGTTAGTGCTGTGAGAGCTACGTTCAGTGAGAAAAAAGAAAGAAAGAAAGAAAGAAAGAAAGAAAGAAAGAAAGAAAGAAAGAAAGAAAGAAAGAAAGAAAGAAAGAAAGAGTTGTGCTGAGCAAGCAGTCTACATCATAATCCCCACATCCATATAAATGAAGAAACCAAGAAACCAAGGCAACAGAACAGACTGACATTTGTTTCTATGGTATCTCTTAGAGGTCAGATTAACTGATGAATCTCTTACTCCCACAGAAAACATGGGCTGCAACCCCCATCCCCCCAAAACACACACACACACACACACACCCCAACAAGGTCAATGGCAATTTTCACTTGGTCTATTTTCAGTTATATTTGCAATAATAATTTTTTATTAAAGGGGTCATATGATGCGATATCAATTTCTCCTTTCTCTTTGGAGTGTTACAAGCTCTTGGTGCATAAAGAAGATCTGTAAAGTTGCAAATCCAAAGAGATATTCTTTATCAAAGTTAAGACTCTGCCACGCCCCCCTAAAACGGCTCATTCAAACACGCCCCCACATCTCTATGTCACTATGTGGAAATATTTGCGTAAAGCTGCCGAAATGTTCACGCAAAGAAAGAAGGCATGGTTTCAGTAACTGCAGTTAGTGTTGAAGCAGCCATGTCAGGGAGATGCTGTGTGTATCTAGGCGAGAGCAAAAGCACTTTATTTGGCCTTCCCAAAGTAGATGTATTTAAGAAGCTTTAAGATAACTTACAACAGAACAGCAACGCATTTTATGAACGACCGTTTCATGAACCTAGGAGAGGAGTTAATTCTGACTTTGCTACGACAATCTGGCGCTTCCGAATCAGCTACTGTAAGTATGTTTTGTTATTAGTTTAAGTATTTGCTTTTGACTGTTCAAATGCGGAGTTTTGCGCGTGGTGTATGTGTGTGTGAGAGAGACAGGGTCACACAGTGGAGTCAGCTGTCTTAACTGTCTGTGTTTCAAATTATGCTGTGCTTTATGCATTTGCCCTCTCTCATATTCATGTCATTTTCACTGTGTGCTGTATATAAAATGAGTGTTACCTTGGCTTTATTTAAAAAATATGATTCCCAATGCACACAAACTTCCCAGAATACTGAGTGCCCTGTTGGTTACAGTGTTTATTTCCTTTTTTAATTATATTTTTATTAAATATTTATTTATTTGTGAAAAACACTTTTCCAAGATATCGGCATCGGCTGTCAAAAAACCAATATCTGTCGACCACTACTGCAAACACACGAGCATCATCACTGTGTCTGTCACGCGACTCTGTTACCCTTCCGGGCTTGAACTGATGGTAAAACTAAGGACATTATTAACTGTCTTTACATTTATTTTGAAAGATGAAGCTCGCGATTAGGGAAAAGGGCTTTACATTTCCGACGAGTGCTTACGGTGTTCGGCCAATCACAATGCAATTAGTCAGTTGGCCAATCAGAGAGGCGGGGCATAGAGGACCTACAATAATGTACAGCATTTGAAAAAGATGTGTTTTTGAACATTAAAGCATGTCAACATATTCTGTTACTCCAAAGACACAAAATAATGATCTTTAAAAAAGCATCATATGACCCCTTTAATTTATATATATATATGCGCGAACTGTAAAATGTAAGGCGGAGTTGTTGTAAAATGTAAGGCGCTTTCAACAGTCTCGCGCAACAGCGCTTCAGACTGCTTCAAAGTGATCCTCAATCAATGAATAGCACACCTTTATGCCAAGCGATTGCTTATGCACTCGAGTTGATGATTTATGACAATGTCTACTTTATGACCTTTATATAATATGTTTTAGACGGTTGTAAGAATGCATATTTTCTCTCCCATGTGAAGGATCAGGACGAAATAGTATAGACATTTCAAAATAAGAGTCTCGCTGTTTTTTGGGCTTGTTTATAATTAAAAGTCACACGGTAAGTATTTTTTTTTTTTTTTTTTTTTTTGACATTATTGATATTTTGGTTACACAATTAATTGTATTTTAATTTAATTTCCATTTCATTCATAGTAAACTATTTGTGGCTGGAATGCTTACCCACAGGAAGAAAAGACTAAGAACATTATTTGACATATATTATTCAATATATAGATTTTACTAGTAAAATCTGTGTCCCATTCACTGAGAGAGACACTTATGACAAAGTAAGGAGAACTCTACCATTTAAATGCAGTAATTTTGCATAATTTACAATCCATATTATAGTGCATAATATTATGTAATTAAATGTAATAGTAGTCTTTGCAATTAAAATTAATTTAAATAAAATATTGTTAAAAATTACACATTATTTGTTATTTGTCACATGTAGTAGACCATTTTTGTACCGTGGGTAATAGGGGGATTTTCCACCCGGCTACCACCACAAGTATATTTCATACCAGTGGGAAGCACTGTATATATATTTATTTTGTGTCAAAGAGTTAAAGACAGGTATATCAGTTCAGGTACACCAACAGCAATGCAGTCTTTTGTTGAATGATCATAACAGCAGATGCCCCTTTCACACAGCTCTCTAGGGCAAACAGACAAGCTTATCTGGACATGATAAGGAAAGAGTGTCACCCATTTCCATGATTGTGCTCACTCTTATTCAAACAATTAATTTCTTGAGGGGAAAGAGGACAGAGAGCTAAAACATATATTTTCATTAAAAGTCAGCATATATCTTAAACAGAAAGGAAACAAGTTTACTGAAAGCTGATGTATGTGAGCTTTTTATTAACTAAGAAAAAAATCAAGCCCACATCCCTTGTTTGCTTTATTAACTGATATGAGCTCTCAGGCTTCTTCGTCTTCTTTTTTTCATTTGTTCCTGGATGGTTTCAAATTTTGTATGGTTTCTTATTTGTGAAGTGTCATCATGTGATACACAGGCTTCACAGTGTGAAGTCTGATGATGTGTGTACAATATGATCTCAGAATGTAATCAAATGTGCCTTTCAAGTGGGGAGAGTTTTCTACTATTTATGGACATTACACAATTTATATTTTTATAGAATGTACTGGCCTAGTTCTCTCCAGTCCTGCACAATAATGTTGGGTGTTTATAATAATCAATATTCCGTCAGCAGCAGCATTAGCTCACAAATGTGTTATTCTATTAATGTGGGTTCAGTTCAGTGCATAATGTAGTTCTAGCAGCTGTCAGAAATAAACAGCATACAATAAATAGTGCATCACATGAAATTGCATTATTTTAAAAGATTGTTGTAGTACCTAACGTCGCCGTCTCAGAAAAAACAGTATAATGCACAGTAAAGTAGCACCCTACCTCTTTGCAGCTGGGTAATTCCGTTGCCTCCGTTAAAAGTAAGTGAAGCAAAAAAATGACAGCAGTGAAAAGCACATGACTTAAAAACATTTCTGTTTCCAAAAGATACGTCCCCTTCAGGCAATGCGTGTGACAGTAACAGACGTGCTGTTAATTTTGCTGCGCTTTTATTTAGACACTGTTTGCACACGCTAAGCGTGTAATGCGCTCAGCTCTCCTATTGGTCAGTCTCTTTGGGATGGAGTCCCAACTGCTAACTTGTCCGTCTTGTATTGCCACGTCAAGACATTAATATTCGTTAAGACTCCAATAAAATAAAGACACACACGCAAACATTAAGAACATGGCGAAGTAACAAACATTAATGTAATGATATGAGGTCTCATATGAAGACTCATTTGGATATATTGTGGGAATATGCCACAAGAACGAGATCTTTTCCCATTAGAGGAGTGAGGAAATTCAGGTCATTTCAAATTATGAATTTAAAACTTTATAACTGCTCACCCGTTTCGTACGCTTATTGATTATTGCCTACATTTTTATTCACCTTACGTATTTCTCACTTTTACCTTGCTTGATCAGAAACTGCCATATGACAAGCCAACCCATCTCGCGCAAAATAACGAACCCTGGAGGAGACTCCGTAACACGACAACGCAGGCCAGCTCGCGTCGAAATATCTTTCATTATGATACTACAGTGAGTTGATAATATGACCTGGAAATAGGATTTGAATTTGCTGATTACTACTACTAAAATAACCATAGGCAAAACGGAAACATATGATTCAAAGCTCTGTGTTTTTGAAATGTACTGACTCTGCTAAAATGTTACAAGGCACCAAAGGACAGTCTGGACATTCATCTAAAATCTACATACGATCACCATCTAGGATTATTTCAAAACAAAAATCAAACCGTGACGCAGAAGAAAACCGCATTGCATTATATATATATATATATATATATATATATATATATATATATATATATATATATATATAGTATGTGTGTATACGTATAAAGAGTTCAGGTGCAAAAGCGCCGTCTGAAATTTTTCTTGTAAAATTGGTTAGGATTTGTATAAGGCTCCTTTACGTTCAGTAACGTAATTGATTTTAATGGCAAATAAAGTTAAATAACTGAACATATTACACGACTATGAGCCTGATAAAAAAAAAAAAAAAAATCAGACGGCACTTTTTATAATATATATTAAAAAAAGTTCTTTGCATTTTAAGAAACTACTTTTATTGGTACTTAAATAAAATAAAGACACAAACAAACAAACATAAACCGAACAACATAGAGTGTTATTTAGTTTCAGTAAGGCTAAAACTTGCAGCCATTTTGATTTTTTTTTCCACACAGGACACTGAAAAACAAAGAATCATAAGAGTCAAAGAGTGAAACTGAAAACAAAGGAATGAGAGTGTGGGTCGACACCCAGAATACCTCTATATACAGTATTAAAGGGTCCATAGGTGAGATTTAATACTCAACCCATAAGAGAATCTTTTTTTTTCTTTTCTTTTAACTCACACAGTCTCGTCACACCGCGTCTACAAACCAAGGTTACTCTCGTAAGCACGATGGCTGCTTTACTCGACGTGTAACGCAATACAAACAGGATATACAAGTGAGGATGCGCACCCGTATTCCCCGTCGGTTGATAAACAATGGTTGTCCGCAATACCATGTACAAGGGCTTGAAAAAAAAGGAAAATAAAAGAAACGTAGATAAGCCGGTATGGCCTCTTCTTTAAATGAACACGTTTGTCGTACAGCTCCGTGATGCTCTCTGACTTCAAGGACTCGCTCACTGTTAGAAGTAATGGTGAGATCAGAATCGCCGTTATACTCAGTGAACAAACAGGGCATAACGGACCGAGATCCAGCACCCTGTCTGTTCTAGTATATCTGATTGATTCATCATTTCTTACCACAGTTTCAACTGTGGATGCCCCGAGTTTAGAAAAGCCTCACGGTCATCGCTACAGAAGCTCACGAGTCGGTTATTATCATCTCTGTATCCGAGCAGGGCAACAACTCGGACCAGATCAAATAAGATCACGGTGTAGATTTTTAAAATTATCCCATTCACTCACACAAACACAAACATTCACGCACACAAACAACCACTCTCACACTCACTCCACACACACGCGAAGACATTCACTCAATGACCTCACATCCTGGTTGACTTCAATAAGTAGCACTATGGAATCATGGGAAACGTTTAAACAACCCCAAAAATCACACTGCCCTCTTGTGGTTGGTTACAGTACGCGCAATTTTTATAGTCTCATTTTTAATTATAATTCTTATAAATTAATTATTAATTAATATTTGAATAAATCAATTACATTTTGTAACTTAAGAGTAAAACTACATAACTTGGGCGAGATTTCAAATTGATAGAACAATAACCTGTTGGTTAAAAAAAACACGTTTTAACAGGCATTTGCTTATTTATCTAGCAAAGAAGGATGTGCGTCGGTGTTTTCATTTGTCTTACTGAGGAAAAAAAAGAAAGAGATCAAGACTTAATATTTCCAAGGAAGGAAGACAGTTAAAATCTACACTGATGTCTACGGTAATTAGTTAATCTGGCATCCTACGTGCCTCGTTCAGGTTGATCTGGAATGGCGTAATGAGTTTGAACGTAATGTCTGCAACAAGCATCACTGAACATAAAGAGCAAGCGCTGACCGAAGGCCACGGTCTCGACAATAGTCGCACAATGCTGGACCTGAACACAACAAACAAGCAATCAACTGTATGCGTGGAGGTGAGTGTTCTTAAAAATGTGGTCAAGAGTTTATTTAATGAATCCTAAGTGAATGATTGTCGGTGTTTGATAAAGTCACTCTCTTACAAAGATAGTAACTGAGTTTAGTGCTTTTATTTATTTATTTATTTTTTATTTTTTTGATGTATGCTGCAGGTATGGGAAGGTTCTTGTTATCCAGTTATTTTTCCATAGTTCATTTTATGAGGAACAACACTTAAAGGTGTTTGTTACTGTGTGTGTGTGTATATATATATAATATATATATATATATATATATATATATATAATATATAATTATAAATAACTAGACTATGTATATGTTCAGGTAAATGTCCCATGAAGCAGTGGGAACGCTAGAAAAGCTGTTATCCACTGCATTTTATGAAGCCTATTTACCTTGAACACCACATGAAATAGTTGTTTGTCTTTCAAATTTAAAATCTATTTCATGAACTAAAATGTTTCTGGAGTTATTTGTTGAATTAACAATGCACTTAGTCTTTACACTAAAACAAAAATTTGCTCCCATTTAATGGCGTCAGTCCCAGTAGGTCCTTTATATATAAACCCTATACAATATGGTGAGTCATGTATTTCAGTCGGTAGTCTGCTGTCATGTTGCTTCAAGAGTGTGGAGATGGGACAGGGGTGTGTTTGGTGTGTCTGACACATAAATGGTCTCTGAACGTAGCACTGTACCAGAGTAAGCTGGTTCGTCCTGGTCTTGGTTATAAACGCTATGCTGTGGGCAGGACCTCTAGAAGATTAATGTCTCATTAAGATGTGGACTCTTCTAGGTTCCTTAAATGTTCCTGTAGATCAAACCGTAGAGTATGGCGGTAACAATGGCAAATTCATAGGTTCACACGGAATGCACAGAGCTGTAATGTGTCACTTCAGTACAATGCAAATTGATTTGGATAAAAGCATTCAGCACAAAAAAAAAAGAAACTTTGATTTAAACATGGCCAGGACAAGGATACACGTTTCATATGTGAGTAGTATGTATCCCTTTTTTTTTTTTTTTTTTTTTTTCTTTTTTTTTTTTTTTTGTGTGTGTCTGACTTCTGAAAAAATTAATTCAATAGTGATCTAATGGTTTATTTAATAAAAATAATAATACTAATAACTTTGCAAGTCTGTATTTCAAGTTTGTATATAATATTTAATGCTTACTAAGAAAATCCAATTTAGAATATCTTTCCTTTGTCTTATTGGCTGTAGTCGTAAGATTTCAGAGCCTGTGTTTCAGAGGTCATGAAGTCAAAACTAACTTAAGAACGCCTCAGTGTTGAGCTATAAATGGCCCTCTTTGCTTAATTCTTCTGTGTTAGTAAATCAATCCAACACGCATTAGGAGGCAGAGCATGTCATCTCAGTCCACTGAGCTGGTTTGATTCTGTGCTTTCATCAGCAGGTGGACATGCTGGCACTGTTACTCCATTTTAAGTTGCATGCTAAATGTATTAAGTAACCCATTCATTTGGCTGAATTTATTTACTTTTTATTAATCTGGATTAATATTTTATAATTTGTAGTTTAACATTTCTCTCCAGCGCCCAGGATTCAGACATCACAGAAAAGGTATAGGCACTGACTGTGCCCTGAGTTTTATTTACATTGCATCATATAAACATGTAGACAATTTTATATATTACAATTTGCTTCGCAAATAAACAAATGTAAAATCATACCTGAATGTTTCTGTTGGCGTTCAAATAAGTCTAAATGTTTCCCCTCTTTGTCTTCAGAGAATTATGCGTGTCATCCTCCTGAGTCCCAGCAAAGCACAGACAGTGGAGATGAGTTCATTCAGCTCAGGAAACTGAATGGCTCACCCAGTGAGTGTCCCAGTCACCAGAATCTCCATAAGGAGCTTCTGCTCGGCCACAAGAGGTGAAGAGTGACGGCTAAAAGATGTTTACTTTGCAAATGGATTATGCCAACATAACCCAATACTTAAAAAAAAAAAAAAAAAAAAAAAAAAAAAAAAAAAAAGCAAAGTAAACAAAGTTGAGTTTTAAATGACATCAAACCTACACTTACCTGCATTCATCCATACAAACTTTTTTTTTTTTTTTTTTTTTTTTTTTTTTTTTTTCAGAGGCCTGTTGTTGGAGGAGAAACCAGAATTGCAGCGTGTGTTACAGCAAAGGAGGCTTGACCTACACCGAGAGCAGGAACTTGCCCTCCGACCTCCTTCTGACCTGGAACAAGAGCTCCGTAAGAGACAGCAGAAACTGCAGGAGGTACTGACCATTCTGTCCACTTAATGTTCCTCATTACTGAAATGGAAGTCAAAAGAGTTTTGCCAGATGTAAGGCAGTACATTTTGATTGTGCGTCGTAGTCTATGCATTTTGTTGACTGGACTTTCATATTTGAGTGTTTTTGTAAAGTTCACGGTTTTGAATATTTCTCCACAGTATGAGATGGAGGAACAGAGCCGTATAGAGGATGAGAAAAACGTTCCAGAATTTGTACGAGTGAAAGAGAATCTGCGTTGCATACAGTTAACAGAATAAAATAACTGAAGGGTCTATGCATAAGAAATGTGCCTTGAAATTTTTACTGTTTTCATATAATAAAAGAGGATGTTGAAATTAAGTGTCATACAGCTGAAATCAATGTACTTTAGTAACAAAGCACTGCATTTAAATGTACTGTAAATTTGAGTAAAATTAAAGCTATTTATGTCTTGTATAACACTACAATTTTTTTTTTGTTTGTTTTTGTATTTTTTTTTTTCTTCTGGGCACTTTCATACTGAAAAGCAACCAAATGACAATCTCCAGTCAAAATGCATGGGTTTTTTTTTTTTTTTTTTTTTGTTTGATTGTTCGTTATTTCATAGGAAAAACAACTTTTGTAGTTTACTCACTATTCACAAACCCCCCTTTGTTTTGTTTTTTCTTTACACTAGAATTCCCAAATCGATTCGGTGTCTCGTTGCCTTTGCATTTACAGGCTTTTCTGCACATCGCCGGTGCGGAGAGAAATCTCCACGGCCTCTTCCTTTCACATGGAAATGCCCGTTTAATTAGCTGATCTTTAAATTCGGGGAGAGGCACGAGGAAAGAAAGCCTGACCATCTGCCGTAGTCCGCCTTTATCAGGAGAGCAACAACAGGAGGCAAATAAGACGCAAATCGACAAAGAAACGTGTGCAGGAAGAAACTCGAGCCATGTTGTGGTCTCAATGTATATATCTTTACATGCTGATGACAGTTACGTCAAAAACACTTTAAGCAAATTACTTTGAACAGAACTTGTCGCCACGCAGGAAAACAATCAATTTGTGGCAGCGCGCCATTTCTGACACTATTCATACAGTCCAAAGCACTATTCGCCAGCTGTCCTCTTATTTAACTCGTATTGTATCGGTTTTCTCCCGCTGGCTCTGTTAGACACGCCTATCCCAAAAGAAGCGTGCGCTGCCTTCAAAAGATCACGCACGCTTACGAAGCATCTAGACAAACATTCGCGATAGGGGATGGTTGCAGTGGTATCGTCCTGTTTTGTATCTTTAAACTGGTTTACAAGCGCAATAAAAAAACAATTCCTATTTAGAATTTGAAGTGGCCGTCTATTAATTTTAATACTTAAGTTACATTATAAATACGAGGTGGAGAATATTTCAACTATATGACACACTCCCACTGCGCTAATACGGTTGGTACAGTCCAGTGGCTTTTGGCTGGCTTGAGCAAAGACTCCACATCCAGCCGCACTGTGGAGTCCGCAGGCACACGCGCATCTGTGGGTATGGAGTGAACGGAGGGCGTGTATTGGGTTGGATACTGCAAAGAAAGGTATGGTAAAGATGATAAATATTTGTATTAATATTACATTTATGCATTGTCCTTTTGTGGCACATGTATTTCATTTGTGGAAATTATATTTTATGTTAAAGCTTTGCACAATAGCTCCATGAAATCGTTAATTTAAAGGCATGCGCTAATTCTTTGATAAGCTCTGTGCTTATGTTCTTAAATATTTTTTTGAGTGCATTTGTTTTTGAGATCCAAACCTGCATTTACAACAGACATAAAGGCTGATCATTTCATTACATGTACTGCTTAGTAAGGCAGCCAACCCTTTCATAGCATGCAAATTGTTGAAAAGACTATCACTTCTAAAATCAAATCTGAATTGCATGATATTTTTATGGGCCCCGAGTTGTTTTTGATGTTGATGGCATGATTGCATTATGATTGATTAGATGGAACACTTACTTCAATAGAAACAAGTGATTCATTATAATTTGTCCTCTCAAACTTCATGCAATCAAAAGACATGTTTTTTAGTGCTTAGGAGTGTTGTTATAGATCCAGATCAACTGATATTGGTACAGCCATTCTAAATATTAGGTTTGTTAATTAAAAGGAACGTTTTGCTTACAGTTACGACCATTGCAAGGCTTACAGGGTTGATCTTTTTTTCCAGAGATCCATAGTATATCTTAATTGACTTTTTACTGGAATACAGATTGAAGTGCATATCCATTCATAAGGGAGAATGAGTCTGTGTTTCAATGGCAGAGAAACTTTCTTTAGCTAAAGGTGTTTTTGTCTTTGAGAGGATTTTTTTGTCATGCATTTTGATTAATTGTTTCATCTTCACTGAGTGGCATAATGTAAGGAGAGTAGTGGAATCACAAAGACTGCCTTTCAAGTCTCTTCACTCTCTCTATCACTCTCCGCCATGTTTTGCATGGCTTCATTAAAATTTGACTGGTTTTTGGCTTTGCGCCAGCTGTGGAAATAAGTCACACACTAAATTCTGTCACTCCCATATCATTTGCGTCTACACGATTCAGCATCTCTATAATAACAGGCTTTGCATACATTCTGGGTCGCGTTCAAGTCTCCCGTCAGACTTTCCAAGCTCTGGCCCTCTCTGGGAATTCCAGACCTGGCCGCAGTGGTAATGAAATTGGCCGAGCAGGCATTCCAATAGATCATAGGCTCATGGGAAAGGGTGTTGGGGAATCTGGCGGAGATGACATGAGAATTGCAGACTACTGAAAATGGTCTTATTCGCTGATGTCTCATCTTTACGCTTGACTGCGTGAGAGGATGGGTGGATCTGTTGTTATTCTGCTGCTGCTGAGATCGCTGTCGAGAAGACTACGTCCTGTCTGCTCTTCTAAGCTTAATGTGCTTTGTCATCAAGACAGGCCTAATGTGCTTTCAGGGTGGAGATCTTTGCAAGTGAAGTTTGTGGGTTTGAAGGAATAGGTCATCCAAAAACTTAAATCTGTCATCATTTACTCATCCCTTTATGATTTCCTTTCTTCTGTGGAACACAAAAGGAGAAGTTCTGAAGATTGTGCTGATTGATCTTTTTCACATTTACATCTCCTATCTACTTGAATGGGGAAATACTTAAATCTCAAAAACTGCTTGCCAAACTCACATTTAAAATAACATTTTAAATCAGGAATAAAATCAAATATGAACTGTCCAACAAATGATGGGCAAATTTCTTTTATTAAATTTGCTAAAGAATGTTTTCATGAATAAATCATGATTCACCAATCACGTATGTACTAAAATTTATTCTGAAATTTCTGAAAAACTGTAGAAACAACTGGAAACTTGTCATTTGGCTCTTTTATTTAGAAGGCAGGACTTGTATCAGCTTTATTGCGCATTGCAGTTTCTCCTATTCACAGTAAAATGAGTTGACGGTTTTCGACTACAATGAATGGGGACTGAAGCTTTAAAAAAATTATGCAAAAGTACAATTTTCCCTGGGCGCCGCAGCATAAATGGCTGCCCACTGCTCCGGGTGTGTGTTCACAGTGTGTGTGTGTTCACTTTGGATGGGTTAAATGCAGAGCACGAATTCTGAGTATGGGTCACCATACTTGGCTGTATGTCATGTCACTTTCACTTTTTTTTTTCACTTTCATAAATCTATCATAAACTTCTACCCATGTGCTATATTTTCATGGCATGATTGCATTATAATCTGATACAACACTTACTAGAGTGGAAATACAATTGTTTCTTTGTGGGAGGGAAAAAAATACTGAAATGTAATTGCATGGAAAGTGCAGCCAGCACAGTTTTTAATAATTCTTTGTGTTGCATGGCAGAAAGTCATAAAAGTTTTTGATGGTAGAATATTGGGAGTTGATTTTTGTTTAATAAAGCACAGTTTGTCACAGTGACCTAATTCCTGCTGCAGTTTCATCAGCCTTTCTTTTGCCCTCTCTTACCGACTAAGTCTTGTTGTATCAGCAGATACTATCCTCTCAGCAAACTGGCCGCCCGGTGTCTTGTTGACACAGAGCTTTGCTTGTACTCTTTCAGTCGTTGGAGTGTCTGATAAAGCAGGCTGGTTTCTATTGTGCTGAGCTGCATCCATCCACATGAGTTACAGAACTGAATGAGGATGGAGCTTTTACAAGCTCCACAATCACATCCTGTTAAATGTTCTTCCTCAGAACTCAGGAAGAGGGATGATAAGGATCCACACTGACTCATTAGCAGAGATGTTGTCCCTAGTGATGTGGGTGGGCAACCAGATTCCCCCCCAAAATAGCATTTATATAAATACAGTGTCTGTCCTAGATTTTTGCGTGCATGACACCAGAGCTCATTAGATATAACAAGGAGCCATGGGCCCTATTTATAAAACACACATACGATGGGATTTGATCCTAAATTCCATGGATTTCATCCGATATGTCAAATATACATTAAATAGCTATAATATACATTATAATATAACATTCTAACTGCTTCGTGATAATAATGTCACTTATATTAATTCATTATGTTATTAAGGGGGGAAGAACGAAATATATATATATATATATATATATATATATATATATAATATAAAAAAGAGGGATACATTTAGGAAAAATGTTCGTTCTTTTAGAGATCATTCATAGGAAGATTTTGAAAATTGTTGTACGTTCACATTTAGGATCTTTATAAATGAGGCCTAGGTCTGATAATGGTTGATATAATGTGCCTTTTCTTTCTCGGGAAATGAAAGTAACCTCAAAAAAAACAAAAAAAAATGCTGTGTTGCAGATAATGCAATAAATTGAGCTAATATTTTCCTGAAATCTTGTTACTGGATATTAAAGGATCCTTTGCAATCCTCCTGAATCTTAAAAAGATGAAAATCTGGGTATAATTTTCTCATATTGTTCCAAACTTGAGGCCACTTTCTTCTGTTGAACACAAAAGTTTGAAAAATTTCTTAGTATTATTTGTTTTCCATATACTGAAAGTCAGTACAGTTCAATGTTGTTTTGAACCCCATTGCCTTTCACTGTATGGATAAAAAAAAAGTCCATACAGGAAAAAGTTTGGAAGTAAATGAAAATTCTGCCATGATTTATTCACTCTCATTTTTTGGGTAAACTTCCCCTTTAAACATCTCAATTAAATTAGACACAAGTTTCCTGTGTGATTGATTCCTTTTTACATTTGTAAGAGGATCAGATGTGCCATTCAAACTCTGCCCAGTGCATTAACATGTTCCTTTACAATAACAGACTTTATGTAAATTTCAAAGCAGTATCTCCTCATCTTACTTTCTCAATACTGAGGCCTGCGAAATCTGAGACGTCACAGTTCTAGAGCCCTAAATGTTATTCCTAACAAACTCTTAGAAAAACTCTGCCTGTAAGTTTTCTTCATGGTAATAAGAGAAGCCCTGACATGGTTATCTAAGTTATTAACATCTCCTGCCTGCGGCTGAATCAGCATGGACACATTGTTCCACTTCAAAGCTGCGGTGAGTGGGCACTGAAAGAAAGAGAGGGAGTCTCGGAGAGAACAGGTGCAGTCTTTGGGAGGGGGAGAGTCCCTTCTGCCATCTGTTGAATTCTAGTTTTCCCCCAAACACACTTCATCACAATTCACACACGCCTGCTTGGTCATAGTGATCTAGGTTGCTATGGTGCTATATTGGAGGGCGTGCGGCTATTGTGTTTTGAGACATTCAAACATGTGGGGGGTGGGGGGTGCGTGTGTGTGCAGACTGAAATAGGGTTGGATGAGGCAAAAGACCAGTTGCTTTGTCAGATGTGGAGGAGACGCTGAGGTGCCTGTGAAGGGTTCTCCTCTGGAGGTTCGGTTTTACATAATCGCACAGCCACAAGCCACTATTTGGAAAGCAAATTTACTTAGTGGTTGTTGGACTGGAGAGCATTAGTAAATGGAGAGCGCTTGAAATCAAACAACGGATATCAGTCTTTTCTCTTCCCCATCAACAGGTCACATCTGCAGACTGAACTCGGATATTGTTGAAAACTGCAGAATAACTAAAATAAACATGGATTGTAAGGAGGAGATCAGTGACTCTGATAGCGGGGTCATTTTGAACTCTGGTGAGTGCTTTTATTTTGTTTTATTTATGTTAATGATAAACAAATAATATTAAGAAGAGAGCAGAAGTGCTGTAGTCCCCCCCCACCCCCCCCCCAAAAAAAATCACATTTCTATTAGTATATTGTTTAATAAACATTAGTTTCCCAGCTTTATTTTATTTAATTTCATTTTTTATTACATTTTTTTTTATGTTAATAATATAAAGAACTACTCAACTCTCATTGTAGTGCTACAGTTCAGTGTGTCAGGGCAGGCCAACTGCTAGCATATAAGTGTGCTATAAGTGTGTGCTGTTGTGTAATGAAACCTGTTGTGTTATCCAGGCCCAGACAGTCCCACATCTCCAGTAAAGGATCTGAGCACTCACACACGTGCCATGAGGCTGAAGCAGCAGGCCCTTGAGGACAGACTAGAGCTTTGTGTCCTGGAGCTAAAGAAACTCTGCATTAGAGAGGCTGTGAGTGACACAAAATGAGCCATCAGTACTGCCATCTATGCTAAATTCATTACATTATTTATATATATATATATATATATATATATATATATATATAATATATATATATATATGTGTATGTGTATCTGTGTGTGTGTGTGTGTGTGTGTATATATATATATATATATATACATATATATAATACACTAAAATAATTTCTTGGGTCAGAAAAGTTAATGTAATGAATTTAGCATAGATGGCAATAAAACCCCCTGTTTTTTATTTGTAAAGACAAAATTAATCAGGGTCTGCCAACACTTCGGGACTATAAAATAATTTCTTGGGTCAGAAAAGTTTAACCTTAACCTTATAAACTAATGAAGCATAATGACTTTTGATCAGGCTAAACAATTACACTACCATTTAAAAGCTTGGGTTTAGTAAGAAGATTCTCTTTGTTTGATCAAATATACAGTAAAACAGTAATATTGTGAAATATTGTTGCAATTTAAAATAACAGCTTTCTATTTTGATATATTTTAAAATGTTGCGCTGAATTTTCAGCAGCCATTACTACAGTCTTCAGTGTTACATGATCCTTCAAAAATCATTCTAATATGTTAATTTGCTGATCAAGAAACATTTGTTTAAAAAAAAACAGCATTTATTTGAAATAGAAATTATCTGTTAAATGACAAATGTCTTTTCTGTCACTTGAATTAATCCTTGCTGAATAAAAGTATTAATTTCTTTAAAACAAATTTAGTTTGTGTTACATGCAGATTTAATGAAGCATAAATCACTTTGCACACATAATGTGTCATAGTTTTAATAGGAACGTTTCAGTAGGAAAGTAAGCTGGCCCATAAGCGTAAATCAGATTGCTCTGATTAAGCTGGCTTTTTCTTCTTCTGAATACAGCCCTTCAATAGAGGCACTAAAGCCAATGGCCAAGAAACAGATGCTTCTTTGCAAGTTAGCCCACATGTCTGTCATTCACTATTGGCCAAGCAGAGAGAAGATTTAAGGGCCTAATCATTACACCATAGAAACCCCTTTGTGGACACTTCAACAATATAAAGACGAGCATCTGCGATTTTGTAGTTTTGTATTGACTAACACACATAAAGTTTGTATTCTTTGGCATTGTTTTTCTTTAAGTTTAAAATGCTCTTTGTTTTGACAGGAGCTGACTGGAAAGCTGCCCTCCGATTACCCTCTCCTGCCTGACGAGAAGCCTCCGCAGGTCCGCCGACGCATCGGAGCTGCTTTCAAACTGGATGAGGGTTTTATTTCACAAGATGGCGAGGTATAGGCCACAGTTTATACAGGAAGATTATTTTAATAGCTTTAATACAACTGACTGTTATTTGAGCCTACCTGGCTAGTTTTAAATGTTATTCGTGGCGATATTATTATACGTTCCACATACATGGAAAAATATATTTTTTTTGAGGTGCGTTTAATCCATATTTCAGCATTTTCAGTTTGTAATCATGCGGTTATCCCCTAAAATGTTTTTCTCCAGGATTCTGAGCTGCACGCGATCGAGGCTGATCTCGCTCTGCAGCGGCAGATTTATGAGGCAGTCAGAAAGCTCTCCCTCGAGGAGCACATCAGCAAACCGGTGAGGAAAAGCCGACTGCAGCAGTGTAAACGTGAAGAGAAGAAGCTGAAAGAACTGCAGGATGCGATACTGAAACACCGAATCAACCACGGCTGTGTCTCTCCACAGACCTGCTATTCTTCCAGGCAGAGAGGTCGGCCACTTGATTCCCATATAATCTAAATTTTATGCATTACAAAATTGATAAACTGTATTATTAAAATGATTTGTTGTGAATGAACAAAAAACAATTGTATTTTTTTGTCCATTCCAGATCTTTGTATGTCTGATGACAGCTCGCTGTCAGATGCTGTTGCCTTGGATGATGGTAAGTGAACGACTCTTTATTTTCATGTTAAAATAAACTTGAACAAACGTGTGCAGCCCACTGTATGTGAAACTATAATCTCTAGACTCTAAGAGTTTGCTAATGTCAAAAACTGGTCTTTTATATACAGACTCAGACTCTGCTCCCTTTTCTCCGGCCGTTCTGGGGTCTTCCACAGACAGCGGTTTCCAGTGTCTGACTCTCTTGCCCAATAACGGCCCAAAGCAATCGAGCTCCAGTTCCAGTCTGGACTATGATGCCTCTCCAATCCAGAACTCTCCATGGAAGGAATCCAGCTTGGACCAGCCATACCAGAAACAAAAACCTTCTCACTCTGCCTGCAGCAGCCGCTCAAGGTATTCTGATGATTGATGTTTAATTGCAATACAAGCAAAACTTTACTCTGTGTTGTAAGATCTGTTTTAAATGTCCTTGACCAATAATTTGTTATATTACATATACCTTACTGTTCAAAACTTTGGGGTTGGTAAGATTTTTTAAGAATGTTTTTGAAAGAAGTGTTTTGTGCTCATCAAGGCTGTGTTTATTTAGCTTACAGTAAAAACAGTAATATTGTGAAATATCATTACAATTTAAAAGATCTGTTTTCTATTTTAATATTTTAAAATGAAATTTAGTCTCGTAATGGTAAAGCTGAATTTTCAGAAGCCATTACTCCAGTCTTCAGTGATCCATCATAAATCACACCAGTATGCTGATTTGGTACAGAAACATTATTATCAATATTCAAAACAGTTGTGCCACTTAGTATTTTTCAAGATTATTTGATGAATAGAGAGGGGAAAAAAACACAACATTTATTTGAAATAGAAATATTTTGTAACATTTTAAATATTTTTATATTTACTGACACTTTTGATCAAATTAATGCATCCTTGCAGAATAAAAATATATATTTTTTTTTTACAAATTGTACTGACCAAAACTTTTTAACGGTAGTGTAATAGGTCATAGGTGTGTGTTTTGGCAGATATCTTGTACACAACCATTACTGAACAGATCAGGTTTGATTCTTCTATTTAAAGAACTTTGTCACACTAATGATCCAATTAGCTGGTTTGAGGTTCGACACTTTAGAACAAAGCACTGTAAGACTATTTTAGATACATTTATGAGTTGATAATCTTAATGATGATATCTTGTCTTTGTGTCAGCAGCAGTCCAACAAGCTCACCAACAGACACAAGAATGGCAGAACTTCCTCCAGCACCCCAGTTTGTGTTTAAGAGTCTGCCAGTGCGAAACAATCAGCCAAACAGCGCCCCCTCCACCCCAGAGATGCCACTGCGCCGACAGTTCTCACAGTCCTTCAGGTAATTACCATATTGACCCGAATATAAGACAATGTTTTTTGCTTGGGAATACATCTGAAAAAACGCGGTCGTCTTATATTCAGGGTCTATACTTTGACATGTCAGTAATATTGTAAAGATCGTGAGTGATAACAAAAGAAAAAGAAAAGCTTACAGCTGCAGCACTTCATGTGTCAAACATCCTCAGGATTGTCTGAAGACACAATAAGATTTTCATCAAATTTTAATTTTTTTTCGTAGGCTACTATGAGATTGATAATTCAGATAATTGGAAAAACGGAGGTCGTCTTATAATCAGGGTCAAATAATTTAAGAAAAAAAAAAATTTTCTAAGTAAAACACAAGATTTGGTTTTTAAAAAGGCTTTTTCCAAAAGGTACATCTGGAAAAACGGAGGTCGTCTTATAATCAGGGTCGTCTTATATTATTATATATTATATTATATATAGGCAGCATTTGTCCTTCAGGATTGTCTGAACACTGTTCATCAAATACATGTTTCATAATAATAATAATGCCTTCTAAAAAAAAATAAAATAAAATAACACAAAATATATAACAAAAAAAAAAACACACAAAAAAAAAATAATTAAAAAAATTAATTGCATTTAACTATTTTTAATTGAACTATTTTAATTACATTTGTGTTTCTATTCTGTCTGCCACCTTGGCAGCAAATTTCTAACCTTACTTATCATCTTTTCTCAAATAGGCTTCCCAGGAGCAAACCAGAATTGACCAAGGCCAGCTCAGACCTGGGACGGGGCCGGACCAAGTTACCGCGTCGACGAGTGACCGATTTTGCACTGGCCTACTCAGTTCAGCGTTTATATCAATGCAGCTCTGAAGACAGCAGCTCCGAGCTTTCCATTTCTTCATATAGCAGTTCCTCCAGCCGAGAGACGACCAACGAGGCACCCAAACCCTGCCCGCCTCCATACGGCTACCACCGCACCGCTCCAAATAAAGGACTGGGCCAGCTCAACACCCACAGTACACTCAAAAACAACAACAACAACCCCCCTCACCTCGTGCCCAGACCCAATGAAGTGAAGATTAGCAATGGGACACCACTTCAGGTGAACATAGGGAGGCTGCAACTCGGACCGAATTCACAATCTGATCCTGTACATACTAATAAACCCCAACAAGTTCAGGTTACTTCACCCAAACGAATGCTCAAGCCTCCCCCACCGTACACAAAGGTGGTCCGCACGATGTCGTTAAGAGAGTATCCCAACCATCCCAGCCGTGTGCTTCCTCGAGAAGTGATATCCGGGGAGCTTAAAATCTGGCACCAGAAAAACAATATAGCCATATCCAAACCTTGCTCACTTGAAAGGCAAGGATCGATTAGAATCAAGTGCCCAGAGCCGCCACCCTATCACCATATTCCCTCTCATAAACAGGTAAAGATCTGGACAATATGTGCATTTATCATTTCTAATTTCATAAAATGAGTGCCATAAATTGAATCTGTTCTTGGTAAATGATAAACATACTTGTTTTTATCCAGGTTTCTCAGAAAGTGATTCTGCAAAGGGCTTCCGATGGAACACCGCTGCAGTGGTACGAAGAGGAAGACTCCGAGATTGTGAGTCAGGTGTAACCAGGTAGAAGAAACCTAGAGGAAATTAAACCGAGAATTAGTGAACTCTAATTGTACACCATCTTTATTTTTATTTATTGAGCCAATGGACTCACTGATGTAGTCTGATGATGTTAATTCTCACCAAGACTTTTTGACCAAGTTGGAGCTGAGCCAGTGAAGTATATGCCTCAATTCCATATATGCCTACATTTGTGATTACATTTAAAGTCTAAGACTTCCTTGTAAAGGCATCATGCCAGATATTTATGATGAATGTATAATATAATAGTGATTTTATTGCTGTCAGGAGAGTGTGGCCCACCTTTTGCATATGAACGCCCACAAGGAAATGACATCATTTCGTATATATTTGTGTCTGGTACACGATTCTTCATAATTAAAGTATTATATAATGTCTTAGTTTCCCCATGATTTAATTTAATTTAACACATTATGAATTAATATATTATTTTTTCTATCTTATTTTTTATTTGTGAATTAATATGGCCCCTTTCCTAACATTTTTTTTTTAATTAGTGAAATGTTTCAAGAAGTGTTGCTCTGCTACTGTAATATGCATTGTAAGAATAATCCATCTGTGATTTTTAATACCAAATGCAGATGGTTTACTTCCTGTTTGTACACTAATTATGAAATATATTTTGTATTATTTATAATACACTTTAATAAACAATATCACAGATCCTCAATAATATGTTGTGTGCATTTTTGTCACATTTCAAAATATTTCACATTGACATTGTAGAAAACGGATATGGAGCATACACTGACATGAGTGCTAGTGCATGAATTTTATTCTGAGATAATTTCAAACTATACATGCAATAGCTTCCCATAAAACAAAGTTAAAACGTCTTGCAAATGGTAACTAAAAGCTATCAACAGTGCTTTTAACATATTCTATAATTATAATTTTTACATCCATAAGATGGGTGTTTGCAGCAACCATACTAATATGGCTAATATAATGATGGAGCAAAGAACAGTGAGGTAAATGGCAAGAATTATCCAGCGGCAATGATACATCCCCTGCATAAGAGGGCGCCGTCTGCAGATGGAGTCACAAACAATACAAATGATCAGTTAGCACCGAGAAATGAATGGATTAATAATTGAATAAATACAAGAGTAACTGAAAAAGCAGCATGCAAATGAATATCACTTGTAACTCACAAGCTACTGACACATGTATTACAGTCTCGGAGGTAGCTCTCAGATCTCTTGAGCCAGGCATGACTGTGCTCCAGTGATGCCTTCCTCCTCAGCCTTTGATGAGGTAACACTGGCAGTGAACTTGTGTTTCTGTTATTTTAATCATGATGAAACGGTTAATACACCACTCTTTGACTGTAACAGACTTAATATTAGCACTAAATGCATGTGGTTTGTTTATGTCAGTAATGTTACATTAAAGGTTCATTTATTCATGAGATTTCTTCTCCAGGACTGTCAAAAAAAAAAAGTTTAAGATGCCCATGTTTACGGTGACCTACTTTTTTACAAAGGTGGGGTCCAGCTCAAGCCTCAGAGTCTGTTTGGGATGAATTTGGGAGGATCTTCTCAGTAGCATCCACCGTGACAGTTTGTGAGGGACTGTCATCTTGAGGTTCTTGCCTATGGAAATGTGAGACTTTGGATGTGGTTATTAATCACACTCATACTGTAGTATTTCAGCATAAAACATCATTCACAACCTATTTCATTTCCAAAATGTTATGTATTCCCAAGTAAAACAGGATATGAAACAGGACTTAATTTTTATCCTTTAGAAATCTGTATAAAGTCAGTCAACAGGTTAAAATTTGATTTCATGTTAACAATTGTGCACAATAAGCTCAAACCAACAAAAGTTTATGATTCTTACACATTCTGTTCATCATTATAATGTTTACAAATGAACACAACTTTCATTTATTTTGATGTAAATAAAAAAGGCAGAAGTAAAAATCTAAATGCAGACTATAAATGAACTACACCACGATCGCATGACAACTCTTTCAGTCTGTTTACTCTGAAAATTTGAGTTAGAATAGTTTGCAAGAGTGCGATTATAAACACAATGAGGCTGTGAAAGTGGACTAGTTATTAGATGAGTTAACCAGTGCGATGTGATGCCATTTAACAACTTCTGCAGTCCCATTTAACCACTTGTTAGCACCTGCCTTTTTCAAGACAAGTAAAAGCTTTAAAAAGAAAAAAACATCTTTAATCTTTCAATTTTTTTGTATTTTAGGTCATAGAATACATAAAAATATCTTGAACTTGTGTTAACCACAGACATTATTTTAAGCTTTTAACCAAAACCCAGTGAAACAAGGGCAATGACCTCAGGACGATAGAACTGGAAGTGCTAAAATGCTAACTTGTTTCTGGGTTTTGGCCTACAAAAATACATCATCCCTCCAGCTGTCTATACAGAAGAAAAGACATGTCACAATTTCTGTTACATTGCAACTATAAATATACAAATGTATCCAAATTACCCTCTATTCATTTGGCAGTCATCTGTGTGGTCAGGTTTCTTTGTGGTTGATTTGATCTCTTCACTAATCTCACTGGTCACTGAAGATAATATAGCTTCTGACTCCTTCACTTTTTGCCTTCAAATAAAAGAGAAAAGAAAATTACAAGTGCTCTTAAATTAAATTTAGACTAGAATGGATGAGACTCATTGTGCACTGACCTGGATTTGCTTTGCAATGATGTTTGTACTGATTCTACGCCGTAACTGTGGCTGAGAGTGAGACAAAAGAAAGAGATTATTATTAGATGATACTCTAAACAAATCATATAATTCACATCTGAACAATAAACCATTTATATATCTACTTCAATCAAGAAAACAAACAATAAAATCATTTTTCAGGATGAAAGCCAAACAAGTATGCCGTCAATACCTTCTGTAGGTCTTTTTCCAGCTTTTCAATAGCCTCAGTTTCCTCTGCAGTGACACAGATACATTTTTTTCCAAAATGCTAGTGGACGCATCATAACTTTAACATTGTGAAGGAACTGAATGGGTGTTTCCTACCCCTCTGCTCACAGACGTGCCGCTCTCTGCTGCTTTTCTCCATCTGTTTCTTCATCTCCTCCAATTCAATGCTGTTCCTCACATGATGGCCCTTCAGGTTCTCCACATGAGCCACCATGAGTTCCACTGCACGGCTCACTTTAGCCTCCTACTCACAGAAACAGAATGGGATTTAACATATTAAAATATTTATTGAACCACCAGTCTAAAGGGATCTATTGTACTACCAGAGTAAAATCTAGTATCGATCGATACCTGATGCACAGCCCCAAGAACCTCTGCTGTCTTGGAGATTCGTCCGATGGTGCCCCCGATAATGTTAAGAGACAACTCAAGATGCTGGAGAAGCCCGGCACGTTTGATATCTAAACACATTCCCTTGAGTGTCTAGTGATACAAATACAATCCTAGAATTGGCATAGGCTAAATCCAAAAAAGCAATGATTAATATATTCTCAGAATATAGTAGTCATACTTCAAGCACTTCCATGCCTCTTTCCACTTCCAGTTTGAGGTTGTCCTCAGCATTGTCCCGAGCGTGTTCCTCCATCTCCAGCCTCTGACACAGCGTGTACTGGTCACAGCGAAAGGCCAGAGACAGCTGAGAGAAAGCAGCCTGTGTAGGGGATTGTAAAGTAATGAAAAGCTAAATTAAATATTAATAATTATTAAAAAAAATTAACTCTTCAAAACCACCAATTCATGTTGATGGTACAAATGTCCATTTATGTATCCTATGTATGTATGTATCTAAATCAAACAAGACCAACCTCCAGTTCCTCCTCTGTCATATCAACACTATGATAGAGTGAAATAACAGACATTATTGGAATTTATGTCCACAAATCAGAAATAAAATATTTGAATAACCAAAATAAATGGCTGATGAAACTTTATAACTAAAAAGCTAGCTTTTGTTTATGTCTGAGTAAATCACCTGTTAGGACCCAGCCTCACCATAACAGACGACTCTTCTAAAGCCATTTGGTCCTCATGTCTAGACCCTTCAGAAGACAAAAAGTCACTTAAACTTTAATATACCATATATAGCAGGAAAGTATGGTAAGTAAATTGTTTTGTTGAGGCATTACCCTCCTCAGAGTCATTCTCACTGGTCTCTGTCTGCTTGTTGGTCAGGACTTGCTTTTCTTCACAGGCCTGACCAGACATCTTATTTAACAAAATATATCGTTATATATACTATAGTACATAATGTTATAAAAATATAGTAATGACTGGATTAGAGTTTAAGAAAATGTTGAAAAGTTTTCAAAACATTTAGTTCATTTTTACATTAATTCCAAGTCGCAAAATAAAGAAGAGTCCAAAAAAAAAAAATAGATCCAGACTATAGTAGCTTAACAGATGTGTATGCTTATTTCTCCAGCAACATTAAGTAAAACATTGGTTTTAAACATTACAAACAAGTTTTCTACAGAAGTTATTAATTCTGCCTACATATTCTTGCCTATGAACAAAAGCCATCTACTTACACTTAAATGCAATCCAACCTCAATAATCACCCATCTCACATGCAGATTTACTGCTACTGCTCAAGGTAACGTGAACAAAGTGTAGAAAATAGAGACAAAAGCTTGCTTACCATGACGTTTGCTGTGATTTCTTGCTCTCCACCTCTCCTTACTCCTAACAGACACTACTTAATCTCATTAAGAGATAGTCAAGGAAACTGGCAGACTAATGACGCTGTTTGAGAGAAGTCATGGCTGCCACAGACACTACTATGACAAAACCAGAACTGAGCGAAAATTAAAGCTACAAAACGGCAAAATATGGTGTGCATGCTACAATACCCCATGAGGGTGAGCCATCTTGCAAAAGGTGCCTTTAATATTTTAGCCAATTTAATATAAAATTCTTAATTTATGCATGTGAAGCAGTTTTACATCAAGCTTTTTCCAAGAGCTACATGGCACTACAGCCTCCTCAGTCTATAAATATTCTAAAAACCTTTGAGACAATTCTAATTAATTTGTGCAACTTTCACAATAATACTGATCAAATGAACACGTAGAAAGAGCACTCATTTGAAAGGACATTAGGAAAGACACAACAACAGACAAGATTTGGATCAACTCATTTATTGTAGAAAACTGAGGAACAGAGTCTCTAATAGAGGCGCTGTGGCTTTCCCATGGTGCTCTTGATGTAGAGCGCTCTGACATTCTGCCAGTTCTTCTTCAGCAGAGACACCAGGAAGTTCACAGCCAGGTGGATGTTGTAGACCAGCTCTTCCTCAGTCATCCTGACATGACCAACGCCCACAGCCAGACACAGAACCTGAACGTGACAGAAGACCATTATCAACTTCAAGTAATACAAATTCAGGAGTTCTTAAAATGAAGTCTCTCAATCAGCATGTACAACATATCGTGATTAAAATTAGAAATATACACTTCAGGAAATATGGGGTCTGTATGAATTTTTTAAAATGTGTTTGAAACAAGTCTCATGCTCAACAAGGCTCCATTTACTTGAACAAAAATACAGTAAAAACTGTAACATTGGGATAATCTATTAAAAGGTACATGTGACGTCACGGACACTACGTCCATGTTTTTATACAGTATGGCAAACAGTCACATTTTTTCAGAATTTTTCTCTATTGTCACTTTATCAATTCAAGGTTTCCATTGATGAGCAAAATCAATCTCTTTAATAAAACATACCTTCTTCATCTGGAATTTGATGGTGGATTTCACTTCATCCACCTTGGTGGCCAGGTTCTCGTTGTGGGTGAGCAGAGAGGGGAACTTTCCAGCCTTGTTGAGGCCAGGTCCCAAGATACGAGGAATCTGCTTGATCAGAGACTCAGAAGCCAGGAAAGCATCGTACTTCTTTGCTAAAAAGAGAACCAACAAGATGCATTAATATGTAGGTTCAATCCAGAACACAGACTATAGCACTGAACACATGCATGTCTTATCGCTAATGTTCTCTTGAAAGGAAACTCACCCAGCTTCTTGACCAGTTTCTTGTTCTTGTTGAGCTTTTTAAGAGCCTCGATGTCCATGTGTGGAAGCTCAGCGGCCTTGGCTTCATCACAATGCTGCTGGTCACCAAGGATGCACACGGAGAACTTGGGACGTGGGGTGGTCTTCAGCCTGCGAGGTGCAATGGAAAAGACTTACTGACAAACAAGAAGGATATAAGACCCCTTTTGACCAATGTGAGGCAGAACAGAAGACTCTTACCCATACCACCTCAGCTGTAATCAGGTGTTGATAGCACAGGCATTTAACAAAATGGTCGGCTTAGGTATGACGGCATGAACGCCGTCACCTATAGCCTCCCCTCATGTTTTAAGACCCAGGGTAGGGGTCCGCCTGCTTAACCAACCCAGAGAATGGATGGTTCAGACAGACTACCCGAGGCTGTTCTCTACTGCCTGCCTTTAACCTCCCCATTCATAAAATTTAATTGAGTAATTAATTCATGTCAAGATATCCAGACATTTATTCAGGCAGAGCAAAGGGCAGGCAGACAGAAGGCTGGGTGATACAGTAAATTTCCGAACCTGACAGTGCCTGAGAAACGCTTGTCCTTCTGGGGATCGTAGTTCTTCAAGCTGATCTGCAGTTCCACAGTCTCAAGAAATTAAATATAAAAGCCACTATAAATATTGTGTATGCAAGTAACCGCTACATAATGAGGATAAACACTTGGGGCTGTTAACTAATATACAGCTGACATTTAAGCATAAGTTACATTTTAATGGCAAGCAGTTAAACATTTATTAATTGAACTAATAGGTGTTTAACTACTATCAAGTAACGCAGTAACAAGTTTGTGTTGACCAGAAATGAATTTTCAATAGTACTAGTGACTACTAATCACTACTCCATAACTACTGGTCAGAGAGACAGAGACAGAGACAGAGAGAGAGAGAGAGAGAGAGAGAGAGAGAGAGAGAGATCACTATTAACTACTCAGAGACTACTACATACTTCGTTACTTGTAACGTCACCAAGCGCTACAAGTATGTGTTCAAGCTTCACTAGTATGTATTTATTAGACAGTAGTTCAGTTTAGTATGAGATATCAGTATCAATCTCTACACAATGGTACTAAATAATAATAATAATAATAAAAATAAATAATACACATGCATGTATACACATATAAAATAGCTGTCCATAATTTAAATAACTGCTAGCAAAAAATAAAATAAAAACCTATAGTACTATAAATAACAAAATTGGATACTATAAACTTATAAAGGTTTGTGTGGCCTTATGCTGTCAGCTAATGAAGAACACCGGAATCTTACTTTCTCTTCTTAAGACGGGCACCAGCCTGGACCTCCCGAACAGCCTCGTACAACGTGTCTCTTGAGACCTTGCTGTTTAAAAAACAAATAAGTAACAATGATTACTTGCAGGACTAGTTTGTTTTGAGTGCATATATATCGCGATGACTACGTAAGACTGACCGATGAACAAACCATTAACGTGCCTCCAAACTCCGTTTATCAAACATCAATATATCGATATTACTTAGGTTAGATATGAATAATAACAGTTAGAAGAATAATAATTTCTGATTAAGTTAAGTAATCGTCGGATTAAACCGGATTGCATTCCAGATAACGCGCTTTGCTGCGCGGTACATTAGCTCTGAAGAGCTGCTCGAGCTCAAGGAAAACACATCTGTGTCTCTGACTGACACTGCTTGGTGATATATTTGCTTCTATAGCTTTTAAACGATAAAAAAAAAAAAAAAAGTTTAGAGGATTTAATACATCATATATTATATATGAACATTTCTCACGTGCCTCATTTTGCCGAGACGCCTCTCCTTTCACACGGAGCTCGAAAAAGGAAGTATGAAGGGAAGTTGCACCGAATATATGCGCCGAGTGTGAAAAACGGACTTCCGGAGCCGCCATGATTGTTGTGGCCACAGAACAGTAACCAGAACAGAAATTTACATTCCACAAACTATTGTTTTTAATGTGTCAAAAAATTAAAATAAACAAATGTGTGTGCCATGCATAAATACATTACATTTTATATATATATATGTGTGTGTGTGTGTGTGTGTGTGTGTGTGTGTGTGTGTGTGTATATATGTATGTACCCCCATACACACTACAGTTTAAAAGTCTGAGGTTGGTTCAATTCTTGTTTTTATAATAAGTCACTTATGCTCACCAAAGCTGCATTTATTTGATCATAAATATAGTAAACAAAATAGTATTTTGAAATATTTTTATAAATATTTTTCTGCAGCCATTACTCGAGTGTTTAGTGTCACATCACCCTTCAGAAATCATTCTAACATGCTGATTTGCAGCTCAAGAAACATTTTTATTATTATCAATAATGCAAATTGTTGTGTTGCTTAATATTGTTGTGGAACATATGATTTACATTTTATCAAGATTTTTTGATTAATAGAAAGTTCAAGTATTTATCACTGCCACTTTTGTTTATTTTAATAGTACTTGCTGAATAAAAATCATTTAAGTTCTTAAAAAATTTTTTTGAACCAGTAGTATATATCGATTAAAATAATTTTAAAATCGTATCCTGTGCCAATTATGAATGTACTGTACTAACTTTAGGCAGCAGAAGGTGTGTGATCAGATCACATGCAGTGATGTGACTGAGGTCTGGCCACGGTTCTAACAGGCAGCTACAGAACTGAGATAAACTCTGTTCAGATGCTTCTGACAAACACACCTGTGATCAGATACAACAAATCCATAGTGATGGAAACATTTCTGGATAACAAATCTAAAAAGCAGTTCATTTTCAAGTAAAACCACAAACCTCACTGGGGTCACATTCACAAAATACTTTCAGAGCAGACACAGAGCTCTCATCCCACTGGGAAGGAAAAAATAAATGTTAAAAAACGTATACTAAAAAAAGATAGAAGCAATTAAATTTGCATACTAAAACAAAATTTCTGTATCTAGTAATTCTTTGATCACTGGAACAGCAGCCTAAAAAGGGAATGTTAAAATGTCAAAAAAAATAATAATTCTGGCACAAGAACATGAATCAATCATTTATTTATCCTTAAGAACTGCTATCCTTAAGAACAATCCTGGAGACTCCTGCAGGTTTGGAGCGGAATTACAATAGAGAAGCCCTCTGGCGACATTCTGAACCAGTTTTGCCATAGTGTTGTCTAAATTTAAAATGGAATTATTTATAGAAAATAAATTCAACTTCTCCAAAGTGCCCCCCACCCTCCTCAAAAGCATCTGTGGCAGCACACATACAAATTAAAAAGACAGGATCAAGTAAGGCAAACTGTGGAACATTTTTTATTTTCACTTTTCTTTGAATATAAACATGTAGTAAAAGTAATAAAATGTGACATCAAGTCCTGGTATAACCTGTTAACACTGCTGAAGAGAACAATATAATCAAAAGCCTGCCGACAGGTCGCACATTTAGTGTTTTGCAAATACTGGCAATAATGTAAACTACTACACAAAGTATATAAAATTAAAATCTAATTTCATATAAAGGTATCAGACAAAAGGGTGCAACAATCAGGAATCCGCACAGATGGAAGTACTAAATGATCAACAAGTGAAAAGCAAGCTGTAATAAGTGATGACGCATTCAGTTAACATTAACTTTTTTTGCCCTAGTTTCTCCTCAACTAAACCTGAAGAGACACTCAGTTTGAGGTTTGAGCATTCAAACTCCTTCCACCCACTCCCTTAAACTAAAGGCAAAAGACTCACACTCAAAAAAAAAAAAACAACACACACACACACACACACACACACACACACACACACACAACAACCCACACACACACAAAACATAGTAAATCTACACGGCTAAACAATTAGCCAAACATTTAGGACTACCTAAAGTGAAGCCAACCCCCAAAAGAGACCATTAGATTTCAGTGCAGAAGATAAGCAAAGTTCACTCAAAGCTGAGCCAACATATACATGACTCTAGAAGGTCCTTAATCATCAAGAAAATCCAGAAGGTCTTCATCGTCTTCATCCAGCAAAGTTAGGGCAAAGATGTAGCTCCAAAGTTGGATGCCATCAATGCCCAAGTCCTCCAACATCTCAGCTGTGTCCTAAAAACAACTCCGATTAAAATGGCTAACTGATGATGTTCAATACAGCAAGCTTAGCAATGCGGCATAGTGAACATTTCCCACTTATAAAAAACAAAACAAAAAACAAAGCCACTACAAACTGCAGTTTACAAACATGGGACATAAAATGCACAAATAATAAAGTAAAATTAGTTAAACAAACGTTACCCTGGATGCTGAGCGCCTGCGACGGTGTGTATGATTAGGGGGCATGTCATGGCTGTAGATACACTCCGATTTAAAGGGGCAGCATCCATGACGCATGAAGAAAGTGCACTTTAACTTACTAGAGATAAACAAGACTCCAGAATCAATGTTAAGGATCACATAAAACATTACAAAAGAATTGACAGCATGAATGTGAACCATTCTAACCGGCTTCTTTCTTTGAAAGCGGCTATCAATGATGCCTTTTCCTCCCCATCACAGACCCAGTGCTTGCTGGGAATGTAAAAGGAGGATTTCACTCTGCACTGTGGACAGCCCCTGTTCAATTAAAAAAAAAAAAAATTTAAGTTAAACAAAAGAAATTTAACATACATACACACACATACATATACATACACATACATACATATATGTATGTAAAAATAAAAACACAATCTTAAAAAAAAAAAAGAAAAAAAAAAAAAAAAAAAGAAAAAAAAAAAAGAAAAGAAAAAAAAAAAAAAAAACTCACTTGATGACATCTTCCTGGAAGTCCTTTGTTTTTCGCCAGGTAACAATGCAGCTGATGCAGAAAGCATGATTGCAGTTGGGTAGGATGCCATAACGCCGTTCCGGAGTGGTGGATTTCTCAGAAATCTTGTCCATGCAGATGCCACAGGCCACATCTTTGCTTTGGTCAAAGGCCCTTGAATGCTGTTGCTCCGTTGACACTGCAGAGCCACCCTGATTTGGTCTCTCTGGTAAACCAGTCACCTATAATCCAATAATATTTCATTAAACCCAAGCCTATGATCTACAAATAGAGCAGTCAAGGAGCTAAGGAAACATATAGTGTTTGTGACCTGCGTTTCAGCTTCAGATACGGTTACTTTTTGGACTTCAGCAGGTGTTGCGCCAGGCACAAAGGTTGATGAGCTGTAGTTATGCGAAGAACTGGAGTCTGTAGCACTGATTTGTTGCATTGGTCTCATTGCACCTGAAGAGGACAACAAAATTAAATTCACAAAAGGAAAATGTGACGTGTAGTTTCAAAGAAAAGCATGAATAAACAGTAATACCTTGCTGGGGAGGTCCATCTTCCACAACCCCAAACTCTTCCTCCTCTGCAATACCTGTAGTCAAGCATTCAAAGTTCTGCTGCAGCACACTCATACTTGTGACCAGAGGCTCTGAACCCCTCCGATTCAGGCCGTGGGCTCCTTGAGGTGGGAGAAGAGAGGGCTCAGATCCTCGGCGGTCAGCCAGAGAATGGCCCGCCAGCACAGAGGGGAACCCCGCAGGTGCTGAACCGCGTCTGCTGCTCCCTGAAGAACCTTCACCGGCTTGAGGAACGTGGAGATACCTGCAAGACATGCAACTCGTAATCCACTTTTCTAATAACATATGGTGTTCAAAAAAGGCCAGCTGGCTCCTTACCTGCAACGGTCACCAAACCAGCAGCCACCTTTCTGGAAGTACCTACACTGAACCTGAAACGAAGGTCCTGCAGGAAACTCGTGCAGATAGTAACAGCTCGGACCATAGCGACAAGATCCATTGATGAACTGCCTGCAAAACACAACAACATGCTCATTACATATATCTGTTGACAACTGCAGCACATGTGTTTCACAAGTTCTCGAAAAGCTGCAACATTTAATAAAAAAATGAAAAAGGGAGGAAAGAAGTTTTGAACCCTCGAGCACTCGTTCGTGTTATTGATTACGGCAGTACACGGAAACTGTAGGACTTTACACGTTTAGGAACTAACAAATCTTGCAACGGACTCTTCAAACTAAGGTTTACGTTAAAGTTCAGAAGTATAACAATATCATGATGTTTGTTGTAACTGCAATGGTCTTTCTACTACAACAAAAACAAATCTCTCGCTGCCTTAACCGGATGTAAACATCTGCGCCGAGAAAAGTTAAAGCAGGAAAAGTCACTCTTTCAAACAGATGATCGGGGCTAAAAACGAACTTTTCATCCGATCGAAAACACGAAACTACCTGCAGACTTCTCGTTCCACATTTGAGCTGCCTTTTCTCGACTGTCTACACGGTGTGCGATACCGATTCATTGTTAGAGCCTCCAAAAACTTGAAGTTGTTGGAGCAAGTAAACGGATTGAAGAGTTGGGGGGAGAGAGAGAGAGAGAGGCGCTGGAGACCAAAGTCAGCTGGAGACCCACGTCACGCAGAACGCACGCTGACCAACCAGGGACGCCCGTGTCTTTTCTATAGATTAAACAGCGAATTTGGAGGGAGACAGCTATACAAACGAGACTTGTGTCTCACAATTCGTATATACTTGCAGATCTTTGTCTTAATATATTATTTCCCTAACTGTTTGCTTGGTGGCACTGTAGCAATCCAACAACCACTGAGCTGAAGAACATACCCACCTACACACTGCACTGTTGTTTCCTGGGCCTTTGGATGATTGTGCTTCCCTTTCCATCTTGCGCTTGTCCCTCTTTGCCTGATGGATGGCTAATGACATGCGCACTTTTATAATTGTTGGGCGGGGCCTTCCCATATAAACGTGTGATGGACAGTAAGGGCTCCACACGGACCGATTCAGTTCGATTCGCAAGTGAATCAATAATTCAGACCTACTATTAAGTAGTTCAAACACGTTTATGAAGAGGTTCATTGAAAAGATTAAAAAAGAACGATTCGTTACGATGCCAAGGAACATTTCATGCAATTTTAAAGGTGCAGTATGTAATATAGACAGCTAGTGGCGGAAATGGGTACTACAGTCCAAAATCAAAATACTGAATCTGCGATCACTGATCCAGTTCATCTGCTGGCTTCAATGGCTGCCTGCAATACGCTGTATTTTCCCCAACTGGCAACCCGAGGTATTGAAATCCTATTGGATTAACTGGCAGTGGGCGGAATCACTCAGACCAAAACAAAAACAGACATTCCGACATGGAATGCACATTTTCAAAGTAAAATAACTGGCTTTAGTATTGTTTTTCGGAGAAAAAAATATGTGAACTAAACATGTTTCCTAAATACCTGCAAACCTATTATGGTATTTTTATGCTTTAGTACAGTCAAAAAATTACAAACAGAACATTTAAAGATGACAAATGAAACTAAAAGTTAAAAGTGAAATATAAGATTGTGCCAGATAAAACGGCAGGTTTAGTCACTCATTAAAGGGTTATTCATTGACACCAATTTGTTTCTTATGAAAATGTTTCATAATTTTTCACACACTTTAATTAGTAAACCTAGATTTTTAAAAAGATTAAACTAACATTTATATTTTATAACTTCAAATGCTTGTGAAATGTTGGTATATCTGGAGCTTTTCATAAATCACAAGAAACTTAATAGCTGTAAGAAACTGTTTTACTGTGATCCAAATAATATCCCACAAATCATTAACACTTGTGCATCTTGTCCGCTCTTGTCAGTGAAGCAAGACATTGCTGGGATCGGCAAGACTGGAAAAGTAGAACAATATTGGTGAATGTCTGGTGTGAAAATGGATGACAAAAATGTTAAAAATAAGAAAAGAAAAAATGCAATTTCTTATAATTTTATATTATTGTGCTCTCTAGTTTCACAGCAATAGCTTTCTACATGATCATAGATCTCTGACATCAAGTTCCATCTTGAAAAAAACTGATCAGAAAAGCAAATTTCAGCCATAAGAGAAAATCTCAGATATTTCTGAGATACTTCTGGATGTGAAATGGTAGATGTGTTGCACATCATATTAATACCAATTAATGTAATTCAACATCAAAACTGCTTTTTAACGCGTGTACACTGAATTCCCAAATTATTCAGCACTGTTTTTGACAAGACCCGTACTAAAGTCAAAAGTGTCCAAGTTACTTCAATAAAGGACAACAGATGTATCTACTCAAAATGCATTCCATTCATTTGCAATACACATACAACTATCATGACATAATCGTTAAGTAATTAATTAATGCACTGATTTAAAGAATGAATTTAAGTTTATATGTGTACTATACATGTTCTAGTTTGAATATAATCACAGCCTGCTTGCTTTCAATCACTCAATATATATTCATAGTCTAGAACATGTTCAATCAACATATAATGGAAGACATAATTTAATACAACTGCTTATCAAGAAGACAATGAACTCTAAATGATGTTGTGTCTCAAATCAGTAAATATGACCTCGAGACTGGTACCGGACAGTATGCCAAAATACAAGTACCATCATGGTACCAATGTTTAACAAAGGGATCAGCACATAAGAATTTCATAAACAAAGTGAAAAAACATTTCCTTCCATACAGCTGAAATTATCATGCTGTTGTAGGTTTATCCCAAAGAGTTAAAGTGAATTATTAAGCAGATCTGTCTTCAGTTTCAATACCAGTATATATCTGTAGCAGCTGAAACTGAAAAAAACATCCTCAACAAAGTAACATAATTCCAAAATAATATAACCGACTGCTGTACAGTTTTGTTTAGAGTCTAACTTTTACTTTACTTTAGTAAAAGTGCATAATCAAACAGAATCAGGAGGAAAGAAGAACTACAAAATATAAACCCTACAAACACATACAGTAAGTGGCATTTCAAGAGCTTGACTGTTCTCTGATCTCCTCAGAGAAACATACTAGATATCACTTAAATGTACTTGCAAACCAAAACCATGATGGAAAGACAACTTCTAAAGGTGTTAGCCCTCATCAAGCAAATTAATAACAACATGATGATAGTAGTAGTAGTAGTAAACGATGACTAGATGTTCTGCTTCCTTGAGTTTAAATAAAAAAACACTCTGCAAAAATAAGTGAAAATGTCAGTATTCCAAGTCAATATTTGTAAAAGTCCTTTACAAAATTTCATTAAAAAAAAAACAATGGCACCATGGCACCATTACGATGTGTGCACTCTCTCCGTTCAGAAGGGAACTCTGAAGTCCATTCTTCAGTCAGGTCCTTGCATGTCAGTACATGTCTTTATAGATCTCCTGTAAAAGTGGATGGAGGGAGGTCTCAGATTCAGTCTTTTTGATCATCTGAACCAGCTGGGCGTTTTCTGTGACCAGCTGTCTGAGGTCGGCCATCTTCTGGAGCAGTTTGGGGAAGAGATGAAGAGAGTCAGGGTGGTGCACCTGAAGATGTTGGTCCAGAGCTTGCAAGATGCCATCCTGGATCTGTTCGACCTGCTTCACGTTCATCAGCCCAGGACGATCTAGAGCAAAGAGAAACCATTTTCAGCTTTCTTTATCTTGTTTAGCTATTTTACCATTTTACTTTATTCATGTGATAAACAAGCTTTTGAGCTCTTCTTATGTTTGGTTCTCATTTTAGTGTCACTACTCCATAAATTCTTTGTGGATGTAAATTGTATATAGACAACTACAAAGGACATTTGAAAACATGCTGATCAAACAAGCAACGCGGCCTTGCCTCCGCACAGTATGATGGCTGCTACAAACAGAGCCAGGTCACTGTCATCCAGCTCCAGGGCATTGAATTTCACCGCAAACTCAAATTTGGGCTCCATGATCTCGCCGAAAGGTTTGCGTAGACTACGCAGAAATTCTCTCGTCACAAAGCCCTTCCCATTGGCCACCAGCAGCCCGTCTTTATTCATGAGCGATGGGAGCATCGCAAATATGGCCTCATGGACTCCATATTTTAACAGCGTTACCTGAGAGAAAAAGTGGGAGATGAATTCAGTGGAAAAATATGTGTCAATACTTTATTCATGTGTGATAATAAATACAAGTAGCCACTAAAAACTGTCAAATATGTGTTTGTATTTAATAATTTAGCAGGATTTTTTAAATGAGGAAATGAAAAAAAAATGTGAAAAAACAAGTGATTGCTCTAATGTAGCCACCAAAATGACTAATCATAACAATAATCTTTTTTTTTTTTTTACAAATGAGAAAAAAATCCATTCATCTTGGGAGTCACAAGTCAAAATGAATAAACCACAAGCAATAGATTTAAAGGGATAGTTCACCCAAAAATGAAAATTCTGTCATTAATTACTCACCCTCATGTCATTCCAAACCCATAAGACCTTCGTTCATCTTCAGAACACAATTTAAGATATTTTTGATGAAATCTGAGAGCTTTCAGACCCTCTCATAGACAACAAGGGTCCTTACACGATCAAGACACAGAAAAGTACCAAGATGATCGACAAAGTAGTCCATGTGACATCAGTAGTAACTGTAATGTTACAACGCTACGAGAATACTTTTTTTGCGCAAAGAAAACAAAAACAACAACTCTATTCCACATTTTTGTCTCTACTGCACGAAGATCTTACAGGTTTGGAACGACATGAGGGTGAGTAATTAATGACAGAATTTTCATTTTTGGGTGAACTATCCCTTTAACAGATTACAAGTTAATAAGATAACATGGATCATTCTCACCTGATCATTAAGGAAGAGATCCACAAAGCCAGGGATGTTTTTGGCAAACTCTGTGAGCTCTCGCACGGTTTCAACTGTGGTGCACTGGCAGCGGTAGAAGACATGGACTCCAATCTCTTTGTTGGGTGGTGCTCCATTAAGCTGATTCCAGACCAGCCCGTTTTCTGCCTGCCATAGTGAGTCCATATCATGGATCACAAAAGGCTGGAGATGAAATGAGAACAGAATTAAAAAACAACTGGAATAACTACAAATCAATCATATACTATTTTGTGTTAAAAAAAAAAAAAAAAAAAAAAAAAACATTTTAAAATCAGTTTTAACATCAAAATAAATACTGGCTTAGAGTATCTGCCAGAACTTTAAAATCAATCCACTTGCTAAAATAAAACCATATGAGAAAACTGAAATTATTGTTGGCATCTCACTGAAAGCTGAGCACATACCGACGTGCAGCTCGTCTTGCCCGTGAGGATGCTCCGAGCTTTTTTCTTGGTCATGTTGAGGTTCCTCAGGTAGGATGTGTTGACATGCTTGGCCAGTGTTTTGAGGTCAGCTCCACTAGAGCTTTGCAGTTTCTCCCCAGCGATGAGCCCTGCCACTAGCTTCTTCTTCTCCGCCTCTGGCATACGTCCGTACCTGATTGCTGAGGCAAAGAAACAAAAACGAGCTCCATTTATTACAACATAACCCAGCACACATTTAAAAATAAAGCAACAATTTATGAATGCTTAAATATTAATTGAAGAGTATGACTATTAAAGGGGACATTGGATGCCCAAAGCATCCTCAGTGGTTCAGATTACAGGTGAAAATGAAGACTACAAAACAACTGCATTGCTTACGAGACGTTGTTGCTACAGCTGCTCGAGCGTGGAGAAAAAGGAGGACAGCACATAACTGACTGAGGGTGGAAATATGCTAATACGGGACAGTCCGTTAATATGGCGTCATATTGCTCAGAAATTGAAAATGCCTTGATAATTGAGATGGTTTAGGTTTTTGGGGGATTAAAAAAAGAAGTGAATGGATTTTTATGACTGTGTGGTTGTGTCCACACACTGCTGAGGCACATTTTACATGCAAAAGTTACTTATATAAAGCAAAATTTAATTATATAGCACATTTCATACACAATGGTAATTCAAATGAATTTTGCATCCGATGTCCCTTTTATAAAGGAATAGTTGGCGCAAAAATGAACATTTTCTGAAGATGTACCCAGCCTCAGATCATCCAAGATGCTGATGAGTTTGTTTCTTCATCGGAAAAGATGAAGTGAATGGGTGCCATGATAAAATAGTGACGTGTAAAGTTAATCACCCTAATGATGAATCTGTTTCTAACAAACACTTCACACTTCACTTCGGCTTTTCACTTCACAGGACATTAATTGATAAACTGGCATTGAGGATTACTGTGATGTTTTTATCAGCTGTTTGGACTCTCATTCTGACGGCACCTATTCACTACAGAGGATCTATTGTTGAGCAAGTGATGTAACGCTAAATTTCTCTGAGTCTGTTCTGATGAAGAAACAAACTAACTTTGGATGGCCAGAGGGTTGGGCTGCACGATTATGACAAAAATCATAATTGTCAATTATTACCTTGAAATTGTAATTGCGATTATTAATTACGATTATCAAAATTTACACTGAATGATGTTTATACCATTATTTGATTCAACTGCATGCCGTATTTTTATATGAAAATAAACAAGCTGAAAACACTCTAACTGAAAAACTTTTAGTGCTTTTCTATGGTATTAAGCCTCAAATGTCAAATATACATTGGATTGGTTTCTTCTTTAAATTATAAAAAAAAAGTATAAAATATGAATGGTATTATAATTTTATACTAAAACAATGGAAAAACACTTAAGATAACATGTTGAAAGAAAAAAAAAACATATCTTAAGCATGCAGAATAACATAAGTGGACTTTGAATGATTAATTGCTGCTTTGAACGATTACATAATTGTGGCATCCATAATTGTAATCTCGATTAGAAATTCGATTAATTGTGCAGCCCTACCAGAGGGTGAGAAAATGTTCAATAAATGTAATTTTTTGGGTGAATTATTCCTTTAATATACAGTTTTGCACATATTAAGTGGATGTAAAATGAGAGTGAAAATTCTGAATGCTTTTATGTGCCCCTATTATGGTTTTGTTAATAGTACTTTTCATGCAGTGTAAAATGCAGCTGTATGTGAATGTGAACAGTCTGCGAAGTTGTAAAGCTTAAAGTGTATCGTAAAGTTATTGTCTCTCAAACGAAAGAGTTAACTGAACCACTGAAACGAGTCGTTTTAAATTTGAATGCCATTTCGTGAATTTCACGTCACAAATTCTTACATGCCTGCCTACTCTGCGTGGACATCCCGCGAAAACAAATGCTGTTGCTGGTTCGTGTGGATTACAATGTCAAGAAGACGCTGTGAAAGCGAAGTTGTGCTGTGCTCTGAAGAATCAATGGTTAAAATGTATATTTACTAAGATACCTAAGGAGTATAATCACAACTTTTGCTGTGTTCCCATCATTTCACTTATGACTGCTTACCCAATCTCTGCAAGTTCAACGCGGGATTTGTAAACCGGTTGTCCTTGAAAGATGGACACTTTGCTCCTCTGAATCACAACCTGTAAGTGTGATTAATAATCATTGCTTTGATGTTCTGTCGAGCGTGCAAAATCTGTCATTTTGTGTGTTGTGTATACAGTCACTGCAGCTGTGGGTCTCTGGCTAACTCACGTTGTAGTTCTGCTAATCAGCTGTGGGCCCGCTATTGTCTAGAAATGTGACGATAAATATAGAATGTGTGTTGTACTTGGAGTCATGATAAAGGATGGAGCAATACGTTGGTTTACAAACTGCAGTGCTTCATCAGAACTCTTTGAACTCTTCAGCTAATGCATATACCATTATTGTTTGGGTCTTTTTTATTATTATAATAGGATGTATTATTGATAAACTGTATTCCAGTACTGGTAATGGGCATTCCGTTTCCGACGTGTGCTGTAAACAGTAGACCATTCTTAACAGACTGGGTCATCTGACCAATCAGAGCAGAGTAGTCTCACTAAAAGGAAGGGTTTGGAAAGATGAATTTTCTAACTAATCGTTTGAGAGTCGTTGAGAAATAGAGCAAAATAAAATGCTCATTATAAGGAAATGACAGTGTTTTTGGATCTTGCATGCATGTAAACCTGTTTTTGGGGACACCCAAAACCAAATTATAAACATTTCAAATAGCATAATAGGGGCACTTTAAATTGTGGTTATATGCATGCTGCTCACCATCATGTGACATGCCCAATGCCAGGCACTTCTGGAAGCGACAGTACTGACATTTGTTTCGGCTCTTTTTCTGGACTTTACAGGCACGCTCACACCGCTCATACTCCAGCTTCATACGAATGGTGCGTCTGAAAAAACCCTTTAAAAAAAGATGACACTTCCTCACTGAAAAACAGCAATGCAAATATGCACTTGTATTGTATTGGAGTTATTTTACCACAGAAATACAACTTTAAGCATTAGGAAGCGCAGTGATTTAAGATAAAGAAATAGAGCGGTTTTATTAAAGATGCTGTAACAGCTTTCAGTCATTTAGCTAAAATTACAGTCTTTAATTACACTGTCCCATACCTCCAACACAAAAACCCCACAAAAATTCTCCAAAGTTGTGTCAATCCACATGCAGACCAGGTTTTTGATTGGTTGCTTGCAGATAGTTTTGGCTGTTTACAGAACATCTATTTTTGTGATATCTGCCAGATAGTATCGCTTACAGCACCTTTAATGTTAGAATGTTATAGATGGCTGTTTCTTTAAGGCCATAAATCCACCCACAGTTTAGTGAAAAACCTTGACTGCAGTAGTTTTGACAAGTTCAGCAAAATTACCTTGCAGCCTTCACAAGCATGTACTCCATAATGAAATCCTGAGGCTTTATCTCCACATATGCGGCACTCAACATTCAGGCCCAAAGTACTGGGGTCATCCCGACCCAGCCGTAACTGGTCTGACAGCGAGAGAGAGGGGGTCTGTAATGAATCTGTAAATAAAAAAAAACTTCTTAAAGGATCTCTTATCAGAGAACTGCAAAAGTCTATATTTTATGGATAAAACACATATAAATGTATTTATTTTAACATCAGAAAGCCTGACAGGAAATAGTCTGACATAAATCTTTTTTTAAAAAATGGATGTCTAATGTTAGGAAACAATTCTCTATCATATTTTCCTATTAATTTATTCATTTTAATCTTCTATTAAAGGGGTCATGAACTGAGAAATCAAATTTCCTTTTGACACAGCAGGTCAATGTACTATAAAAACAATCTTTAAGTTTCAGAACTAAACTTTCTCATTAGTTTAAAAACAGCTTTTATTGAAACCAAGCTGAGAAAATGATTTTTGGAATTTGTAACATTACGACGTCATAGTTCAACGAAAGACCGCCTCAGTAGAAGAAGATCAATGCCTACATCAACCTCATTAGCTCGTTAGCTCCGCCCACTGGTTCACCCTTGTAGTAGAAGGTGAGGAAACACTAGAGAGAGTGCAGAGTATGACTATATTGGATCCAACAGTAATGTCGTAACACATAAATGTGAATAACGTATTTTTACCACTATTACATTGTCTTTTCCAGATCAGTTGATATATACCAAGTAATTATATGTTTTTAACCCAAATGACCCATGTTGTTTTCAGAGTACATCACAGCAGTGTCTACCTATTATTTTAATATGTGAAACTGTTAGCCAGTCATAGCAGTAGGCATTTATTTCTTGAGTCTTGAATGCGCCTTACCTATAAAAACAGATTATTCTGCAGACAGGCTCAAAAACAGAATATTTCTAATTATTACTTCTAAATTATAATTTTTTTGAATGTTAAATTCTTGCTTACATTATAAGTGGACCTCGGAGAACATCATAAATAGTAGTCGACCGATATTGGTTTTTTGACAGGTGATACAGAAAGCAGGGGGGCCAATAGCCGATATAAAGCAGATATAATTATTATATTTTAATTAATATTCAAGAAATTTTAAATCATTTGACAGTGGATAAGAATAAATAAATGTGTAAAAGAAACATACTTTATACACTCTAACGTATTTTTCACAAATAAATAAATATTTAATAAAAATATATTTAAAAAGGAAGTAAACACTGTAACCAACAGGCCACTAAGTATTCTGGGAAGTTTGTGTGCATTGGGAATCATATTTTTTTACATACAGCACTCAGAGAAAATCTCATGAATATGACAGTGGGCAAATGCATAAAGCGCAGCATAATTTGAAATCACAAGTTTAAAGTTTAAAAGCATTTAATTCACACGGACCGACCATCACACAGAGAACACGAGATCATGCTGGATAAAAATACACACTTCACAAGATCTCACAGCTGGATTCGACTAAGTTTACAAGGTTTGTGATATTAAATGTTCATTTGTCATTCAAAGATTTGTTTAAATTATATAAATGCATATTTGCTTAATGCTGACGGCAAACAAAGAAAGTATTATAATGTTTGCCCTTCTATTACTAATAATATAAAAGGAATCGTTTTAATACTTTTTATATACCCGCCTCGAACACATCGGCCAAGCAGAAAAACTTATCGGCCAATGCCGACATTTAAAAAATGTTAAATATCGGCCGATATATCGGTCAACCACCAATTATTAAATAATACAACAATGCAGTTCATGAGCCCTTTAAGTTTCAAAGCCAACATAGGATAAAAGCAGGTCATAAATAAGTCATACTACATAAACAATAATTACATTAATATAATCATGTTTAATATTAATAAATATATTGAATTACTATTATAAAAAATCATATGTATATATATATATATATATATATATATATATGTATATGTGTGTGTGTGTGTGTGTGTGTGTGTGTATGTATTTCTAATATAATTATAAAATATTTTATAAGTATTTATTATATTTATTATATTATTTATTAAAGTTAAATTTGTTATAAGTAATGCTATTTAATTTTTGATTAATTTGATGGTTGAAATATAACTCAAATAACTGCTGTATTATATATGATTAACACCTTTTATGAAATAGAAAACATGATTAAATATAAAGTACAAATATAAAGTTGTGTAAATACAGTAAATATTCAATATCAATAACAATTTAAAGGTTATTCTTTTCAGGAATACATTGAAAATGTAATGTAATAATGTAAAATGTAAGAATTTGGTATTGAAAATAACACTCTTAAAAGGAACAATACTTCTATAGCTTATATTAACCTTAGTTAATCTTACAAAAGGAATCTTACAAATTGTAAAGTGTTATTTCATATAAATCCAAGCAGTCATGCTTAAAAATGGCCGTTTAAACATCTACAGAAAGGCCATAGCACTGAAATTTCATACGTATTTTGTATGTATACACTCAAAATTTTTTTTTTTTTTTTTTTTTTTTTTTAAACACTTGATGATTGTAGAAATCAAAATAACAAAAAGCACACTGGACAAAAAGCGCAGCACATCACATCTATAACTCGCAGGTTTCACAAACAGGCAAAGGTTCACTACAAGAATGAACAAAGTGGCAAAACAGAAAGAGAAAGCACGATCTAAACTGTAGCTCTCTATTTGAAGCATACAGAAAGACAAACGTTTCACTGAAAAATGCACAATACACAATCTCCCAGCCTTGGGTGAAGTCATTATACAACAATCTGGGACAAATATAATGGAATTTAATGGAAAACTATGTGAGTGGCCATCTCTCTGCTGGGTGCATGAACATATCAATAAGCTTTCTCACGTCACTAGCTTTAAATATGCAACTTCAATGGATAACAAATGCATAAAAGTGACCAATTGGATATAAACTAATGCAAATAGATGGTAACAATCATGACATCAAACATTTGAGTCGGACTTAAGTGTGTTTTGGTCAAACTGTTTCAAACTCTTGAGTTACTATCCTAGTAATGTTTGTGTCCTCTCAGCCTTGATGGCAAACATACTTCTGTTCTTTTACTACTAATGCAGCATCTAGTCAACAAATTTAACTACTTTATAATGATACGAAAACATGTACAACCCTGTGAGAAAACCTTTTTATTCAGTTAACTCTTTTAAAGAGATCTTTAACAGAGTTCAAACAAATACAATTTAGTTTTTAGCAAAAATAAATTGCAAAAATCTGATATAATTTAGACATAAATTTTCTCACCATGAAAATAGCCACACTGTAAAACCCGATAAGTTCAGAAAACTCAAATTTTGTGGACACTGATTACCTACTAAAATTTAAGTAAGCCAACTCAATTTTTTTAAGTTAACATTAATTATGAAAAGTTAAATTTTTTTTTGTTTAATGTTTAAGTGCAGTGTACTTATCATACGTAATGTTTTTTTTTTTTAATTACCAATTATGTTGATGCAGTGGTGCTAAATTAAATACAAATACTAACACAAAAAATACATTTATGCATAAAAAACACACGCACAACTGTGGTTATACAATTGAGGATTTTTTATTGAGCTTTTTTTAAACGGTGTGAACTGTGTATTTCTGAATGTCAAACACTGGAAGATCATCTCATCACAACTGCAGTGCTTTCGTTGTCCACGATAACAAAATCAGCATGAGAGGTGTTTGTGTCGATGTCTGGCTCACCCAATTCCTCCTGGAGTAATCACAGGGGTAGAACTTTAACTTCACAGACTAAAAGTAGACATTTCTATTTACTGCCAAGAGTCGGGGAACAATAGCGTCAGAACCCGGAAGAGTAATTCGCCGTGGGTTCCTTCTAGATTTTCCTGTGGTGTTTTTCAATTAAAATAATGCCTGTGGTAAACATAACTTGACGATACTTTTACGTTCTGTTGTACAACGTAAATTACACACATCCATACCCAAAATGCAAATTTTGGAGCAGTTATGTTCATTTTTAAAAACGTATGTTTTTAATAAGTAGTTAGATAAGAAGGTTTATTCTGTGAGTGTGTGCAGTTTACACTGTAGAAAAAAAAAAACGTAGAAGTATCGTCAAGTTATGTTTACCACAGGCTTTATTTTATTCATAAATTGAAAAACCCTTATTAAAGAAACCCATAGGAAATCTGGTTCTGACGTCATAGTTCCAACATCTGTGAAATCTTGCTGGTGTGTGCCACTTTCTCTGATATGGTGAAACTCAGCACAAACCTAGAAAACCACAAACATGCACAAGTAAGTGTATAACCAACAATGGATGTAGAAAAGAGAAAGCCAAGTCTGTGTCCTGTTACATGAGGACACATCACACAACTTGCTCTTCAACTTAATAGAAGTTACCTTAAGTGTTGAGGCTCACTCTTTTGTATTCAGCATCCAGCTCAGCCTGCAATTAAAGAAAGTTTGTAAAGGTTTACTACAAATGACTGCTTTTGTAAATGTAATATATTCCAAATCTGCATAAGCAAAAAAACAATTAAACAAAAAAAAAAAAAAAAAAAAAAAAAAAAAAAAAATACCAAAAAAAAAAAAAAAAAAAAAAAAAAAAAAAAAAAAAAAAAAAATCACATTTACCAGGGCATTTCCCCCCAAAGGAGCATTGTATGGCTAAGATGATCGTAGAAACATTTGCCACCAAATGGTCAACAATCGACTTAACTTTAGCTCATGATGCTTTTGACAAACTTAGCCCTAAACATCGCAGTTAACAGCAGACATTCAAAACGTACGTTAGGACTGCGTTTACTGAAAAATACCAGCTAACGTTAACATCAGTGCCCTTTTTTGACGTTAACATTATACTATAAGTAGTGACGCTAAAATAGCATTCAAAATGCACATTCAAGGTCACTAGGGACACACCGTGTTTTACAGCGATGTGTAAAAACGGCGTTTCCCAAAAATGAAAACATTCCTTTATCATGATATTCTTACAACACTCAAAAAGCAAATAAGAAATTTTCACAGTTGTTTTGATTTACTTACAAGTTGTTCCATTAAGTTTGCTCCGGTCGCTTGCGAGTCTCTGTCATGTTGAATGGATTCTTCTCTGAACGTCAGTTAGAGCAACGACGTTACGTCACTTTACGTCACTCAGTAAACTTAAAAATAATAATTTAAGTAGAAGAGTTTACTCAAAACTGTTGCGCTACACAAAAATAAAACAAAATTCCTCGTTCAGAAAATGTAATTGTTATAAGCTGCATCAACAATTTAACAGATTTTAATTGCAGTGTTCTTATTCATTATAAGTTAGTAGTACTGGTCGGGTTTACAGTGCACAGAAGCTGGCATGGCGTTAAACACAAACAAAGAATGAAAACATGTACTGTAGTATACTGTATACACACCGCTTCGTTGTCTGTTTTAAATCCGCGTCTGAAGTGTCCAGCTCTGTGCAGCACGCAGCCTCACGTGTCAAAACAAACAGCACAAAGTGTCAGTGATTCCGCCTCTAGAGGCTGCTCTCGTACTGTAGCCGCTCCAGCAACGGACACAACCCAGAAAAACTATCGGTATGGATTTTTGCAGATCGCCGATCTTTCTAGCAATTAACTGTCAGTGCCGATTTATTGGCAAGACCGATCAATCGGTCAACCTCTAATTTATAGGGTTAAGTGGAGGCAAAAAATCTCTCTGTCAGGATGTCATAATACTTGGCCCTGATGTCTAAGCGCAGTTTTACCTGGAAACATTTGAGCTGTTACAGAAGTGTCACTATTCTGTGGAGGACTCTCCTGTGGTGTTCTATCTCCATTCTGTAGAGTGGCCCCCCGCGATCCCTTGTTGCCAGGTGAAACTTCTAATCCTGTGACATCAGACGTCTCGTTGCCCTCCACGTCCTCACCCGACACTGAGCTCGGCTCCTGTATGTCTGACATCCCTCCACAGTCGGAGGATGCAGTCTGTCCCTCCTGGACTGCCATCCATGTTGTGTCTACAAGAATCTGGTCAGGGTTCAAGTCTGTCCGTGGAGACGATTGGCCCTTTGTAACTCCTGTGAACATGAGGGGCTCCTGGGCTGCCGCGACGTCTACTGGGCCGTCACATTTCATTTCTGAGGTAGGTTGCTTAACCTGTTCCATGGTTCTCCTGTCTGGCTACTAATACTCATAACCATCCATCACGGGACATTGCCTATGAAAAGACAAAAGACATGTAAATAGATGTTAATTATTGTAACAGTGCCTCAATAGAACACGGTATCAGAATATGACCATCATCGCTGGTGTGTAGTGCACATGCTCCAGAGATTACACGGATGACCTGAGTCTGACCTCATATCCAGTACCGCTTGGGTCATTTCCTGACTCCACCCCACGCCCCTTACCTCTCCGCTGACTCAAATAAAATTAAAGGGAAAAAATTTCATCATGATGATTTTTAAAGCACTGAAAGGCTTTGTTCACACTGCATTAAGACCACATTAATCTGTTTTTTCTATTATTAAAAGTATCCTGATACATCATAGTTTCCACTGAAATATTTTAAGCAATTTCAGCATTGCTAAGAATAAGAAATGTTTCTTGAGTAAATCAGCTTATTAGAAAAATGACCATGTGACACAATATATTTATATTAAATTGTAATAATATTTCTCAGTATTACGGTTAATTTTTACTAATTTTAATAACTGTATTTTTGATTGAATAAATGCAGCCTTGGTGAGACCTTCAAATACATTAAAAAAATGACAGTATTGACTGGTAGTGTATGTAATGTAAAAAACACAAGTTAATAGTTTTATATGGCAATATTTATTTTGATTGTTACATCAATTCCAGTGCTTCCATTGATGAGTAGGTCATACCCTTATATTGGTTTTGTCTCTTTTTTGAAGATTATTTTTTATATATGTATTTCATAAATGTGAATATACTGCCGAACCAAGGCTGCTGAAAAAATGTGAATTATTTTTTTTTTCTTTTTTTTTTTTTAGGCCTGGCTCAAATGCTTATAGGAAAAGAGAATCCTTAAATGTAGAGAATCAGAAAGTAGCTTTTGTCTTAGCTAGCTGGCCTTTCGTTCATTCACCACTTCCGATTACATGAACTTTATCTTTTTTTGAGACAGACACAAACTGTGTCATAAGCAATTACAGGTCTGTGGCATATTTTGTCTACACAGAGTGAGAGGTGATAAATCCATTATGAGACTCTGCTACGTTGTTTACTTAAAAAGATAAGATAACCCTGAAAAAGATCAAGCAAAAGACTTCGGTGTTACAAAACTTACATAATCTGGTCACCCGAACAAAAATGGTGTATCAAAGCAGAATGAAAAGAGAAAGAATAATGCTGATCGTGATCTTCCTTCCCTAAGAGACACAGACATAACTTGCATCCTAACAGAGGACATCACCTGGGCAATGAGCCATGTCAAACACTAAGACATGAATAAATGCTATTCGTAAAATACTGAAGAGATCCATGATCTCACTCATGACCCATTTGCATGAGCAAACACAAAAACCAATCTGTCAACACAAAGGTCAAGATATATTGTGTTTCATCTCGTAGGCAATGTACTTTCTCAGACTACAAGGTGTTACAGAATGTCTTAAAGGGATAGTTTACCAAAAATGAAAACCCTATCATCATTTATTCCCCCTCATGTCTTTTCCAAACCTTCCACTGAACAAAAAAAAGATAATTTAAAGAAATCTGGAGACACTGAATAACATTGATTTTCATTGTATAGACCAAAAAACAACAACATTTTTTTGTGTTCCACAGAAGGATGAAGTCATACAGTTTTGGAGCAACATGAGGGACAAAACTATTAGACACTGGATGAATGAGGTCGCATTTGTCATAGCTCTCAGTGTGAAAGACGTTGATAACAGATGTGAGTGTTTGGTCATATGGAGGATTGAGACCCCTACCAAACAGACTGCATTTGTAATCCACGGATTCTGACAAGAGGATTACCCAGAAACCACATCAATGTGTGACTAACAAAGTTACTGAACCACACTGGATAACAACAACAACAAAACAGCACTACCATACATGTGCAGGCTTTATGTTAACTTACATACATGCACAGTAAATGAAGTGATCAGAAACACTTTGAGCCTGTGTTTAGACTTGTCAGCAACCAGTCCTTCAGGTTCTCAGCCTGTTTGCATTGTACTGAGGTTGCATGCTAGAGGCGGCCCGCACAGAGTAACTAAATGAGTCAATGTGTGGAGGTTTTGACAGACATGCATTCCAGTGTCTGAATCTCTCAGTTGCATCATCTTTGTTTTTAAGGCAAGACACTAAGGGAAAAAATATATTTTTTTTTTTTTTTTTTTTTTTTTTTAATGCACAGGTCAATTTTGAGATGTTGGACTATTAGGCTTCCAAAAGTGTCTTCTTTCAGACTAGAACATGTCCAAAATACACATTTAAATGTTTATTTTATTACAGTTTATCTATTTGATTTGAGTCAGAAATCTTCACTTATTACACAGTAGTACTTACCTATATTCTGAAGTTTACAGAGGGGTTTGTTCCTACATCATTTACCTATTTTATACAACATTTTAAAAACTTTTTTTTTTTTTACTCTTGACAGTATTCTCTGATTTTCTGAGTCATAAAAGGGATATCCAAAGTCCCCTGTTTAAAAACCATTAACTCTAATATGTCCAATGTTCAGATTTCTGTTCTGGAAATGTATGCAAATTAGTGCACATTTAGTAAATCATTAAGTGTGCATTATTTGCATATTTAAACATAACATTTCAGAAAACTTATAACACGACTGCCTTATTGTACTGTGGTTACTAGTCAACTAGGTAAGTAAAGTGATATCTATTAGTTAAAAAAATGGCCTTTTTCACCTGTGATGTCTTGCCTTTAGAGTTAAAGGGCAGGAAAAACTCAGGGCACTACAAAATTAATAATGAACTAGTATAAAACAACTGGTGAAGAATATAGACAGTAGATCTTCACCTTCATTGTTAAAACTTTATCTTTGGAATCAGAGTGAAAGTAGTCTGTCTTCAGTGTGCACAAGGTCACACTTGATACTTCTACATGAAGCCTTTCAAATACAAAAAACACAAACATAATAGTAAGTTTATTATATAGTAAGTATAATAATAGTAAGTAGCTTCTTTTAATCTCTTATCTATTTGATCCAGAAAACAGTACTCTAGCCACACAATTGCTTACATTTATCTATAATAATGTGTTTCTTTAAATGCCTGGTCAGCAATTTTGGAATTTTGGAACTAAAAGATGTTTTAATAAGATGACGTCAAAATATTTGTAGAATGTGCCGACTAATGTATTCCTTGTTCCTTAAATTGTTAATAGTAAGCTGTTAAAAATCTAACTTGATGTTAACATGAACAGCGCCCGTCTGAGGGAGCAAAGCTCAGAAATGTTTAATACAGATGGTGAAACTTCAACTAATGAAGAAACAGTGACTGACATGAAGCCCATTGCTGAAATAACCTTGACGACTGTATGCTGACAAATAACACAAAATAGCCAAAAAGCTAGGCAGACTGAGTGGAACATCAACCTGACAGACAACAAATCTAGCTAGCTGACAAAACATGATGTGACATCAACTGTTTAACAGACTACAACATACACTTATTCCGATATGTTTACTTGGTTAGTAATCGGATGAAGCAGAAATGTAAGTTAGACTTTAAGCAAAACAGCGAGTTTTGGCTAATTAGCTGTTCTGGTTTACCTTGGTGTTTACGGGCCAGCTTCGAAGTTTCCCAGCGGTCGATCAAATACAAATATACTTTACATACGTGAAGTTAAGTTGTTTTGAGACTCAAATGAGCTCATAGTCCATCGGTTTACATCGGTTTTGTCATCACTGCGTCCCCGTGTCTCTTATTCCACACATGCTAGTCCGAGGTGAGCACTAGCTAGCTTGCCGCTAACATGTTTTTGTTTTGTTTTTTATTTTGTTGCGCACGCTTTCAGATTTCTCCTGGTAAAACAAATACGACTAAATAGGTTTAAAATAACAAATACGGGCTTTTTCATTCCAGATTTCTGTTATATCCATTCTGCTTTAAAATCCAATTAGAAAACGGATCAAGCGATGATCATCGCGCTGTTATTCCTACGACAACTTTTGCTCAATCTGGTCTAGTAACGCCAGGCACTTTAATTACTCGGTTGTCAGGGATGACAGAAATAAAGGAACTAGAAAAGATGCGTGAATTCTATATAAAATAGCCTGAAGGGGTCGCTCTTCGGCTCAAAGTTGTCCATAAGGTCACTGACTATAACGCGCAAAAAAAAATTATCGAACTCAATTTGACCACTTACATATAGTACAACCGTATTGAAAATGTATAAAAATGTGAATAGAACTTAATACGCATAGAACAATTCACCTCTATAGGCTATTTTTCTGCTTGAGTGTAACAAATGTCCCACACCGCGGTTTGGGTTTGACGTATGACCTCATCACGTGATAGGCGTTTGTCCAATGACAGCTCGAGCAGAAGGGTTTAGTTCAGATTCTGTTTTCCTTTACAGGTTTTACAGGCTTTGTGGTTGACAGCTAAGGAAAAAAGCATGGCGTGAATGTTACGTAATAAAAGGTGGTTAGATTCCGCCAGTAGGAGACAGATGAATATTAATGAAGCTGTATGAATCATAAATGTTATTTCTAGGGCTGAAACCGTACCGAGACGAAATAGTTGCTCTGTGCTCCGAGCTACTGGAAAATTCCATGTAATAAATGTTGTTAAATGTTAACAAATGAGCTCAATTTAATACATTAATACTAATAATAGTCATCGTAATTGTTTGTCTTTTGTGCGTTTTAAAGTGCTCCTCTAGATGGGGCCATTAGATCGGAGTCTAACAGTAAACAGATGGTCTTCAAGTTAAATATGATGATGCATCACCAAAGAAGATATTTAGCTGAATGTCCTGCTCTTTCCAAACAACGAAACAGGAGTGTTAGATATAGAATAGATCAAACACGAAGTCGTTCATTTATAATATTGTCTTCTGTAAATAGCCCTCAAATCTCACCTTGGACTTAGAACACAAAGCATTTGAGGGCAAGTTTGTGCTCAGGTTTTTCTTTAGGCTATATGGTGTCGAGAGCACTGCACTTCCTATTGCTCTCATGAGGATTTTTAATAATAAAACTACACAACAATTGAACAAATGAAAATAAAATATTGACAATAAATGCAGATGTTGGTCATATGCCACACCCACATTATGTTTTGTGGGATGGAATGGATTTAAACATGGCAATATCATTTCACTGGTAACATAAAGCATAATCAAAGCTGCTCAGATATTTGACACTATATCATACAATGGGTGAGGATGCATATTTTGTGAGTCACAGGCATTCTAATCCATCAGAAATTTGTGGCGCTTTCAGATTCCACATGACCAGTGTTGGGGAGTAACTACATGTAACGGAATTACGTAATTTAATTACAAAATAAATGTAATTGTAACCAGTTACAGTTACTGAGAAAAAAAAATGTGTAATTAAAGTACAGTTACTTATGAAAATGTTAACAATTAAAAAGGGGTTTACATCTGAATTTTTTCACACACACACACACACACACACACACACACACACACACACACACACACACACACACACACACACACACTCAAACAAACAAACACATTTTATTGATTTCTTTCATAAATTGCATTGACTGCTCTTAAATATGAGACATCAATGTCACATGCTTATTTGAAAACTTTTTATTTCCTATTTGGGTTTATGTATAGGCCTATGCTTTATTTTTTAACATTAACTGTTTTTTTCCAAGGCATTGTTGGATTCCAGTGTTTCCTGTCATAGCTATGCAAAGATTTAATTTCAAAAACAGTATAATAGCTATTAAACTATTTCTTGTTATGAATTTAAATCTGTATTTAATCTTAATTTTTATAATCTTAATTCAAGTAATGAAGGATTTTGAAAGTCAGACTAATTACAACCCCAATTCCAGAAAAGTTGGGACGTTTTGTGAAATGCCATAAAATCAAGAATATGTTATTTGTTCATGCTCTTTAACCTTTATTTAATTGACTAAAGTACAACGTAATTTTATTTTGTAAATATAAACAAATATTGATTTTGATGGCTGTAACATACTCCTAAAACACTGGGACAGTTTATTACTGTGTCACATCAACTTTCTTTTTAATTACCGTTTAATTGTTTGGGAATTGAGGATACTAACTGTTAAAGTTTTGCAAGCAAAATGTTTGTTCAGTCTCGCTTGATACAAGACTTCTGATGCACAGCTGTCTGTGATCGTCAGTGTCTGATTCTCCTTTTCATGACTGGCCATATATTTTCAAAAGGAGATAGATCTGGACTGCAGGCAGGACGTGATGGCAGTTTATGTCTCTGTACAATTTCAATATATGCCTCCATGTCAATGGTACCTTTGCAAGTATGCTAGTCACTCATGCCATTTGCTTTGCTGTACCCCCATATCCATAAAAGTCTGGATGGTCCCTTTGGTTTTTGGGACTGAGAACTCAACATCCATTTTTCTCAGAAAGCAGTTGAAATCATCTGCAATGCCATCTGAGGGCTCAAAGGTCATGCACACTCAACACAGATATCTCTCCTTACCCCACAAACCTATACACAACATTATGTATAGCAGTTGGTGAAAACCCTAAATTCTTTGTGATTTGAAAACCATAAATTCTATTTTAATTTGTCATACACATATCTTAATAAAATTTGTTTGACACCTCTCTCATAAAGTTTGGCACAAAGTGATGAGCCATAATCCAGCTCTGCTTGCAAAATGAGATGCTCCTTTTATACCCAAACATGACACCCTCACCTATTACCTATTCACCTGCTTACTGTGATATTCAGTAATGGATATTCTATAACCTTTTCACTTTAATTTAGCTTCTGTCCAAACTTTTTTGGAGTGTGTTGCAGCCATCAAAATCAAAATTTGTTTATATTTACAAAATATATTTATTTTGGTCAGTGAAAATTCGGAAATCTTTTCCAAATTAAATAAAAGTTAATGTAAGGTTAACCCTGTAAGGTTATGTTAGGTTAACCCTGCCTGGTTTAAATGTTTGAATATGACTAACTGTTGAAAACATTAAAAATTTAGAATAGTAATTAAAAAATAATCAAATGTAATCAGTTCCATTACTTTAATAAAGTAATTGAAATAGTTATGTTACTCATTACATTTTAATTAGGGTAACTCGTAATCTGTAAACTATTACATTTCCAAAGAAACCTTCCCAACACTGCACATGACTGTAGTTATTTTAGTGCATAACTGGTAAGAACCTAAAAGTGATTACACAATGCATAAAAATATGGTTGTGCAATATTCAGCTGGAAAAAACACTAAGCTTTCGTTTCATGTAGTGGACTTTTTCCTTTTTTGGCTGTGGTTTGTTGTCAGTGTTGGCTAATGCACTGCAAACATGTTTTAAAAAAACATCTTAAGTAGCATTAGATATATTTACACAGTCTGTTTAATGCAGATCAAGGGTGGCATGAATGCGCTTAAAACAATTATAATTTCATAAAATAATGTTATGAAATTAATGTTTTAAATATAACATTTTGAACTTAGGAATATGAAAAAATAATGGGGGGAAAATAAATTATGTTTAACTATGAAACTAAAACCGACAGAGGTGGCGACAAGCCACTGTCTTAAATGAGTCAAAGAATCATTCAATTAGTTCAAAGGACTGATTCATTCCGGAAAAAAATGACTGTTGATTTTACAAATGGGTAATGTAGCCTAATTGAATCATTCACTTGTTCAAAATATTGATTTATTCAGGAAGCGAACACCTGTGTTACTTGGAAATGAGCCACAATTCTGCTGTAGGTTTATTTGGATTTTTCATTATATGATATAGAGCAAAAAACAGACAATACTGTGTCTAAAATGTAAGTCACTTAATATTAACTTCTTGCTTCTGAACTGTATGAAATCAACATCACATTTACAATTTAACGTTCGGGAAAACAGAAGTCTTCTTCCTCTGAAGTTGCTTAACTTTAAAAAAAACAAAACAAAAACAAGAACTCGTACATACAAAAGTCACTGTCACTGTGTGGGAAAACGGACATAAGGCACGAGATAAAGAGAACAGAATGAGCTGAATGAGTAAAAGTTGGCAGTGGGACTCATTTTCAGCCCTGGAGTTTCATGCCTTAGACTGGCCCACTTTAGTTCACAACTGACTATAGGCCTATTAAAATAATGTAATTTAAACCTCAGTATATATAGGCCTACGTCTGCAATAGTAAACGGTTCCCTACAGCCTTGTATTTTTGCTCACATATCTTCAACAACTGATGTTTTTTTTTTATTATTATTATTATTAGCAAGGAGCCTCTGTCAGGGGAGTCAAAAGATAATTATGTCATCATTAGGGTTGCCAATTAACTTCAGAAATGGAAAATAAGGTACAATTGTGATTCTTTATAAGAAAATAAGGGAAGCTCAAAAAATTGTACTGTACCATAAAGTCTAAAAAAAAAAATATCAACAACTTAAGTACTATTAAAGCATAACAAACAAATGCACAAAAATTCTAAAAAATAATGTAATACGCCACATTTCACTGCTGGTTATATATGCTCTATATAATTGTGTATGTGACAAATAAAAATCTTGAATCTTGAATCTTGAAAAAAGGTCATCGGCCTGAGTAAATCATATAGAATTGTGACTGCACAAGTAGTTAAAATACTGTGAAATTACATAATGGCATGAAATTTTAAAGCATAACAGCTGAACATCTATGAAACATCAGTCAGTAAAGCATTTTTTTTTCCACAGTATATATATTTTTTTCTATATGGAAGTCAATGGCAACCACCAACTGTTTGATTACCAGCAATCTTCAAAATATCTTCTTTTATGTTCAACATAAGAAGGCAATTCATACAGGTTTGGAACGACATGAGGGTGAGTAAATGATCACAGAATTTTCATTTTTGGGTGAACTATCCCTTTAACTTAAAATAGTGAAAGACGTCTTCCCTCGGGTAGATTGGATGCTTTCCTGCCTTGCTGGATGTTGGGCTCATGATCAATAAGCTGTTTGCATTCTCCCGATCCTCCCGATTAGCCAATCCGGGCCTGCCTGTGTCCATGCGTGCTTGTCTGCTTGTTCCTTCAGTATTCGTTCACCTATTTATATAAAGTTGGTATATGCTACCAGTCGACTGACATTTTATCAAAAGTTTTGACACGATAGAATGTTTTTAATGATAGTTTCTAATGAACTTTGACATTATTAGTTTGCTGTTTACCCTTATGTAAAATGGAAAAAAATCTCTTTTGTTGAGAATTTTTTTTTTTTTGTACTGAACGCCCCCCACCACCACCCCTAAAAGGAAACACACACACACACACACACACTTGGACGGGTCGGGTAAGTTTGTTTTGCATTCAGACTTGATTTCATGTATTATGCCGCTTTTATCTGAAATAATGTTATATGCTTGCTGGTGGGTTAGTACACTTGAAAGAATTTAAAGAAAAGCTTTGACCGGACGTAACTGTGCTCAACTGTTGAAGGCGTGGAACTGAAACTATTTTACTCTTTTACAAACCAGAAAGTAATTCTGATGAATCTGCAAAATCATTATGGAATAAAGGAAGCAGGTTAACCTATTTCACAATGAATAATTCCTGTTTTCATAAATCAGCTCAGGTTTTTGCAAGTTGTTGAGGCAGGGTGAAACAAACCACTCGCTATTACAGTGATAAACTGCCACAATATAAGGAACTGTGTAAGGTAAGTGGCAAATTTTACATTGGTTAAAATATTGAATTAATAATGTATGAACTTAAAATCTGAACCCTTCATTTGTATTATCAATTCATTTATATTACTCAAAAATCCACACCCACATTTCTTTGAAGTTTCAGTTTTTTGCTTTGACTAGTCATAATTTTACAGTGTTTTTACTTGCAGTAATTTTATTTACAAGTACTTCCACTTTCAGAATCAAGCATTTCTGTCACTGATTCAGCCATGAATCTGATCTTGTGGGGGATTGTGCTTCTCGGGATTTACGTCCAGCAATCAGGTTGGAAATGTTTTATGACAATATATAATTATTCAGTCATATCTAAATGAATATTAAGCAAAAAATATGGCTAGCTGACAAACCTTTTTCTCAAAAACATTTTGTTCCATCTTTATTTTTATCTTTACTGAAACAACTGAATAATACAATTTATTTATTTAATATTAATGCATGCTGGTCATCTGTGCCATGACACATATCAGGCAATAAGTGTAATAAGTATTTTATTCTTTCATTAATTTGGTTTGTTTCTAGTCTCGCAGATGGTGGAGTGTTTTTCATCATTTACCCTGTCCAGTGGGAAATGTGGTAATCTTTTGGGTCCGGTTGAAAAAAACTCGTGTTGCTTAAACCCCAGCTATGGCTACAAAGAAGCAGATGGCGATTGTAGGTCCTGTGGGTAAGCTTCGTTGATGTGATGCTTATAATGTTCATGTCCAAAACCTGTTATTATAAATGTCACATTGAGCTACATTATTGTTTATAAAACAGATGATAATTTTAAGTTGGGAGAACTATTTCCTGTTTACTATATCTGATCCAATCATCAGCCGATGCATAGAACCAAGCCGCCACCCTAATTTTTTTCTTTTTCTACAATCTGTTACATTCTGATGTACGTCACAATATGGCAGAGATGATCTGTTGCTACTTCTGTTAAATCACAACTTTAAAATAATGCAATGTTAATAGTCTTTTTTGTGGAAACCTTTATAAATAGTAATGCATTTTTTGTGCAAAAAAATATGTATATATTGGAGACTTTCACCAATCACCATTTCAGATAATTTAACTCTTCAGGCTACTGAATTAGCTGAACTGAAATGAATGAGATCAAATGCGTACAACATATCACTTAGACACATCTTGAATGTTAACCTCCAGGCGGGCGGCATGGTCTGAATGGACTCCATGGGGCGAGTGCTCAGTGAGTTGTACAGAGGGAGTCAGTCAAAGGCGACGATCGTGTCACGGAATTGGCAATTGCTTAGACCCTGACAATCTGGGAAAGGTTCAAACTAAACCATGTGTGAAAAAAGCTTGCTGCCCAGGTAAAAAGAACATTAATTAATTGTTACATTTCAACATAGAGGTTTCTATGTCCTTTCTCATATTTCTGTATATATATTGTTCAGTGGAAGGTGGCTGGTCAGAGTGGGGGAACTGGCAGTTATGTTCAGTCACATGTGGCGATGGAGTTAGAAAAAGGAGAAGAACATGCTCTGAACCCTTTCCACAATGTGGGGGCTCCTGTAGCGGTGCAGAGGAAGAAATCACCCCTTGCTCCACTGAAATAATCTGTCCAAGTAAGTAGTTTTCTTTCTCTTTTTTTTAAATTACAGAAGATACTGAAAATTAAGAACATGCTCTCATTTGACGTCTAGCTCATGGTGGTTGGTCTAGTTGGGGAAGTTGGGGTCCATGTCCAGTTACTTGTTTTTATGAAGGACACAGTCCTCAAAAAGAACTTCGTAAAAGGACATGCACCAACCCTCCTCCATCTACCGTTCCACGTGGCAATCTTTGCGAGGGCTCCGACACAGAAAGCCGCCCTTGTAGTGGTCTACCATTCTGCCCAGGTCTGCCTTTGTTTTCTTCTATAAAACAGCCAAACATACAAGAGGATTTTAGAAACCAGAGCTTTATATCTCTGCTCCATAGTTGATGGAAACTGGGGCGCTTGGGCAGGTCACACACCCTGCTCTGTGACGTGTGGAGTGGGTCAGCAGACTCAAAGACGGATTTGTGATTCTCCTAAACCAGCACATGGTGGAAAACAGTGTCGAGGTGAAGAGCAACAAACTGGTATCTGTGTCATTCCTGACAACTGTCCATGTAAGTATAGTGACAGAATGCAAGATTTATCTAAACAAACAAACAAATAAAAAAATTGATCGTTTAAAATGTAACATTTTTCTCTTTGTCTTTTTCTCTAAGTAAATGGGATATGGACTGAATGGGGCGAGTGGAGTGCTTGTAAACCACCTTCTACTAGAAATATCAGATGCAGATACAGGGAGGGAAAACGAAGGAGAGAGAGGGATTGTGTTGATAGAAAATACAATGGAGACTCATGTGATGGAGAGATTGTTCAACATGGCAGCTGCTATGACATTGAAGACTGTGAATGTGAGTGCAAAGAAAAATCATAGCTGTCCGAAATTGCATTCTATCTATTAGGCAATACATGTGGTTTAAAACTTACTTTACAAAATAAAAAAATGATGCTCTATATAGTATTAATATAGGTAGTATGAATGAAATTCAGACATACTACATCCACCATGTTGTCACTGTCATGTGACCTACCATCCTTTACTGCCATTCACAAATCCTCTTCTGTGGCTTCATGGCACAGTAAAGTGTCCATTGGATGCCCATTTCAGAATCTCAAGAGAATTAGTAGTTCATTCAGGTACTTTTTGCCTACTATTTTTTGAATACTATGAATTTGGACATACTACTCTTTTGTCATACTGTTTTGCGCATTGTTGTATTATTGTATAGTTAGTATTGTAGGCATATTCAAACACAGCACAGCTACACAAATCCAAAGCATGCTCATTTTTATTGTTTAGCATCAAAATGTGTCATTTTGTAAACTGAGTGCTTAAAATTAGAATTAAAGCTAAAATTAAATTTTATAATCTCTACATATTGTGAATGATGATGTTAGATAATGGTTGTTCCTAGTTTCAGACAAAATTAGGATTTTTCAAACCATCGCAGGTGTAAGGTTTTGTAGGTGTAAAGTAACAAACAACTCTCTGACTGTGTTCAGTGAATGGCGTCTTGTCAGAGTGGAGTTTGTGGAGTTATTGCAAACCTGATTGTGGGCCAAACTCTGTTCAAATAAGAGAAATGAAGTGTGTTGCTGACCTCTCTTCATACAAGTAGGAGAAAAACATTTCATGCTACTTTTTGAAATAAGATTTTGTTTATAATAAATCATATAGTTATGTAATTCCATTGCATTGTAAGTTCTGCATTGTTTCACAATCATTTTAAATATTCTTTGGCTTTCTTTATCTCCCATAGCTCCCAAGACCCTGCTATTTTTGCAGGGGATCCACGTGTTAAATGTGACGGTCTGAAAGAACAAACAGAGAGTAGACCATGTAAAAATGTTCCTGTGTGCATGGATAAGGTTGTAATGTTATGCTCAGAGCTTATGTTTATTCATTTTTACTAATTAAAGTGCATACATTTTAATTTTAACAATATATTCTTACTGTTTTTCAGTAGTAGAGTGCAGAGTAGTTGTTGAAGACAAGAGGACCAGTTGCCGTACACATAACCTCACCAGCAGTTGGAAGAACCTCAGCGTGCCAAGCTCTTCTCTAATGAAATATTCTACTAACAGAAAAATACTTGCTTTGTCACCCTTTATTATATGGACTGGACTGATTGCTGATTAATGCACAAATTTGTAAACTCTGCTTTGTTGCCACAATAAAATATTAAAGGAAAGCAATATGATGTAATACATGGGATAAAATAAAGTTCTCCAAAGTAACACCTACAAACGCTTTTACTAGTTAATCGAATACAGAAAAGATACGAGCCAGCCAGGAGTCGAACCTAGAATCTTCTGATCCGTAGTCAGACGCGTTATCCATTGCGCCACTGGCCCTATGAAAAGCAGAGGGGCCACGTGACCCTATGTAGTATGACGATACAAGCGGGCTCATTTAGAAGACTGCAGTGCCCTCCTGTGGTCGCGTTTGATGGCCTCATTTCAGAAAAGTAACAATTATACTCCGAAATAAAAATAATAATAATAATAAAAAAGGAATCACAATAATTTATTCCTCACGAGAAATAACAAACAATTTTATATTGGTTACTTTTCTGAAATTAGACATCCTCGATAATATATGCAGCCGGCCGCCAAATACGAGCACAGGAGGCGCTGTAGTCTTCGAAATGAGACACAGCGACCATAGATTGTAATTGTCATGATCGTGTGAAGCCTTTCTTTTCTTGCAGACTATCTCGGTCTATAAATATGTATAAATATAAATATGTGTCTTGCATTAAATAATTACGTATGTTTAATAGTAATAGTTATTAATATTTAGTGTTAACAAATCTGAGCAAGATGAAATATCAAGGCAATAAAATGCAATATCAATAAAATTTATAAATTTTTTAATAAAAAAAAAAATGCTTTTAAAAAAACACTTAAATACAGTGCAAACAAGGCAAATGCTTGTGGTATTTTATTGGACAAATGGAAATAAATTAATTTAAAATTGTAGATTAAACAACAACAACAACAACAACTACAATAATAAAAAGTTGTAGAGAACACAAAAAAAAAAAAAAAAAAGCCATCCACCTGTTTAAGGAGATCCTTGCTCCCATGGTGCGTTGCCAAGAGATGATCATTGGCAATTCTCATCAGTTCTGTCCATCTACTATGGTCCAACACAAAGACCACCCGGTTTGATGGGTCCAGTGCGAGCTGAACGGGGGGAGGCAGCTATGGGCAATGGTGTTGTGCTCAGCAGTTCTACAGAAGGTGAACAGAATTATTTAAAATATTTGTCCTTGTGTGCACAAGTGAGACACAGTAAACACACATTAGTGCCTGTATGAATAATTTATTTACCTGCACCTGGAAGAAACACTTCTGACCTTTGATCCTTCAGTGTCAAAGTGCTTGGTGTGATGTTATGGTGGCATAAGATCTATTCTGTGGGACTTGTCAGAGCATGCATCATCTAAACACTCCTGAAATATAGCTTAAAATAAAATATATCAAATGTATTTTATAATTTATATTATATATAATTTATTTAAGAAGCACAGAATTCACTTTACCTGCTTGGTGAGAGTATCACGCTGATCTCGGATGTAAAAAAAAAAAAAAAAAAAAAAAAAAAAAATACTTGAGGAAACATCTGAAGATTCCTTGCGACAAATAACAAATCAATTACGTAAAAGTGAATAAAGCCGAGGTAGTTTAACAGTGTACAGGTCCTTCTCAAAAAATTAGCATATTGTGAAAAAGTTCATTATTTTCCATAATGTAATGATAAAAATTAAACTTTCATATATTTTAGATTCATTGCACACCAACTGAAATATTTCAGGTCTTTTATTGTTTTTAATACTGATGATTTTGGCATACAGCTCATGAAAACCCAAAATTCCTATCTCAAAAAATTAGCATATTTCATCCGACCAATAAAAGAAAAGTGTTTTTAATACAAAAAAAAGTCAACCTTCAAATAATTATGTTCAGTTATGCACTCAATACTTGGTCGGGAATCCTTTTGCAGAAATGACTGCTTCAATGCGGCGTGGCATGGAGGCAATCAGCCTGTGGCACTGGTGAGGTGTTATGGAGGCCCAGGATGCTTCGATAGCGGCCTTAAGCTCATCCAGAGTGTTGGGTCTTGTGTGTCTCAACTTTCTCTTCACAATATCCCACAGATTCTCTATGGGGTTCAGGTCAGGAGAGTTGGCAGGCCAATTGAGCACAGTAATACCATGGTCAGTAAACCATTTACCACTGGTTTTGGCACTGTGAGCAGGTGCCAGGTCGTGCTGAAAAACGAAATCTTCATCTCCATAAAGCTTTTCAGCAGATGGAAGCATGAAGTGCTCCAAAATCTCCTGATAGCTAGCTGCATTGACCCTGCCCTTGATAAAACACAGTGTACCAACACCAGCAGCTGACATGGCACCCCAGACCATCACTGACTGTGGGTACTTGACACTGGACTTCAGGCATTTTGGCATTTCCTTCTCCCCAGTCTTCCTCCAGACTCTGGCACCTTGATTTCCGAATGACATGCAAAATCTTGCTTTCATCCGAAAAAAGAACTTTGGACCACTGAGCAACAGTCCAGTGCTGCTTCTCTGTGGGGAATGCGGCACCTGTAGCCCATTTCCTGCACACGCCTGTGCACGGTGGCTCTGGATGTTTCTACTCCAGACTCAGTCCACTTCTTCCGCAGGTCCCCCAAGGTCTGGAATCGGTCCATCTCCACAATCTTCCTCAGGGTCCGGTCACCTCTTCTCATTGTGCAGCGTTTTTTGCCACACTTTTTCCTTCCCACAGACTTCCCACTGAGGTGCCTTGATACAGCACTCTGGGAACAGCCTATTCGTTCAGAAATTTCTTTCTGTGTCTTACCCTCTCGCTTGAGGGTGTCAATGATGGCCTTCTGGACAGCAGTCAGGTCAGCAGTCTTACCCCTGATTGCGGTTTTGAGTAATGAACCAGGCTGGGAGTTTTTAAAAGCCTCAGGAATCTTTTGCAGGTGTTTAGAGTTAATTAGTTGATTCAGTAAAACGCGTCTCTTCTCCTTCCCAGCGAATGATTGACAGATGACTATCAGCTGTTTGAATTCCCCGCCACGGAAAAGGCGAAACAGCACCACGAAATCTACGCGTGGCCAAAAATATATTGCATCCGTAGTGTTAAGCACTACCATAATGGACAAAGTTAAGGGAAGTTATTTATTTATTAAGCCAATAAATATGAATCATCAAATCCAATCATCAAAATGCTTCCAAGACTTAACATTTTGCTGGGCATTTCAAACACAATATATTGGAAATCTACTCATTTCTTTCAGCAACAAAAAGCTCAATGGCCTATGGTGTTACAAGAAGCAACATAACAATAAAACCATATAATAATAAATTCATAAACAACTAAAAACTAAAATTTTCATGCCTAAGCAAGTATAATGTCTACCACATCATATCCACTTAGCCAGGAAAGCAAAAATCTTTCTCTTAGTAATCACTTATCCAAGTGACCATCTATCATACTCTAAAAACCAGCTCGACCAGCCAGTTGCGAGTTTGTCGCTGATCCAAGATGATCTACCACCTTAGACCAGCTATCACGTTCCAAAACAAAACAAATTAAGAAACATTTCCATCAGGGATTGCATTAAATCTTTTTGTGTGCAAAGAAAGATCCCTGATCAATTAATATTTAGTGAATTTATTGTATAAATAGGAGTATTGCAAGCATTCAATCTAGCAAGTCTCTCCATGGGTATGAGTAAAATACTATCATACAGAACCAAACCAAAATCAGAGAAACAAACATACATGTATACACAACGCTGATGAACAGTACTCATCACTGTTCCACTTTTCAGGAAAATCATTTTTTAGTCCATGTGCAGAGGTTTATCATTTTAGCACTTAGAAAAAAAGAGAAAAGAACATTTATTAAGACAAAGGAGTCTACAAGGTCTTCAATAAAATGCATTCTGCTAAAGGCATTAAACACTTTTGTAATACTCACATACATATATACATATACATATACATATACATATACATATACATATACATATACATAACATTGATCCTTGATTGTTGCCTCTTGATGATAAAGTTGTTATGGCAACGAATGAACAGACAAGCCTTTGGTGGAAGTATGAAAGCAATAAAAATTATATTTACACAGAAGAAAGAAAGACAAAAATACCTAATTCAGGGAAACGAGGCACTTCTCCAACAAAGGCGAGGATAAGTGAAACCAAAGTACCAGCCATTCTCCATGTTTATCCTAGTAAGAGTGCTGCTTTACCAAATCGTCCACTGCATGTAGAGTTACAGCTGACAGGTTAAACAGCTGTTGTACAGTAGAGACTATTTCTACTTGTAGTTCAGAGATCAATTCAAGATTGGGGCTGAGTGTTTCCTATTCTACAACAGAAGTTTTCACATTGAAGGGATACTGGATAACACATCAGCACCATCTCGGGCCAAATGTTTCATACAAACAAAAGTCAAGGCTTAAGGTTCTTATAAAGCATAAATGACAAGTATCAGGTATTACAAATACACCTTTGCTGCTGGCAATGTCAAACAAATTCATGATAAATTTCAGGGAGCGTCTCAAAAGCTTTACTTGAGTAAACGTTCTCCTCCCTACGACAACAGAGCCATGATAACCTCAGAGGATGCTGATGCCATCCTTTTCGCCAAAATAAAGATTGCACACAGAGAAATAAATAACAGTATAATCTTGTTGCTTTGTTTTAGGTAAGTTAGGTTACTATAACATGTTTTACATGTCCATAATGTGCCTTTCAAGGTGTTATATACAAAGTGAAATGAGACACAAACTGGCCTGCCCTTTAAAAGGACAATCAATAAAGTGCAGTAAAAAAGATACAGTACAATGAACGGGGCTTGACTTGATGGACGGGGAAAAAGAGACATGAGGAAGTCACTAAGCTGTGGTTGTTAACATAAAACAACACAAGTCTCATTAAGCATGTGTAAAGCACAAAGGTACGCGGTGACTCTGCAAGGTACAGTAAAACTTGCTTATGGGTCTGTTTGTGGTCCAGAGCTGGTTTCTAGAGATAATCTACTACTGCACAGGATCAGGAATCAGATGGAGAGAGGGCAACAGGAGTTTTTGGAGAGGGAATGGTATTGGCCAGATTATATGTTGAATTCGGTAAGGTACCCTGAGAGGGCTGTACATTGAGGAAAGGAGGTCTAGTGGTGGGTGTCTGGGGGGATGTTGCCGCTGTAGTTGGGGAGTCCAAGCTGACTTCATCCCCTTCCTCTGAGTCCCATACCTCACTCTGCAGGTAGTCTGCAAAGAGGGCTTTAGCTCGCTGCAGAATACGCCCAAGGTTGTGGCGACGGACCAGGCGGTCAAAGTGCATGGCCAGCTCATTGTAATCCAGGCTGTTTTTGACAATGTGGTCACGGTGTTCCAGCAGGATAGACAGGCAAAGGAAAAGCATGAAGGGATTCCCTTTCCCAAACTCTTGAGGAGGAGGAAGCGAGCAGGGTTTAATTCCGCCTCCTTCTGGTTTGTTTGTGTTTGGAGAGGTTATGCCAGACCCGGTGGGCCTGCATGGCGAGGGAAGATTGCTGGAGAACGCTTTGGGCAAAGATGGGGACTTGCCGAAGGATAAAACCGGAGAAGAGAGACGCGAACGACTGGAACTCTGCGATGGAGACCCCAGTAAAGATTTCCCTGGGACCACTGATGGGGACTGAGCCCCAGGTTCGTTTAATACAGCTTGTGAGGACGTGAACCCCCCAGGAGGTTTATCAGGAGACACAGCTTTGTCCCCACTAGAGGAAGAGGATGTGCATTTTAAAAGGTCATCGGGAGACGCCGTTCTCCAGCTAGATGGAGAATTAGATGATTCCGGTGAATGATAAGAGCTACTCTTCCAATTTGGTAGACCGGAAGGAAGAGATGATGCTGGGGAAGCCGCTTTACCATTGGGAGAGTCTCTCTGTCCTGGAGAAGACGGCGTATGATTACCGATAAGAGGTTCCTGCTCTCCAGGGTCACCCTCACTTTCCTCTGTGGACTGACGGACAGAGAACAAAAACTTCCAGTTTCCAAAATGAAAATGTACTGGAGATAATGTAGGATCGGAGCAATCGTTTTCATTAATATCAAAGCTGTCCTCGCTTCGGCCACTATAGTACTTGAATTCCCCAAAACTTGCCTGTTTCTCAAATGAGGGAGCTGGAGCTGTGACATCATTCTTGACCATGTCATCTACACCGTACTCTCCTTCACCTTCCTTCCGAGGCCCCTTCTCCTCCTCCTCTTCGATGAGGCTACGTCCCCCATCTGCCTCCTCTCGGGACGGTCTTAGCATGTGACGACGTCTCTGCCTTTCCTTCTGCTTGTCTTCCATCTCCTCCATGTCCACATTCTGATGGACATCCTGTGAGCCATTGGACTGATCTGCCTGATGTGGTGGCCCCTGAAGCTCCACCTCTGTCTCAGGTGGATCAGGTGGCAAGGAGCTCCAGGTGACCTCAAGCATTCTCAGAGCATCTTCAAAAGCGAATTCACGCTTCAGCTCCAAAAGCAGCCAGCGGTAACAGAAAAACAGATCGTCTGCACCTTTTGAGACTAGGTAGGCATAAAACTCAGGGTCTGAATACTGCAGAAGCAACTTGAGATGCTGGAACTTAATGGACATAAGTTGTCCGTCAGGGCGGAAGTTGCCCTCAAGACGTTTCATAATGCCACAGAAGCAGATAAAGGCATGAGCCTCATTGTCCATGACTGCTAGAATTGGCGAGGCAATGTCGCTCATGCCTTGACAATAAGACACCTGTTAAAGCAAACAAAGACAGTTTATTTCCCACAGAGGTCAAGGCGCATCTTAGTGTTATCAGATGGGATTACTGCGTGTTTACCTGTGGGTGTGTAATAGCAAAGGTGGTGAGAAGGTCTGTCAAGGCGGTGAGATGTGGGCTGTCCTCTGATCCTGCATAGTAAGGATGTGCTCGGTCTGTTCGAAGAACATCTTTCAGAACGTTTCCCCTGATGAACTCCAGGTCCTCTGCGCTGACCCGTTCTGTCCATTCGCTCTTCAGCTGGTCGTACTCTCTGGTCTTCCTCTTCATGTAGTCCATTCTCTCTTGTCCTGTTAGACCATCTGGGTACACATTAAGGAGGTATCGCCAAACAACCTGTCACAAAAATACAGAGGAAAAAGTCAGGTAAAAAGAGGACTCCTTGCCACATCATACTCTTTAAAAAGCATTTTTAAATATATCAATATATGTAATATTTTTAAAATGTATATTTCTAGGTCTAAATTAAAAATTATATATTAAAGATATTATATATATAATATATAATATATATATATATATCTATATATATATATATATATATATATACATATAAATACATATATATACATATAAATACATATATATTACATATATATAAATACATATATAGATATACAGGGCAAAAACAGCTGAAATATGATTAAACACAAGCACAAATACACATATATACACAAATAAACATAAACACACACACAAAAACACACAAAAAAACATATATATATATGTATATAGATATATATATATATATATATATATACACACACACACATATATATATATATACACACCATATATATATATATATACATATATATACCACATATATATACACATATATATATATATATATATATATATATATACATATATATATATACATATACACATATACATATACACATATACATATACACATATACACATATACACATATACACATATACACATACATATACACATATACACATATATACATATATACATATATATATATATATACATATACACATATATATTAGTGCTGTCAAACAATTAATCGCATCCAAAATAAAAGATTTGTTTACATAATATATATGCACTGTGTATATTTATTATGTATATATATATATATATATAAATACGCACCCAATACAGTAAAAACTTGTATGCGAATATTTACATGTACATATATATAATATATATCTAAATATATGCACATATAAACAAGATGTAAATATATACATGCATGTGTTTGTATATATATAGATAATAAATATACACACATACACAGATTATACATAGTAAACAAACTTTTAGATGCGATTAATATTAATTGTACAGCCTCTAATATATATGATTTATATATATATATATATATATATATATATATATATATATATATATATATATATATTATATAAGTATATATATAAACTATACTATTTTGTATTCGGAGATTAACAAAAATTAGATATAGAAAGTAATATACTACCCTTTAATGGTAGATTAGTTAGTTAAAAAATGTCAAAGCAGTCTGGTTACCTTGCGTAAGGATGGTTCAACCCCACCATGATATATACGAAGTCTAAGATCCTCTGGTCGGGTCAGTTGTCCTTGGCTGTTCAGGTAACTGTGGAACTCAGCATCACTTAAGGGAGGCTTGAACGGTTTCACCTCCTCCCCATAGGACCAACTCAAGGCCTGCTGCACACGCGATAGAGTGCGACCCACCTGAATGTGGAGGAAGGTACAAAGTACACAAAAATGTTTACTATTTATATAGATTTCTAACTAAATCTATGGTATGAGGTGGAAGACAGGTTGAAAGAATCATTCCTATCTGGACCATGATTAACTAGCTATCAGTGAGATGCAAAAAAATTTCCTTCTATCTTCAAATTAATATATCAGTTTGTCAGCAAAAAAGCAGCACATAGCTGCTACTTACAAGAGCAAATGTGCTCTTGCCTTTAAGGACTCCTGAAATATATAATGACTTCAATTGTTTAAGGGTAAATGCCATTAATTATAGTATAAAGGCAGTAGACTGTGAACCTGACTGCAGCAGACACTGGCTGGTAAAGCAGCTGGCTGAAAGGGTAAAGAACATCATAAGTAACCTGGGACAGCAGCGACTGTGTGAAAGGAAGTGCGGCAGAAGCCAACGACCTCTTCTCTCCCTGCAGCTGGTCTGAGCCAATCACATCCTTAGGGCTGATTATGTCCCAATCCTCCAAAACAGGACCAGGAAGAATAAATTTAAAAAAAAAAAACATAATCGAAACTGGATTAGAGTTATTTACAGGTAAATGCATAATGTTTGTAAAATAATTATTCTACCCAATAAAGACACTGTGTAGACTCTACAAAACAACAGACATACTGGAAAAATGTCCATGGTCCCGGGAAAATACACAACCATTTGAACTAAACAACAACTACCAAAAAACAACTTAAAATTAGACAGTTTTTAATTTATTGATTGATCGGTTATTGACTTGTGGGTAATGAATGAATGGGAAATAAATTGTAGAAATCATAAAGGAGAAAGAGCAGTCAGAGATTTTCAGGATCTACAGAATTTGACATACTTTTAATACCCTCTAAATAGAAGGATATGGAGTTCACTCACTGTCCTCTGATGGTTTGATGTCCATCTTAAGTTGGAGGAAAGGCTTTGCAGCACTGACAAACGCTGCATCTAAATCCCAGTCAGACAGCAGAGACACATAGACCTCCACACCTCCGCGGTCACGGGACAGGTAACTTATCCCAAAGTTGCGTTTTCTACAGAGAACCAAGGAAATAAAGACTGCAACTTTGTTTGCTGCAGTTCATTGCCCTATCATTGCTATTAAACAATCATAATAACAGGATTACAAGTGTTTCTTGACAATACATCTAAATGGCAATTAGCACAAAACAAATATATTTCACAATTTCACACTCACCCATTCAGCTCAAATGCTCGTATCAAGATATGCTGCAACACCTCCAGTGAGGTTATTTGAGGATCAACAGCAAAGGAGCGGAACTCCGCCGGTAACACCCCTTCACACTTCTGCAAACAGACAGATTTTAAAAGGAACGATTTTAGAAAAACAAAGAAAACTGGTAAAAATGCCTATTTTACTTAACCCTACTTTGTTAATTATTCTGAAAGGCTAATCACTCCATCCTCTGAAATGCAAATGACCTGATCAAGTGACACATTTATTCAGGTGGATTTACTGCCTGTTGAGTCTCTGTTGATGTTGCAACCAGGCGTGGGAAACAGACTCTGGCTGTAAAGATTACTTTGAACTTTACCAACACATGCTAAAACTGCAAAACACAGCACTGCAAGGTCATCTGTCCCAAGCAGACCACACTGCAGCACACATCTGTCACAGTTCACACTGAACCTAAATTCAATAATTGTTCAAAACCTTGTGACTTCGGTTGCCATTTGTTACTGATTCTTGGGTGCTGGGACAAAAACATATGAAACTTGTTCAAGGAATAATTTAAATAGTATCAAAATGTTCAGATATATTACACATACTAATATCTAGGTGCGTCTCCAGCTTTTTTCTCCCTTGCCAATATGTGGTTTACTTGTTATTTCAGTATTTCTTATTTACTATCAGAGTATTTATTAATATTTTGAATTCTTTTATTTTTATATTTTCAGTTTTTATTTTAATTTTTTTTTTTTGGTAAATTTTATTAGTGTTTGTTTTTTGTATACTTATATTAATCCTTAATTTACATTTATTTCAGTTTTAGTTATTTTAGTACTTAAACTTATTTCAATAAATTTCTGAAATTTACCAAGTTGTTTTCATCTAATAATTATATTTTGTGTAACTTGAGCTTTGTTTTAGTTAATTGAAATTAATTGAGATTAATTGAGATTTAGTTAATAACAACAATTGTTTCATTAGGGATCAACACTGTGAGAAACAGAAGCTATGTGGCATAAATCATGCCAAATCTAGTATACACTTCCATGAACTAATGAATTGAGGATACAGGGTGGTTTCTCACTGATTTTTGCAGCTCCATATTTTCAACCACTCACACAGTCAGACACAGAAAATCTTGAAAATGCTGACTTAACCATATTTTACATTTCATATACATCAAATAACGTTTTGTTGGTAACTTTTCTGAAAATTATTTAAAAATTACAAATTATTTATTTACAAGCTCTGTGACAGAGTTGACAGAAAAAAATAGTGTCATGGCAGTGTAGTTTACTGATTAATCAAAAGTTCTCTGTGTTTAAACTAAAATTCAGTGACCCAAGTTTTTGTCCAAAGAGACTTCTTAAAGAACAGAGGTGCAAAACCGCTCTGTTATAAAACGGGCCGACACGTTAAGTGCATTTAATCATTTATGGCGGATCTAGTAGGCCTGGATCTGAAATAATACTTACATGGCTTTGAAAAAGCGGATACACTGCTTTTCGTATTCATTAAAGCAGTCTGTACATCTGAGAAACGACTGAAAAACAAGCGAGGCAATTCATGGCAGGTTGATGATCATGTGACACTTGAGAGCAAACATGACTCACTGTCAGGTCATGAAAGTCTTTCTCTTTAAGATGTGACTTCACAAATACATATACAAACAGAAACAGTATTACTATAGCACAGAATGATAACGACCAATTTGTATATGTTGTCGAACAAAATAACACGAACAATAAAACCAACTAAAACATATTAAATTTAACAACACATAAATATATTTTTACAAAATGTATGTCACATAAGGATTAAAGCAGTACAATTATTACACACCCTTAAAGAATGCACGTATGCCCTGTAAACGAATGATTAAGATGCGATCACGATTGTAAACAACAAAGATGTCAGCGAGTAAAGTGATCCACATGAAGAGCAGCTCCTCGACACAGACTCCAGACACTGTCCCCTGGCCTCTGTGTGTGTGTGTGTGTGTGTGTGTGTGTGTGTGTGTGTGTGTGTGTGTGTGTGTGTGTGTGTGTGTGTGTGTGTGAAATTAGGGTTTGTACCTGCCGCTCGTTCCCCACAATTTCTCACCTTGACCTGAACACGAACTACCCCCCCCTCCTCCTCAGCTGACATGATGGGTAGTCCGCTTTGGGGGTCCCGTTCAGAGATGCGTTGTCGTCATCCAGTAGAAAAATTGAAAGTAAAATAACAATGGATGCGGGAACCCGTTTGCCTCTATCTTACTGCTCGGCAGGTTCAGTGAAAAGTACGTTAACAAGAGACTGCAAAACAAGCAACATCCTGCGGACACGTTTCAAAATAAAAGCCCCGGTGCAAGACAGTAAAAGGCTTTCGTGTCTTAAAATGAAGTTTGAATGTATTATAATGACAGTTTGGGTATGATTGACTCGGTGAATTAGTGTTTCGTCCATTTAGATCAATATCACACATGATGTAAGTAAGAGGGCATTACGTTTGCTACATGACATCGGACCAGTTTTAAACAGCAGGATATGACGCCACATTGGCTTCAACAGGGAATGTATGATCCATGTGCAACAAAAAGAAAAAGAAATCCTATGGTCAGACAGATGCATTCATTTAGGTAATATTTAAAGGGGTTTTAAAAAATAATTCTTACATTCAACGATAACAAACAGTATTAAGCTATATGATCATTCATTAAATATTCTCAAGCATTTTTTAAGCAAATATAACTACACAACGATGTATGTGTGTGTGAATTACATCATGAAGCAGTAGTAGGCGTTTTATCAAACACTGCAAACAAAAAACGCTGGCTTTGCCTTGTCTTATTGCCGTGACCCGGATTCGAACCGGGGTTGCTGCGGCCACAACGCAGAGTACTAACCACTATACGATCACGGCGAGCTACTCGGCAGCCGCTTGTTAAGAGCAGATTTAGACCATGTGATTGAACGAAATATATCTATAGCAGACTGTATGTATGTAAAGTTATACGAGTATATGCTACTTGGCAGCTCGTCGATGAATTTGTGAATATATTGACACTTTTTAGGATGTTTTTGGATTCTTCTTAAAAAATAATTTTAAAAGAAAAACATTTATTTAAAATTGAAATCTGTTGTAACATTATAAAGGTCTTTACTATCAGTTGTGATCCATTTAATCTCTTTGCTGAAAAAAAAGCATCACATTTCTTAAAAATCCCCAAACTTCTGAATGACAATGTATCAAGGTTTCCTCAAAAATATTAAGCTGTTTGACAATAATAAGACATGTTTCCTGAGCATCAAATCTGCATATTAGAATGATTTCTGAAAGATCGTGGGACACTGAACACTGGAGTAACGGCTAATGAAAATTAATATTTCCTAGTATCACATGAATAAATTAGCCTACATATGCATAGAAAACCGTTGTTATGGTAATTTCACATTATTACTGTTTTTGATCAATTAAATTGGTAATCAACTTTTAAGATTTGTAATTTGTGGGTTATGTTTCATCACTTAAAGGTATAAGAACCAACACAACATACTAATGCAAAGCCTTTTATTGTAGAGCAAGTAATGTTAACGTTACATACAAAAGATGACATTTTTCTTGTTCCTGGGAAACTGAATATAGCAGCATAGCTATTCACAGATTTAACTGTAAGCAAACAATGCTCTGGTTGTACAGAAGCTTAGTCTAAAGCCACAAACAGTGAGGGCCTGCAAGGTCAAAAATAACAACAGCATTTGGTTTGGCCCTCCAGGAGCTTCCATGTAGGTAAATACACCGGTCATAAAAAAAATCATTTCTCCAGTAATAAAAAGCTGTTGACACTTATTTGTGCATGTTTAAATTTTGAGGCTAGGCTACATTGTTACTGTAGTGTGGGGAAGGTAAGTAACATTACAACTCCAAATCTATGAAGCTATTTGACCTAATCGTACATGTAATCAGACATACTGTATTTGTAACTCATAATTGTGCATTTTTGGACAGCGGCTCAATACTTTGGCCTACCAGAGTAAAAAACAATGTCTGGCTACACCAAGTATAGTATATTTCATTCTTCCTGCTATCACGATTAATGTTAATACAAACATCACCCTGTTGCAACTACAAAACTCATGACATACAGGTTGACAACCAAAAAAAAAAAAAAAGAGAGAGAGAACTGTAAACCACTGAACATCTAACTATGTTTAGTAAGACATAATGCAAGAGCATCAAATGTAAAAAAAACAAAAGTTAGAGATAAGAACATAATATCCACAAGTCCATCAGCAAGCCTTTCTTTCAATGTCCAAGGCTTGAGAACATTGAGATGCATTGTAATATAACATCCAGCAGGTGGCCCCTTTATATGTGGGTTTGCGCAAAAAGTGCCACGTCTCCAATGCCATAGAGACACACACCCCCCTCATTTTACTTTTCAGTTCATATTTGCACATTAAAACTTTGGCAGTTTTAACGAATATGGGCCATCTCCTCTAAGAAGGGCGTCTTCATGCAACCAGTGCAGAGCTGGTCCATCCAGAGAGGGGCTTCGTGCTGCAGGGGGGTTCGGCGAGGGTAAAAGGTGTATGAGAGGTCGTAGTTCAGCAGGCAGCTGATAGAGGCCATGTAGAGGTCTGAGAAACGGCACAGGCGGCGGGAAAAGTAGGTGGGGTTGTGGCAGGTACGGAATATGCTGCCAAAGTGAGGGTTGAAGAGGTTCTTGGTGACTGCCCTGTAAAAGGAAAATGGAAGACGCGTTAGAATGGCTTTAGTTCTTGATCTGTTCATCTAGTGAGTTTTTTTGTCTTTTTGTCTTGCGTCACTCACCGTAGCTCCTCTCTCTCTTTCAGCCACTCCTGCAGAACCTTCTTGGACTCTGGATCCCGATACATCTGAAAACCAAGACGTAAATAAGTCAGTTGTCTAAAGAAAGTGTTTTTTCTTCAAATCAACAGGGAAAACATTTTTGGAAGATGATACAAAAGATATATATATATATACACACACACATACATACATACATACACAGTATAATAATATAAACACTTTATAATTTTTTTCTAAGAAAATAATACTTTCATTCAGCAAGGGTGCATTAAATTGATCAAAAGTGACAGTAAAAACACTTTTAATGTTACAAAAGATTTCTATTTCAAATATTCTTTTGAACCTTCTGTTTATTAAAAAAAATCCAGAAAACAAAACTACCACATTTTCACAAAAAGAAAAAGTAGCACAACTTTGTTTTAAACTTTAATAAGAAGAAATGTTTCCTAAGCAGCAAATTGGCATATTGAAGGCAGAAAATTTAATAGAAAATTCAGCTTTACAATAGCAGGAATAAATCACATTTTAAATTATATTCAAACAGAAAACAGACTGAAATTTTAATTTTTCATAATATAATTTTCCTGTATTTATTTTTATATATATATATATATATATATATATATCTCAAACAAAGGCAGCCTTGGTGAGCAACAAAAACTGATCACTTCATGGGATACAGTCTAACAGTGTCAGATTAAATTTTTAAATTTTATTCCCTTTCATTCAAAACCCAAATAATTCTGTAGCATTTTGAGAGGCTGAAATTTTAGTGTAGCACCATTTAAAACAATTATCACCCAAAACATTGACAAAATATGAGGATGAATGGATTCTGGATTATACAAACAGAAAAACCGATCACACCAAGCTTTTCTTACATAGAGAATCTAACTTTGGAAAGGAACATTCGGAACAATCCATTCAGATCAATATAAAGCGAATGGACCTCTGCCAAACCTATCAGGTCATTCCTATGCAACCATATACTGTAGAAGCACATGTAATGCAGATGTGTTTATTTTGCTCTCTAGAAACTCGCTTACAGAAATACATTTTTTAAGTAAAAAAAAAAAAAACAAGGAAAGTTTGATTAATTAATATGTTTTTTTTTTTTTTATGTGAAATTGAATAAAAAGTAGACATTTATCAGGATAAATATTTTTGTATCCTAAACAGGAAGAGTGTTGATGGAGTACCTGCATGCGCTCCAGCAGTCCGGTGAGCGCCTGCAACCACGTGAGGCCTTGAGCGTACTGCTCTGTGTTCACCACCTTCGTCTCCATCTCAAGTTCAGGCACGATCGCTCCTGTCCTCCACCCATGACGCAGCATCAGGTCCTAAAATGCCAGGACACAGGATGTTTAGACTATAGTCCACTTCAAGAACCTTTTTACAATCATTGTTACTGTTAGACTCTGGAAAACAATGATCATGAAAACGATAGAGTGAGATTTACACTGTGAAGAAGTAAAACCAAAAGGAAGAGACGTATGTGCAACAAATGTGAACAAAACAGAAGTATGAGGATCACTCACTGCCAAGTCACTGTAGAGATGATCTCCAAAATAGAACACTTTGGATCCACGCCATCCTGTAAGCTTCAGAAAATCTACAAGGTTTCCCTGAAACAAAGCAAAACGATGGTAGTTTTATTAGCCAGTTGCTAAAACTGCGATTGATTTCAAGGTTTTGAGCTATAAAACACAACACACTGTAGTTTTTTTCACCCAGTACTCCTTCAGGTTTTGGGAAGTAGCGAGTTAACAGACCTTTCATTGGTTTTGTATGGCAGGAACAGTTTCCTGCCAGGGAACTTCCTCGTAAGTCTTTCCCAATTTAGAATGGTTTTCACATGCTGCTTTAACTTCATCTAGCCTGAGGGTGGGCATGTAGACAGGCTGTTTGAACATGCCTGACACCGCCAAACTGTGTTAAATTGATTTTCCATTCAGACTGAACTTGACATTGCCACCTTCTTTTGTACTTTTTTCAAATGAAAGATCCAAATTAAGTGGATAAATCAATCTACAATTAACAGAGACTCTAAAAGGTTTGAGTTTATTCTCACGGGGACAGGAAAATGTTAAAAGTTTAGCGAAAAGCTAACCATGCAGACTTTAAAATTACATGTTTTTCACAAGTTGAGGACTTCTAAGTAGGCCAAATGTCCCAGTAATTCTGAAAAAATTCACCAGATGTATTTGTAATCCCTGACTTAATCCAGACTCAGAGATGAGTCAGCAAAAATGAAATAGCAACTAAAAGCTTCTCATCTGCCTGTATTCTGGTAAGATGATTATGAGCAATAAATAGATATGATGCCGTGCAAAACAAATCGGTGTTACCTGTTTATAGATCTGTCCCTTTTCCAGAGTCTTGATTCTATCCCACTGTAAGTCTCCATTGCTGTCCAAACGCCTAAATGGTCTGGAAAGTTAAAAATAGAGATTCTTTAAATCACTGCAAAGTGGTAATTCAGGGTTGGGTATCAATACATTACTGTTTATTATCCATTAAGGTTCAGGGTCAGTCATTTTTTACTTTTATTCGGCAAGGATGTTAAACTGATCAAAAGTGACGAAGACATTTATAATGCTATGAAAGATTTGTATTTCAAACAAATTTGCTTTTGTTTTGAACTTTCCATTTATCAAAGAATACTGAACAAAAATATTAAGCAGCACTTGATACCAATATGAAATGCTTCTTGAGTACAAATCAGCATATCAGAATGATTTCTGAAAAATAATGTGACACTGAAGCCTGGAGTAAATGCTGCTGAAAACTTTAAATGTCATTTAAAAATATAACAAATCATAATATTTTACATTATTAAAGCTGTACTGTATTTTTTAATCAAATAAATGCAGCCTTAAAAAGAAAATGTTTGAATGGTATTATATATTATGAATCACCTCTTCTAAAGTACACAATGAAACATTTTAGTGCAGAAATGTCAACTGACTGTAAATGAGATATTTTCCATTCACAATAAAGCAGACTTACTTTATGCAGTCATTAAAAAAATGAGGTTTGTCAGCTTGAACAATAACAACGTCAAAGAAGTCCCTCCACTCCTTTCCAACCATGTACTTCATGCCTTTATCACTGAAAAAATACAGAAAAAAAAACAATTACTTAACGATAACAGTGCAAAAATAATCAATATAAATATATAAGCTAATGTATAATTTTATGACTATATGAGAAAATTTTGGGGACAAAAAAGAATTAGGGGTTCATAATAATAATAATTTTATATATTATTATTATTATTATTATATCATATTATATATATATATATATATATATATATATATATATATATATATATATATATATATATATATATATATATATATATATATATATATATTATTATTATTATTTATTTATTTATTTATTTTTTTCAAAACTGTAGAGAGAAATCTGGAGTTTCACTTTGAGGACCTTTATGAATTAATCTGCTGAATATGATACAACAGAAGAAAACTCACACAAAGCTGAAGGGGCTGTTGGTAATTAGGAAAAGCTTCTTCCCTTGACTAGCCAGCCGGTGCAACACAGCATATGTCTCGTCTCCTCTGAGAATGTATTTCTCTGAGAACCGAATAAGGAAGGAAAAGGGGTCACAAAAGGCAGAAAAAAGATAGTCTTTTAAAACCAGTTCTATTCTATACAGACTAAAATCGAAACAGACCTTTTTTCAGACTATGATGAATGTAATACAGAATCTGATCAAATCTGTTTTCCTGTTTGCCTTAAAAGTGTTTATACTGAAATGGAAAATCTGTGATAAGGATTTGCTGTTTCCTTGCTTGTCCGCAGGGATACAACAAACATTAAAACCAAAGATTAAATTGGGCTAGCCCAACAAAACCGCTTGCTTCCAATCTCATTCTCCAGAGAGGTCTGATTATGCAACAGTCTGCTCTGAAAACAAAAGACTGCTCTTCACCTATATACACACCACACACACGCACTGCACAGTCATATCTGGAGGGTCAACTTTAAGTCTGGATGTCATTAGCTTCAGGTTTCAGTAACATGATCTTCACTTGGCTAAAGAAATTCGGTGCAAATTTTAAGATTTTTAAGCCATTTTTGGGCCACATATCTTGGTAATGCACATAGTAAATATTTGTTCATACTCACCAAGATCTTGCATGATCCATTTATACATGTAACCCTTGATGTGCACCATTCCAATTGCATCCTGAAAAGACAGATTTCATCCGTCAATTCAGTGCTCATATTTCTCAAACTATAAAAGTTTAACAAACACTAACAGAAGTTTTCATGAACCAGTGTTTTAAGGCAAACTTTCTATTCTCTTTTTTGTATCATTATATCCTTTTTCCCCTTTGTTCGTAAAAACTCTTTCACAAGTTTTATTTTGATCCGCTGTCAGGTTTCCGGTTCACTACGTCATCCTACGTACTCACACGCCACACTGCAAGTACAGAACAATCTGTTCTAGCAGCGCGGACTGAAGTCAGAAGACAGAAAAGCTGCGCTTGAAAGATAAACAAAGGCAGCTGATGCTCTACTTCCTGACAAGCACTCCAGTGAATGTGTTAATGAGGTAAACCCCCATACTGCAAAAGAATTTATTTGATTCTTGCTGACGCACTTTGGCGGTCTGAAATATTTTGGATTTTAGCCATTTATTGCTCAGCTAAGATTTCTATTTTCTACTAGTCAGCAAAAGCACGAGTGAGGAGGAGTGGAGAATGAGGCTTAAAAGCAGAAGTGAAAGACAAGACCACATTCTGCAAGTAAACTGACCCAAAACAGCATGAAAAAACAAAGTTGCTCTGTAACACAATTCAGGACCACCGTGATCTAGGCTGAATGAAAACAAATCAGTCAGCTGCAGTTAACCACAGAGTGAATCCGCACAGCTTGACGACAGAGTTTACAAAACGACAGACAAGAAACAGCTCTCACAGTTTTAAATTACAAAAGCAGTTTGTAAACTATTCCCACAGTCTGTAAAAACAGCCTGGCTTTATTGTGCAAATGCTCTTAATCGTCAAGAAGACAAGAGGTTTGATCAGGATTCACGGAGGGCATATTGACTTCACACTTACTGAGACATCTTTGTAGAGATGCTCTGGGTCGTACTCTATGTCATTTGAGATGAAGTAATCGTTTGCAGCTGCCAAGAGAGTCATTTCGGGGATGGAGAACACATCCATAAACTGCTTCATTTTGGGACCCTGGAACAAATAAAAATAAAATGCATGAGTCATATGTATCGTACAACAGTAATAAATAGGCAAAGCTTCATTCCTCTTTATATGTAAATAACATGCCTTTTCTAAGAGAAGCTGGAAATACTGTTGGGCTTTTGTGAGGAAATTGCAGGTCATATATTTTAATGACCATTTTAGTGGAAGAACCTCACACACACAAAAAAACAGTTAACCAGTATTTAACAAAAATTTCCTAAGCCATGAATGTTTATGGCCATATCAGTCATTTGAGATAAAAAATAAATATATAAAGAAATTCTTCAATGCAGTGGTTCTCAACTGATTTTAAATCGGACATTAAATGGCAATACTAAAATGTAGTACTATTAGTGTGTTAAAATTGTATTGGAAAAAAAAGCAAATAAACGTTTCTTTAAAATCAAACATTATTAAAAAAAAAAATTATATATAATTATATATATATATAATTCTTATTATCATTACCATTAACTGCATGGCTTTAACAAACATCATAGCCTGTACAATTCAGCAGGACTGTTCATTTCTTTTCAGTTACTTTTTCCAACAAAGTTTTATTATTTGAATTTTATTATTCACACTTTCCCTGCTGTCTGTAACCTCATCAGAACCACTGCTCCAATGAATCATTCATAAAGATTTGCACATCACTTATTTTTAATTGACTCAGGAATAGAAAAAAAAAAAAAAAGTCAGACAATGCTGGGCAAGCAAGTTTAACGGCATCCTAGAGCAATATTTAGCTAATGAAATGTTTTGCAGAACAAATTCTCATTAAATAATCTATGACTTTTCCAAGTCTGCAAAACATAATTTTATAAATCCCTGATACATTTGTGTTTCCCATGACCATGGGAATCCTGCAGAGAAGATAACCATCTGAAACAGAAAGGACTAATGTTTTTGTTGCAGATTTATAGTGTACAGCCACTTACTCATGGTGGCTGGACACACAAAATCAGATCTGAGCTCCTGACAGGGTGGCACCACTTTAGCCTCACTGACCTCTTAGTAATGAGGCACAAAAATGTAAGCATGGGAATAATGCCATGTAAACATCTGTTCTCTCCAGTGTAAAACTGAAATTAGATGAAATTAAAATGCAATGTGGAACAATCACCTTGCCGTAAAATCCACTGACTTGGTGGAGGGGAACATGATTTGAACCTCCATAAAGTTTCATGACCTCATCATCAGGGACAGGCTTCAAACCCCTGTGAACACAAGAAACAAAGCCTGTGAATTACATAAACTGTTCTTCACACAAACTCACTAACCGAGTTGATCAAATGAGGATCAATTTACCTATAAACAGTGCCCAACTGAATATAATGGAAGGCGTCGATTTTCATCAGTAGTCCCTATGGCATTGAATAATAATAATAAATAAATGGTTTTATTAATTTTATTGCACATCTGCAATTAAACAATGCTGCAAAAACTCAAGCACAGAAGGTTAAATGCACCTTTTGAATGTCGTAGTGAAGTCCCCGAGCTGCAAAGTTGGGAATGTAGTCGTACTTACTGATTTCCTCGGGATACTGGTGAAAGAAACAAAATTTAAGTCATCTCAAACATGCCAACCTTTCACCCCCCACCCCTTGACTCCACATGACAGCTCAGACAGGTAACCATCATTAGAACAATTAAGCAAGCAAAACAGAACTATACACAATCTGAGCACTTGAGCCGAAGGCCCAGGACACATTTGTTGCATTAGGTGCCATTCACACATAAAATGTTTTTGTGTTCCACTGCACTGCTTTTCCATTGTTTTTTCAATGCTAATACAAGCTAGATGGACATGTTTAGACTGCTGCGTTCGCGTCTTTTCCAGTGCCTCACACGTAACACAGCGCTCTAAAAATGTGCTACTTAAGTTAAAAAAAAAAAGAAAACACAAAACAAGGTCTCGAGACCTTGTGTTTTTTTCACATTCCAGTGCTTTGTGTCTCCCATTTTTAAACGCAAAAATGCATTCTGTATATGACCTTTTAAACTTTCCAAGGGTCCGCACACAGAATGCGTTTTGTATTCCACTGCACTGCTTTTCATTATTTTTCTACGTAAACATGAAAACGTTCGCGTCTTACACAGTGTTCTAAAAACGTGGCGCTAAAATGAAAATAAGTTTGACTTTAAAAAAAAAAAAAACCAAATAGCGCACTTATGCACATCTGAAGTTTTGTAGCATAAATAGTTTAAGTAGTGCGTTCACACTGAAAATTTCAAATAGAAAACGTGCACTTTAAATACCCGGATGATGCACTTAAATAACCGAAAAAAATGTGGAATGTTGAACACTTCATACACTCGAAAGGGGAGGGGCTATCAGACTCGGATTATGAATGACAAAATAACCTTATATAATTCATACATTACATGGTTGAGTACATAGTGCATAAGTGCGCCATTAGGGACGCGGCATTAGACTTTGCGTTTTTTTCCGCTACCCTGCGTCTTGCATTTTTAAACATAAAAGCGCTGTTGCGTTTATTTTTTGTAGCATTCTAAAAACGCTGCACTAATGTTAAAAGTTCAACTTAAAAAAAAAAAAAAAAATTGTTAAAAAAAACATGTTTTTTTTTTTCATTCCACTGCCCCGCCTCTTTTTAACAAACATTTCGTGTTATTGGACCACAAGTGTTTATTTTTTGGCTATGCGTTTTACCTCATAATGACGCTTCATATTTATAATTATTTGGTTTAATAGCAATGAAATATGCAAGTCAACAGGTTTATATGGCATTAAGTTGGATGTTTTTCTCGGACCTTGTAGTGCTGGACGAGAAACTCTCGCGCCTTGTTGTATATCATCTCGTCCAGCGCGCTGGAGTACAGCGCGAGCGTGTAATCATAGTCAAACCCGTAGATGTCCACCTCTTCCAGATTCACCTCATTGTTGGCATAGATGGTGGAAGGGTTCAAAAGATTGCACACCCCAGGAGGAATCAAATCTGTGAGGCGGCAAAGGGAGATTTGAAGTTTATTATTACATATTTAAAAGCATATGTTTTAAATACCTTTTCTTCTGTGCATAAACAAGGCAATTAAGAAAAACCAAGTCTCTGACACATGAAATAGTTGTGAAAATAAAATGTCGTTCATGCACTGGACATGTGACTGGCAGTTGGCAGTTGTTGTTTACAAAATGTCCAGAGGCCAGCGCCTCTTTGAAACGGAGAAGTGGACGAATAAGTTTTGCCACGAGTCCAGAGATTACAAAACATCACATCTGAGTACGGAAATTAAATCAACATACCGTGCACAAGCCGTTTCATCTCATTGTATCTCGCCCACAAGTACGTTTTATTGTTGATCTGCGGGGCCGTGGATGAGAAAGCCCTGCCAGATTTGGTAAGAGATTCTTCGCCTCTATTTTTGCCCACGATCTGATGTCTGTGCGATGTGACTGCGGCTGCAACAGGGTTATGATTAGCTGGTAAAATTTTCGTCGGTCCACAATTGTGTCCATCTTTGCAGCATTTCTGTCCGTTCATTGTTGAACCAGCCGAGGCGAAGCTTCCACAAGCAAAAGCAGGAATATTCAATCCTGCGCACAGCGAAACGGTGCAGCTGGAGCTTCTTTGCCACATTGCGTTACTTAAACTGCCTAATTTTCTGCAAGCCATGTCTAAACTATACTAACAGAGTTGTTTACTTCTTTCATTCGTACTTGCCCCGCGTGTTCAGTAGGATCGCTTCTGTGGTCTGATACAGCTTCGCTGAGGGCGTCGTTGGTCTGGTGCAGGCTATTACATTAACCAATCATATACCAGCCTTGTAATGATTGACAGTTGGTTAAACCAATAATACGTGGATTCTGCTGCGTTGCTTATATAGGGGTTTGGTTCAGGAGAAAAACGTGTTTACGTGCTAGTCCAACCAATACGTTTCCTTGTTGAAAATTTTGCAATATTTCATGCTTTATGATTGGTCAGACGACCTGGCAACTGCCTACATGTGCTACGTGACTGAATATGCTTACCATACTTTTTGTTCCTAGAGACATAGGCATGTATGTACAAGATGTGACCATAGAAGCAGCTGGTTCTACTTAAAAAACAAGGTTTGAAGCGTTTAGGGTGTTGTTCTATGCTTGGCGTCTCATCAAAAGACTTGACGAGTGCTGCCCAAATGCGCTGGAACAAAGGGGACGCGTTATGACTGCGGTTCAGTGCAGTAACAAAAAGGCTGAAGTAATTAGTTTTCCGCTTTTGATCATATGTTCGATTTATGTTACTATCTTATCCTAACTGATAGGCAAAATTGATTTTTATTTATGAGGCCCTTCCGGAATGCACACTTTTTTTTTCAGTGAGTCGATTTTAGGGGTTCTGTAACAAGGCTAAAGTCACGTTTTACACACATTCACAAGTTGTCTTAAAGGATTTACCCGGCTAATCAGCTGAGAGACATAAAATAAGGAGTGTAGAATAGCTAACATGTTGTCACTTTATGGCCATGCGTGTCTGAAGTAACCGTTTGTTCACAGATGCATGTATTGACAATCATACAGCATTCATTTGAATATGTGTGGAACAGGGTGTGGGCAGAGGGAACAGAAGCGTGTTTTGTCAATGTCCCAGGAAAATCCTCACGAAACTATGTAGAAACCTGTCAACATGTCAGTATCATATTTCGCTGCAAAATGTAATATATAATTTTTTTTTTTTTTTTTTTTTTTTTATAACAGAAACATGAGAAAACGACACCATTTTCGTTGTTCGTCTTGATTTTTCGTTTTTACATTCAGGGTAGAAAATGGATAAACAAATGCACTTTTTCCAACTCTCGCGAGACAAGCAACTGCAGCTTCAAAAACAATTATTTATTATCATCAGTATTATTTATAATCAATTATTTATTACCAATAAATGAGCCTGCAACATATTAAACTGAAACCACTTAAAAAAAAAGAAAAAACAGAAGTGTATTTTACAAAAATCAGCAAACTACAACAAAGCGGGAGGTAGGCATTATCCACTCATTTCCAATCAGCTGTGAGAATAGGACTGGAGAGACTTGAAAAGGAGAAAAAAGACAAGGGAGCTGTAATATAGCCACATTTATAGCCTAATAAAATATATTCGAACCAAACGTATACTGTTAGTATAGGCATATTTGTTTTTATTATATTATACAAAACACTATAGTAAACAAACAAAATAATTTTTTTTTTTTTTTTTACCTTGTCTACTACTTTCATCGCTTGGATTACAGCGTCACACGCCTTCGTGTTGAACGTGATTTTTCTCCAATGAGGGGGAGGAATGTTTGACGAATACAGCACTTAATATTATTGCTGATTACTGATAACTGTGAGCAGACAGTGTCAATCAATGCATTGGAGAATACGGCGAACATAAACGGAAAGAAGAACATAAATGTAAAGAAACGATTTTCCTAAAAAAAAAAAAAAAAAAAAAAAAACGCAACCCCAAATTTTTTGTAATTCCCGCTGGGTTTATTTCTATAATGAGTATAAGCTGATTTCATATTGGACACAAAACGCACAGCATGGTGTTTTTTAATGTATCTTTTAAATTAATGGTTCAATCACTCTGTTTTGCCCCTGAACGAATCAGCATTTTAAACGAATTGGTTGAATGGATGACTCAATAACTACGTTCACACTGTCAATTTTTGGGATTGACAACCACATTTTCTTTACAGGTGTGAGTCTCGAAATGTCCCATTCACACAGCATCTTACAGTTGTGTTTAGTTTCTGTATGAACGTGCAAAGGGAGTCAACCCATATTCCTTACCAGTAACAATAGCGACAGTGACCAAAGTAAAATGATGTTGACGTCCATAGAACTGAAAGTCTTATCACTTTCTAACAAGACAAGAGTCCAATCGAGCCACGAGTTCGTTCGTCAAATCTTCATTAAAGGGTTAGTTCACCCAAAAATGAAAATTAGCCCATGAATTAATCCTCCCCACCCAATGCATCCGCTAGGTGTATATGACTCCATTCAGAGTTATATTGAAAACTGTCTTTGATATTCCAAGCTGCTTAATGGCAGTCAATGGGTGGTGCAGTGCATCAGTCCAAAAGTAGTAAAATAAAGCGCATCCACCCATAATAAAAAAAAGTGCCTCACATGGCTCCAGAGGGTGAACAAAGGCCTGTAGCGAATCAATGCATTTTTGTTAGAAAAATAACCATATTTAAAACATAATAATCAATTTAATCTAGCTTGCACTCACTGAATGATGCACATGGAAACGCAGCGGTGAGATCAAAACAAAACAATGGTCATGAATTAGAAGTACAAAACGAGGATTTGTAAAGAAGAATGTCAGAGGATTTCGATGTAAGCCAAGAGGAGACTGGTTTTCCTTTGCTAAAGTAAAGAAACTTTGTCTCCTTTGCTCCTGTTCCTGTTAACATTGGTTTTCACGAGACTCACCGGCGCATACGCAACGCTGTCATCCTCCTGGAGCTTCTCCCGTTTACAACAGTGTGCGCAAACTAGATTAAATGGATTATTATGTTTTAAATATGGATATTTTTCTTAAAAAAACACATCGATTCACTACAGGAGGTCTTTGTTCACCCCTAAGAGCCATGTGAGGTGCTTTTTATTATGGATGGATGCACTTTATTTCACTTCTTTTAGCCTGATGAACAGCAACACCCGCTGAATGCCATTAAACAGCCTGGAAGATCAAATTTGATTTTTAATATAACTCCGACTGGATTAATCTGAAAGAAGGAAGTCATATAGGCCTAGGATGGCTTGAGGGTGAGTAAATAAAAGGCTAATTTTCATTTTTGGGTTAACTTGCAGCTATTAAATTTGGGCAGAGAGTGGAGCATTTGAATTGCGCACAGAACTCAAAACTGACGGGAGCCGCTCTGGTGGAAAACCGATGGGCTCTAAAACATTCAGAGGACTCGCAACTCATTTCTCCATCACTGTAATTTACTGAAAACTCATGTGAAAACATGTAATACACATTAGACACGCGTTTGTGCGGTTGAGCAGCTCTCTCTCGCACTGTATGATGTGACAGACAACTAGTTATCCAGTCCTGTTCCGTTCACACAGTGCATGTGTTCCGAGAATGCGGTTGTAAGTCCTGAAAATTTACGAGTGTGAGTTACAGAATGCGGTTATCACGCACATGAAAAACCGAACTGTGTGTGAACGTGACCATATTAAGGACTCAAAAACAGGACTGACAACTGTATTCTGCTGTGTGAATGTGGCCAATTACTCATTCATCAACAGAATTGTATTGACTTGCCACCATTGAATTTTGTCATTCATTTTATATTTCTGTATTCAGAAGTTTTTGTTCAAAACATTATTTGCATTACATTATGCAATTGTAATTGCTGCCTAAATGCATTTACTGCCCTTTGACCAGCATTAACTGTGTAAATACATCTAAAATCAACTTAAGATTCAGCTTTCGGTGCAAAAATGGCTTTGGTTGATACTGTTTTAATTGGTTACACCTATAATGTCATATTTTTTTTTTAATATTGACTAAATTTAGGAATTTAACAATAAAGTAAGAAAAAAATCCTTTTTATAAAAATAAATAACATTTAGGAACCTCAGCCTCACTTTTTGTGTTGTTATGTCAGTGTTACTTCATATAATGTTATATGTTGTTCTAGTTGAGGTCATGTAGAGTAGGTCAGGCCCAAACAATGACTCAAACCTAGGCCCCAGCCAACTAAGTCATACCCTGGGTATATCCATTTTCTTTGCCTTTTTAAAGCGATATTGCAAATTGGCATCTCAAACCAGTTTACCTTTTTCATTAAACCAAGGTGTCAAATTACTCATGCCAATGAATTCAATAATTGAAACAACAACACTGAAACAACCATTGAAGAACAAAAAGCATATATTATATTGCATGTGTAACATGCCAGTCGGATAATGACATGATGCATTTGTATGAACATCTCTATGAAAAAACTCAAAATAATAATCAAAACCAATAGACTGCTGCATATTTACACTAGAATCGATAATGGCCTACGCTTCACTATAATGTAAATGCATTCGTTCCGCGAGGTCCATCACGCAGCTTTGTTACACAGATTTTGATGACTGGACAGCTAAATAAAATGTGCAGCGTGCCAAAGAAGTAGACTATGGGATAATGTGGGTGTAGATGCAAGGTACATTCATATTTCTGAAATGTACACTTAATATTTGCCAAAGAGAACCTATGCCGACACAGAAGTAAGCCCTGTCTAGGCGCTGGCCCAGTACGGTTTGTGTCAAGCCTTTTGTTAGTCTGGTTCGTTGATGAGAGAAAGATAAAATAGAGTTGTAATTAATGCATCAACTATTAGCAGTGGAGGACTATTATTCTGTTGCGCGGAACCGAAGACCTGATGACGGCACCATTTGATCTTTGCTTGAACAATAAGCGGAAAGGGGCGTGTCATTCTCTCCCACATGTGGAAATCTAACATTCAAGCTGTTTATCCATCGACTTTCTACCCCTGAATGTAAAAATGAGAAAAATCAAGTTGATTTTTTTACCTTTTCTTTTCCATTTAGTTCATTTAAGGAACAATAAAAAAAAAAAAAGAAGAAGAAAGAAACGAGTGAACACAACGTACAGTTCATGGACCTGGCTTGTTTTCAGGACCTTTTCTTTTCCATTTAGTTCATTTAAGGACCATTTTCCCTTGTTAAGCTGAGCATATTTTCGTGTCAATTATATCAAACATTTGTTGTTTAAAAAAAAAAAAATTAGAGTGAAATGTGAGTGGTAATTTTTTTTGTCAGATTTAATCAGTTGATAACTTCCTCAGGACAGTAACTGGTAGCAAAATGGTGGAATATCAGAACATCATGTTTAGAGATTGAGCAGATAAATTACAAAACATTCTTTTCTATACAAATTTGCAATTAGACCTTTTACCCATATGGTGCAGCCCTACTCTAAATTTCCAATTGTTACAGCAACGGTGAAAAAACTGCCTTAACAAGTTAAAGGGTCCAATATCTTTACCTAATTTTAAGTCAACCAAAAAAAAAAAAAAAAAAAAGACAATAACAACCGATAAAAATGGTGAAAGATCAGAACATCTTGTTCAGAGATTGAGCAGATGTATACAAGTCATGGTAAATTATATAAAAAAAAAAAATTCTGTGTAATTTCCAAAATCAATCACTCCAAAGACAGGCATAAACTATTAAAGTTATGAAAACCTGTTTGATTGGGACAATCATCAGTGTTAGTCAATCAGACACTTAAAAGTGTTTACACAGCTTTCCTACAGTCAGCCTGACAAGAGTACATTTTTATCATAGAGGCTCAATGTCAATATAACTTTTAATGAGTATTTGAGCAGTTCTATGGATCCATCAGAGCCAAACAAACAGATACGTTATCAAATTTATGCTTTAATATGAAACAGGGAGGCTGTTCATGAGTATTAACTTGTTATAAACCTACTATTCTCCAAGCTCAATCAAACTGACTGAATTTTGTAATGTTCATGAGCAGCTCAACCCATATGAACAACAACAATCAAAGGTCACTGTTAACGGACACTTTCATGTACATAATATGGTTATCGCCGTATAACAAAGACGTTGTTTTATCAAGCCGAAGCACCGGTACTGGTCCTTTTCAAATTATTGCAGTCCAAGCTTTTTGTTAAAAAAACAGAATCTCATCACAATGATCAGAATTAGTTTTAACTAACACTTCAAATTTGTGTCATTTTG